>NC_073239.2:29516875-30215000 GCF_029281585.2 Gorilla gorilla gorilla | reverse complement strand
ATTGTAACTTTAAGAAAATGCTTTGTTCTAAAACATTTAAAAAACAAAGAATGCAGAATTAAAAAGCAAAGTTAATAAAGATAACAGTGGGAAAGTTCAAGCCTGAGTCCCTTCAAAACATTAATTTCATGTTCCTTATCACCCAGTAATTTTTTTGTTATTAAAGATAGCTTACTTGTTTCATGACTGTTTTCAGAGATAAAGGTCAGTAAAATTATTAGCATTTTCATTTAAACTGACATATGAAATATAACTTCATAAGTGAGTTATTTCTAAATAATTAATAATTTTTAATTTTTCAATGGCTTGGGGTAGATTAACCCTATTTAAGAATTATATTACCTAGCTGCACTATCTATATTTGTAAAATAATTAGTCTAATTATTCGCTTTTTTGGCTATCATTGCTACATTTTTAAAATTAGGGCTTACTACCATCTTACCAAATGGTACTACCATATTTTCAGAGGATACTGAAAAATTACTGCAGTGACATGAATATTCAATCCAATATGACCACATATAGACATCTTTATTTGTATTGAAACATCCAGCCACAAAAATCAGCATATTTTGACTTATTTAATCACAATAAAAATTATGAGAAATATCAAATCAATATGACATTTTCTATCATCCCTAAAATTAAAATGTAAATAGTAACATTTAAAATTGTATTATGGAAGCATAATGACACATATGACAATGTTTTATGTCTCACTGGGTAGGTCAAAACTTGTGATTGTTGTGTTACTGACAAAGCACTGAAGTAATTGCTTTCCTTGTTCCAGACATTAAAATGGGCAGGCTAAAAAAATGTGCTAAAATTTGAGCAGGACATTTAGTTGTTTGAGGTATTCTATGAGGGATTTCATTAGCTAATTTTTAGCAAGCATCTCTAATGCTATCTTTCAAACACAAATTTGGATAAGAATATTTTAAAGAAATACAGCCATGCATTTCAGGCAATTTTGTTCTGGAAGGTAGCAAGCAGAGAAAGTATAAATGCAAATTCTAAACCAAGTCACCTCATAAATATATTTACACATATAATACACACACACACACACACACACACACCTCATTTTATTTCCATGCACACAATTTACAGTACTAAAAGAAATTTAATTTTGTTTCATTACAATTTATTAATATAATCATTTCATTTTATGGAAAATAGTCTAAGTTTTCAAGAACTTAGAAAGTTTGAGAAATAGTCTAAGTTTTCTTGGGAATGTTAAACATAAACTTCATATTCCCTGATTAAGTGGATTCAGTTTCAAGAAATAGACCGAGAAGTGTTTTTATAACATTTGTTAGTTTTGCTCACAGACTTCTTTTTGTACAAAATTATTTGTCTGAAAAATTAATGTGTTACAATTAGAAAGTTAAACTATGATTATATACTATACCAATTATAAAGATGAATTGCAATCATCTTTATTTTTATCCCATACACATGAAATACTGAGAAAATGCACTTTTAAGGATTTAAGTATCTGAATGTTAAATATGATTGTATTTTTATGGATAAGCAATTCTTTTCAAAATGATAACCTTTTTGTAACACTATCGAAAACATCACGTACTGGCAAACTGCAGTGCTTTAACATATTTTTAATGAAGAAAAATGTATTAATCGGCCAAGACTTTTAAAAGAGCTAGTCCTATGTTATTTTAAATTATAAGTAATCATTTTTGTTTTGTTCAATGTAATGGTTTCCTGCATAACCACAAGAAAAGTACAGAAAAGGTTAATTATAGGCAGATAATAAAGGGTAATGAAATTTTATTATTTTATAACATTCACTCTATGAAATGTGTGAAGATATTAATTTCTACTACATGGCACATCAGTCTCACATTATATATGTTTTTTCACAGTTTTTTTCCTTTTAACTCTAAAACTATTATCTAAAACAACTTGCACATGTGGGCATTGCATACATTATTGAACATTAGCTTGTCTTTTTTAACAACAAAAAAATATATTTTTCCTTCTTTTCAATATTCAAAATTTTATTTTTATTTATCTATTTATTTATTTTTGGGAGACGGAGTCTTGCTCTGTTGCCCAGGCTGGAGTGCAGTGGTGCAATCTCGGCTCACTGCAACCTCTGCCTCCCGGGTTCAAGCGATTCTCCTGCCTCAGTTTCCCAAGTAGCTGGGACTACAAGGCATGCGCCACCATGCCCAGATAATTTTTGTATTCTTTTAGTAGAGACGGGGTTTCACCATATGTTGTCCAGGCTGGTCTCAAACTCCTGACCTCAGGTGATCCGCCCGCCTCGGCCACCCAAAATGCTGGGATTACAACCACGCCCGGCCAATACTCAAAAACTTTGAAATAATATATAATTTGAAATAGTGTTAACTTTTAATGATAGTAAACATCTTCCAAAAATATCCATATTTTTGAAAATTGAAGAATTATATGACAATGTCTATCTTTATATTAAAGGTGCTTTTATGTAGTTAATACTTATATTCTGAATTTTAGTGTTTAACCATTTCAAAGAATCTTAAATAACAAATCTGTCAACCACAATCAATGTTTAATCAAATATTGATGTGGCCCCAAGTTTTGTTGGCAAGATTAAAAAACTAAAGATGTGTTATGACTTAAGACCAGACTTAATGTTTGCATCTTAGTAATTATAATATATAGCATTTTCTAACTTTAGACAATAGGCTATTCTGTATAAGACTACCAAATTTAGAAAATTAATGGAAACATAAATATAAAAAGTTTTCAAAATTTAATAAAAGTAAATACTTACTAGCTTACACAAGGCATTTATCACCCAATTTTTATTTCTGACAAAAGAACATGAGAATCCTCTTTGCCTTACACTGTCTTTTTTCTCTGAATAATTAAAAAATATATCCATACCTATTTGCACACAGTACTAATCTAATATGGGCAGAGAGAAGAAACAGACTCTCTGAAAAGAAGTTGAGACAAAAAACTGAAATTCAGTTAAATAATATTACAAGGACAGTAGTTTTATATTTACATTTTAAGTGTCGGGCCAGAGTTAAGGAAAAGTGAGAGAGAAAAACATGGAAGCTTTGAGATGGTGGACAACTGAATACAGGTGGGAAAAAACAGAGGAGAAGCAAAGAGAATTATGTAACATAGATTATTTTCTCTTACTTCTTAGATAAAGGCATTTACCAAAGCAAATGTCTGTATATTGATAGTATTTAAATTCCAACTGAAACGACAAATAGCAAATTCTAACTGTATACATGGATTCATTTTCACTGGTGAAGTCTGCTAATGCTCTGGCTGAGAAAAATACACATATTCTTATTTCTAAAGAATTGGGAGAAAAGAAATGATCTTCAACGGCATACCAATTATTTGGTATAACATGTATAAAACTAAATCAGATATGTTCTTGACAGTTACAAATCGGATTTCCCTTCAGAGTTATGATTATATTTGCTAGCATCTACCTAATCATTTATAAATGCTTACTGAATGGCCCAAGCCCTGTATTGAAAGCTGGAGATAAAGGATATATATGACATTGTTCCTGCCTTTAAAGAGGTTATAGTTGTAGAAAATGAGTGTGTATCAGTGCAGGAGTCTTAAGGGTGCTGCACAGAAGTATATAAGGCTATAAAGGAGACACAAAGTTTAACTGGAAAAAGAAAGAATAGGTAAGAAAATCCTTGAGAGATGAAGATATTTCCCTAATGGTCTTTACACTCTTTTTTCACAACCAAGTATTTCCATAAATTTGGTCACTATTATTTCGGTGTTGGACAGTTCCTGTTTCAAATCTAAACCCATTTTAGCAGTGATGAACTGCTTCAATAATTTATGTATGTATGTATGTATGTATGTATGTATGTATGTATTTTTAGAGAGGGGGGTCTCCCTTTGCCACCCAGGCTGGAGTACAGTGACACAATCATAGATCACTGCAACCTCGAACTCCTGGGCTGAAGCGATCCACCTGGTTCAGCCTCCTGAGTAGCTGGGATTATAGGTGTGAGCCACTGTACCCAGCTTAATACTACTGCTTTTAAATTAAAAGAATCTTTACTTAAACCTTCCTTATTCTAGACTCACAACTTATTTATCCAAAAAAAAGATAAGATTAACAATATAATTATACTAATTATGCTAGCATCAACTGTTATTCAGAAAACAGTAATAAATTTACAATTTCTCTATTTGCAATCACAAAATAACTTCTATAACAATCCTATGAGTTTTAAAAATACCACATAAACTGATTTTAATATTGATATGTTTCTAATTAAAAACAGACATTAAGGCCGGGCGCGGTGGCTCACGCCTGTAATCCCAGCACTTTGGGAGGCCGAGGCGGGCGGATCACGAGGTCAGGAGATCGAGACCATCCTGGCTAACACGGTGAAACCCCGTCTCTACTAAAAATACAAAAAAAAATTAGCCGGGCGTGGTAGTGGGCGCCTGTAGTCCCAGCTACTCGGGAGGCTGAGGCAGGAGAATGGCGTGAACCCGGGAGGTGGAACTTGCAGTGAGCCGAGATCGCGCCACTGCACTCCAGCCTGGGCGACAAAGCAAGACTCCATCTCAAAAAAAAAAAAAAAAAAAAAAAACAGACATTAAGATATATTTACTCTTTCAACAAATAAGAACTCCAACTCATGATGGTTTTATGGCTATAAAGGAATGAGACTACCTATAGGCATCATATTTCTTCATTATCATGGCAGAAAAATCATAAACTATTTAATAAAACCATATGTTGAAGTAAATGCAAAACAACTTCCATTATAATTTGAGAGCTCCCAATTAATAGTATGAATTATTTTATTTAGGGCTGCCATATTTACTACACACATATGACATTACACTTACAAAGCAATTCCTATCAACAGTGGATACTTGTTATTTTACTCAGTCATTCAGTTGGTATCCAATCCTTCTTCTGGCAACAGAGCCCCTGTTTTCCTCTGGAAAACATCCTTTCTCATTCTTAGTGTATGTGCCTCAGATAAGGCTGACAATCTTTCAATATCTCTAGAACAGGGGTGTCCAATTTTTTGGCTTCCCTTGGCCACACTGTAAGAATTGTCTCAAGCTACACATAAAATACACTAATGATAGCTGAAGAACTTCTAAAAATGAAAAGAAAAAAAAACAGAAAAGTTTTAAGAAAGTTTACGAATTTGTGTTGGGCCACATTCAAAGCCATCCTGGGGCACAGGTTGCACAAGCTTGCTTTAGAAGTAAAAACATGACCCAGGTCTGACCTATTGCTATACTCACACCCATAACCTTTACTGGTTTGGGTTTGAGCACATGACGCAGGATGGCCAAACAAGAGCATGAGAAGTTGGTAAACTTGTCGATAAAGAGATATTTGTGTTCCTAATCTAGTAGAACACCAGCCTGGCATTGCTAGTGGCTATCTTACTACTATTACGAGAAGAGAAAGAACCTGACTGAAAATGAAGTTAACTCAGATAAAAATGAGACTGCATTTTTTGGCATCTGAATCTAACCCTGTCTAAAGCCAGCACAGAGGAAATACAACTCCCTTTTTTGCTTGAAGAAATTTGAATTGAATTATAATTTCTATAATTTTGAGGGCTTCTATAATTTGTAACTGACCAAAAAGTATCTTTGAAAATATTTTTACATTCTTTTTATATCATGCATTATTTGCCTATCAAAATACTGACATTTCATTTTATCTCTTAAACTTAATAGTCAAGATATCATAGTTCTGGTAAGGAAAGACACGTAGATTAATTTACTTTTTACCATGATATACACTATATAATCTAACCAGATAAATGCCTTTTATTTTCCCAATGTATTACAATTTAGGATACTGAGGCTCCACTTAGTAGTATCCAATGGAGATACATGTGCCATTTTGGGGAATCTACATTGAATTGTTGAACAAAGCAAACTGAAAAATGGTATCCTTTCTTTTGATTATAGACTTCAAATAAATAAATATCTGCCTGTGTGAATGACTGATTTGATAAAATATGTACAACAGATTTACATGAATAGAAGTATCCAAAAGAATTTAAAAAGCAGTTCTTCCAACTTCCACTAGTTTGTTTAATCTACTTTTGATAACCAAATCCAAGGCAGAACAGTTTTCATAGCATTGTCTAATATCTCTCGTAAAATACCATGCCACCTTGTCTCATGTATTTTTACCTTTCACCCATTGCTCACTCAGATTTTAAACCTAGGAGCTATCTGTGACTTCTCCTGCTCCCTACATCTATATGTTCTATTATGTGCTGTTCTCCAGTCTTACTACTTTATCCTATCTAAAGCATAGTGTAGTATAATACAAATATAGAAGTGGCCATTAATAGATATGTGGTCTTACCCTGGCTCTGCTATGTGACCTTTCTCAAATGACTTTAGTTTCATCATCTATAAAATCAGGCAACTTAGTGAGACTGAGGATAAGGAGTCTTTATTTTCGCATTATGAGAAAATTCTGTTCAAAATTCTTCAATGAACCCCTCCTTCAACTCCCCACTGAATTACCCAGACAATTTTCTAAAGACAAAATTTAACTTACTTATTTTTCCATTTAACACATTATTTCACTTTGCTCCTGAAACATTATTCAAAATTTAAAGATATACAACACTATATCCCAGGGAGGGATATAACTTAGGAATAAGAAAAATAGAAAAAAAAAATCTATGCTTTCTAGGTGAAGGAGGAACAGAAGAGAAGCACTTCAAACTATTCCTGTTGAGATGATGAGCACTCTAGACATAATTACTTCAAAAAAGAAAACTACTAGAAGTTAAATAACTATGAAAAAACTATGAAGGTCATATAATAATAAACTATTGCAGGAAAGCCCATTATTTAAAAATGAAAATAATTTGGGGTATTGTCTTCTTAATGCTTGCTAAACCAGATTTTACTAAATTGAGGTTATACTGATGAAAGGCTTATAAGCCTTCATCATCCATGTGTCAAGTTAACAAAAAGCTTTTTGAAATCATTATTATTTTAAATCAACTATTTTTAGCCCAGCTCTTTCAGGGCACATATAGTAAGACATATGTTCAGAGTTCTTAATTTTGATTAGCAAAAAATGTATTCAACATATTTGAATATTTGAAATGAAAACTAATGTTTTCAATTTAATGTTGTAAATTAAACATTAAAATTAAAAAGTAAAAAATACCTATGAAGATAAAAATAGGGCTGTGTTCATTGAAGTAGATGGTGGAAAAGGGGTGAAAGATGAAGATGGAAGAATTTCTATTTTATCCATTTTAAGCTTAAAATGCCTATCAGTCATCCAAGTGAAGATGCCAAATAAGTGGCTGATTATGGGTCTGGAGGCCAGGGGAAACGTGGGAGTTAACATATAAATTGTATTTAAAGTCACAGGAAGAGATGAAATTATTTAGGGGGAAGTAAAAGTGAAGCAACTTGTTAATGAAAATTAAAGAATTAAGTATGAAAATACTTAATTTCTAAAATGATGAAAGATATTCAAGGTAGAGCAGCAAAATTGATCATCAAGTAAAAAATAAACCAAATATAAATCAGGGAGGGGGTAAACTATTATCTTTTTCTTTTTTAAAACGTTGGTGTCAGTATATATTGTCTTTTGCAAATCATATTGTAGTATTCATCAAATTATGAAATGGGTATCATCTTTCACTTTGTTTCTGTCCTTCTGCAATTCTTCTGGGGAAATTTCCAAAACAGAGGACATTGTACAATGTATTAGTACACTGTACAATGAACACTAGTACACTGCATAATGTATTAGTGTTTTAAGGTAAGTGTTTATAAGTCAAAACACTAAATGTCATATACAAAGGACAGTATGCAGGCACTACACTATATGAAATTATAAAATGATGTAGAAAATAGCAATGCAAAGTTGAATGTATATATACACACACACACACACAAATACACACACACACACACACACACATATATGTAGTTTGGGTTAAATAATGTAAAAGTATATAATTATATTCAGGTAAAACAGAAAGGGAGCAATAGAGATTGCATTTCAGATGAGCTTTTTTCTCTCACCATATACACTTTGTCTTATTTTTTAAAAGCAGTGTAACAAAAGGAAATGGAACAATTGTCCAAAATTAGGCTCCAGAATAAATGAATCCTCCAAAAGTAGAACAATTAAAAAATAATTTTGGCACATTTCTGGAATTTATTGCACAATTATTTATTGAGTGGCTACTGTGTGCCAGGTATAATTCCAAATGTTGGGGATGTAGGGGTAAATAAAAAGGATAAGATCTCTGTTTTCATAGGTTTTACAATCCAGTGGTATAACAAAAATAACAAAATATTTAAATGTATATACAGTCATGCACCAAATAAAAAGTTTGGTTCAACCACAGACCATGTATTCAATGGTGATCTTATAGGATTATAATGGAGCTGAAAAATTTCTGTCACCTAGCGACATTGTAACCCTTGTTAATGTCCTATCACAAGGCATTTCTCATATGTTTGTGGTGATGCTGGTGTAAACAAACCTACTGCTCTGCTAGTTGTACACAAAGTATTGCACATACAATTGCGTACAGTACATAAAACCTGATAATGATGATAAATGACTGTTACTGGCTTATATATTTACTACACTATACTTCTTATCATTATTCTAGACTGTATTCCATTTACTTATTAAAAAAGAAAGGTTAACGATAACACAGCCTCAGGCAGGTCCTTCAGGAAGTAATCCAGAAGAACACATTGTAATCACAGGAGAGGATAGCTCCATGTGTATTAGTGCCCCCAGGGATCTTTCAGTAGGACAAGATGTGGACAGGGAAGACAGTGGCACTGATGATACCATCCCTGTATAGGAGTAGGCTGTGTGTCTTAGTTTTTGTGTCTTAGTTTTTAATTAAAAAGTTTTAAAATTAAAACAAAATGAAAAGAAACTAAATAGAAAAAAAGCAACAAACAACCCCATTAAAAATGGGCAAAGGATATGAACAGACATGCCTCAAAAGAAGACATACATGTGGCCAACATACATATGAAAAAATGTTCAACATCACTAATCGTTAGAGAAATGCAAATCAAATCCACAATGAGATATCATCTGACACCAGTCAGAATGGTTATTAAAAAGCCAGAAAATAACAGATATTGGAGAGGTTGCAGAGAAAAGGGAACATTTATATATTACTGGTGGGAATGTAAATTAGTTCAGCCACTGTGGAAAGCAGTGTGGAGATTTCTCTAAGAACTTAAAACAGAGCTACTATTTGACCCAGCAATCTCACCACTGGGTATATATATATATACAAAGGAAAATAAATCACTTTACAAAAAAGACGCATGTACTAGTATGTTCATCACAACACTATTCAAAATAGCAAAGACTTGGGATCAACCTATATGCCCATCAATGGTGGACTGGATAAGTAAAATGTGGTATATATACACTATGGAATACTATACAGTTGTAAAAAGGAAGAAAATTATGTCCATTGCAGCAACATGGATGTAGCTGGAGGCCAAATTAATGCAGAAACAGAAAGCCAAATACTGCTTGTTCTCCCTTATGAGAGGGAACTAAACACTGAGTAAACATGGACATAAAGATGGCAACAATAGACACTGGGACTCCCAGAGGGGAGAGGTTGGGAGGGGGAATGGGTTGAAAAACTACCTATCGGGCACTATGCTCACTATTTGGGATCATTCATACACCAAACCTCAAGACATGCAAATTACCCATGCAAAAAACCTGTACACATACCCCCAAATCTAAAATAAATGCTGAAAGGAAACAAAATTAAGAAAACAGTGTACAGAATAAGGAAAAAGAACATATTTTTGGACAACATGTTAGTGTTTTAAGCTAAGTGTTTAAAAGTCAAAAGAGCCAAAAAGTAAAAACATTAAAAAATATATGAAGCAAAAAGTTATACTAACCTAAGGCTAATTATTAAAGAAAGAAAGTTTATTTTTATACAATTAATGTGCCCTAAGTGTACAGTGTTGATAAAGTCTACAGTAGTGTACAGTAATGTCCCAGACCTTCACATTCACTCACTACTGAATCACTGACTCACCCAGAGCAATTTCTAGCCCTGTGAATTCTATTCATGGTTAGTTCCCTATATAGGAGTATATGATATTATATTACATGTTATACATGTATCATATATACAGGAGTGTCATTTTTTATCTTTTATTCTGTATTTTTAATACTTTTAATGTGCTTTTTGTTTTGATAACATTTAGATATACAAATAGTTAACATTGTGTTACAACTGCCTACAGTATTTAGTAAGGTAACATGCTGTACAGATTTGTAACTTAGAAGCAATAGGTTACACCAAGAGCCTAGGTGTGTATTAGGCTATACCTTCCAGGTTTGTGTAAGTACATTCCATGATGTAAGCACAATGACAAAAACATCTAATGCTGCATTTTTCTGAATATATTCCCATCAAGCAAATGACTGTAAAATATGCATGACTGTAAATAGTGAGTTGATAAATGACAGAAAAGAACATTTAGAAAATATTTTAAAATTTTTAAGTAGGAAAATTCAAAATCATAGTTTTAAATGAAAATCATGCATTTAACCTGAATGCCCATTTATAAAAAACACTTCATGTAAGAAAATAAAGTTAATCTAGGAATAAAGAACTTTTTAAAATTTTGAGTTGTTTATGGATTAATACTCTATGACATAACCAAACTAAATAACATTGGAAGTAAATGTCTCAACTATGTTTGAAAATCCATCTCCATTTAAACTTATGTAACTAGGGAATTAAGTTATAAGGAACACTTTCACAATCTGGATTTTTATTGTACCTTTATACATTTTTGATTGTCATTTTTACCATTAAAATTAAATATTATTAGTTAAAAGTCTGATGTGCCATATTTTTGAAATGATTTATTAAATTGTAGTTGCTTATGGGTATTTTATATTTACTGATTAGGTGAATTATATATTTCTTATTATTTTAATTTCACCAACAGTTTTCCTAAAGGCAGTACTTATTTTAAATAATAAGTTCCCTCTCATTAGGGAGAACAAGCAGTATTTGGCTTTCTCTTTCTGCATTAATTTGGCCTCCAGCTACATCCATTTTAAAAAATAAAATAAAGATATTTCAGTATCTTACTAGTAATGGGAGGTTGATTATTTACTATCCCAAATGACTGTCATTAAGAAAATGAAAATGTTATACATTAGTATTTCATTAATACTTGACATAAATAACCATATAAACATTAACATTTAAAAGATTACTGAAACACATCTGCAATTTAACAAACTGTACTATTAGTCACAAAACTATATTCTTTTCATATATATGGGTGAAATAGTTCATTTATAATATTTCATAAATCATATATAAAATATACTAATTTTTAAACTTCTGTTACTTGGCTAAAAGCAATTTGAAGCCAAGTAATAAAAAGGAACGTTTTCTTTTTCAAAAATATTTTTAAAGAGTAATTGAATAAGAAATATGAGCTAAACCAAACACCAATAAAATGAATTATATGGCATTAGGTTCAGAATAAACAAAAATGATCAATTTATTGTCTCCGGAAAAATTCAATGATAAAAAATTAGAAAAACTAATAACCAGAAAGGGCAATTATAAATTTCTGAGGTCAAAACAAGGAAAAACACTTTTTTTTATTCCAAAGCGAGAAGGTATCAAACTCCCCAGTTTTGCAAAATTACTTTTATCTGAGAGAATAATGTGAAGACATTCATGTATCTAAGCATTCTTTAAAAAAATTAAAATGTTTAAAATAAACTTGATAACTATCCAATTTTACTATTTTAGATATTTTCAATTTTATATGGCTTTGCTTGAAAAATGAAAAATTCTATTGAACTGTATACACACACACACAAAGCAAGAAGATAAACTACACATTGTGGAATAAGGAGACATTAAGTGGTTTGGTTATATAAAGGCATGCATAATGTTCTGTCTTGAGAACATGTTGTGTGCAAGAATTACTGCAGCTATGGCTGCAGGGAAAACTTTGATGAAACAGAGAAACCACCTTTGCCTACCAAGTGGTCCAGAGAATCTTGCAAATCTACCTAGTATGAGCCAATACTAGACACAGTATTCTATGCATTTTACCAATGCCTGAGCCATATATGGGATATAAAAAAAGGAATGTTACAGAGCGACTATTTCATTAACTCTTTCCCCTGATGTGTACCACTTTCTTCAATCTTAAAGTCTTAGGCGTTTCATAAACTTAAAAACGTCTTCATATAAAATCACACATTTAAAAGGGATTTTGGGAGGTCACATAACCTGATATTTACCAAATATTGTGTTAAAATACTAACCTGAAAACATTACTGGTGTGCTGCTTTCAGTGGTATTTTAAATAGCTTCACCACATACTATTTAACTTGCCCTAAGGGAGATCCGATTCCCATCACTGGTGTGGATAATAGACTACCTGCACTACAGCACACTAGCAAACTCAGAAGCCTGCAATGGAATGAGTATGGGCAGGAAGCACTTATTTAATCATATCCATAATTTTTGGCAAGAATATTGCTAAACGACCTTAAAAACTCCTAATGTAGGCTGGGCTTGGTGGCTCATGCCTGTAATCCGAGCACTTTGGGAGGCTGAGGCGGGCAGATCACCTGAGATTGAGAGTTCAAGACCAGCCTGACCAACATGGAGAAACCCCATCTTTACTAAAAAAAAAAAAAAAAAAAAAAAAAAATTTGCCAGGCATGCATGGTGGCTCATGCCTGTCATCCCAGCTACTCGGGAGGCTGAGGCAGGAGAATCTCTTGAACCTGGGAGCGGGAGGTTGAGGTGAGCCGAGATCACACAATTGCACTCCAGCCTGGGCAACAAGAGTGAAACTCTGTCTCAAAAAACAAAAACAAAAACATCCCACAAAACTCCTAATGTAATCTGCACATAAAAATCTCTAAGAGAACCTCTAACTGTATTTAATAATAGTCAAAAGTATTAAGCTAAGGTTAATTTATTATTGACAAAAAGATTTTTTTTTGTAAATTCAGTGTGCCCTAAGCGTATAGTGTTTATAGTCTACAGTAGTATACAATAATGTCCCAGGCCTTCACATTCACTAATTATATCTAAAAGGATAATCATCCTTTGTATAATAACCCTTCATTGATTTAAGTTGTATTAATTAGTAAACACCAACTATTCTCAATGCTGAAACTAATACCTACCCTTCAACTTTTGTACAAATTTAGTATTTTTCAAATCACAAAGTATGTATATTGTTTCATGGTAAAGTCTCAATGAATTAACACTTGAAAAAAAAGAGACAGTGTCATATAGTACACAATTATCAATTTATTATAAACTAATGTGCTCTTATCATGTGATAGTTTCCCAAACACTTCAAGAGGCGTCATGAAATATTTTATCCGACTGTTCAAATATAGATGCAAAATCTCATAATAGGTCTATTAATTAAGAATCTACATAGGTAATTTTGATATAAAGCTAGAGTTGAGTATTTTTCATGTTTTAACTCAAAAGGATAAATAAAAATATTACATACGTTACACAATCATTTAATTTGGCATAACTTTAAAATATGAAGCAATTGGCACTCCCTTTGCCAGTCAGTAAGTGCTTCCTCTAGGCCTGAAGCCTCTCCCCAGTGAGTATTCTTGACCTCAATAAAGCATCAAAAAAGTAGGAAATCAAGACGCCAAGTATCTTTAATGCATATGTAATGTCAAAGACAACCAATTTTCCACTTGGGAAATTACCTTCTCTCCCTTAAAACATTGCATATACCACAACTGAAATAAGGATTTGTTTTCCATTATCTTTTGTATCCTCTGTTACATTTTAAAAACAAAGTAGAGATATAAGAAGGGAAATGTAGTGATTTTCATATTCCTTGTCATCACTCTAATAATACATGAACAAAGTTTTTTGACTATTAAAGATAGGGCCAAATGTTTCTTAGCAACTTAATTTTCTTCATATTGTATGACACTATTCTAGGCTAGTTTATGCAGATCTAACTCAGCATTTTAAATAGCTTCACCACATACTATTCTGCAATATCAGAATTTATTTAATCACTCTCCTGTGATTAAGGGTGAAATTGCTTTCCAACTTTTATCATACATACGTTCTTTTATTTGTTTCTAAGTATTGGTGCAGTAAGTTTTACAGGATAGATCTCAAAAGCTGTAATGTAGCATTTCTTGTATCAACATTGTATGAGCATGTTTATTTCTTGTATCTTTGCCAGCACTTTAGATTTATAAACACACACACGTCTTGAATTTCTGATATGTGTATTATACACAAACATAAAGTTTTGTCTATCTGATATAAAGTAGTGCAACTGTGTGATGTTGATTCCAATTTCCCTGATGACTGGTGAGTTAAACATGTTTTTATATCTGTATTGGACATTCCCATTCCCTCCTCTGTAAATTGTCTTTTCATTTTTATATTGGGTTTTCATATGAACCTAGGAGTTCTTTGTATAGCCGAGATACTAATTAACTGTCATGTGTTCAACATATTTTTTCCAAATGTACTGTTTTCTTTTGCTTATTAATGGCATATTCTGCTATGCCAAAAATAATAAATGTTTATATACTCAAATCTGGTAACTTTTTATGTTTTGGATTTCCTCCTTGCTTAAGTCATCCTTGATTTCGTACACCATAATTTCAAATAGTCTTACAGTTTCAATCCTGAATGCATTGGGATTTATTTCTGCATATCGTCTGAGGTGGAAATTTATTTTCTTTCAGGTGGACAGTCAATATACCAGCACCGTTCATAAAATAAAACATCCCGTTTAATAATGAATTAAAATTACACTTATATATTACTCTGGACCATGCAGTGTTCTAAATACTTCTCATGTATTCGTTCATTTAAAAGTCATGACAACTCTGCGAGGTAGGTAGTCACATTTTACAATGAGAAAACACGCATGGCAAAATAAAAAAATGTGGCCTCACACATTATAAAATTCGGATGTAACAAAGATTTGATTGGAAGCCAGGTATTATGGCTCAAGACCACAGTTCTCCAAATCCCTAGATCACACTTTTTCTTTATCATACATTAAGTTCCCATATATAGTCATGTGTTGCATTGTGACATTTTCATCAATGACAGGCCACATATATGGTGGTCCCATGAGATTATAATGGAGCTGCAAAGTTTCTACTGCCTAGTGATGTAGCAGCCAAAGCATTACCTTTTCTGTTTAGATATCTTTAGATATACAAATACCACTGTTACAATTGCCTGCAGTATTCAGTACAGTAACATGCTGTATAGGTTTGTAGCCTAGGAGCAACAGGTTGTGTATTGTAATGGGCTATACCATCTAGGTTCACGTAAATACACTCTATGATGTTCACACAGCAATATTGCTTAGGATACTTTTCTCAGAACATATCCGTGACGCATGACCTTACTTGGATCTATTTCAGAAGTATCTACTTACTTCATTTACCAATTGCATCTATTTGTACGCCACTTTTATTGTGACACATTTATAGTAAATTTTAATGCTGGTTGATCTCAATATTACTAGTTTCTTGATATTTCCTTTATTAGCTGACTGATGGTAATTATCAGGGATTTGTTTCTATATGAATATTAAAATCATTTTATCTCTCTCAGAAACCAGAAAAATGGGAATATGATGAAAATTGTAATATATTTATATTTTAATTTAAAAAGGATTGATATTCCTATATTAAATCTTCCCCACGAAAATTATAGTAAGTCTATCCATTAAGGGAGTGTTTCATGCCTTTATATAAAAATTGTATTATTACTTAATATGAATTCAGTGTTTTTGGTTCAATTTATTCCTAAGAATGTTTGCAATTTTGATATGTATATGATACATACTAGGTTGAGCCACAGGAAATTACAATCAAATATCAGCAATTTCATAACTCTCATCCTAGTGATAAGCAAAACACATAAAATCTAATAGACATGACAAAATAAATAAGTTCATTAAAAAATGGATGTCACAATATTTCTAGGACCTTCTTATATATTTCTGATGAACATTATCTTGATATCACACAAACACAATACACTACTCACACATATGCTGAAAGAAATACAAATTAATTTTTCTTTTTTTGAGATGGAGTCTTGCTCTGTTGCCCAGGCTGGAGTGCAATGGTGTGATCTCAGCTCACTGGAACCTCCGCCTCCCAGGTTCAAGCAATTCTCCTGCCTCAGCCTCCTGAGCAGCTGGGATTAAAGGCGTGCACCACCACGCCCAGCTAATTTTTGTATTTTTAGTAGAAGGTTTCACCATGTTGGCCAGGCTGGTCTTGAACTTCTGACTTCAAGTGATCCACTTGCCTCGGCCTCCCAAAGTGCTGGGATTACAGGTGTGAGCCACTGCACCCGGCCCTAATTTTTATATTTTGTTGGAGAATTATGATAATATTCGTATTTGAGACAAGTGCCCAGCTGGTTTTCAAATTGTGCTCTGAATACTGTAAGGCATAAAATAGACATCAAGCCAAGAAGGCTATGTTCTTTTAGCTTAATCTCTTCATTCAACTAAAAGTATTCTTTTCTAGTTGGTTTATATTTTTAGAGAGAATTCTATGCAAAATTTCATTTCAAATATTGTAAAAAAAAAAGAATTTTAGAGCATATAGACTTGTAAGCCTATTCTTTCAACTAACGCTAGTCATTCAACAAATATTTACTGAGGACCTATTATGCTCCAGGCTAGTGCTTCACATACATCAGAGAATAAAACAGAAAAAAACCCTATCCTCATGCAATTTACTTTACTCAGAGAGTAAGAAACACAATACACAATACACATGTTAATAAGCCAAGTATACAGTATTCATGAGGCAATGGAAAAAAGCTTAAAAAACAGCAAGATAAAGGGAATCAGGAGTACAGCGGGGGAAGGGGGAGGCCAGGTTGCCATATAAGGAGGTCAGGTAAGCCCTATGGAGAAGGTGAATTTTGAATAGACTAGAAAGCGATGAAGATGTTAGCCAAGCAGATCTCTATGGTAAGAGAATTTCATGCAGAGAAAAGCAAGAGAAAAATACTGAGGTGAGGATATGCCTGATGTCTGCAAGGGGCAACAAATGTCAATGTGGTTGGGCCAACATGAGTGAGGAGGCCAGTGGCAGGAAATAAAGAGATTATGTGGCAAAGGCCTTTTCTTATAAGTTAACTAAGGCCATTTTGGACATGTTGGCTTTTACTCAGCGAAATGGTAAACTATTTCAGGTGGCAGCAAAGAAATAAAAAACTGAGTTATTTTAAAAGGAACAGGTTAGGGGTAGTTTTTGGACTTACTGCATTTAAGATGTCAATTAGGTATGTAAGTGGAAAGCCTGAGTGGGGAACTGGACATAGTCTGGAGTTCCACTGTGAGAACTGGACCAGAGATAAAGGTGAACACAAGTTATGTGGGGCCTGAAGCATATACAATTTTAGAGGACATCTTTGGGAAAACAAAATTTAAAATTATGAACATAAAATTAGGTAATAATTCTGCACATGTGAGGAATAATAAAGATTAAGCTTCTTTAGTTCTTGGTTGCTATGGTTAAAATGTTTTTGTCCATTCCAAAATTCATGTGTTGGAAACTTAATCCTCAATGCAACAGTTTTGGGAGGTGGGGCCTTTTGGGAGGTGTTTAAGTCATGAGGACTTGATTAATAACACTACAAAATGAGCTTTCAGGAGTTGAGTTTTCTCTCTTCTCCTCTTCTGCCATGTAGGAACACAGCGTTCATCCCCATTTTGCACTTCTGTCTTCTGCGATTTCAAGACACAGCAAGAAAGCCCTCATCAGATGCCAGTGCCTTGATCTTGGACTTCCCAGCCTTCAGAGCTGTGAGAAAAAATGTTCTGTTCTTTATAAATTACCATCACAGGTATTCTGTTACAGCAGCACAAAATGGACCAAAATGGACTAAGATAACAGTACATTTGTCCCACAGTGGAGACACAAATTTTACAGATGTCAGCATATAAAAGCCAAGGTAATGGAGAAAGAAGACTCAGAAGAATTCCCAAGTATTGAGACCTGGAGCACTTCAACATTAAGTAGATAAAAATAAGAGAATAAAATAGCAAAGGATTCTGAGAAGAAGTAAAACGGAACCATGCAGGAGGAAAACCAAACGTGTATAGTATCCTGGAAGCCAAGTAAACAAAGTATGCCAAGGAGGTGGAAGTGATAAATTTTAACAAATACTGTTGGTAGATAAAGTAATATGTAGACTAAGAACAGACTACTGGAATTAGCAAAGTGCTCATCATTGATGTCCTTGGCAAAGAGTTTTGGTGGAATGGCGGAGGCAAAAATTTGACTGAAGTGGATTTAAGAAAGGGAATACAGACACTGGGAAATAGAGAGTAGAGATAATACTTTGTAAGTTTTACTACAAAGGAGTAGAAGAAATAGGGCATTAGCTGGTGGGGGAAGTGACATTAAGAAACTTTTGTTTGGTTTTCTAAGATGAGAGAAAAAACAGTTGCACACTGATGGGAATGATTCTGTAGAGAGCAAAAACTTGACAGAAAAAGAAGAGAGAGAAGGTAGAACTGCTGCAGGAATGTTCTTGAGTAAAGGAAGAATGAAGTTTAATGGACAACTGAAATGAATGGTTTTAGACAAGAGCAGGGAAAATTTACCTATAGTAATTGATGAGAAGGCAGACTATGTGGGTATAAATGCTGCTTCATTAAGTATGTGTTGGTATGAGTTTGTGGAAGTTACTTTTGATTGCTTCAATTTTCTCAGTGAAGTAGGAAAGGAAGTAAGGTTTAGCTGGGAGAGAATAAGAAGCAAGAAACATTGTGGGGGTTGTGGTAGGGACAATTCTTTGAAAACTTCCATGATATCTACCCACTGGTCTTACAACCTGTACAATCTTCTCCCCTTGAGTGTGAGTGGGACACATGACTTACTTCTCACTACAAGAATATGGCAAAAGTGATGCAATGTCATTAGCATGATTAAATTATGTTGTAGGGTAGAGGTGGTGAGAATGTTACTCCTGTGATTTGGTTCAATATATAAGACTCCATTTTTGCTGGCACACAATGTGGAGAGATTCTCCTCCTGGCCTTGCAAGAAGCAAACAGCCAAGTTTTGAAGGTCCTGTGGAGAGGGTCGTGTGGCAGGCAACTGTGGGTGGCCTCTAGAATCTGAGAGTTGCCTGTAGCCAATAGCCAGTTATAAGTTGTGGCCCTCAGTCAAACAGGTTAAAAAAAAAAAAAAAAACCCTCACAAAAATTGAACGCTGCCAACAACCTGGATGAACAGGGACGCATATTAGTCAAACCTATAGGTGAGAATGCAGCCCAGCCAACACTGATTGCAGCCCTGTGAGGTCACAAGCAAAGGGCTCAGCCTGCCTGGCTTAAGTCATGCATGGGCTCTTGACCTACAGAAATTATAAGAAAATAAATGTGTGTTGCTTAAGCCACTAAGTTTGTGGTAATTTGTTATACAGCAATAGAAAACTAATACAGGATTGAAAAGAGAGGAGAACTTGTGAAACAGTCATCTAGAGAATAAGAGAATAAGAAAGTCAATGAGCTTACGAATGACAGAATTAAGAATCCATTTGTGACGTGTGGTCATGAATTTAAAGTGAGACCAATTATTTTTATTTTTATTTTTCTGCAACCATAGTAAGGGTACTATATATGAGCTACCTATTTTCATGTGTTTTATACAATTTGATAAATGCTTATAATTTCAAACTTATCAGTAAACAAATGTTTATAAACACATATTTCTGAAATCATTCTTTTATTCTTTTCATGAAATTTCAGAAAAATTCCAGGAGAGCTAACAAGGACTAAGGTTAAAACCAAAATTTAATTTTTGGTACCAATGATTAACAAAACCATTTTGTTGAATCTTAATGGAGTGACTGAGTAACTTAGTGTTAATAACTTAGAACTGATTGAATGCTACTGATTCCGCTTAAGTTTTATTTGAAAGTTAAAACATGTTGCTTTAAATAATTTGATCTATTTGCTATATCTTTATATCTGCTTCATATTTAAAACTCCATGTGTAGAAAAATATCAAACTTGTACCTTACAATATGAAACACATGCACAGAAATACAAGTTGTAAAACTGTTAGTTCTTATAACGTTTCTTCTTCAGTAGGGGAAGAAGAGCAATTTTATATACTTTTAGGCAACAAGTAACTGAGTATTCTTACTAGAAAATAATTGTAAAGTAGTTTAAAGCAGACAGGCTTTAATTACAGAAATATTTTAGAGTTGAAAAAACAGCCAATACTAATACTAGAATCTTTCCAAAGGCAAAACTCAAAAGCTTTAATAAGCCATTTGCTTTATTATTCACTACGTTAAAGAATAATCTTTTTCATTATCACTTGACAGATAAGAAATTAAATAAACATAACCTAACATTTATATGTTTATTACATTCAAGACACTGTTCTAAGAAGAGGTAACTGTTCTTCATTTCTTATGTCAATCCTATGAGGCAATATTATTTGAATTTCACAGACGGGAAAACTGAGACTTAAGGTAACACACAAGACTGGAGAGCAGTGGCATGATCATGGCTCACTGCAGCCTCGAACTCCTGGCCTCAGGCACTCCTTCCGCCTCAGCCTCCAGGTAGCTAGGATTATAGGCAAGTGCCACCATGCCCAGTTAATTTTCAAAATGTATACATTTTTAGAGACAGGGTCTTGGCTATGTTACGTTGCCCAGGATGGTCTCAAACTCCTGGCCTCAAGTGATTCTCCTGCCTCGGCCTTCCAAAGTGTTGAAATTACAGGTGTGAGCCACCATGCCATCATTTTATAAGGCTTCTCATATAGTCTTTCAGTTTTAAGAAGGAAATTATTATAGGACAACATTGTAGTCAGAGTCTGTCAGTCTGACCTACGGAAACGTGTTAAGGGGTCTCAAGGTTAATAAAGTAAAATTCGGTATGTACTGAAACATGTCATCATTTTTAAAAGAATAAAAAGTATTTTTAAATATTGGAAATGCAGATCAAACTTACTCTTTGAATAGTTTTCTGTATTTTTTATTTTTGGTTTTCTGAATATTGACAGTCCATTAGTTCTTTTCATTACAATTAGCTTAAGATGATCATATCAGAACCTATTTTCTTATCTTGGTTATATACTTCCAGATATAAGTCAGTATAGCAAAGCTAAATTAATCAGGACTATCAACAAGAAACAAATGAACAACAAAAAACACATTTCCTTCTGCCCTACCACATGATTAGAATCTACTGGAAAATACTGTTGGGGAGAAAATAATTACAAAGTATTAATAGTATGAAAGATTGATGATTACAATTCTTTCAATGAATTACGGATTTTGTTTTGTTCTTCTCTTATATCTTGCTTCATGATATCCAGGAGATATTATGCTTCTTTGTACAAGAACAGAAGAAAACAGAGTATAAGTAACAATATAACAGAGTATAGTGGACAGAATATAAAATTACAAATGACTTATTATTTCAAAATAGCAAAATTTAGATTTGGCAAGGGTAAATGTAGTACTTTATCTAGAGGGTAAAAATACAACATTAGTAAACTAAAATATATAATTTGCCTTTTAAAGAAACCATTTTATAAAGATTCACAAGTTCATATAAGAATAAATGAAAGAAAATACAAATTTAGCTTCAAAGGCAAAATTATCAAGGAGGTTTTCTTTTCTAGATCCAAGGTTTTTTACCTTGAGAAAAATCATTCGTTTTATTTGTATTGTGGTTGTGTTTGTCATGTTTACATTTGGAAAAGACTGAACAATAAAGTACAAAAGAAATATTAAAAACACAAAATCAGTTGTTTTCCTAAAAGGTTTTTATACCATATAATTAAAACTCAGTAAAAGACAAGGTATGTAGAGTAAAAATGTAAGTATACTTTTAAACTTCATGCATTTGTAATACAAGCTTGGTTGTCACTTTATGTAGTACCATTTCCTTCAAAGAGAAGTGTTGGGTTTTACAACACTGCAGATGTGTACTTTACTAACCACTTTATTGGGCCTAAAAATGTTTGCATTATAAAATGCTTTTGTTTGAAGGGAACGCTATTGCATAAAATGAAAATCAAACCTGTAGTATAAAATATCATCCTAAATGTTAGTTTTGCTTCCAGTTATTATATTTAAATCTTTCTTCAGGTTGCAAAAGTATTAGGATAAAAAAATCAGCAAAATAGTTCTGATAGTCTTATATTAGATAATACGCAAAAGCCACATTTAACATATTTAGCAAATATAGTTCAAAGTTAATAATTTGTTAGTCAACTATATGAAAAATATATTAAACAGATAAGCTTATATTTAATATTTAAATAACCCCATAAAGCCTTTTGTTATTAAAAAAAGCAAAAATATTAAAGAAAATAACATTTCTCACCTAAATGAAGCTCAACTCACACAAAATAAAAATGTGTTTAATAATTTTAATAAATATATTATTCAACATTGTCAAATTAAAGTACAGTATGGCTCTGAATTACACAAATATTTTAGATAATCTTCTTATATTTGTCAAAAATAACTACATTGTTGAAGAATGACCTACAAATAGTACCAAAACAATCATAAATCAAACTAATAAAATATATTCTACTTGCAAAGTTTGTCAGCAGAGCAATGAAAATGCTTCGAATTTTTTAAAATACTAAGAAAACACCATCTCCTGAGTTGTTAAACATTAAAATTACCACAAATACCAATTTTCAGTTTCTTTTAGATTGCTAGAAATGCTTTTCATCAATAGTTGAAAGTTGTTTACATCATAAGGCATGTCTCAAATAAAAAGCAAATAAAATTGCATTCACTTTTAAAGATATACCTTTGCTCAATTTATACATTTTTTTTTACATATATGATATCCTTAACTTACATATGAAAAATTCTAGGAAGATACAATAAGGGAGATTAAAAATACCAATTCAATAAATAGGCTTCAGTGCTCCATTAGGTAGTCACAATTTTAAGGAAAAATAATAAAAAATTATAGTAGTTTAATATCTGAATATAGTATTTGTTATCTAAAATTAAAAATGCATATAAAATTTTAGAAATAATTGATATTTCTTTCTTAGGTTATTTGGAATCTGACTATGGTGCATATATGTGAATGAACGAATAAATCCTTAACCCACCATTATCTTTTTCTCCAGTTTGCAGGCAATCACCCGTGAAAAGTATGGTGTAGATGACAGGATGATACTGTACCTGATTAGCTCTGGAGGTGGTCATGGGATCAGATGGAGAGGACTTGGTGGTAGTTGGGGAAGATGGCAATGTCTGGGAAACAAAGCAGTTCAGGAGCAAATCAACCTTTATAAGCCTTAAACTGATTATTTAAATAAAACAAAATAAAATAAAATGTAATATAACGAGAACAAAATCCTATGAACAAATTTTTCTCCTATTCATTTGAATTTAATGGATTTTAACATCAATTAAGTAACTAATGCATGTAAACATGCATGCATAAGCATGTAAAAATAAATTCATGACTTGAAATCATGATGGTGACTGATAAAAATTCACATGAGTACTAAAAGTATCCTGACCATATTCATGAATAGTAGTTCCATTTCTTTCCCTCTTGTTTTCTTGGGGAAAAGAGATGTAAAAAAAAAAAAGAAATTCAAGAAGTTCAATGAATAAAACCAAAAGAGTCACTTTCCTATCGATGAATACAGTCGGAGATTTGAAGAAGTGGTGAAATGAAGTTTACTTTGGCATAAAATTATCCACCTACTTAATATGTTGAACATCACCAACAAGTTGATTCCACATGAATTTAGGGATCCATACTTAAAAGCAATTAAATTTGAAGTTCTGAGTTCTTAATATCACATTATCTTCTAAAATATTAATTTTTAATAAATTTAAGGCCCGTCTGAAAATGTAAACATTAACCTCATATTAATAAACAGGTAACTAATAGCATTCTAACAAATTATCATAATATTTTTATTATTTATCTTAAAGAGTAAATTTAATATAGATGAAGAGTATAATATAGCATCATCAGCTGTGTTAAAAATAAACACAAAAATATTAGGAATCATATTTATTGTTCACTTCTAAACATATACACTTACTATATATATATAATATGTTGTATAAGGCCATCTACACATGTTGAACAATTCATTAAGATTTTTAAAAAAGTTCTTATGTCTAACAGAAAAACCTTAAAAGTGTAAGATGTTTAGAATTTTTTTAAGTGTCATATGTTCACTAAGCAAAATAGCATTGCTTATGTTATGTCCTCAATAGATAATATTTCTAAACAGGTGAAATGGGATAGGTTTTTATATTGAAGATACACTTGTATATGGACATTATGTTTTATATTATATTAATATATATTTGTCAAAATTACTCAGATATGAGCAAAAGCATAACTTTAAAGGTTCAGCAGTGTCAGGAAAAGCAGATGAAATTACTTGAAGTCATATTTTTGCATTTGACATTTCAAAAGTTGTAATTTGTGTACAATAAAGCCATTAAGAGTTAAAAAAAAAAAAAAGAATAAGAAATTTCCAGGCTTCTGGTTAATTCACTGCCCTCCAGTAACAAAATACTACTGTTTCTAACATCATACCATGTTTTACATAGTCCACTCCTCAAATAATTCCTGATTCTTCTAAAGTTAAAACCTAAATACTTCTAGGAAACCTACAATAGTGAGTCAAACCAAGATTTTTACCAAATCATATAAAAAAGGGGTAGGACAGCTATAGTAATCAGTAAATCCTCAAAATTCTAAAAAAGTTTTAAATCTTTTGTTTTCTATTTTTGTTTTTTATAATTAATTCTTGCTATTTCTCAAGAGAGACTTCATTTCCAATCATTAAAAATTTCCCTAATATTTTATTTTCCATGCAATACTTTGCTGAGACACATGCTAATGACTCCATGCTATGATTGTTCTATGAATTGAACAGTAAAGGTTTTATTTTTCTACCATTGGTTACAACTGTTACTACAGAGGATACCTGGGAGGAGTTAACATACATGTAAAAATCTGTTCTGTACTAATCTCAGATTAATAATGAGTCTGGTGACTAAGTACGTGTTAAATCTAGAGATCATTTCTCCCAATATAGGTTAGAATCCATGTTGATTAACCTACAGAAGCACGATTCTATGTGTGTTGAGCTCTTCTATTTCCATTAGAAGTACTATCTAATGGAAAATAATTCTGAAGTACTACAGGTTTAATATGACATCCACCTTGTCTTGGATACAAATTCTCATCAAGGTCTTAACTGCAAAGAACCATGTAGAAAAAGTTTAATTGCAAATTGAACTTTTAATTAAAATTAAAATTTAATATCAAATGGCTCAGAATTTGTAATCACTTAGATTAATACAATCTGTCAATTTTTATTGCCTTTCTTTTTGCTTGGCATATCTATAAAATATTGGACATGTGTTAACAATTGATAGAACTTACATTCATCAAAATTATCCCTAATAATTGTGATGCTGTTTCTTTCCTACAGGAATAAAATCAATGATTTTAAATTTCTAGACAATATCAATGTGCCTAAGATAATTAAAGTTTTGGTTGGTAAACATCATAATCTGTTAAGAGGTTACATTTTAATATATTTAATAAACAAGTAAAAATTATGTAAGTTTGGGTTTCAAGTTGTAAGAGTGTTGAAATGTTACAGTAAGTTGTCTCTATATTTTCTTCGTTTAAATTATTAAAATAATGAAAATGTAATGAAATAAAGATGTGACGAGTTTTCCAGCTACTATTCATATAAATACTTTTAAGCATAAAAAGACCCCTGCTTTATAAATTCAATTTATAACAATAAAAATACTCTTGAAAGTTTCCTTTCAGTTGATTGTTTTTTAAATACTAGGAGAAAAAGTGTTCTCATAAACAGCTAAATGTAAATATACTAAAGTAATACTTGTAAAAGATTATTAAATTAATGGAACAGGTGTGATAGTTGTTCTCAACCATACAGATAAAGCCATACAGATTTCTTATAAAACAAAAATCCGTAAGAAATGTTTCAATGTGCAATATAAATGTACAAGTTGTTTATTTCCTTAATATTTTATTATATTATTATTATCATCATTATTTTATACAGACAGGGTCTCGCTTTGTTGCCCAGGCTGGTCTCAAACTCCTGGCTTCAAGCAATCCTCTGTCTTGGTCTCCTAAAAGTGCTCAGATTACTGGCAAGAGCCACTGCACCTGGCCTGTTTCCTTAACATTTTATAAGCAAACTGTTTACATCCATTTACTGTACAGAGTTAAAGTTTAGTGGTTTCATGTTAAATATCCTTTAGTAAAATTTCTGATATACATCATGAAGATGTAATTAACTGAATATCCACATAACATTATATACTGATATATTAGTTAGAACAAAGTACACATTTCTACAAAAATTTTTTTCTATATTTTTCAAATAATGAATGTGAAGGACAGACTCAGTTTTCAGCGCCATTTTTTCTTTCAAACGGAAAAGCATAATATATATTTTATCTACATTATTTGAATGGCTGTTTAATAATTCTTTAGACACTGAAGGGTGAAAATACTTAATGCAGAATAATTATTAACAATTTTAAAACAGTGGATCTTTTGGAATATAGTTTTTTAAAAAATCAAGAATTTAACAGTAGGTAATTAAATGTAGACATAACTAGGCTTTTGGAAATAAGTATGACTATTACAAATTATGAGATGAATTCTTGTTAACAAATGACAGTTTTGCTGGGCCAGAGAATATTATTATTAATAAACACTGTAATAAACAGAGCTTGCTTTCAAGCAAGTCTGCAGTAATAGACTGTCAAGAACCTCTGATATTTATAGGCAAAGTGAAAACAGCGACGAACAACAAATCTCAATTGTAATTCAAAATCTATTACTAGTGAAGTAACATTACTGAAGTAATCACCTTCCCAATCCCCTATTTTGAGTTCTGTTAAATAAATCTGTGTACTGTACCATTTGTATACATACTGTACCAAAATGAATAAAATATTTAAATATTTAACTGTCTTTAGTTTTTAATTTCTGACAAATATCTTCCTCTTTCCAACATGTGAACTGTCTTCCAGCATCTGAACTAGTCAATTCACAGTTCTCTTTTCCTATGAATAGCTGTACCTACAAGCACCCTAAGAGTCTGTCTGTATTTTTAATGCAAGAGAGAACAAACAGCATTAAGTGACTTCTTTTTTTTCCCCCCAAAATCTTCCAGATAAATTAAAAGGGCTCTTTAGGAAAATGTTTGGCAGATCTGTATTCCATAGGATGTCCTTTGATTAGACATCCAAGGTTTTTCATTATCTGGCTCCATAACATCTGTCTAACATTAATTCCCTCTCAGCTGCAACATAAATGTCCCACTTCCGCCAATACAGTCTCCTTACTATTCAACAAATATGATACCCTTCTCCCCAAATTCATATCGTTTCACCTTCCTAAAATAAGTGTTTTTCTTTCTTCTCCTCTAATTAGGCTATTCCTATACATTCTTCAAGGTCCAGTCAAGTTTTCATCTATTTACAAGACTATTAACTGTCACTCTGACCTGTATTTCTTTTACACGCCTCTGAATTTTTTTTTTTTTTTTTTTTTTTTTTTTTTTTGAGACAGAGCTTCGCTCTTGTTGCCCAGGCTGGAGTACAATGGCGCGATCTCGGCTCACTGCAACCTCCACAACCAGGGTTCAAGCGATTCTCCTGCCTCAGCCTCCCAGCAGCTGGGACTACAGGCATGCGCCACCACACCCGGCTAATTTTGTATTTTTAGTAGAGATGGGGTTTCTCTATGTTGGTCAGGCTGGTCTCAAACTCCCGACCTCAGGTGATCTGCTCACCTTGGTCTCCCAAAGTGCTGGGATTACAGGCGTGAGCCACAGTGCCTGGCCACGCCACTGAATTTTTATAGCATATTGTTTACATTGTAGTTTTGGTATATAAATACAATTTTAATTTTTATAAGTTATTTTAAGTACTTGTCTCACAAACTGGTCTGAAAGGGCTACAGTTTAGTATATTTTGCTACTTACTAAGAAGGCATTTAGTAAATTCATAATTATTCATGCCCATGAATAATGAACAAACAAATTAACAAGTGCTATTTTTGTCAATTTATCATGACGACAGTAAAACTCTTTGGGTTAAATGAAATATTTTTGATCTCTTACTTTGATTTTTTTTAAATACAAGGGAATTCTTTAAATGTCCATAACTACTTCTTCCCTGATGTAGCTTTTAGAAAAAATACATATATGAATTAAGAATTAAATATTCCACAAGATCTAATATATCAAGTTACATATAAGGCCGTTGTGCTAAATTTCATTATTCTACTATATGAAAGACCTGAGAGACCAGCAGGCACTACTTTCCCAAGAAATTATACTTGTCTGAGAACCCACTCAGTCAATAAGGGCAGTTTTCAATTGGATAAAATACCTGGTTCATTCAATTTACTTAGTTTAAAACATACATAAGAAACATACAAAATGTATTTTAATCTATTCTATTGCAAAATGATTTTAGACATAACTATTTTATACTGAATAACAGCATAATTTTTCAGAAGTAAAATTAAGGTCATTTAAATTTATATATTTATTATTTAGAGAATAATCCAGCAAAGAGTACTACGTTGGTAAAATTGGATACCTAGAAAGTCAGAGAATCCCAAACTTAGAGCAAAAGGTCTGACTGATTTATAATATTTCGGAAATACATTTCACTGCTTTACTAGATTTTTCAAGTAAAATTTTCAACTTTTATAATATAAACAAAATATGTAAGTGTTAAATACAATGTCTTATTAGATTTAGTGTTGTCTTTTTAATAAATCCTTTTAAATGATACACTGTCACATACATTATTGATTACATGAAAATATTAAATAACCAACAATACTTCTAATTCCATGAATACCTACAAGGCTTACAAATGGATGCAAATACACAAAAGTCAATAAATCACTATTATTTTTTATACTTATCTTGAAGTTAAATAACATTATCCAAAAAGGCAAATAAAAATAAAGCAAATATTTTAAAATTCTAGTCTTCATAAATCTATACTGGCACTGGATATATGATAGCCTGTAAATCTCATACAGCCATATAGCAAATTAGAATTTTAACAATGATTCATAGACCATTATTTGGTGGTATGAGATATTTATTCTTATCAAAAATAATAATAATTCATATCGCCGTCCTGAACATACTGTCAATGGTATCATACTACTAAATTTTATGTTTTACTTAAAAAAAAATCAAGATATTGGCTTCTATCCCTAAATGTTTGAATTTTCTCATGGAAATTACAAAAGAAAAGGAGGAACTTATAGGCTGGATTAAGGCAGAAAGCCAATAGACCTTATACTTCAGTGCTTATTCTGTAAACTCTTAGCCCCAGGTGATTTTAACCTAAGTCTTTAACTACACTTCTACTTTTAAACTCTGATTAAAGTCACAGTATTACTTTCAAGAATTCAGTCTTCAAACTATTCTTTGTATTCACTGAGGGTAAAAAAAATAAACACAACTATAAATGACTGTGAAAAATAAAATATCCACTGATTTTACAGCTTTAAAATATTTATATTCTCCCATGTATAGATTAAGGGATACTTCTTTTAAGACTTATGAAGGGTATAAACTGAACCATTTGACATTGACAAAGATTATAATATGAACATTTTTGTATAGAATAACAACTACCTACTCATGATTTAAACATAAAGGGATTTTTTTAAAAAAGCAATTAGTATAAAATTAGACATTAGTCTATAATTTGAAAATATATTGCCTAATTATCAATTTCTATGTTTATATTTCATTATTCAACATTATATTTATCTATATATTGGTAAAATTATAAGATTCACAACACTGTTCAGTATACTTTTTAAATTCAGAAACATGAAATTAATAAGACTTTGAGCTACATTTCAAATTTACTACAATGAACATGAGTATTCTGTAAATTAAATATTCTGTGAATTACTGAAGAATAATACATTTCTTTTGAAGCCATAGTCTGTGATAGTAAAATTAAGTCACAAATTAAGACGCTAATTACAAAAAGGCAAAGGTAGAAACAATAATTATGAACATAATAAATTTATAGACGTAAAAGAGTTTACGGTGGAAGAATCCACCTTATTTAACATGAAATAATGTCATTTTCCCCCTACATCATGTCAGCCATTACTCAATCTTAAAAACTCACATCAGTTTTTCCCAAGTAAAATTTTTTACAAAAAATCTCATACATTAAAAATGAACATTGGCCCTTTATGACATATGTTTAAATACTACATAAGTTATACAAAACACAGTAACTGATTTGTAACAAAGGACTGTATGGTAGGTACATAAATTTACTATACATTTTTTTGATAAAAAATGTAGAACATGACAATAAAATTAACAAAACAGGAGCCTCTATGCATAATAACTATCCTGAAAACTACAAATATCACTAAAAATAGGGTATTGGAAATTTTGAATGTATCATTGAAATACTTATACTTTATTTAAAAAGTGATATAATTTTAAACAGATTCAATTCCTATAAATTAAATTTGTGTCTATAAATTTAAAAAGGGCAATCACTAAGAGTCACATAAGTGCTCCTCAATGTAACACTAATAAATGAATAATTCAATTGATCAATAAATTAACTGATCAATCTAAGGATGAGACCTTGATAGTCTTTAAATAACTAAATGACAACTCCGGTATGTTTTATGTGTGCTTAAAATAAAAGTTTTATGCTAACACTTTAAGGCTTCTTTTGTAAGGAACTTATACTATGCTATGGATATTTCTCTTTGATTTCTCAACTAAACACTCACTTGTTTGATGCGATCTGGATTAACGGTGGTCTGGGGTTGTAGAATGCTGACTGGTTCTGTCTTGGCCACATTTTGGGGCATTTCTCGAATTTTTTCTGCAATGAATCCATGAACTGCATTCAGTGCTTCAACCGTTCCCTGGATCAAGCACACTCGCTCAGTAGTACCTGTGGATAAAACATTGATTTTCAGAAAATATTCCACATTTTGCATTAAAAAAATTATGAAAAAGGATCATAACGCCAAAAAAATGTAAAATGCAGAACTCTAATGTAAAACATTTAATTGAACCACACGTAATATATACATGTCTCTTCTCATGATTCCTTTTATAAATTCCGTTCTAGTTGTTTTGGTCTCAAAAAGGGCATTTGGATTGCAGCTCAATCAGAGATCCAGAGAAGTTGTGAACATATCACTGATTCATTGACATAACAAATACTTATTGAGTACTTATAAAAGAACTTAGGGTTAGAAACTGGTAACATGCCAGTAAAGATCTATAAACCCAGTTTTCGAAGAGCTTACTCTTCAGGGGGAAAAAAACAGACATAAAACCAGAGAATTGTAGGACATTACAATCTGAAAATAATGGTGGTAACAACAGAGATGGTACAAGTTGTTCCCCATCACTTACCACGCTCTTCCTTTAATCATAGCAACACTTGTTACCCGATATTTTACTTTTTTTTTTTACTTTTTCACTAGAATATAAGCTCTACGTGGAGTGTAAATTTGTTTTGTTTTGTGCTGTAGTATCCTCAAAGTTTAGAATAGCTTCTGGCACACAATAGGTACACTGTAAACATTTGTTGGATAAATGAATCAGTGCTGTCTTTATTGATGATATAATTTTAATAAAAAGAATATTAGGACTAAACATGAAATTTAAATAGTTTATGAAACTTGAAATTCACAAATATTTGCTAAAGATATTATTAATAGTATTTAATATCTTGTGAATAAAATGTAAATATATGATGCAAGACAAGACTAAGGTGAAATTGTGTGTAACACACAGGTCGTATCACCTATTTTATACTTTACAGATATACATTAAGGCAATAAAAATAAATTAGTTTTTCAGACTATTCTGAGGCTTATTGTAGAAGCCTGGTATTCCACTGTAATCTTCTCAGTGACCCAACATAACATATGAACTTGCTTCTAAGAAATAAGTATTTCTTTTCTAAACAGTTGTTAAAATTTTCCAAAAAATGGGATTTTAAAATTTATAAAACAGTTTTTGAATTAATGGAAATATTTTCAATTACCTAACATATTTCCTTTTGGTGCTGCTGTTTCAAAATTTCAAGGTACTTTGTAAAATGTTTTAAAATACATTCTGAAGGACAAATTTGTGAAACTACAAATATTTAAAAAGTCATAAGGAGTTTATACTGCTTTAAAGATTCCGACACACAGACCAATTTTCTAGTAGTTTTGAAATTAAAATAACAGTAAAAGAATATCATTAATACTTCTAGAAGACAGAATTAGATTACAGGAATTAGAAGCAGAAATAAAAGAAAAACTTAGAGATATACCTAAATAAAATTGTCATATTTTAAACAATGAAAATTCAGATCTATAAAAATCTAAGTTTCCTGGATTTTACAAAATATTTCAACAGACTATGTATATGGCTTTCATTTGTAAGGGTGGATAAAGCCTGAAAAACATAATGTGAGTCTGTGGGTTTAATTCTTCCAGTTTCTCTTAATCAGCTTTTCTCATTCTTGTCTATCTTGATATACATATTGTGGTTCCTGCATAAAATGATCTAGTTTATGGGGATACTCTAGGGAGTCCTTACAAGGTTGTATTAAGTGTCCAATAAATGACTAGAAAGGATAGGAACTGATCAATGTAGCTAATACAAAGTGTTCTTATCCAGGTCAGCAGACAATATGAAAACAGATCAGATTACATTCTTGTTTTTGGAGACAACTACAGAGTGCTCTTTTGTGGATGCCAAAACAGTCTAACTTAGAGATAAAACAAACAAACAAACAAACAAAACATGGCACGAAATAACTAAAGAGATTATAAATCTACGCTGTCAATAAAATTCTGATAATACAAACCATGTCAGACCACACAGTAGCCCCTATACTTTTCAGATTGCAGAGACTAACAGATAGTGAGTGGAAATTACTGAGCCATAAAGAATTATGACTGTCTAAAGCTAAATTTCACATATTAGCATCTGTGGGACACTTGAAAATAGTTCACAGGTTCACAATTGCAGTACATACTGTTTGAAAATTAAATTACATAATTTGCATTAGAACTATTAACATAAAAAAAGGAAAGAAAAAAGGAGATTCTATATCTACCACTCAGAAATGCTACAATCCTCAGAAGAGATGCTATCATATTCTTCTACTGAACTTATGGCCTTTTCACTCAGAAAACACAAAACCGTAATTTTTAGGAGAAAGTCACAAAAAAGGGAGACTGTCAGGTGTATGATCAAACTGTGTTAAAAAAAATGAGCCTATAAATCATAAAAGTTGCTGGTTTTGTCATTTTAAAGGGTTTTAGGCTCAATTAGTATCTAAACTAAACTGCCTGTTATTTATCATTTTGTTTAACAGTAGCATTTATTTCTCTTTGAAACACACTAGCAACAAGAGGTGAAAACCAGTTACATAAAAGTACATGCCTATATTTTGTATAAGATATATAAGATACCATTAATTAATTAATTTTTTTGTGACAGAGTATCACTTTATCACTCAGGCTGGAGTGCAGTGGTGAGATCTTGGCTCACTGCAGCCTCGACCACCTGGGCTCAAGAGTGATCCTCATGCCTTGGCCCTCCAAGCAGCTGGGACTACAGGAAGGCACCACCATGCCTGGCTAATTTTTTGGATTTTTTTGTAGAGACAGAGTTTCGACATGTGGCATAGGTTGCTCTCCTGAGCTCAAGTGATCTGCCCACCTCAGCCTCCCAAAGTGCTAGGATTACAGGTGTGAGCCACCGCACCCGGCTTAAGAGACCATTAATTTAAAACTGCACTTTTAAGAAAGAAATCACAAAAAGTATAATAAGAAGGGGCAATGTCAAATACAGGCATTGACATTTACAATGACTTTAAGTTTTGATTTAACATACAGTATTAAATGCTAAAAATGCACAGGTTTCTAAAATTACATACAATTATCAGTTTTAATAGAAAAGTTTTCACAGAAATTTAATAAAATATATTCTGTGCTACTGTAAGTTTGGGTAAGTCAGTTACACAGTTCCTGTTTCTACCTAAGGTGATCCATCACTTACGCACTGGGCCCTGTGCCCCCTTACCTACCAAGTCCACTGCTTCTCCAGTTAGAGTTATTTCTTACATCATAATTTTTTTCTATTGAATATTCCCATCAGTAGGAAATATGTTATAATTTCTACAATTTTTAAAGACATTGATAGAGTTAGAAAATTACTCTTTTGCAAACCTAATGACAAAATTAAGTTTGGTAAAGATCATAAATGGATAAAATCATCAGATGAAAGGTTAATATAAAATTTTCAATAAAAACATCAGGTATTACCAACTGACTTCAATGATCAACATTAGCATGACGAGTATGAAAACCAAACATTATATGCTTCTTGATGTGATGTAATAAAAAACACACAGAACCAATTATGATGTACCTAAAAGTAGTTGAACCTAAATCTAATCAAACATTTAGCACAATAGATTAATACTGAAAACAGAACAATAAACGATACCAAAAGGAAGCAAAGACACAAAAATAGTTTATAAGACAACTGATGCAGCTTTGTCAATAAAGAAGAGATTACTCTCCAGACAAAAGAAGACTTAAAATATGTTATGACTAAATGTAAAGCAGAATTTGGTTGGGTCCAAAATTAAACAATTTTCACTTGAAACAAAATTGAGGCAATGACAAGGACAGAGTTTTGGCACCAAATAATTACTGTTAACTTTAACATGTGAGATTATGGTATCAGTTTACAGAAAGTGTCATTTTTTTTTTTTCTTTTCTGAGATGAATACTGAAATATGTACAGGTAAAATGTGACTGAACTTGCATCAAAATATTTCTGCAACAACAAAAAAGGAGTAAACTTTTTAGGCATGACAAATCTTGATACTGTTGATACAGATGAAGGGTATAAAGAAATTAATTGGCTGGGTGCGGTGGCTCACACCTGTAATCCCAGCACTTTGGGAGGCCGAGGCAGGCGGATCATGAGGCCAGGAGATAGAGGCCATCCTGGCTAACACGGTGAAACCCCATCTCTACTAAAAATACAAAAAAATTAGCTGGGCGTGGTGGCGGGCGCCTGTAGTCCCAGCTACTCAGGAGGCTGAGGCAGGAGAATGACGGGAACCCGGGAGGCGGAGCTTGCAGTGAGCCAAGATCGCGCCACTGCACTCCAGCCTGGGCGAGACTCCGTCTCGAAAAAAAAAAAAAACAAAAAACAAAAAGAAATTAATTGGTCTATTTTATACATGCTTACAATTTTCATTTAAAAACATTTAAAAGTTCTCATTGACCTCATACCCCTCTTCTAGTTGCAGCTCAATTTCCTTATCCCTCAAAATTCCTTGAATGAGTTTTATAGATACTCTCTTTCTACTTCCTCATCACCCAATCCTGAATATACTCCAATATGGCTTTTTTTTCCCCCTTGAATCTAGTAGATTCTACAACTCTACTGAAAGCATTCATCACAGCTGTACCTGGATAAATGTAATCTTCAAGTCTTCATGTTGTTTGCCTCGTCAGCAGCATTTTATGCTGTCAGTAGGTGACCATTCTGTTCTAAAAACACTTCACTTGGCTTTCAGAATGCCACATGCTCCTAGCTCATGGTTTTTACTCAGTACATTAACTCATTTGATAAAAATGTATTGAGTCCCTACTAAATAAGTATCATATTAGAAGCTGAAGGTACAGCAATGACCAAACAGGAAAAACAAACGAACAAACGCTGCCTTCATGGAGCTCATATTCTAGTTCATGTGGACAGACACTATACATAAGAGAAATAAAACACAGAGAAAGAATAGTAAAAGAAAATAACTGTTATGAAAAACACTGGGAGACAATGACAGGCTCAGCAGAGACAAAAACAACAGTATGAAAGGGACTTTGTCATGTTTACCACTGTATCTCCAGTGCCTAGAAGAGTGCCTGGCACACTACAGATACTCAACAAGTATTTTTTTTTTTTAAATAAACAACTTCCTGAGTCTAAAATTTCTTGTCTGTATTTTGAAACATATATGTGATTGATTTCTAAGGCCTTTTTTATCTACAAAATATCTACAAAGCCAGTAAATCTCTCGGTTTATAAGATCATTCAATGAACATAAAAAGCAGATACATTTCGGAAAATGATTTAAAAACTATAATAAGTTATAATTTACCATTAAAAAAGGGCACGTGGTAAAAGTTTTTTGAGACAGGTACTAGGAGAAATAATGGATAATTTAACATTTTTTTTCTTTTTCCTAGGGTAGAAAAAAATAGACAAACTCTGAAAATGAACTCTACCTAAAATAATATTGTTAGGGAGAAAAATATTTTTTGTTGTGGTCTAAAGTGCTATAAAAAACTGTTTAGATACCTGAGACATTATTCAAACCAGAGTAAGACTATTCTAGAATAACAAACATATGCTAATGATTTGGTCCACATAGTTTCAATTGTCATCTATAATGAAAATTAGTGAACATTCTGTTCATATAAAAGAAAATGCATCAGTTTATATTCCTACTGGAAATATAACTCAGTATCTTATGAAAGAATACAGACATAATTATTTAGGAAATATTAATGTTAGTGTAGAGTAAGTCATTTGGTTGGATGAGTGACACTGAAACATCACAAAATAAAACAATAATACAAAAATGTAGTAGAAAATGTATTAACACTTCTATGACAATCTATAGCAATAATTTTGGCCTCCAAAATAACTTAAGAAAATGTAAATACCAATTAACTCTAACAGGCAAAAGCTGATATTTAAAACAACATGATATACAGATAATTTATAGAGATAACTGCTACTTATTATGCAGAGAAATTACTAATTTTGGATAGCTAATATTGTGATGAACATGTTTTTATTTCATGCAAGTAAACATTTAGTTTCTATCATATCAAGAAATATCTTGCAATATATATTTTCAAATACATTTAAATTTCCTTGCTATTTGGAGGTATGTCTGTCTATTTACTCTTACACCAACAGTGCTTTGAGTGGTATCTATTCTTTTAGTGTTCATATTTTTCCTCTTTTTGCCACTTATTTTTGCTGTTTGCTAAAATATCTGATTATAACAGGCTCTTCTCTTATAATTTGCTGTTTCTAGTCCTCAGCAACCTAATAATATACAGTTAAAGAAGACTGTTAAAATTATATAAACTATTAACAAGTAGGTTCCGGGCCGGGCATGGTGGCTCACACCTGTAATCCCAACACTTTGGGAGGCCGAGGCGGGCGGATCACGAGGTCAGGAGATCAAGACCATCCTGGCTAACACGGTGAAACTCCGTCTCCACTAAAAATACAAAAAATTAGCCAGGCGTGGTGATGGGCACCTGTAGTCCTAGCTACTTGGGAGGCTGAGGCAGGAGAATGGCATGAACCTGGGAGGCGGAGCTTGCAGTGAGCCGAGATCGCACCACTGCACTCCAGCCTGGGTGACAGACTCAAAAAAAAAAAAAAAAAAGCCAAACAAAACAAAAAAAAAAACAAGTAGTTTTCTTGTTCCTAGTGACAACCATAGAGAATATGTGGCCTTTATGAAATCATTTTTGATTTCATTTTTCTTTATTTCCAAGTTTGGGGTCAGTGTAAATAGATAAAATATTACTTTAATGCTTTCTTCTTAAAAGATTTAAAATTCTATACAAGCACCTTAATTTTTAAAACTAAAACACAGAGTATCCTTTCAACAGACTATGTTACCATTTATTTAATAAAAATCACCCATAATAGTCTATATATGATAATCACTTTTCATATTGTCTTTATAAATAGATGATTTACATTCATTTCTTAGGTTACCAAATTTATTGCTATAATTACATAAGCAAAAGTCTAATTTATGAGTATTTAAGATAATGTGTCAGCAAAAGCTCCACTGAAGGACATTTAAGGGTTTTCTAGTTGCAGCAATGTAGTATTACATTCTTTCAGGGGAAAGTATATACTTAACCAATTTCAAGAAATGAAGCAATTCAAAGGTCTTCTCTGAAGCTCACAACTACAGACCTTTTGTTTCCTTTCTATGTCCCTGTACGCATATGGAATAACTTAAAATTTGAAGCAATTTAACAATATGCATCTCAGAATATTCTTTTAAGTGACTTTTACCAGTAATCATGCTTCCTTATCTTCATAAGCCAATTTGTGATTTACAGAAGATATATAATATGAATTATAATACATATATTTATATATTGTTAGTATAATTTATCGACACACATAAAATCTCATTTAATGTTCACAATAATCAGGACAGATATCTCCAACTTACATGTATGGAAATGGAAGCAACTGTGCAAAGACATATAGCAAACACAGAGAACAGTAAAAGTCTTGTCAAAAACAATTTTTTATCATTATACCACATACCTCCTAAGAATGTAATATTAGGCCAGATAGCAAATTTAACACATTTAAGAAAATCGCATATGTTTCAGTTGATTGTGGAAAAATGATTTTCATGTAACTTTGATGTTTCTTTAAAAAGCACTGTCTTAATACCATTAACATTTCTCCAAGATTTATTCCAAATCTGTCATAAAAAGAAATGATTGACCCTTCTTGCAGAGAACAGAGCACCACAGGAGATGGTTAATAACTATGTGGGCTATTAGTAAGATTTTTTAGGACAAGTTTTCAGATCAACAAAAGTACTTGATAAAATTGCCATTAAAAGTAAGTTCAATTTGTAATTGCAGCTTTTATACCATTGTACAGTTATGCACATTTGATAATACTTCCTCCTACCCTACAATTACTGAGGAGAAAACACACTATTTCAAGAAAAGGCCTTTTAAAAAAAGAAATCATAGGAATTGACATCTTATGATGTAAAGTAATAATTGCGTTTCTTCTCTAGGTGATTAACTCTACACAATTATCTCTCTACTTTTAAACTGCAAAAATTTGCAAAAGGCCATATAACGTGCTTAATCCAAAGTCAACATAGTGAAGGCCTGATTCTGTTTATACAACATGTTTTCACATTAAAATATCACAAATCAAGTCAAAGGATGAGAGTATATTTTTCAGAAAAATCTAAAAATATTCGTTCTTCAGAGACCTTAGGAAGAGAGAATGAATGGCAAAGTAGATGTTGTCCAGCTTGTCGTTCATTCATTCTGTCTCATCATGCAAATGGAATACTAATTTACTTAACTAGCTATTCCCATAAAGTAGCATCTGCACAGCTGAGGAATCTAACTTCTGAAGAACCCTGAAAACAGATATATCTGAAAATTTTACATAACAACTGCAATTATTCTCAAATATGTTGCAATTTATTTCTAGTTTTTAAATTTTGAGGCCATGCAAAAAACAATTAAGATGATGACGATTCATTCATCCTTAGCATAGGTTTATGCTAAATTTAGGATCACTATAGCAATCCTAGTTATGTCAATAGTATAACCTTTTAATTTCCACAATTACAGAAATATAAAACTGCCATAACAAATTTTTATTAAAGTGCAATTACATTTTATATGTACATAATAAATAGAGATTTGCTGACTTGTCTCCATTCCCCCTCAATATCACCATTTTTGACAGCAATTTGTACTTTTAAATTTTTGCTATGAGAAAAATGGCACTTGAAATTCTTCTATCTATCCTTTATGTATTAATAGGAATTCACTTTTGCAAAGCTTGATTTGATATCACATGTCCCAGCTGGGAAAACAGTTTGCACCAAACATGTGATACCAAGTCAAGCTAAGAAACTCAGAAGTGTGACCAGTGGTGGAATGCATAGCTAATCAGTCATGTAAAGGTAAGGGGAGCAGCATTGCAATGGACATGCAGCATGGTAACGAATCAGAGATTGCTTATGAGATGAGGGCAAGAAAATTAATGTCTCTTACATTAATTTCTGAAATGTAACAAAGTTGTCAACTTTGAGACCTAATATAGATTAATGCATTAGACAAAATTAAGCAGTAACTTTATGTCATATTTTTTAAAAATATAGAGTTTATAGAATGATCCATTTTTTAATCATAAGCCTACAAATTCAACTGAAGGCAAGGCCTGCATTTGTTGAAATTTCAAGGACTGAATTATTTAAATCAGTGAATAATCAATGAATATCATATCACTGACTACATGCACTATATCAAATAAATGTAGAGGTAGGATAAAGAATTTTGACTGTTTAACTTGGTGGGAGAAGTAATATAGGAGACTAGACTATAGTCGGAAAAACAACAGAAATTTAAGCGTATATGTAATCTATTATTTAAAAGTATTATATTATTATTAATATTAAAATGTATTAATTTTTTATAGTTTTATGATGCTAAGATAATAGAAAAATGGCAATTTAAAAACTGTACATATACCAAGGCGAGTGGACGACCTGAAGTCAGGAGTTTGAGACCAGCCTGGTCTACACAGTGAAAACTCCATCTCTACTAAAAAAATTTTGTTATTTTTTAGTGGTGCACGCCTGTAGTCCCAGCTACTTGGGAGGCTGAGGGTGGAGAATCACTTGAATTTGCGAGGCACAGGTTACAGTGACCAGAGATCATGCCACTGCACTCCAGCCTGGGCAACAGAGTGATACTCTGTCTCAACAAATAAATAAAAAATAAAAATTGTGCTACATACAAAACTGGTCCTTTTACCCATCTTTAGGTGTACAATTCAGTGGTATTAATTAAATTCAAATGTTGTACATATACTCTCACTATCTCTTTCCAAAAGATTTTCATTATCACAAACTGTAACCATTAAGAAATAAATTTCCATCCCTTCCTTCCTATATCCCCCAGTTACCTCTAATCTACTTTTTGTCTCTATGTCAAAATTCTAGATATTTCATATAAATGGAATCACACAATATCTGTCTGGTGTCTGGCTTATTTTACTTAGGATAATATTTTCAAGATGCACTGATGTAACATATCTCAAAAATTCATTCCCTTATTACAGCGTAACAATATTCCATTGCATGTTACATACCATATTTTATTTATCCATTTACCTGTTGGTGGACACTTGGGTTGTTTACACCTTTTGGCTATCGTGAATACTGCTGCAATGAACACTGGTAGCATCTGCTTCAGTGCTTGTTCTCAATTATTCTGTGTACAAACCTAGGAGTGGAATTGTTGACTAATATGGTAATTCTAGCCTTTTGAGGAACAGATGAACTGTCCCAAGCCGCGGCACCATTTTACATCCCCAACAACAGTGTAAAAGGGTTCCAATTTCTGTAAGTCTTAGCCAACATTTATTATTATTTTTTAATAATAGCCATCCTAATAGGTGTGAAGAGCTATCTTGGAGTTTCGACTTGCACTTTACTAATGACTAATAATGTCGAACATTTTTGCACGTGCTTACTGTTCATTTGTATTTCTTTAGAGAAATATCTGTTCACATCATTTGCACACTTTTCAAATGGTGTCTTTTTGTGTGTATGAGACAGGGTCTCACTGTGTTGCCCAACTGTGAGTGCAGTAGCGTGATCATTGCTTACTGCAGCCACAAACTCCTGGACTCAAGCAATCCTCCCAGCTCAGCTCCAAGTAGGTGAACTACAGGTGCGCACCATCACATCTGGCTAATTTTTTTTTTTTTTTTTTGAGACGGAGTCTCGCTCTGTCGCCCAGGCTGGAGTGCAGTGGCGCGATCTCGGCTCACTGCAAGCTCCACCTCCTGGGTTCCCGCCATTCTCCTGCCTCAGCCTCCCAAGTAGCTGGGACTACAGGCGCCCGCCATTGCGCCTGGGTAATTTTTTTGTATTTTTAGTAGAGACGGGGTTTCACCGTGTTAGCCAGGGTGGTCTCGATCTCCTGACCTCGTGATCCACCCGCCTCGGCCTCCTAAAGTGATGGGATTACAGGCGTGAGCCACCGTGCCCGGCCACATCTGGCTAATTTTTTTTTAATTAAAATTTTTTTTCTGAGATGGGGTCTCGCAATGTTACCCAAGCTGGTCTCCAAATTCTGGGCTCAAGTGATCCCACTGCCTTGACCTCCCAATGTGCTGGGATTACAGGCATGAGCCATTGGGGTTTTATTTGTTGAGTTTTAGGAGTTGTTTATATATTCTGGATATTACAGTTATTGTATAAATTATTTTCAAACATTTTCTCTCATTCTGTAGGTTGTCTTTGTTAATGTCCTTTGGTAATGGACGTTAATAATGTCCTTTGATGCCCAGAAGTTTTAAAATTTTGATGAAGTCCAATTTATTTTTTGTTCCCATTTTTGTTACTGAATAATCCATTCCCAAATCCAAGGTCATGGAGAACTATTTCTACATTTCCTTCTAGAGTTTTATGGTTTTAGCTCTTATATTTAGGTTGTTGATCTATTTTGAATTAATTTTGATATTTTAATATGATATGAGGAGGGTTCTAACTCCACTCTTGCATGTGGAAATCCAGGTGTCCCAACAACACTTGTTGAAGAGATTGTTCTCTTCCCATTGAATGAACTTGATAACCTTGTCAAAAATCAATTGGCTATAGTTATGTGGAATTATTTCTAGACTCCATTAATTATTGTCTTTCCTAATGCCAGTACCAGACTCTTTTGGTTACTGTATCTTTACAGTAAGTTTTGAAGTCAGGAAGTGTGAATCCTCAACTCTGTGATTTTTCAATATTGTTTTATCTATTCTAGGAACCTTGCAATTCCATATGCATTTTCAGAATCAGGCTTCCCATTTCTGTAAAAAAAAAAAAAACATTTAGAATTTTGATAGCAATTAAGTCGAGTCTGTATACTTTGGGTAGTACTGATATTTTAACAACATTAAGTGTACTCACCCATTAAATGGGATGCCTTTCCTTAGGTCTTCAGTTTTGTACCTCCTTGGTTAAATTTATTTGCAGGCATTTTACTATTTTAGATGCTACTGTAAACGAAATTTATTTCTTAATTTCCTTTTTGGACTGTTCACTGTGGTGTACAGAAACTGATTTTTGTTTGTTCTAAAACTTTGCTTAATTTATTAGCTCTAGTGGCTTGCTTGATTCTCTGGAGTTTTGTATATACAGGAAGATGTCATCTGCAAATAGAGATAGTGGTACTTCTTCCTTTCCAATTTGGATACCATTTTTGTTTTCTTGTACAATTATTCTGGCTACAAGTACCAGAAAAATGTTTAATAACAGTGGTGAAAGCAGGCATCCATGTCTTGTTTCTTATCTTATGGGAAAAGCTTTCAGTCTTCACTATTGAGTGTGATGTTAGCTGTGGCTTTTCCATAAATTCCCTTTACCATTTTAACAAAAAATGCGTAATGTTTTATCAAGAAAAAAATTACAAACCTATCATTAATACACTGTGGTAATCTATATTTTTCCTGGTAATCTACATTTTTCCAGCGCATTAAAGCTATCCTATGACTATAATGCTGAGAACAAATAACAAAACACTTAAAATAAATAGCGGCTGGGCACGGTGGTTCACGCCTGTAATCCCAGCACTTGGGAGGCCGAGGTAGGCGGATCACTTGAAGTCAGGAGTTCAAGACCAGCCTGGCCAACATGGTGAAACCCCATCTCTACTAAAAATTATAAAAATTAGCCAGTCATAGGGGTGTGCACCTGTAATCCCAGTTACTCGGGAGGTGGAGTTTTCAGTGAGCTGGGATTGTGCCACTGGACTCCAGCCTGGGCTACAGAGTGAGGCTCTGTCTCAAAAAAAAAATTAAAATTAAAATTAAAAATAAGTAAATAGCTTCAGCATACCACAACATATTTAGAAAAAAAATGTGACTTTGGGTATGAAGGCAAAGCTCAGAAATTCTGCAACTCAACTCATTTGCTAAAAATTATTTTTGTATGCCCTGATGTGAAACACAATGGAGTATCTTATTACCTATTTTTTCAACATTAATTATTATAGAATTATAAATTAAAGAATATCAGAATATCTTAAGAGTTATAGGGGCTAATAGTGACATGTGAAAATAGATAATACATCTGTCAGACACCCGTTTGAGTACAGGTCAAAATAGGTAGCTACAATTCAGGTAAGTTTCTGTGACACTATGAACAAATCTGACTTAGCCATTACAAACAGTTTTAAAAATACAAGTCTCAGAATATTACAGATCTATGTTTCCATAATGTATTTCTGTTAATTCCAATTCTTCTTCTTTCATATAAGTCTCTCTCCTATCCTTGTCTCTTTTATTCTGAATTATTAAAATGCTATAGATAAGGCCTGACAACTGGCAGAATCCCAGAGTAGATATTACCTGGATGTAACAGAGTGTGATCCCTGTCAGGTATATTCATGCACTATCACAGGAATACACAATCATCCACAGTGTCAAACCCAGTCTTCCTCTGGACTGTCTTCTGACTTCTAATACACTTGAAGACAGATCCTTGGACTCCTGGTCACTCACTAGCCTCTAATCCATGTGAGGACAGATGACTGGCTCTCTGTCACCATCTGGCCTTTCCTTTAGAGGGGAATCTCTGAGTCATTCGTTTCCTGTATACTCTCCATGCAGTTTTTGATCTCCTGCCCCTACTCATTAATCTGCCCCCTGTGAATAAGTTCTTGGGTATCCTTCAGTTAGTTCATTTGAGCCAACTCTTCCCCTAACCGTTAGTGACTTCAGTATTTCACTACCCCTGCTCTTCCCCCATCAAAACTCACCACATAATTACAAGGAGCAGAAAAGAAAGGTCAGTGGTATCATACCCTTAAAATAACAACCTGGATTATAACTCTAACTGCCCATCTTCCTCTAAGAGACTGCTATTCCTCATATTCCTATATATCGAAGTTACCAGAAGTCTGTTTCTTCAGCCATCATCAGACTCTTATCCTCATAGTAATCCATATATCTCCGAATCTCACCCAATTCTGTATCCTTCCCTGTCCCTCTAAATTTCTTCATAGTGCTCTTGGTTACCTCAAGTTTGAGCATATGCCTCATATCCAAAACCTCTTTTATGAATGTTCCTTTTAGCTTTGTCTCTTAGGCAAAATTAGACTGTGTCCTTAGCTCTTTATGTCCTGCAGAGCAGGGAGGGAAGCTGTTGTCTTTCTCTTCTCTCTCAAATCCCCGGTTTTGGGGGAGTGGCATGAAATTTTGGCTATTTTCCTTGGTCCACTTTGCCACTTCTTTGTTAAAGTTGTCATAGCCTTTCCTCTTTTCTTCAAAGTGTTTGGAAGCAAAGGCTGAACAGATGTATAGGTGTAGAGGCAGACATTAAATCAGTTTTCAGTCAATAAGGCAAAATGACAGAGATACTGGTAAACTGTAACCATGAGGAAGAATATCAAGTGCTGTAGTATTATGGCATTTTACCTTTCCTTTTCATGTAGTGCCTTCCACTAACCACTTCCTCCTTATGGAAATAGTTTCCTCTTCTGGCTTCTGTGTTGCTACTCTCTTCCCAGGATAATGTTCATTTAGTCCCCATGGTTGTAAATACCATAAAATATAATCTGAATTCATTCTCTCTCTCTCTCTTTCTCTCTCTACCAACACCTCCCTAGTCGAAGACACTATTTGCTCTAAACATGTTCATTACAATGGTCTGCTAATTACTGTCCATCTTGGTTCACTATTTGCTCCACTACAATCCACTCCTCTCTCAGAATAATAGTTTGAACCTGTAAATATTATGTAATTTACCTGTTTAAAAACTCAACGGCTTCTCATCTCATATTAAGATTTAAGTCTAAACTCTTTACTATGGCTTTCAAAACCCATCAAGATTTGACCTCTGCTGAGCTCTCGTCAGTCCCCATCTCATATTACTCTTTCTCTCTTTTTCTTCACTCCAGGGAGTTAGGTCTCTTTTAGTTCCTGGGACATGCCACACTTATTCTCTCTTAGGCCTTTTTTTTCCCACTGATCTCTATCCTGGGAACACTGTTCCACTGGCTTTTCCCATAGCAGCCCCTTTCTCATCATAAAAGCCTTAGCTCAATAATACCTTATCAGAGAAGACTTTCTTAACAGCCATAAACAGCCTCTTTCAAATCACTATCACCTTATGCTTCTTTATGATATGACCCTTACAATTTTCTGAAATTCTTGTTTGTTGTAATTTGCTTACTTCATTGTTTGCCTCTCTCTGGTGGAACAAAAGGTCCAAATGAACAGGAACTTGGACTGTTTTGTTCACATGTGTATCCCCAGCCTACTACTTAGCAAGTTGTTAACAAATAACTATTCATTTAATGAAATAAAACTATGACCTTGGATGAGCCCTATTATAACAAGCTTTTTTTGTTGTTGTTTATTATACTTTAAGTTTTAGGGTACATGTGCACAATGTGCAGGTTAGTTACATATGTATACATGTGCCATGCTGGTGCGCTGCACCCACTAACTCGTCATCTAGCATTAGGTATATCTCCCATTGCTATCCCTCCCCCCTACCCCCACCCCACAACAGTCCCCAGAGTGTGATGTTCCCCTTCCTGTGTCCATGTGTTCTCACTGTTCAATTCCCACCTATGAGTGAGAATATGCGGTGTTTGGTTTTTTGTTCTTGCGATAGTTTACTGAGAATGATGATTTCCAGTTTCATCCATGTCCCTACAAAGGACATGAACTCATCATTTTTTATGGCTGCATAGTATTCCATGGTGTATATGTGACACATTTTCTTAATCCAGTCTATCATTGTTGGACATTTGGGTTGGTTCCAAGTCTTTGCTATTGTGAATAATGCCGCAATAAACATACGTGTGCATGTGTCTTTATAGCAGCATGATTTATAGTCCTTTGGGTATATACCCAGTAATGGGATGGCTGGGTCAAATGGTATTTCTAGTTCTAGATCCCTGAGGAATCGCCACACTGACTTCCACAATAGTTGAACTAGTTTACAGTCCCACCAACAGTGTAAAAGTGTTCCTATTTCTCCACATCCTCTCCAGCACCTGTTGTTTCCTGACTTTTTAATGATTGCCATTCTAACTGGTGTGAGATGGTATCTCATTGTGGTTTTGATTTGCATTTCTCTGATGACCAGTGATGGTGAGCATTTTTTCATGTGTTTTTTGGCTGCATAAATGTCTTCTTTTGAGAAGTGTATGTTCATGTCCTTCGCCCACTTTTTGATGGGGTTGTTTGTTTTTTTCTTGTAAATTTGTTTCAGTTCATTATAGATTCTGGATATTAGCCCTTTGTCAGATGAGTAGGTTGCAAAAATTTTCTCCCATTCTGTGGGTTGCCTGTTCACTCTGATGATAGTTTCTTTTGCTGTGCAGAAGCTCTTTAGTTTAATTAGATCCCATTTGTCAATTTTGGCTTTTGTTGCCATTGCTTTTGGTGTTTTAGACATGAAGTCCTTGCCCATGCCTATGTCCTGAATGGTAATGCCTAGGTTTTCTTCTAGAGTGTTTATGGTTTTAGGTCTAACGTTTAAGTCTTTAATCCATCTTGAATTGATTTTTGTATAAGGTGTAAGGAAGAGATCCAGTTTCAGCTTTCTACATATGGCTAGCCAGTTTTCCCAGCACCATTTATTAAATAGGAAACCCTTTCCCCATTGCTTGTTTTTCTCAGGTTTGTCAAAGATCAGATAGTTGTAGATATGCGGCGTTATTTCTGAGGGCTCTGTTCTGTTCCATTGATCTGTATCTCTGTTTTGGTACCAGTACCATGCTGTTTTGGTTACTGTAGCCTTGTAGTATAGTTTAAAGTCAGGTAGCGTGATGCCTCCAGCTTTGTTCTTTTGGCTTAGGATTGACCTGGCCATGCGGGCTCTTTTTTGGTTCCATATGAACTTTAAAGTAGTTTTTTCCAGTTCTGTGAAGAAAGTCATTGGTAGCTTGATGGGGATGGCACTGAATCTATATAAGCTGATAAGCAACTTCAGCAAAGTCTCAGGATACAAAACCAATGTACAAAAATCACAAGCATTCTTATACACCAATAACAGACAAACAGAGAGCCAAATCATGAGTGAACTCCCATTCACAATTGCTTCTAAGAGAATAAAATACCTAGGAATCCACCTTACAAGGGACGTGAAGGACCTCTTCAAGGAGAACTACAAACCACTGCTCAATGAAATAAAAGAGGATACAAACAAATGGAAGAACATTCCATGCTCATGGGTAGGAAGAATCAGTATCATGAAAATGGCCATACTGCCCAAGGTAATTTATAACAAGCTTTTTAAATCCAGAATTATTGCATTAAAATCCAATGTAAATGTCAAAAGAAGAGGGAAAATATATATATGAAATATCAATGGCCTGAGGTAAAGCAAAGATCATGATTAGACCTTTCTATTTACTAAGGATTATCACATAATGCTCCCTTACTGAAATGTATTAATGAATATACCTACCATACATTTCTATTCCAAAAGATTCTGTCTATCCATCCTTTTAGAAACACCCAAGGACTGAGAGGATCAGCTCAATGCCTCCTTATTCAATTATCTTCTGACTACATTTTCTATCACATACCCAAATCCAGAGAATAATCATGCATGGAAAAAGATTCAAATGAACTGATTTCCTGAACTAGTCAAGTAAGGAGTACAAATCAAACTTCCTAATTAAACTTAGTCACCGTAATAAAAAAATATTAAATCTGACCACAAACTGAGGCTTTCTTAGAATATTGCTTCATATCAAACCCAGACATACCAGGAATGGCATCTACTAGAATGCTAGTAACTATATACTGTTAAGAAAAGAAATAAATATCTTTATCAATTAAATTATCAGACCAAATTATACTATCTTATACTAGAACTGTTACTATATTGATCATGACTTTTTAATGTAGAAATTCTGAAATACATGATGTTGAATAAAAATTCTACTAATAGATTAAAAAATAAAGTGTTAATATGGGATATAGTCTTGCTCTGTCACCCAGGCTGGAGTGCAGTGGCGCGATCTCGGCTCACTGCAAGCTCTGCCTCCTGGGTTCACGCCTTTCTCCTGCCTCAGCCTCCCGAGTAGCTGGGACTACAGGCGCCCGCCACCACACCCGGGTAATTTTTTTTTTTGTATTTTTAGTAGAGAGGGGGTTTCACTGTGTTAGCCAGGATGGTCTCGATCTCCTAACCTCGTGATCCGCCCGCCTTGGCCTCCCAAAGTGCTGGAATTACAGGCGTGAGCCACCGTGCCTGGCTGTTAATATGAGATATTTCTAAGTAAATTAAAAAACATATTAATTATTTACTGAGTATTAATCCTTATATCATTTATCCACTCAGTAAATCTCTAATAAGCCCATTATTTTATAAACATCTATAATCAACTGACAAGAATATTCAGAAAATGCCATATTACCATAATATTAAAATAATTATATTTAGAGTAAAACTATTTCTAGTCTTTTCCTACTGTTAAGCCATGATTACAGACATTTGTATATGTAGTATCAGGTGTAATATATTACCTAACTTACCTATCACAGAAACAAACAAACACAACCCAATTTGACATTAAAAGTGAATTTGTCTGAGTACTTCACAAAGAGTCTTATTTCTGAGTAAGACCTACAAAAGTGTACTGAAGCATTGGTTCTGAGAATATTAAAGAACATTTTCTTTGATTGATTGGAAAGGAATTAACATTTTGAAAATTTACCTCCAGTCTCCTTATAAACATTTTAAGGCAGATTTAAAAGGAAGGCATCCTGCCATCTGCCACAACTTGGGTGGAGTTGGAGAATATTATGCTAAGTGAAATAAGCCAGCCACAGGAAGGCAAATACTGCATATTCTTACTTAGAGATGTAGAATCTACCAAAAAAATAAAGGTCAAATATATAGAGATAGAGAATAAAACAGTAGTTGCCAGGGTGGGAGTACATGGGGGCAAATGATACAAAGTAGCAAATATGTAGGATGAACTATCTAATGTGCTACATAAAACTATAGCTGATAATAGTGTATTGTTTTCAGGATTTTTGCTAAATGAAATTACAGCTGCTCTTGCCACAGGGGTCGAAATGAGTAACTATGAGAAATGACAGATATGTTAATTTGCTCTATTATAGTAACCATTTCACTGTTTAAAATCCTTTATATATGTCTCATAACATTATGTCGTATACCTTAACTATACATAGTAAAATTTATTTAAATAAACACAAATAAGGGTAAGAAAAAATAAAATTAGAGACCAACAGTCTAAAAGTATACATAAAAAACAATGTGAATTTGTATGATGCAGCAAATTGGTTTTCCTTCTGTGTCTAATACTTAATAATGCAGGGAGATATCCATATTGAAAAGAAACTTTTATGCTATAGGCTACTGTTCTTTATGTGTAATTCAAGGAAAACAGGAAAGTGATATAGAAACTCTATGGGTAACATCAGTGTGTAGCCTGTAAAAAATTTTACAAGGACTTTGACCACTCAGTGGAGTGGTCCATATATTCTGGAGAAAATATATATGGACTTTAAGCACTTCCACATTTCTCTGATATGGAAGAGAGGGACACAACTAATCTATCCAACCTTGTTGGGAGTTTACTCTCTTATGGCAATTTAGGTAGGGCTTTCTTTCCATTGTAGTGTTATATGGCTATGGCATGAAAAAACAAACTCAATGTGTGTGACTTATAAAGTGTTTTGTACATAGCAGAAAGCCTTCTTATTAGCCACAGTCAATTCCAGCGTGGTCTCAAAGTCCAGACTTAGAGTTCTTAAAGCCGTGATGTTTGTTAATACTATAAATACTATAAAACTTCTCCTAACACATATTATCAGTGTCTTCCTGGCTATTTCCCTAGTAATTACACTGGTTTTCATTTATGTCTATCCAAGTTTTTTACGCTTTTCTTAGGTGTTCTGATTGCACATTCATCCTTTTACCTCGCTAACTCCCATTTATCTTTCCAATCTTTGGCCAGTTATCAGTTTACCAGAGAAGTGTTACCTGGTTTCCACAGTCTAGATTATGTGTTCTTTCTGTGTACCCACTATGCTATACTGTCCCATAACAGCAATTATTGCCTGTTCACTAGCCTGTAGAGCTCACAAGAATGTGAGCTGTTTACATATTCATTCTTATCTTTACACTCACAGCATCCTAGCACACATGTGCATATGTGTCAAATACTTACTAAATATTTGTGATTTAGTAACAGATTAAATGAAAGAATAAATAGATGGCAGGAAAAGCTTACTGCTTGGCTTAATGAGTGGGTCACACTTAACCAGAGTTCTAAATCACAAAAAGCTCTTGAGGTAAGGGGCCATCCCAGGAAAAGAGAACTACATGTGTGAAGGTCACTTTAAAGCATATTTAAAAGAAGAGTATCCTACCTCCCAGGAGAAAAAAAAACAGAGAAACAAAAAGGATTGTCAGAACTATGATGTCTCTTTTAAGAAGAGTGTAGCTGAGTAAAAAGTTCAAGGGGAATTGAAAAGAAATGGAGATACACAGGCAATACACAGTATGCAGAAGAAAAACAGATATTATTATCAGTTGGAAAAATATGACCATATTCATAAAATTCTGAACTTATCACTTCAAGAAAATTTAGTAATTGCAGAAAGTATTGTTTACAGTAAGAAATATAATTGTGTTATATAATTTTGTTTTAAGATAAGTTGAAGATACAAGATTTTTTAAAGTATTAAAGCTCCCAAATATTTGCCTAACAGTTCTCTAAGTATGTTCTATACAATATTTGTCATATAATATGCTTTATGAAAAAAAGATATCTCTGGTCAAATACTTTTGAGGGGAAAAAAGTGCATTTATGTCCTCAGCTCTAAATGATTCACAGTGCTCATCAGCAGATTAAAAAATAAAGTGCTACAATAAACATATTTAGTTTTTTATCAACAAACTTATGTATGCCACGTTTTTGCATGTCAAACCTCTTAATACCCTTACCAAGCATTATTTTATAGAGCATCTTCTCCAAAACTAAAACATCACAAATTAAATTTACTTGAGGTACTCACTTCATAATTTTATGAAGGTAGCAGTTCAGTGCTATTTGTAGAACTAAACAAGATGTTAAAAAGAAAAAGAAGATATAATATCACCTTAAGGTTAGGCAGGATCCTTATTACTTGAGATTTTGACATTGCTAAGATAATATCATTCTTAGTTTGCTAGTACATCAGGGGCCACAGAAGATAAAGGGAACACAGTGGCATACAGTTGCATAGGTGCTAGGGAAGAAGAGTTAGATGTGGATTCGACTGCATATGAACACATATACAAACTCATCTTCAAATATATGTATGTGTGCAACAAGCAAAATTAATAGCTGGTATACAGACAAGCTATTATTTCTTTTTAAGGAAAAAAATCACTGGAAGTATGTTTATTTGAAGCAATCAACAGATTTGTTTTGAATGTTGGCAATACATATGAAGTATAAAGAAATAATATATTATTTTATCTTCTCATTAACACATCTATAAAGGTAATTTTAAAATTGTTATATTATTTGAAAAAAACACAGGCATTATTGGTAAGGAATCAAGGTATTGTCCTTTTTGTTTTGAAAGTTCCGCTTTGGCAACTTCCAGGAAGACTGAAATTATATTTGGTACAAAAGATTTTAAACATTAATAACTATTTTGAGGAGAAAAAAATTTACTATGCTCTTCTAAGACTTTTCAGCTATTAAAATAATCAATCATAAATCAAAGTGCCCATTTACTATGAATCAAAGTATTCTACTATTCTTTTCTCAAGTTTCTCATTTATGGAAATAAAGATAAGGAAAAAACTAATATGTCTGAGGATTTTCTATCATTAAGTGCTACAAGAGAAATAGTTTCAGCAAGGACTATGTATAAATACTTCAGATTAAACAAAATGAGAAATTTAAAATAATCACATTAGCAACTAAGAGAAACAGAATCAACTAAACAAATCCATTTCTTAAATACCGCAGATAAAAATGAATTGTTTGGGATATTATTGAAACTGTAAGAGGAACTAACTAGTTCCTTCTTTTTTTTCTCATCTCTCATCATTTTATTTTCTTTACAGACCCTGATGTTGGACTGAATTTTATTTGCTTTACTAATCATGGATATTATACGGATCATGTTCTGTCTTAGAACATGAGCCTTTCTATATTTGTAAGTTTCTTGCTAACATGTCATGGAATGTAAAACCTATGGGACTTTGGGACCTTAATTTAAGCCTGTGGTGCTAAAGATGCAGCTGTTCTTTTGCAACTAATTCCAGCTATTAAAGCCATAGTAAATTTAAAAATATAAATCCATTTTTTTCCTGTTTTTCATTGTATTTAAATATACAACAGTTAGAATTAAATAGTATTAGCACTTTCGTTAACTTGCTAAGACTGTATTTTAAAGAGAAGGCAGATACTTAGGATACAGCTTTCATGAAAAATGTAAATCTAATTACAGGTTATGCATATAACTGAGTTTCAACATAACATGTTTCCAGAAAAAAAAAAAAAGCCTACTTATAGTTAACTATATTGCAGAAACTGGAGAGTTAACGATGTGCTAGTTCACTTTCAAAAATTCACTTGGCAGCAAAGTTCAAATATAAACAATTGGATTTTGTAAATAAAATATTTTGACAATTATAACTTTTCCTAAGTAAACTCAAAAAATAAAAATGTGCCATTGTTTTCTCACCTTATTTAAAATATGATACGTACAATGATAACACTAGTTTCATGTTTTTTGCTATAGTTCTCAAGATGACATTTTAGGATAAGATAAATCTTTTATTTCTACATAAAGTGCTATGTTAAACAATGTTCTTCATAGTTGTTTTTTCTCCTAATTGAGGATCAATCAAGGATCATAAATCATATTTCTTTCAATGTCTGTTTGTTTTCCTTTAGTCTCCTACCAGCAATGTGTTAAGAGGATTCTTTTCCACATAGGTTCTCCACACAGCACTTAACAAACACATACTTTATAATTTCTGTAGATCCAAAACGAAGGGAGAAAGCGACGATGAAACTGGGGAAACTTGCAACATATGTAATAAATGTTAGATTGAATCTAGTATTTATTCCTTAATATATGAAATGTTTTTAAAAATCCTTAAGAAAAAGGTAAACATCAACCCGAAAAGAAAATGAGCTAGGTATATGAACAATTTCACTGAATCTCACCCACACACCCACATGCACACATACCCTGGCACAATCACACCAAAGGAAGAATGAAAGCCAAAGGAAGTGGAAGAACGGAAAGGACTGGGAAAAGATTAATGTAATCATCCAATGCAAAAATATTCATTTTCAATTGTATTAAAAAATCAAACCAAACTTCCATCAAATATCACCATATAGCTCTGATTGGCAAATAATTATAAAAGTTTGGGATGGAAATGTAGGAACGGATACTCTAGTACAATTCTATTGGAATGATAAGTTAGCATGCTCTTTCTAGAGGGCAACTAAGCAATTAAGTAGCAAACGTTTTTTGACCCAGTAATCATTTTTTTAAAAAAATTAAAATTCACAAGCAAACAATTAGAAAAGTATACAGTTGGAAATACTGAGTTATTCATAACTATTTTTCTAATAGCAAAAAATATAAAAATTAAACTTAAGGTTCAACATCCAGAGGTTAGCTAAATAAACTGATTCATTATGATAAACCAAAATTAAATTTATAACATAGCCCTTTACTTATCAGCACGGAAAGAGGTTCATGATGAATGAAATGAAAAAATTTACATAACAGAACAACAGGCACAAACCGAAAAATGAAGTGCCCTGGTATGTTTGGTGCTTCTTTAATAACATCTCTTAAATATTTGCTCAATGTTTAATAATGTAAAGAAAAGCTGATTTTTCTTTAATAAAATCATAAATCTCTATACTCAAAATATGACATTGTAAAACATGACATTTTCTGAATCAAAACTTTCTAGAAGGTATATATACCATTTAAACTTTAGATAAAAGTATAAGTCATTCATAATTTATAAATAGCACCCTATCAAGTACCATTCGCTTGTAGAATTTCAATTGGCTTTTCTGATGTCAAGTAAAAACCAATGAGCCACATGGTCCACAACACAGCCTATAACTTTACTATGTAGCGTACATCTGGACACCATAAAATTATTCAACAGATGGTTTTTCCCATGAAATGTATACTTAACATGTCTATTTCAGCAATGGGACCACTTTATATTTTCAATATACACACTTTTAATATGTAAATATAGAAACCTCAATTAATCAAATTTCCAATATATTTAGCATATTAAAAGTACATTTAGCTCAAGAGAGTAAAGGTATTTCAACATCCTTATCTCTTCCCTTTTTGCCTCAAAATCTGAGAAAGCTATCTCATTAGAACAAAACCTATAAAAACATTCCGAAATAAGAAAGATGGGTGTTCTGCTAAAGCAGGTAGTCCTCTGATATATGAGCCTCCCTTTTGATCTAGAGAGCACCTATACTATGCTTTTGTAAAATCTTACCTATGCTATACATTATTTATTGAATTATTTCACTTCCCTTCAGGTCAGTGACCTTGTATGACTTTTTACTGTGATATCTTCAGTGCTTTGAAGTATGCCCAATATACAGTAGGTGTCTAATATGTAACTGTTGAATGAACAAATGAGAGTAAGTTAAAAAAAAAATGGCACCAAACTCACAGAAAACAAGCTAGTTCATGCTCTTACAAAATACAACTGAGAGAGGATTTCTAGAGGAAGAGATAGGGTGGTTCTTTGAAATGTGTGTACAAAGGGAAAAGGGAATTAATTTTTTGCACTCTCTCTTCCTTAACTTGTGCTAAGTAAGCAGAGGGCATGGGCCTTTGATCTCAGGTGGCGGCAGTGACGGCAGAAATTTTGTCTTGAGAGTCTAGGGGTAGCTAGCTAGCCATACTCAGGTAAAACAGATGAGTAAAAGCATACCAGAGAGAGGCCTGTAGTAAATCACATTCAGATAGGTAAAAAATGAGCTCAAATATAAAAATAAACACAGAACCAAAACATTATTACATATGTAAAGGAAGCAACATGAATGCTGCACAATGTTTACCTATTTATAATTTTTGAATGAGCTAAACAGTAAATTGAAGATGGCTGATATGGTTTGGTACTGTGGCCCGACCCAAATCTCACCTCAAATTATAAACCCCATGTGTCAGAGGAGGGACCTCATGGGAGGTGCTTGGATCATGGGGGCAGTTTCCCCCATGCTGTTCTGACAATGGAGTTCTCGTGATCTGGTTGTTTTCTAAGTGTGTGGCTCTTCCCCCTTCTCTCTCTCTCCTGTCACCATGTAAGATGTGCCTTGCTTCCCTTTAGCCTCCCACCATGACTGTAAGTTTCCTGAGGTCTCCCCAGCCATGTGGAACTGTGAGTCAAATAAACCGATTTTTTAATAAATTACCCAGTCTCAGGTAGTTGTTTATAGCAGTGTGAAAATGCACTAATACAACACCTTTCCTTGATTTACTTCTACCAAACACAGCCCCATTTTATTAAAATAATACACATAATACACACATATATGCCTGATAATATATATACTATGTAGGAAAATGTTAAAATTATCTCTGAATGGTATGATCTAATTTTTCTTATTTTTGCTAAGCTGCATTTAAAAATATTCCTATTATAATCATGTGTTACTTGAGATTCATTAACACATGTTAACAAATAAAATGGTAACACTGTAAATAATTAAAACATAGTGTTTGAAATATTTTATTCCATTTTGTAATTTACAACCCATTTAGAAAAACAGGATTGAAATTTAAACAGCCTTTAACAAATCTCATTTTCCTTATTTCATTTGTATTAAAAAATTTAGAAACCTTAAAAATGATACATTTAGTGAAATTTAAAGAAATTAAAAACCAGTTGTACATAAAAATAGATGCTTATCTAAAACACTAGTATTACCAAATATTACAACCAAATAGCACCGTCAGTTAAAAATATGTTAAAAGAGACAGAATATAGTAATTAGAGCCTTCTAATAATGCAATGTTACTTATCATGTCTTAGAAAATAAATCTCATTCTTAGGCCCATGCTAAATTACCAACACCTGTATAAACTACTCTTTCTTTAGCTACAGGTATTTTTCCAAGTTAAGAATTTATAGAATTTTAAAATTAGGCTAGGTAATCTTCCAGGGCATAAAATTACTCCAGCAGACCTTAGTGGTATTGCTTGGATCTAGAGTTAATAAAGAGAAGTAAATTCAACCCTAGTAAGACACTAAGACAAACCTGGGGAACAGATTTGCTTCAGGAAGCTCAAAAACTTTTCATGCTTAGTCAAAGTAAGGCCACATTGCCAGAGTAAAAGAGTAAAATCATAGTCCTCTTCTTTTATGAGTGTTGTCTTCGCCAATCAAGAAAATCTTAATCAGTGCAGACCTTAAATCTGAATGGCCTCTGCAGACAGAAAGACCAACAACTGTTCTTTTTTTTTGAGATGGAGTTTAACTCTTTGTTACCCAGGCTGGAGTGCAGTGGCACGAACTCGGCTCACTGCAACCTCTGCCTCTCGGGTTCAAGGGATTCTCCTGTATCAGCCTCCCAAGTAGCTGGGACTACAGGCACCCGCCACCACGCCCAGCTAATTTTTGTATTTTTAGTAGAGACGGGGATTCATCATGTTGGCCAGGCTGGTCTCAAACTCCTGACCTCAGGTGATCCACCCGCCTCTGCCTCCCAAAGTGCTGGGATTACAGGCGTTAGCCACTGCGCCAGGCCAACAACTGTTCTTTAAGGACTATCAACACATGATTGGTATCAGATATTTGATACCAAATAAAATAAAATTCTAGAATGATTTTATTTAATCATTCAATAGTTATTTGAAATTTCCTGAATTTAATTTTCACAGTTAAATCCAAACCATATTATTTTATTTTTAAACTGGATTGTATCCTGGTTGCTATGTGCTAAGGTGAACAGCAGCAGAAATGTAAAATTCCTCAAGTACTAATTTATCATAAATTAGCATTTGTTTTATGCTATAACAAACAAGCACTTAGCACAATTCTCAAACATTAAGAAATCCACTTAACACTCAGATAAAGGGCACACCTACTTAATTGGGATGATTGCTAAAGCATACTGCAGTGTAACACATTCAACTCATTGTAAAAAAAAAAAAATAATGTCAAAACTAGGTTTTAAATGGCATGCCTGATTTCTGAAAATCTTATCATAGTAGTTTATAGATGAGAATTGATAATTGAGGCATGTTTCCTGCTAGCAGTCGATAAAGCTGCTACTTTATATATTAATGTGGCCAAACAAATCCATCCCAGCTTTGTTGAGGGTTTTATAAAGAGTGTTTTTTATGAAGTTGTCCAAAACAAATTTTGAAAGTCAGTAAAATAGATGCTGAAAAAGTTTTGATTAATCAGTATATTTCATTATTTTTATTGTGTTTCATGAATTCTACCCTTTGGAAACAGATATTTTCAAATAGCCTTAGTTTACTTCATATAAAATCACTGTGTTCTTTAGTTTGTTAGATCAAGTAAGTATCTAAATAATCATGCAACAGACTGAGCAAGAGTACAAGTTTCCTGCTGTTTTTCCACCTTACTATAGCCATGTGTTCATCATGTTAACCTTTACACCAGAAAATCCATAAACAAAATCAAAACATAAATGTGTATGACTTTAATTATAAATTCATCTTAAAAAACCACTCAAAACATCCTTGATAAATATCCACTCCTTTCACCAAAACAAAAACATACAACAAAAACAAAAACAAAACAAAACAAAAAAACAGGCTGCTGAAAAGAATAAACAAATTCTGCCTAAACAAGACCATAAGAGTCATATAAATAGAAGAGGAAAAAAAGCAAAAGCTTCTAGTAAAAAAAGTGATCTCTAAAGTTTTCTATTACTTACAAAGAAACCATGTATTATATTTGAGAGTTCTGCACTTTTTGAATAGACATAGCAACTGCTGTTGTTCATACTACTTTCATTACTAACACATTAGTTTATTAATAACTAATATGGCACTGATTGCAAGAGATAAGGTTATTGATTTCTCCCACAAAGATGAATACACCATTCTTGTATTAACTTCTTTATAACATTTTTGATTTTTTAGATTGAGCATAAAGTAAAATGTTCTTATAGAATTAGGATATAATTTTCCTAAGTGTTGTAAAAAATAGTTTGGTATTTCTTGAAAAGTGAAAGAGTAAGTATGTTCTTGCTTTCAGTAGCTTCTTGAAGAAAGAAAAGGAACTGGGATTGAGGTCACAAATTTCTATAAATATTCATGATATTGAATAATAATGTTTATAATTAGGAAGGCTCTAATTGATGATTTTATGTAAGAATAGAACAACCCTATATCCTACATGATTTGATAAATACCAACATTAAACCAAGAGAAATTTTTCACATGTACATACATACACACACACACACACACACACACACACACCATTTATCCCCATACACTTAAGCATACTTCACACTAGACAATGTAAACATTATACACACTTAAGCACACATAGCATATTCCATGTAATGGAAAGAACTGTCATAGACTTAATGAAAACTATAAGGCAATAAAGGATTAGTAGAGTATTCCGTGCTTAAAAATCACTTGTATTTCATACAAAACAGAAGAACCCTAAAAATTTAATAAATAAATGGAGTAACATATGATTTTAAAAAATCTTTATATTTTAAAAATGAATTTTAAATTTTAAAATAAAAGAAAAAAGTTAATAGAAGTGTATATGTTTAAATATATGAAAGATGAATAGATAAGCAAACTAGCCCATCTAGGATAAAATGAACTTGGAGTAAATATTAAATAAAGGAAAGAAAAAAAGCAAAGAGAGTTAAAATTAAATTGAATGTGGCAAAGAATATGTCTAAGGTGGCTTGCTAACTGCAGTAGTGTTTCTCTACCTTGAAAGAATTTCACCTCTTTCAAAGTAAGACATCTCAAGAAACAATTCATACAGAATATCACCTTATATTAGGCTGGTTCTTCAAAGATGAGTACATTTTCAGATATTCGTAGATGTATTTTTTAAGAGAATAGTAAGCAGAAAGCCTGAAATACTACATTAATGTGTGTGAGTTTAATGCTAGACAATGAAAGAAATGTTTTAAACCAGAGGATGGAATAATCACAGTTATATAGGATACATGGAGGAATGAGATTGGTGATAAGATTATGAAATACTGAATATCCTAAGTAAGACTCATTGAAAATGAGAGTAGTGGTAGTGGGAGTGAAAAGATTGAAATACATTTTAAAGATAAAATTGTCAAAAGTTAGCAATTAAGTATGAGAAGCAATGAAAAGGAAGATTAAAAGTTACCTCCAAAGTTCTCAAGCTTCATGATTAGATCATTGTAATGCTATTGACAGAGCAAGACAGAAGGGAGATTTTATAGATAAAATTTATAAAATTTACAATGTGCCTAGGTTTAATTAGGCACACTGCACATTTGATACATTCTCTAGATGTAAAGATGGAGGAGACATTGTTTTAGTGCTGGCAGTTGAAGGCTTTTATTCATGCATATGGGGTTTTTTCTTGAGACAGTGTTTTGCTCTTATTACCTAAGCTGGAGTGCAATGGCATGATCTGGGCTCACTGCAACCTCTGCCTCCTGGGTTCAAGTGATTCTCCTGCCTCAGCCTCCTGAGTAGCTGAGATTACAGGCATATGCCACCAGGCCCATCTAATTTTGTCTTTTTAGTAGAGATGGGGTTTCACCACGTTGGTCAGGTTAGTCTCAAACTCCTGACCTCGGGCGATATGCCCGCCTCAGCCTCCCAGTGTCGGGATTATAGGCATGAGCCACCGTGCCTGGCCAATATGGGCTTTCATTCAGAGTACACAGTACAGACATAACAGAATAGAGTCAAGGCTAGATCTTGAGAAAACATGTACCAATAGAAGGCAGGAAAAATATTGGAGAAATGGAAAAAAGGGGACTTCAGAAATACTCACTGAAAGAAGCAGAATACAGGAAAAATACATCATTTTGGCTTTATGGTTGATTCATTAAGTCATTATTTATTTTATTGACTTCCTTCTATACAGCACACACAAGAAATAAAAGCTAAGCACGTAATGGCCCCTGCCTTCAAGTAGCTCATGATCCATTTATAATCTAGTTAGCCTCCCTCAGTGGTCTCGGTTATTGTTTATAGAATGTTAAATGGTGAAACAATAGAAGATAAAACCATCTATTGTTTCCAAACATAATGTCCTGGGTACAAATAAACTTCAGAAGGGTCTGGGTTAATAAGTAATAATAAACAACATGCATAAAATAAAAGGGGAAGATTAAAATGAAATTCTTGATAAAGGAAACTTAAAAGTTGCAAAGGTCAAGGATACATATTCTCTTTTAAAAGGCTCCCACATACTTTGTAGAGAGAAAATGAGAAGTACTGAGGGTTGGGGATGGTGGATGGCATTAAAAGATAAATAAAGATTATGGAGAAGGTGAAAAAATCTAAACGAAGAGTCATGGTAGAGAAAGTGTTTCACTGCTTTATCTGAACAACATGAACAACAAACTAAAGGCAAAATGGGCATGTGGACAAAAGGCTTTAAACACTGTAGTTCATCACAAAAACTTTTTGGTTTCTCCTCTTCACTCAAACATAAAATTAAAGACTACCTGTCAGAGTTATTATAAATCTATTTTATATTTTCATTAATAAGATGGTAAAAATTTAGATAAAATTACATTTTTAAAATTAACATAATATTCAAATAATATTTCTCATTGGTGGATAATGATAAATGGACAAACCAGACTGGTTGCTGTTGGTTTAATGATTCAATAAACAGATTATTTAAGAAAATCTTTCCAAAATAAAGAAGTCGAAAAGTAATTACCATACTATGCTGCAAATACACATTCAGTTAACTGTACTGTGTCCTCCATAAGAATGTAGCCCCATGAAACTACCATTTAGCACAGTATCTGGCACATTTGAGATGATCGATATTGTTGAATAATTGGGGAAATTCTTTTTAAGGTTCACTTTTATCTTCTAACAAAATGGTTGCTAATACATACAAGGCTGTGCAACAGGCATGGCTAAGTTCCCCACATGTACATGAGGTCAAATTAATATTTTTTATACTCAAAAAATACATTATTTCAGATTATTTGATGAAGTAGTTAAATGTACTAACATAGAGAAAAAATAAATACCTATTTGAATATTTTTCATATTAACCTAAAATTCAATCAATAGCCAAAACACACAATGCATCTATTCTCATTATATTGTTAAACACTCCTTAGATTTTAGTTTAATCATCTAAAAATTTGCAGATAGGGTATTAATTTAAAGAAGAGCTTCCTGGCCGGGCGCGGTGACTCATGCCTGTAATCCCAGCACTATGGGAGGCTGAGGCAGGCAGATCACAAGGTCATCCTGGCCAGCATGGTGAAACCCTGTCTCTACTAAAAATACAAAAATTAGCTGGGCGTGGTGGCGCATGCCTGCAGCCCCCGCTACTCGGGAGGCTGAGGCAGGAGAATCACTTGAACCTGGGAGGCAGAGGTTGCACTAAGCCAAGATAGCGCCACTGCACTCCAGCCTGGTGACAGAGTGAGACTGTGTCTCAAAAGAAAAAAAAAAAGAAGAGTTTCCCAAAGTTTTAAGGTGTGTTGTGTAGGCAGGGAGATGAAGAGTGGGAGGGAGAGAGGAAATTGAGATTTTGATTGAAAGACCCTTTCATAGTCTAGATAGTCTAGTAAATACTGACTGAAATATCATTAAACAAAAGTGTTTATTGACCCTCTGAACATTTAGTACAATAATATACATCATGGATTCTTGGGAAAAATATTATGTTAAGCATTTTTCAAATTTCAAACTTGCTAAACTAGATAGAACACTTTTTCATGGAAGATTTCATTCCAACTATGATTCCACAGACCATATTCTGGGAAATACTGCTATATAATGTAAAGAAATCTTTAAAAAGAATACATTAATGCTTGAATAAGAGTATATATTTTGCTTTAAATCTGTCTCACTGAAAAGCTATATATTTATTCCTGAATTACTCAAAAATATTTAATTAAGACTTCTTTTAAACTGCTTTTAAAATCAAGTTTATGAGCTAAGCAAAACTGGTCCTATTACTTGAATTGTTGAAGAATGCTTTTCATACTTTTTCACATTAGTACTTCTAACTACAAAGGAGTAAGTAAAACTTGGGATAAGGGAGGTGATTCTGAGGGAATAGTTTAAAGCAGGGGTCAGTCAACTAAAGGCTGCAGGCCAAATACAACTCACCACCTGTTTTTGTGAATACGGTTTTATTAAAACACAACCACACACATTTCTAGTTAGCTTCAACAACTGTAATGTAATATTAAAACATCTGTGATTTCAATTAAACTCTTAAATTGCAAGTTTTAAATTATGTAATGTTAATTACAAAAAAGACACTAGTCAAACCATCTTATTGCTTGAATATATTACCTACACTAAAAGCTTTAGATATTATAAATAGCTGTAGTATGCACGCAAAGATTATGACATAATAATAAATAAATTTTGCAATAGCAAATTAGTTCTTCAAATTGTGGCTTCACTGGCTATACATGTGGCATAATTTGAAAAGTAGAAAAATATATGCAAATATTATAAAACTTTACTTGAAGTGCTACAAAACGCACAACTTCCAATTTACATATCATAAGAAGGTAATCAATACATTTTTAAATATAGTCACCTCATGTTCAAGAGAACTATAATATAAAAGGATCTATTGTTTCTCCTTTCAGGTTACTGTTACCTGCAATTAATTTTCAAGTGTATAAAAAATACTTTTTAAATGTCTTAATATTAAATGTCTACTGCCTTCAACATCTAGAAATGTATACACATACTTTGCCAACTGCTAAACATTATAGATTGGTGTAAACTTTTCATCCACAAAACCATTAAAAGACATTGGGAAATTTACAATAATGCTTTATGCACTTTGCCTTCTATATTTTAACAATTAACACAAAATGATCCTATAATGTTCTTATAAAAGCGATTCAGCATTTAGCAGAAAGGGCATTTTATTATTTTGTTTTAAAATGAATGTAATAGGCTCAAATTAATTCTGTAAGCTTGAATGAAAGATATTCAATTTATGGATTTTCATTAATAAATTTCTTAGAAAAATTATGCAAAATTAGTAATTTTCTAGAAATAAGAGTATGAAAAAGATATGTCTGAAATGCTACAACTGGCATTACATGCAATGCTTTGAAATTAAGTAGGGATACCTGATAAAACAATTGGCAATATGTTAAAAAATTATTAACATAATTAAAATAATCTGATTTTCTAAATCATCTGGAAGTATGCAAGAGAAAATCTGTTGTCATGGAAACAGATTGTGCAAATGGCAATAAATCCAGAAGAAAATGTCAGTGCTTCTGAACAATGAATGAATACAAAATAAATGCTACTTATAAAATTTTAAAAAATACAATGAAAGAAAGTACAATATTTTAAAAATGTTTTAAAATTCTAAATTACCTCCTATAAATTTTATTTAATAAAAAAATCAGATAAAAATACTGATAAATATTAATACTAAAACAAATGAAAAGTATTCTCAACCAAACATTAATTGGGAACTGGAAATGAAACTATTATTAAAAGTAACTTTAATTTCACCAGCTATTGTTCTAAAAATTACAAATCGAAACAAATTATGTGTAATATGCTAATACTATTTATACTTTAAAAATACACAATAGGTAGCATTTGCACATAGTAACTCTTTTCGAATAGCTAACATTCATTAATAAAATAGTGTATTATAATATTGTTGCATTGCTTTTAGCCAAGTTATTTTAATAATTTATGAATGTAACATTCAAAAAGAGAATTAAATGTTAAAAGATATCTCTAAGTTAATATGAATGTCAATAACTTATTTTTAAAGTGCAAGAAAATTGTTTTACATTAGAAAGTTCATGTAATCAGGATTGATCACATTTAACATTAGATAAATACTTAACCAAATTATATCAAAATCATATAGTTAAAAATTTATGTCAGTGTAAGTATAGGCACAATATATAGATTTGACTCTCACATTATCTTTCATCTTGTCATTTTTAAAAAAGCTTCAGACAAAAAAATCAACTCTATTAAATGTATCTACCATCCATGTGTACCTCCTATCCTTGAGGAAAAACTGATCTACATGTTCACAGTTATGGTAAATCTGTATTCTCACAGAATACCAAATACTAATATGAATGTTAATATTTCATATAATTATAACAAAGTGTTCAGATTAAAGGGAGAAATGCAATTCCTCAACATAGAGGCATTAACTTGTTAATATAATATAAAGATGTTAAACATTTTAAAATAAGATATTACATATTTATAAGTACGTAATGCTTAAGGTTCATTCTTCTGAGTAAAGGAATGTGTGCAGTTCTTCAGACAGTTGACAGAAGTAGTACTTTGCCTTTTTCTCCTCCTAAAGGAACACTGGATCAAATTCAAACTGCCAGAGAAATATATAAACGGGTATTATACCAGTACGGCCTTGCTACATAAAAACAGCCTTGATTTATTTCATTTTTTCTTCAAAGTTTAAATATTTCAAATGAGCTTTTACTGATGAAAATGTATTCCTTTAATTAAAAATACATATGAATTGAGATAAACACACTAAAAACTATATACATTTGTTTTATATATCAATTTGCTATTATATTTGTCCTTACCTTCAAAGTAAACCCACATCCCAATAGTATATTTCTTTCATTTTCTTCTATCATTCTACCTACCTTAATACACAATTTCATTATTTTAATATTTATCTTTTTACCTACATCTAATAACTTTCCTGCTTTATCTTATCCACTATATACTTATTCTTTCTTCCAGTGTCTCTACAAACTTCTAAAGTGTAGTCCAAAAATGGCCAACAAAGAACAAAAGTGGACAATAATTATGACATTTACTACATTGAACCATGAAAACCATTTCAAGAGAAATTCTCATTTTATTCCTTATTCCATTATTAGGTTGATTACTTTTGAAAATTTGCAGGTTCACAGGGCCTCTGTTTAGGGTTCCAGTTAACAATGACTGTAATGTGTAACCTGGAATTGTGCAATATGATTGCTCTGAGCTTGTATTTATATAAAGAAAAAAAATTACCTAAGTTTAAAATTTTCAAAAATGGGTGCTATACAGGAAATTTTCTAAAACACTTAATATATGTGCATTACTCAAAGTTGATAACAATTGCACAATATAAACTTTACTTTCTTATATTCACTAGGAGTAGTCAATTGTCAGGCACATAATACATACTGTACTAATCAATTTGTTCATAATATATGCAAATAGAGACTCCAAATACTTTGTTTAATAAAAGACCAGACTCAAAGATTAGTGTGCAAACTTTTAACTTACAAAACTTATCAGTATCTATAGTCTATCATGGTTACTTTACATTTTTACAAAAATACAAGATTTTGGACATGTATCCTATGCCTATTAAAAAGCATGGTAAAGACAAAGGATGAAAGGAAAAGCAACTACTGGTTACGTTATTGACTTTTCAACGACAATTATTGTATTACTTTATCTGTAAAGAAAAATAGATCATAGTGATCTACACTTGAAAATATTTTAGACTGCCTATACATTTCCATTCTTACATTCATAAATTTCTAAAAATTATGTTATTTGCTATTTTAACACTTACTGAGGTATGTATACATGTATACATAAAAAAGTACAAAATCATAAGTGTCTATCTTAAATTTTCAAGAACACAAGCATATGTTCAACTTTATAGGATGCTCCAAAATGATTAGTTTCTAAAGTTATTTTATCCACTTCCAATCCTTCCAGCTGTTTATGAGAGTTAATCCACATTCTTGCCAACAAAGTATTGTCAGTCTTTTTCACTTTAGTTATTCAGGTGGATGAACAGTGGTATCATGTTATGGTTTTAATCTGCATTTCCCTAACGACTAATATATTTGTAACGGTATTGCGTGTTTATCGGCCATTAGGATATCCTCTTTTGTGAAATTCCTGTTCAGTTGTTTGGCCAATTTTTTATTGGGTTATATTTTTTCCTTATTGATTTGAAGGCATTCTATGCATACTGTATTGCAAGTATATGCTCTCACTTAGTGACTTATCTATTCACTGTTAATGATGTCTTGATGAGCAGAAGTTCTTGATTTTCATGTGGCCCAATTTATTGTTTTTTTTTCCCTTTATGGTTAGAGCTTTTATGTACCACTTTAATAATGTTTGCGTAATTTAAGATCATAAAGATATTCTATGTGGTTTTTCTTTTCCCCAACAGCTATGTTTTCTTTCCATTGGCATTTAGATCTGCAATCCATCTGTGACTGATTTTTGAGAACAGTGTCAGGTAGGAGCCAAGATACAAATTTGTTTACACATTTCCTATTTGGCTACTCAATTAACTCAGACTATGCTTTCACAACTACACTATAAGGTAACATTTGGCCTAAAGGAACTGACTATATATATTTTTGTTTGTATTTAGGCTCTATTGAACAGTGTTTTTTCTTTCCATTGGTCTACTTATTTATCCTTGCAGCAACACCACACTGTCTCAATGGGACTTTGTAATGTAAATCATCTAGCTGTGGTTGTCTTTAATTATGTGTTAAAGAAATGAAGAAGAATAAAATCCAAATTCCTTATTATGGCCTACAATGGCCTTCATGTTCTGGCCACTGCCTAGCTCTCTGACTTTGCCTCTTTTTTTTTTTTTGGAGATGGAGTCTCGCTCTGTTGCCCAGGCTAAAGTGCAGTGGCACGATCTTGGCTCACTGCAACCTCCACCTTCCAGGTTCAAGCGATTCTCCTGCCTCAGCCTTCCGAGTAGCTGGGACTACAGGTATGTGCCACCATGCCCGACTAATTTTTTGTATTTTTAGTAGAGACGGGGTTTCACTGTGTTAGCCAGGATAGCCTCGATCTCCTGACCTTGTGATCCGCCTGCCTCGGCCTCCCAAAATGCTGGGATTACAGGTGTGAGCCACCACACCCGGCCAACTTTGCCTCTTAATACTCTTCCCTTGCTGATTCTGCTGCTGCTACACCAGCCTTCTTGAAGTACCTGGCTCTTTTTGCTAGAATGCTCTTTTCCACCTAACACCATGACTTATTTCCTCACAAAATACCGCTCCTCGGACAGGCCTTTACTGACCAATCTGCCTACAAAGCTTCTTTTCCTCCTGAAATAATGCTAGTAATTGCTTGCTTATTACTTTTCTTGGCCACTAGAATGTAAACTGATAGAGGCAGGAACTTTCACAGATTCTGTTTTACTGTTTTATTTCAGGTACCTCAACATGTAATAAGTGTTCATTAAATATTTGTTGAAATAAGTATTAATTAAGAGAGTCTGTATAATATAGTAGATAGAATACAAACTATATGTTGAGAAGACTAAATGGACTATGTACTTTAAGAATGTTAAGATACTTTAACAATTTTATTAATTTTATTATAAATAACAATTTTGCCATTTGCCACTTTCCAGATAAAATTTAAAAATTAATCTTATCACAAACAATAAATATCTGAAGAATATATCCATAAATGAATTATATATACCATGCCATGGCATAGTCATATGTAAATCACCATTTCCAACAAGGACATCCTTTGAACCACAAGAGGTTTACAAACTATCAGTTTCCTCTTCCTGAACTTCAGAATAAAGATAGTATGAAATTGTTTTAAATTCTGAAGAAATATACTTGTTGGAAGAAGTATACAAAATCTGGGCTGGAAGCAGAATTGGAAAAACACCAACTGTTCTGATGAAATGCAAACTACAAATGAGACTACAGTTAATTGGACTTCCAAATTTTAATCTCTATCATAAACATGATACAAGTACAGGTCCAATACTTTATTTATGCCAAATAATTCATTTCAAAGGGAAGATAAATCATAGTGTTATTTTGTAATAAAATATTTAAGGATATTATATTATCCTTAAATGTCCCTGTTCAAGATGAAGAAAGTATTTTAAATATAAATTGCTTACTCTACTTCTGAAAAAGTGTTTCATTTTCAGAAACACTGTGTTGGGATAATGAGTAATGTTTCTTTTCCATAGTTTTCTATGTTATCTAAGTTTTCTGTAGTTTAGTACACTTATATATAAATACAATAATTATGGTAAAAGCATTTTAAAAGTATTGCCATTATTATTATAAATTAGACCAAAGATGTTAGCTTGTTTTACATAGCCCTCTTTTATCAGTAACACCTTCTTTCATCACTTTAATGCTACGACAAATCATTTGAAATTTCACATTTCTTGCTTTAAAAAGTCTAAATCTTATTTTTAAGTTTCACTCTGAATTGACACATACTAATTGTACATATTACTGAGGTATAGTGTGATGCTTCAATACATATATACACTATATAAAAACCAAATGAGGGTATTTAGCATATCACTTCACACATTTATCATTTCTCTGTAGTGAGAATATTCGAAATCCTCTATTCCAGTTATTTTGAAATATACAATATTATTAACCATAGTAACCCTATTCTGCAATAGAACAACAGAACGTATTCCTCATTTTAGTTTCAACTTTTATTTTAGATTCAGGGGGTACATATGCAGGTTTGTTACATGGCTATATTTGCATGACTCTGATGTTTGGGATACAAATGATCTCTAGTTTTTAAATTGTATTTGGCAATAAGGAACTATTATGACGATTTTTCATGTGTAAAATATGATTACTAAATTATATACTTTTTCATTTTTGTTCCAAATCTAACATTCTATGGTACTACAGAGTTGCTTCAGAAGGAAATACCTGTGTTCAAAACTGAAATAATCTTTATCAAAATTTTGTACTGGATAAATTAACCTATAAAAAACATTTTCCCCTTTGAGATTCTATTTTAAACGGAAAACATTTACTCAAATCTCTTCTCGTGAAATTAGTATTTTTGAAATGTATTTCAAATTTATATTTCCTCCAATATAACTATATAATGTATAATTTTAGAAATATTTTACTGTCAATGCCTTTAATAATGATCTGACAATAATGTATTATGTTACACTCACAAATGAAACAATCACAGTACAACCTGTGAACTAAACTGAGTTAGATTCTTAAAGTTATGGGAGGCACTGTGAGCAATGGGAAAGGTGAGTATGTACAGAGCAAGTGAGGATACACAGTAAGGGTATAATCACTGTAATAGCAAGATATGCATTAGAGAATCAACAGCACAAACTAAGAACAGGTAGAGTAGGGCCAGATTATAAAGGGCTTTGAAATTCATAAAAAGGATTCCGGATTTGATGTAGTGGTTCTTAGGTTAGTGATGCCATGCAAATTTGTTTTCGTAGAATTAGACTGTTAACACCTATGCAAAAGAAGTAGAAAAAACAAGGTAAAATAATTGAAAGAGAAACAGGAATCATAAGTAACTCTTGAAATGATAAACTAAAATAGAATGTGTCTTCCTAACATGTACTTTGAATTGTTTTTTTGGTAATTATAATGGATTTGCATGACTCAATTCTCTTCCTGTATATTCTTTATAAATAATGAAATATATTGGTAAAACCACAGACAGGATGCAAGAATCATCCTATGACTGGAAAAAACAAAAACTGCATGACTTTGAGAGGACCAGATAATTAGTGAAAAAATAAGAGAGAAAAATAAATTTTCTACAAGTAGAAGAAATTTTTTTCTTAATTTATATTCCTATCAGTGTGATCACAGAAAAAAGTTATGTTAAATAATGCAAGAAATAATGAAGAATGGGGTATATTTTCTGTTGATATACACGTGCAGTTGGTTTACATTATTCAAGGTAGTTATGATCCATTAAGTTGCCAAAAACACTGAATTAACAAATACTGAACATTATTTCTAGGGGAAATACAGGGTTAGGTCCCTATGAACTTCTGGTTACATTTAAAAACACCTTATTTAACATATATTGTTGATACATTAACATTTAACTCATGGCCAACGGCCTTGTAAATTATGCCTGTATGAAGATCACCTACCTAACTCATGTAAAGTTGACCTTTCAATAACATATTTAAACTACATAGATTCACTTATGGTGCATTTCTTTCTACCCAAACACAGATGAAAACACAGTATTCACAGGATGCAAAACCCATATATGGAGGGCCAGCTATTCCTACATGCAGGCTCCCCAGGGTGGACTGGGGGACTTTAGTATGCTTAGATTTTGGTATCCACGAAGGTCCTGAAACCAATCCCTGATGTATACTGAGGAATGACTATATTTTCTCCATAGGGCACGTCATTTCCTTCTGGCACGTAGAAACACCAATTTAGACAGCACTTCAGCACTGCACTTGGGGGCCATTTTAAGCAACGAAGTCAACAACAAAAAGCACAAAAATAAGCCGTGGCACTAATAAACTGAAAAGGACACTTGTTAAAACAAGATGGCAGGGCATCACATTGTTGGACCTAAGCTATGAAAATATGTCAGGTGACTCAAATTCTTTTTATCACTATGCACATGCTTGTTAATGGTTGTAAAAGCACTTGTGAGTACTAATTTTGGGGTTTTAAATAAATTTTAGTGAGGGGACAAATTTGCAATTATGGAATCCAAGAATAATGAAGATCGACTGAATTTAATGGAATGAGACTTACATGGCCAGAGTTTTAATTCTCATTTTAAAAATAATTAGCTAGATAATCAGGACCAAGGCACAAAATTTCTTATCTGAAAAATTGAAATGCTACATAAGTTTATCAACTTTTCTAGCTCAAACACTGTATAACGCCATAATGTACAACTCTTAATCCCCTGTCATCCAATCCTCAAGCATATTTGACAATGTTGATGTTAGAGCTCTCTGGTAGAGAACACCAAAGTCTAACATTAGATTTGGTAAATTCTATCCATATCAAAAAATAAAATAAAAGTATGGTCCTAAAGTAGATTTGATAAATCAGTCAAAAATACTAACTTTCCAAAGAGTACAATTTGAAAATCAATGCTCATTTGAGGTAGTTCAGCATGAGTATTTTAGGTCACAAGCAGAAAAGGTGTAAAGAAAAAGTGACATGCTTTGTAAATTTCCCAGCAGAATTAGGTTGAAAACTGACATGTTAATATATTTCATACCTTACAATGAGTTTACTGGACATATTACTCTAACATACATGAAAATTATGCATTATCAGTAAACTCAAAGTAAAAATTCAAGTTAATATAAAAAGTTAAAAAGTGACATGCAGTTTTAAAAAATTTTAGATCACTTAATTGCTATTACAAAACAGAAAGAAACAAAACAGACTCACGAACTCTATTACAATATTGTTTGCCTTTGTGTTTTTAACTGAGCATTAGGTTTTGTTTGTTTTTAAATGGTATGAGAAAACTAGTAGACTGGTGCTTTTCCTTTTATAACAGATTTGTCTTTGTTTAGGATTTGGTTAATTGATCATCTTATAAATATATTTCATTCTTTGTAAACTTAGTTCTTAAAATTTACTCTTTATCTTTTTATTGTAAAAGATAAGTAATCAAAGATATAATAGTATGAAAATATCGAACAATTTAGTTGTAAAAGTAGATATGTTAGAACAGAGGTCAGCAAACTTTTTCTATTAATATATAGGTTCAGAAAGTAAATATTTTATGTTTTGCAGGCCAAGAGGTTAAATCAAGGGTATTATGTAGGAGTTTATACAAGAGAAAATAAATTTCTGCAATTTTTATATTGACAAAATTCAAATAATACTGCTACTAACAACCAAGAACAGCAAACAGATCTACTAAGGAGAAAGATGAAGTATAACATTTTTCTTAATTAGAGTTCAAAGTCAGTGTTCCTTATCATTAAATCAATTGCAACTGTTCATCTGTTAATACTGATCTAGAATGAAATCTTATGTATTTGATTTTTGAAAATGAAATGTCTTTCACAAGATAGTTACTGCCAAATATTGATATCAATCAATGTGCATATAATATTTTAGGGTCATGTCCATCACTTGGGAGGCATCTATAGAATTATAATAGATTTTTCTCTTAATATTTGCTTTTAGCAGGCCATTATATTGCAGAGTAATCACTGTCAGTTGAAGATTAGGCAGAAGCTCAATTGCACAGATAAATAGATTTTGAAATATGGAAATTTCTTTTGAACTGCACTGAGGTCTGAAATATGCTGCTGGAACTATAGTTTGAACTCATAAAATATATCTGCTGCAAATTTGTGTAGGGTTGGAGATTTTGTTTTAATTTTTGAGACAACAGGAAGCGTAACCTGTGATTCAAAAACTATTGTTGACATGACTTCACTGAAGTTTAAGTTTTGCAAGTAAATGCTGTTGGCCTGATAACACTGGGTTGAATTCATTGTAAACGTTATCAAGTCTACACAAAAAGCTAATTTTCATAGCCATTTAATGTTGATAAATGTGGGTTAGAGTCAGATTCATTATTTTCATTCAGAAAAAAAATCCATCTTGGTCTTAGCTAAATTGCAATAGGCTTTATTATGGTTAAATTATTGAACTGCTATATAGTAGGGCAAATCAGAATATTCATCTTCTATTTCTGACAAAAATTCACAGAACTGACACTGTGAAATTGAGTGAAGTTTACTATTGATACTACTGGTTCAATAACATGATAGACTCAAATATATCCCACAAGGTACTTGGTGAATAATATTACAATGAATAACCACAGATTTCACAAGTTTCATAAATTTCTGTAACTAATTACACAAATTATTATGCTCCTAATATCACAAATATTTTTGCCACCATTAGCTTCAACTCATCTCATTAGATTCTACTTCCAGTTGTCCTAAATTAGTGTTTTCTTAACTCAGCTGAAAATATTCTCACCCATAGTTGTTCCAAGCAGACTATTCATAGAAGTTTTCCCTCAGTCACATTAGTTCTTTGAATAAACAACTTGGCATTCGCTCCTTCAGTAAAGTTTATTTTCTCTGGATAGGTTTTAACTTACTCACCACTGGGAAATGACTTTCCTTACTTGGCCAACAAATTAGTTACTCAGAAACTCACTGTGGTTGCAGCCTCATTTTTTATTTTTGTGAGTAAGATGTTTTATTTAAAATGCTTCTGACCATTGCTTTCTCGTGTTGGTAATGCTGCAATGAGTGTGTAATCTGGTAATGTCAACATTTATTATTTTAGTGCAGCTATAGTGTTACTGCATAACACAATACTGTGCCACCTTATTTATAACAAAGTAATTCACACTGCATGGTTCCTTAAAACCATAACATTAGAAGCTCACATTCTCTTCTCTTCTTGTTTTGACATGATGAACATGTACTGCTAATAACACATAAGTACAATTCCATGGTATGGCAAACATTGCCGAGATATTACAGTGTCACTACGATTGAGAAGCAATGTAAAGTAGTAAGACCTCCATATGCGATCTCTGCTGCAACTACTCAACTGCCATTGTAATGTAAAAACAGTCATAAACAATTAGTATGGTTGTATACTAATACATTTTTATTTATGGGCAGAGAAATTTGAATTGCATATAATTTTCACATTCCTTGATATATCATTCTTTTTTTTTTCTTTTTTTTCCCTATCCACTTGAAGATTTTTTTTTTTTTTTTTTTTTTTTGAGACGGACTCTCGCTCTGTCGCCCAGGCTGGTGTGCAGTGGCACAATCTCAGCTCACTGCAAGCTCCGCCTCCCGGGTTCACGCCATTCTCCTGCCTCAGCCTCCTGAGTAGCTGGGACTACAGGCGCCTGACACCATGCCCAGCTAATTTTTTTGTATTTTTAGTAGTGACAGGGTTTCACCGTGTTAGCCGGGATGGCCTCGATCTCCTGACCTCGTGATCTGCCCGCCTTGGCCTCCCAAAGTGCTCCAGTTATAGGCGGGAGCCACCGCGCCCGGCCCACTGGAAGATTTTAAAACAATTTTTAGCTTTGTGGGCTGGGCAAAATCAGGCAGTGGTCAGATTTGGCTTACTGAACAAAATTCACCAACCCCTGTGTTTGAGTATGGATACAACTAATTACCCCAAAAATAACCAAGGAGGTTTTCTAAAACCTAGCTATAACAGTTTGATTAGCTAGAACAGGATGGAAGCCAACCTGTTTGTGGATCTGGTGCCTGCGGGATCAAATATCTTTGGAGAGTAAGACCAATTACTTCTTAAATGATGACTGTAAGTCACACTGCAGGAAGACCTTTACTTGTATTTGTGGATGTAGGCAAAAGAGTTTTCTTGTAAGTTCACATAGAACAATGTAACCCACAGGACACATGGCTCAAATGATATGTTCCACTAATGCTTTAATATTATTATAAATAATTATATAGTAATAATATGAATTCTACTCAACATTAAAATGACCACATATTTTAGATCTGTCACATCATAGGGAGATAGAGAGGGCTTTCTTCAATCACCTTATCAAAAGTAGCCAACATGACCTAGCAGTCTATATTAGGTCATCTTCCAGGATTAATAACAAAGAATGTCAGAATATTCAGTAAGTTCTTCAAGTTGTATTTGGAACTCTTTTCTTCCCATGCAAAATGTGAAGGAGTCAATGATGTGAAGATTTTCTCTTTAATGTGGTTTTCCATATATGGTAGAGTCAAGAAGAGCCCCCAAGGGCATAACTCAAGTAATCACTTCATAAAAGGTAAAAATTTGAATATGGAGGAAGTATTAAAACAACATAAAATTTTTTAAAGGTATCAATATTTTACAATGTGGAACAGGGTATTACAATCTGGGTAGCAGTTTTGTAATTATCTCCTTATCAGAAATACTACGGTCCAAAATGTAATTAACTGCAATTAGTTCCATGTGTATTCAAAACCATAGTTCAGAAATTCCAAAAACAAAAATAATTTCACATATACTTCTTGGGAAAGATAAAATATTTACATGGTTTAACAAAACATGATTTCAGAGTAAAACATTCAAATTCTGAGGATCAAGACCAGCTTAATTTTGTTAAAAATTTCAACTCTTACCCAAATACATCTGTCCAGCGCTATGTAATAAGAAAAACATCTGTCTGTTTTACATTAGCAATTATTGTACTTTTATTACCAGCCAACTTATTTTGTGTTGAATGTCTCAGCTGCAAACAATAAAACAGATGTGGCCAATTCCTACAAGAGCTTTTATCTATAATCAACAAATTACTCTGCCAACTTTTCCTCCACTTTCTATATAAAAGTGAAGGTTCTTAAGGTCATTTACTGCCTTATGTTAAGACACAAATGTTCTATTACAGTATTTACAATGAGGAAAAACAAACAAGATTCACAAAAGAACCTGTGACAGTCTTAGTAAAAACACTTTTGTGTATAAAACTTATACTAAATGACTACGGCACACTTCATAAACTGTTACATGTCTGAAAGTTATTTATGAACTTAATGAGAAAGAAATCATATTCACCCATTTATAATAGGTCCACATTCTCACCTTCTTCAAAACATATTTCCAGGGGCTGCCATTTTAGTAATTTCTTGTATTTATTAGTGGATGAAAAGCCACGTGGCAACCTCTAATATTCAACTGGTCTAAAGCTCTCTCTTCAGGGGTCATTATAGTATTCTCCCTTTACAAGTTTCTTGACATTCTCACCTCATAAATGTCTCCTGCATTGTTTCTCCAGTATTTTCATCTCTACTCTTTTTCTGATCTCTATCCCACAAAGTAAAAGATTAATATATTTGTCTTGAGGGGAGTCAGGGATCATTTTAAATATAGTAGTATGGCCAATAATACACATTCTTTTACTTGAGATTCTAAAATCAAATGTGTTATTAAATAGCTTTAAGTTATAAGACAAAATTCTTTCCACCTGGTAGTTTTAGCTTACGTTATATATTGGAAATATTATATAATTTTTACTTTCTTTTTCTACTGTTGCTTATTTAAGTAAAAGTTCAATTTTAAAGAACTGCTTGCTAATTTATAATGTACTCAATGGAAAATCTCTCAATACACTAATAAATAAGAGATTAAACTCGTTTGGCAGTATTGAGGAAATCACCCCAGACATATTAAGTAAACATAAATTTGAGAAATGTTAAATATGAAAATACGTTTTTAAATCTGCAAACTGGTGTAATTTATTGATGACTAACATGGTTCTGTTTTTCATCAATTACTGAATTCCAAAAGTCTTACAAATTTGGATCAGTAGCTTTCCTGAGTATTCAGTCATTCTTATAATTTCAAAGATGATGTTGCTTGGAAACCTGCATAAACACTCCATGTCTTTTCAGAGAAGGAAATAAAAAACTCCCTGGCACTATTTTCTTTTTAGATGGAGAGAACTATAAAACTAGAGAAAATATACTTTTATTTATTTAAAAGCTCAGCGCTGTTTACAAAAATCTTGGAGATTTTTTTAAAAGACAGGTTTGCTAAATTTTAATGTTAGAAAATAAAAAAAAAAACTCACTTTATCAGCATATGAACCATATCATCATTTTATTTCTTCATAATTAGCTACATTTTATCTGAAAGAAACACTAACACTGGGTGGTAAATTGCATGTTTCAGTTTTGCCTTGAATTTAGAATCAAGGGGATAAGAGCTAAAAACAATTTGTCGTTATTTTTCGACAATACCTGCTACCTTCAAGTGGTCCAAAATAATTTATGGGCAAATCTACTTCTTAAGGCAATGTGGTCTTGCAAATGCATGACAAACCAGTGATGTGTATGTTATTAAAGAAAATCATAGGCACATCAGCTATGTGAAAAAGTGGCTAATAACTCCCAAAATACGGCCATCCCAAATGCAAGAGTCTGTACCAGAATCTTGGACATCTTGGAGACTTCAGAACTTTGGGGTTCCTGAGGATGCCTGGGTCTAGCTCACAGAAGAATCACCTAAGGTAAAGTCCAATGAGGTGCTCTGGGCCACTGCAGCTGTGTGGCCCCACGGAAAACTGTTTAAAACTGTGCATGGAAAAGAGAACTCTGCTCACTAGGTGAAGTCATGAGCTATGGTGCTTTCCCTGGAAAACACCCCCAAAGTCTGTTATATTTTCAATGACTGATACCAGGAGTCAATGGGCTAGCTGTGTGGTCTGAAGCCTGGCAGTGGGACAATTTAGATGACCTCGTTCCAGTTTCTGTGGAGATGAGTGTTATAGTTGCAGGTTGTACAAGTCTCACATTTCTTGTTCATGATTCATGTTGATGCCCATGGGAAAGTACCCTTTGAGGAGGAGCATCACCAGAATCACTAAGCTGATCAGACTTGCACTGCCTTGGTAAAGACCACAGTCACCTGAATACATCATTGCCCAGAGCATGGTAACCCATCTCCAATTCAGGATACAGCCAAAAACAAAACAAAACAAATTAAAAAAAAAAACCTTACTGATTCTCTAACACGTAAGGTCAAGGATATGTGTGCTCTTGACTATCAACTACACAGTTAAGTAGCAAAGGGAACTCTGGAGCCTATAGCTAGGGTTACCAGACATGTCTGTCAAGTAGACCATATAGTTCTTAAGGATACTACTTGGCACTGACACCTTCCTAGGTTATCCATTGTCATCTCTATCCACACAGTAGAAGCAGGCCATACTATTCAAAGACAGACGGACTATTTCACACATGTCGATTTCTCAAAAGTACCCAATCAGACAATAGTGTGGCCTTTAGAGTAAAACTACCCAGCAGTGAGCAGATATTTGAGACATTCACTGGACCTTTTATGTCCCATATCATCTTCAGGCAAGAGGTACAATGAAAGACAGAATAGATTCTCAAAGAAGAAACTAAAAAAGGTAACTAGAGCCTAAAAACGGCTTGGCTCCCAGAGGCATACACACTTAAGAAAAGCAGTCTGGGTTCTAAGTGTGGCAATTCCCCAGAAGTGCCCCTTTCGGCTAAACAGAATGTTTAATTATGAGGTTTGAGGGGAAGGGAGAAGGCCCAGACTTGCTATAAAAGACCAAAAACACATGGTTAATCTTTCTCACACCACTTCCTCACATACTGTATCCCTGGAAAATTAGGGTGCTGGAATTTTCAAGTAGTAAAGTACTGGGGTTGGAAGACTCTAACCTGTTGACTCTTTCACTGTCCTGTTATGCTTGCTAGGTTTAGGCAGTTAGGGATAATCATGATAATGATGATGAATATGAGGTCACAACTCCTATGGTATTTCCAATGTGGCCTACATTTCAAGGAGCAAAAGATGTTCTAAGATGGTACAATGCATATTGTATATAATGAAGAAACTGCTAAGCCACGTAGGGCCAACTCCAGGCCATATAGTATGGGTAAGGTAGAGGGTGGATTAGAAAAAGAGTGAAACAATTGCTGCAGGGACTGATCATGCTGCAGGCTGAAACACATGGCTGTGGGAAGACAGTAACCCTGGCTGTAGAAAAAAGAATACCTTAGACACCGGCACACCCAGGGTGGGTAGAAGGAACATTAGTATTTCTCAGCTCTTAGCCACCGAGCCAGTATTACCCAGCCTACTGCTTTCAGCTCAACTGTTGACCAATGAAGAATCTTAATCTAAGGAAAGCTGCTGATTGCAGGAGTGAACAAGCCACATAACAAGATTAATTTTCGGGACACTGTTATGATTCCCTTTAGCCGAATCCTACTATTGTTGGTGCCCTGTGGTCTTCTTCTAATACTTAAGGAAAGACAAACTCTTTTGTATATTCTTCACATATTAAAGCTGACCACTCTAAACTCTCTGGTCCAGTGGTGACGAAAAGTCTAGGAAGCCCTAGAGTTCCTCCTGGCCAGTTGAAGTGAGATATGTGTGACTGCCAACACCACTTGCTGTATCTCAATTTATGAAGTGAATGGCTTGGCTCTGGATGAGGAGCTTGGCTAAGGTCTATCCAACAAGTACACCCGATCACCCTACTAGGAGGCATATTTGCTCTCAGCCCCTAAAAGTACAATTAAGTGTAGTATCTAATGAAGTGGTTATGCTTTTTTTTTTCTTTTTTTTTCTTTTTAGACAGAGTCTCGCTCTGTCACCCAGGCTGGAGTGCAGTGGTGTAATCTCAGCTTACTGCAACTTCCACCTCCCAGGTTCAAGCATTTCTCCTGCCTCAGCCTCCCAAGTAGCTGGGATTACAAGCGCCCACCACCATGCCCAGCTAATTTTTGTATTTTTAGTAGAGACGGGGTTTCATCATGTTGGCCAGGCTGGTCTTGAACTCCTGACCTCAGGTGATCTGCCCACTTCTGTCTCCCAAAGTGCTGGGATTACAGGCATGAGTCACCACGCCCAGCCGAAGTGGTTATGCCTTTGAGGAATTGTTACCTGATATGGGAAAGGTCAGGGGTTGGAGTTGTAAGGGAATGGCTCTATCATGATGCTCCAGCAATGGTGAATGTATACTTATAGGCCACACAGTGAATGGCTTTAAATGCAGGTAATCTGTATCTTAGCAGAATGGTTCGTGATCCTCTGGAAAATGAGAGAATGGGAGACTATCATAAGACAGTTTCTCATGGTCTCCCAGGTTCTAATGAGGTATGAAGCTTTTTGCCTCACTCTTCCTAACCTTCAACCCCTTAGGGTATAGTGGCACACTATAAAAGTATTTAGCTGTACTCTAGAATTGAGTCTTCAGCAATGGGGAATCCTAGGACTCACACTTCAGTCATGCAGCCTTTTGTTTTTTCATGTTGTCCTTTTCCTATATGTGATGAGGACCTGGAGATGTGATACTTTTAGCTTCCCCTCCTTTTGCTGTCTATGTAAATAATAAACTATCTGAATCTAAAAATGGCTCATTTTTTTTTTCACTCTGTCGCCCAGGCTGGAGTGCAGTGGCGCAATCTCGGCTCACTGCAAGCTCCGCCTCCTGGGTTCACGCCAGTCTCCTGCCTCAGCCTCCCGAGTAGCTGGGACTACAAGCACCCGCCACCACGCCCGGCTAATTTTTTGTATTTTTAGTAGAGACGGGGTTTCACATGTTAGCCAGGATGGTCTCGATCTCCTGACCTCATGATCCGCCTGCCTCGGCCTTCCAAAGTGCTGCGATTACAGGCGTGAGCCACGCGCCCAGCCTAAAAGTGACTCATTTTACCTTTACCAGCTGATTCTGTCAGTCAGGCTTGGCCTCGCACTTGTCTACCTGCTGCATGCTTGAAAAATAAGTTACGGTATATTCATCCTATTAAATAATATACAGCAGTAAAAATGAATGAAGAAAGTATCAGCCCGGAAAGATTTATCAAACATTCTGTTAAGATTAAAAAAGCAAGTATAATATGTTCATTTAGGCTTACAAAGAAAAATACACCAACAAATGTGCCTATAAATAAATATATATCAGTATAAATGTATAGATAATTATCTGAAAGCAAACAGATCAGATCTATAATACTTATCTCTGGGAAAAGACTGGAAGCGTAGGTAAAATGTTACTTGTGCTGTTTATTCTACATCTACTGTTCTTGAACTTTTCAAAAAAGTATTCAGGAATTATCCATGCAAATAAAGGAGATCATTCAAAGGATGCTAAAAACACTGCTTCCTATTACTTATGTATTAGAACCCATTAACAATTAAGTTTCTTATGTGTGTGAGGGGTTGGGAGGGCAGAAAAAAAACATAAAAAGCATGACTACTATGTGTAAGTATTAAGTAAATAAATTACAGAAACCAAACCTATTTCATCTAAATATCATCATTTCTAAAATTCCTCAAGGCAAGAATCCTAAATATAATAACTATAACAATACGAATGACATTAACAATAATGAACATTAACAACCAAAAACAACACTTACTGAATATTTTGCATGTGACAAGTACTGTGAAGAGACATTAATATGTACATTCATTCTATACAGAATGTTAGCAGTCTCCACATAAACCCACTACTAATAGGAAAGTCATTATTTTACACAGCATGTTTTATTTGTTGGATGGGTACAAAAACTAGAGCAGTATTTCATACATAAGTCAGTACTAAATTAACTTCAGCAGCAAAAAATCCATCTACTCCTTCTTTATTTAGAGTCTGTCAAATGTGTGATGATAGCAATTTTAGATTTCCCTTAATTAAGCATACTTATTGATCAAATTTGTTTTCACACAATATGTAACATGACCTCAAAATGAACCATAGATCTAACCATAAAAATTAAGCTATAAAACCTCTAGGAGAGGCTGGGCACGGTGGCTCACGCCTGTAATCCCAGCACTTTGGGAGGCTGAGGCAGGCAGATCACCTGAGGTCGGGAGTTTGAGACCAGCCTGACCAACATGAACAAACCCCGTCTCTACTAAAAATACAAAATTAGCTGGGTGTGGTGGCACATGCCTATAATCCCAGCTACTCAGGAGGCTGAGACAGGAGAATTGCTTGAACCCAGGTGGTGGAGGTTGCCGTGAGCCGAGATCGCGCCATTGCACTCCAGCCTAAGCAACAACAGCGAAACTCCGTCTCAAAACAAAACAAAACAAAACAAAACTTGTAGGAGAAAATCTGACATTTGCAAGCATTTCTTAATATGCAAAAAGTAAGACAGGTTTTTAAAAAGCGTTTACAAACTGGACTTCATGAAAATTAAAAATTTCTGCTCCTGGAAGGACACAAACAAATAAATGAAAAGGTAAACCACGACACAGAACAACACAGGAGAAAATATTCACAACACATATATCTGACAAAGGACTTGTATCCTGAATATTTAAAGAACTCTTATAACTGATTAGTAGAAAAACAATCCAATAGAGACAACCAAAGGTTTGAAGAGTTGACAAAAGAAAATAAAGCAATGGTCACAAAGCACATGAAAACCCACTAAGAAAACAAAAATTAAAATCACAATGAGATACAATTACGCAAATTACAATGGCTAAAATTTTAAAAAGACTGACACCACAAAGTACAGTCATGGTAAGGATCTGGACTAATTGGAGAGCTCATGAAATAGTGGCAGGAATGTAAAATGACACAACCCCTGCTGGTGGTTTTTCACAGAGTTGAATATTCCATATGACTCAGATATACCATTCCTAAGTATTTACCCAAGATAAACGAAAGCATAACTCTGCACAAAGACTTGTACTCAAATATTCATAGCAATTTTATTCCTAATAGTCAAGAACTAGAAACGACTTAAGGTCCATTAATAGATAAATAAACTGTGTATACACACACCTAGAAAATGACTACTCCTCAACAATAAAAAGGAATAAATTACATATGCAAAATCAGGGATGAATCTCAGAAACATTATTCAGAGCAAAAGAAACTAGACACAAGGCTACATAATGTATGCTTCTATATAAATGAAACTCTGGAAAAGTCAAATCTATAGTGACAGAAAACAGATCACTGATTGCCTATGGCAGGAGGGGGTTAAGGAAGGAATGTTGAAGTGAGGATGGATGGGAAGGATGGTCTGGCAAGGGGCACAATGAAATTTTTTGGCATGATGGAAATATACCATAGCTTGACTATGGTGGCAGTTGCATGAGCTTGTATTACTGATGTATGTAATGGGCAGATACTTGAAAATCACCTTTATAAGACATGTTTTACAAGACTTTTGTACCTTTTGAGGGCAGAGGGTATTTCATTTTGATATCCATATCTTATGAATGCCTGGAATACATTTGGTGAGAAACAACTTCAAACAAATTTCAAATAGTATGTCTAAACTCTTTTACTATAAAATTCTTTATTTCATTTTTCCAAATGAAGATGCACTAAAAACATCATAAATAAAATATGATTTTTAGATCACCATGCTATATGGTTCAGAAATCTTATTAGAATGTCTATTTTTTCTCTCCTAGCTATTAGATATATTGTCTAAAATAGATAACTTTGGTTTCTAACTAAAAATGTGATCCTGACACTGATATTCCTACTCACATTTTCATGTTAATGATACAGTCTATGTAGAATATAAGTCTTTCAAATGAAATCAGAGCTATCACGTCTGAAACAAAGGAAAACATTTTGTTCTAATACAACTTACAGGAAGTTAGAAGTCGTCTTGACTTCTCCCTCATCTACCGTATCCAATCAGTAAACTAATCTTTGGTCTATTTCTTTAGCATTTGTTTATATATAGTCTTTCCTTCATTTCTATCTCTATTTGTAGCCCTTGCTTAGGAGCCACTTATGCATTTTGCGGTAATGCAATGGGTAAGTGGTTCCAGCATTAACCACTCCCACTTCCTTCAGTAAAGCCCTCCCTATTGCCATCAGAATAATCTTTTAAAATGTGAATATACTGATGATAAACCCAGAATTAACATTATTAACAGTCTATCAATGTTTATAGGAAAAGGTACAAATTCAGGAATAATCCATAATACAGCTTCTAATTTGTATACATTACTCTTTCCTGACCAACACCTAAACTCAAGCTGTAATGATCTACTTGTAAATGTCTCAATTGTTCGTGTATTCAACCATTTTTATGACTTTGTACATGCTGCCTGTATTCGTGAGGAAATCGTTATCAGAAGTTCTGTTTAGATGTTAATTTCTTCTTTACTATTTCTTATGTCTCTACCCTAAGAAAATTAACTTCTCTCACTACATGTTTCCTGAGATTAAGAATCCTAGGAAATTCTTATCTTTGCATGCACAGCACCTAGCACAATGCTTAATACATAGCAGGTGTGCAACAAATAGTCCTGTAAAATCTTGATAGAGTGGACAACTCTCTGAGAACAATGTAAATTATCAAAATTCACTCAAAAATAACCAAGAAATGAAAAAGGCCTATCAAATAAATATATTCAAATAAGCTCTGTGCTCAGACTGCTGTATGTGATATTTCAAACTATAAATGCAAAGAGAATTTTCATGCTACAAAAAGTATTCAATACTGAATACAAACTAGTCTATAGAGGAAAAATAGAATGTCTTTAAATTCACTTTACTAATAACTAGCTTAACTCTGATAATCAAAATGGAAAAGAAAGTCACACACAAACTCAGCCATACACAAATGTATGAAGACATTAAAAATCATAACTAAATATAAGCAACTTAAATCCATCTGTATATTGAAAAACTGATATACTATAGTTAAATACAGCTTAATACAGAAATGCAAGTGTGGGCTAATATTTGGTAGTACATAAATACAACAAAACATATGTCCAAGATGTATGTTAAACATGTTTGTCCAAGATGACTGTTAAAGAGCAAGAAACAAATTACTTCTCTATGATTAGGAAAAAATACCTGTCTGAAAACAACAGAAAATATCATGAAGGAAAACATTTTTGGCATCTGCATTAAAATTGAAAGAAGTAATAAAATATGAAATAGAAACAGGTATAAAATTACTACTATAAAAATAAAAAACATATGATCACATAGAGATTTTATAACTGGGTAGAAAATGAACTGAAAGCAACAATACTTAACATAATGTTCAATAAAATCAATGGAAATAAAATAGCATAAAATTAATAATTATTCTATATGGGCAGGCTGAATAAAGGTCACTCACATAATACACACACCCTAATCCCTAGAACCTGGGAATGTCACTTTATATGGCAAAGGAGACCTGCAGATGTGCCTAAATTAAGGATCTTCTGATGGGGAGATTATCATGGATTATCTGAGTGAGCCCTAAATATAATCACAAGAGGGAGACAAGAAGGTTAAAAAAGGAAGTAGAAAATGTGATGACAAAAGCAAAAGGATGGAGTGATTCTTAAAAGGGGCTGAGAGTCAAGGAAAGGTAGAAATGACAAGGAAAGGGATTCTTCCCTAGTGCCTCCAAAGGAACCAGACCTGTTGAGGCTTGATTTTAACCCAGTAAGGCTGATTTTGAACTTTTGGCCATCAGAACTGAAACAGAATAAATCTGCATTATTTTAGGACACAAAATTAATGTTAATTGTTATAGTGATCACAGGAAACTAATAGACTACAGAAGCATAATAATCAGCTAAATATGTAAATTAAGAAATACTAAAAGAGCAACCAGGAATAATATTACATGAAATAAACAACTAGTAATTGCCCTAAGTGACATATTTAGATATCTGTGTAAAAAAAAAGCTTTACTGAGACAGAAAATAATTTTTAAAAAATCTCAGTTCTTATAAGAAATCCTGGATATTGCAAGAATATCTTGTGCAAACAGTTAATACTTTCAATGTGACTTCACTAAAATAAAAACGGAAATGGTTTATTTAGGAAGGATAAAGTGGCAAAATAATTTTAAGTTTGTAGAGAAAAAGAAATGTAGCAATATACCAGAATAGTTTTTAAAATACAGGACAATAGGGCCAGGGAATTATTATTCTAGTAGATACTTTACAATAAAGAGAGACTAAAAAACAACAATAAGTCAAATAAGGATTAATATAACAGTAGACCAGAATAAATAGCCCTTTCTCAAAAAACCCTGGCATACGTAAAAATTAAGCAAAAAATTTAGCATGATTATAGTATATATGATTATTCAAAAATTACTATCAGCAGAAACAGATGACTGGATAAAGAAAATGTGGTACATAGGCCGGGCGCGGTGGCTCACGCCTGTAATCCCAGCTCTTTGGGAGGGCGAGATGGGCGGATCACGAGGCCTGGAGATCATAACCATCCTGGTTAACACGGTGAAAACCCGTCTCTACTAAAAATACAAAAAACAAAAACAACAACAACAAAAAATTAGCCGGGCGTGGTGGTGGGCGCCTGTAGTCCCAGCTACTCAGGTGGCTGAGGCAGGAGAATGGTGTGAACCTGGGAGGCGGAGCTTGCAGTGAGCCGAGATCACTCCACTGCACTCCAGCCTGGGCAACAAAGAGAGACTCCGTCTCAAAAAAAAAAAAAAAAAATGTGGTACATATACACAATGGAGTATTTAGCCATAAAAAGAATGAGGTCCAGTCATTTGCAGTAACATGGCTGGAACTGGAGATGATTATGTTAAGTGAAATAAGACAGGCATAGAACGACAAAAACTGCATGCTCTCACTTATTTGTGGGATCTAAAAATCAAATTTATTGAACTACGGACAGAAAAAGTAGAGGATGGTTACCAGAGGCTGGGAAGGGTGGTGGGCGGTTGGGGAGAAGGTGGGGATGTTAAATGGGTACAAAAAAAAAAATAGAAAGAACGAATAAGACCTACTATTTGATAGTATAATAGGGCTACTATAGTCAACAATATCTTAACTGTATATTTTAAAATAACTTTAAAAATGTAATTGTATTATTTGTAACACAAAGGATAAATGCTTGAGGGGAAGGATACCCCCTTGCTAATGATGCGACTTTTTTCAGATTGCATGCCTGTATCAAAACATTTCATGTGCTCCATAAATATATACACCTAATATGTAGCCATAAAAATGTTAAAAAATTAAAAAAAATTTAAAAAGATATAGCTGGCATAACTAGATTACTATTTGGAAAAAATAAAGCGAGAACTTCTACTCTCAAAACCCCCCAAATCTTAAATTCTATATAAATTAGAGGCATACAACATAAAAAATAAGATCAAACCATAAGTGAGCATATTCATAACCTTCAAATAAGAAAAGTTATTTTAAGCAAAAACACAAAATGGAAAAAAGGGGGGGAAGATAATAGACTTTACTATGTAAAAATTTTTTAATTTTATATGTGACAAACATCCTAATAGTTTTTCGAGAAAGTTTTAGAGGGAGAGGGCATTCATGGAGAGGAATGGGCCAAGTTTTTAAAAGCACACAATATCAGGAATTAGAACATTTCATAAACACACACATACATACACTACTACTAGGAGAGTAAACTGATTTAATTTTTCTGGAGCATAATTTGGCAATGAATACTCAATGTCTTAAAATACTGTGTATACTATACTCCTAATGACTCAGGAAATCCACTATTTTATGTTTAAGAATTTATCATAATGGAGGTATCATAAATGAACACAATAACTTAAATACAATAATATGTCCTGTGTTAAATGTATATTAGCAAAAAAGACTGAAACAAATGTATAATAAAGGATTGCTAAAATATCAAATGCCTAAGATGAAATAGTGTAGAAATTTTTAAAATCATGCTTGTGAAAAATGAAGGGTATATTATTTAAACATGCACATGGTAAAATATTAAGTGAAGAAAAACAAAAAATTATATATAATTTCTATCTTATAAAATATGTAAGCAAACTAGAAATAAACTTATGAGCTATTTTTTATCTTCAAATACTTTCCCTAATTCACAAAAATAAATGATAACTCTATATTCAAAAACATTTCAATTAGAATATTGGTAAATGGAAGATCTCAAATGGAAAGTTTTTTTAAATTTCAGAAGCTTCATTGTTTTGATTCTATTAAAGTGCAAAATTCTACATATAAAAAGCCATAAGCAAAAATGAGAGACAATTGGCAAAAAGGGAAAGAACACAAGTATAAGATTATAACAAATGGTTAATGCCCTTATATCATCCACTCCACAATATGTGTTTATTACCCACCATATGCCCAACAATAGCCCCATACAGTACAGCAGTAAACAAATCAGATTAGATGCCTGTCCCCATGGTTCTTTCATTCTTAGTGGAAAGAACAGGCAATAACTAAGTAATAAATAAGTTCAGACAGTGATAAGTGCTGTGAATACCTTAAAAGACTATGAGGAGAGAACAAAGAAAACAAAACAGAGACAGTAATGTGACAGAATGTGAAAAATGTAAGAAGGGATATTATATTAGGAAACTGGGAATAGCTCCTCTATGGACATGACATTTGAACTGGAACATGAATGATGAACCTTCTCTCAGAGTCATGAGTGAAGATGTAGAGGAAGAGGGATCCAGAAATGGAGAACAAGTGCAAAAGCTAAGAGGCAATACAAAAGTTGCTTGGCTGAGAAGTGTCCAGACTGTCTACAGCATAAACGGCAGGGGGAAACTGACATAAGAGAATCAGAAAGACTCAGAGCCAAATCAAGCTGGAACTTTTAGATTATCTCAGGAAATTAATAAGGCCTTTCAAATCAATAAAGAAAATACCCAATATCCCCCAAACAATCAAGACTAGAAATAATCCACAACTGAAAAATACAGTTGGTTAATACACACATTAAAATTTGAATCTAAGTAGTAATCAAAGACAAACAAAGTAAAATAGCAAGATACAATTTTCTACCTTTCAAACTGACAAGCCATCAAAAATCATTGTTACATTCAATGGCAGAGAGGTGAGAAAATGACATAATGTCATTTATTTTACCAAAACTAAGGAAAAAACTAATAATCAAAAATAGATGTGTAATTTAAAAAATTATACTACATTTTTACCATGGAAAAGTTTATGTCGATTAAATTATATTTCCAAAGAATATTTAATGTTTAATTATGTTTGATACTTTTGATTACCCCATTTCTAATCCATTTACAAATTCTAATAGTGCTCCTCCAAAACATCTTTCCTCTCACCATTTCTACTACTACGAGACTTACACCAAGACACCATAATTTCTAGCTGGGACCACAGCAATAACCCCCTAATAATGCTCTTGCCCCTCACTCCTTTCCCTTGTTCATCTTCTGGACAGCAGGTAAACTAATTTCCTCAGTGTTAATCAGTTCGTAACACTCAACTATCCGATGTCTTCAAATTGTAATTATGGTAAAATTTTAACTCCCTACTATGACTTACTGATCTGGCCTGTACATTATCTTAAAGACCCCAACTCCTGCCACATTCTCTTTCTGAAGGATAGCCAACCCACACAGCATTTCTTTCTGTTCTCTGAGCATGCTAAGCTCATTCTGATCCAAGGATGTTTTTCTTTACTATTCCTGATGACTAGAATGTGACTTTCGTCGTCCTCATCCTTTAGAGTTCAACTCAATTGATCCTTCTCCTATATCCTAGCTAAAATATACCCCCAAGATATTTTATACCATGCCCTTATTTGTTACATTGTATTTATGCCTCTCTAAAATTCTCTATTAGGGTTACACATCTCCCTCTTCTTTTACAAGAATACAAACTCCACGAACATAGAGACTTTCTGTATCCCCAGCATGCAGGACAGCGCTGGGTACACAGTATTACTAAATAAACACTGAATGAAGAAATGAATGAATGAATGATGAATAAGAATAACAGATTATACAAATAACAGAATGTAAATTACATTAGGTTCACTAAATGCCACAAAACTTGTGATAGTTATAATACGAAAGCAACACACACCAACGTTAATATAAATACAGACAAATCTGGAAAACAAAACATACAGGCTTCAGATTTTGTTTCTAAATAAGACAAAATAAAATTAAACTGACTTGAAAAGTTCTTTTCCAAGAAAATAACTGAGACATCAGAATATAAAAAGTGGATTTATAAAATTAAGAGCTCTTATGTATATGAGTATATGTCATATGTGTATATGTCTATAGATAGATGATAGATGTAGATAAAGATATATACACACAGATACTAAAAGAAAAAGAGGAGAGAAATGGGAAAACAGGATTATATTAATCAAAGCATTCAAAGTTATAGACTGAAATAATATTTTTAAGAGACTGCATTTAAAATGTTATCTTATTTTTATATAACACTAACAACTCAAATAATTTAACTAAACATTTCAAAAGCAAGGATAAGCATATATTCAAATCCAGTCTGATATGAATGACAGTACTTTTGTAATAAAATTTTTCAGAAACTAGTGATTATCTTCAAAAACTATAATAATAAGAGGCAAAGGAAAAAAAAACAAGCTATCTCTAAAGTTCTAGCACAAGAAGCAAAAATAGCCTGCTGCAGAGTTACTCTTCTTAGGAAGCCATTGTGTCCTCTTACTAGCATAAATCAGATCCACCCTCAGATTAGTAGTTGGGTTTAAGTCTTTTGTAACATTTCAAAGGAAGCTTGTTTCCCATTTGTATTTTATCTCTGAAGGAACCACAAAGAGACTAATGTAAAGAAAGAGACCTAAACAATTAAATCAGGGGTCCCCAATCAGCTGTCCCCCCTTCCCCCACACCCCTTCCCTGACCTACTAGGAGCCTGACCACACAAAGGAGGTGAGCCACAGGTGAGCAAGCATTAAGCATTACCACCTGAGCTCTGCCTCCTGTCAGATCAGCTGGGGCATTAGATTCTCACAGGAGTGCAAACCCTATTATGAACTGCCCATGCTGGGATCTAGGCTGCGTGCTTCCCATGAGAATCTAATGCCTGATGATCTGAGGTGGAGCAGTTTCATCCTGAAACCAACCCCCTCAGGGAAAAATCGTCTTCCACAAAACCAGTCCCTGGTGCCAAAAAGGTCGGGGGCTGCTGAATTAGATGACTTTTGCCACAATTATTTCCTCAAAATGGCATGTAACCATATTTTTAAAAATGGAAACAAAAAGACAACTCAGTTCATCTAAATTATAGTAAAAGCCTACAAACCAGCATGTACTAGCATACTATAAGTAAAATTTGTTTTCACATTAGTAGCAAACCAAGTGTTCTTAATAATTATTCAGAATTCATTTAAGGTACTTTCCTGGTGGTAACACTAATAAGAGTATCATCAAGTTGGAATAATGTGTGATTAATTTTAAACTGTGGCACTGATCTGACTTTCAGCAATCCATTCAATATTTTTAAGACTTAAATACCAGGAATCAACTACTTCACAATTAGTTGAGTGAACTCAGAAATGATTTATGAGAATATCCTCCATGGAAAGCACAAAGGTGAACAATACGTGCTTTCCACTCTTAAGGAAATACAATGTACAGAAAGCTAAAACTAGTGCACAAACCTATTTTTAAAAACTTATCACTTCTTGTGGTAAGTAATGAGCCAGAGTTTTATCAACAGAGATAGAATAAAGCATACTGATTCAATAAAAATCTTAAAGGCAAAATAATTAGGATCCAGAAAAAAAACTGGATGATATTTAAGTAACAGGAGGAAACAGTCACAAGTATATGGTGAAGACATAAGCAAAGAATGATTGGGGTTGGAAGGTAGAATGAGAATAGGGAACTTCTGATTTGGGTTTTCAGGCATGCTGAATCTGTCATACTTTAAAGCACAGTGGGAAAATGTGAAGTTGGAGTTGCAAAGAGACGCATAAAAACCAAGTATCAATTGATGGCTGTTTTCTTATTTGCACTTTCCCTGTAACATGAGTAAGGTATTTTGTATAGGAACACAATCCAGGATTAGTTATGAAATAAAGAACAAGGTATATGAAAAAATTTACAGTTAATCACTTACTTTTTAACATTTTACTGGACCCACTAAAAGAGGGTTTCTAAAGTCCTATACAATATTACAATTCAAAAACAGAATGAGCCATTTATAAGGAAACAAAGGGAAAAACAAGTATTTAAAAGAAATATACTTCAGGTGGCATATTTTAGGAAATTATATTTTTAGGCATCACTTTTCCTATTTTATAATTGATACATAACTAGATGCATGCCAAAAAGTCTATTGCATTTTAGTTTCCCCGAGTATGCTTTCAAAAACAGAAAAACAGAATTTTGTTCTTCCTAATCTCAAAGTTCCATCCTAAGTCAACGTTCACCTTAAACTCAGTGGAAAATACAAGAAAAATGTATTTTACTGATGTTGTAAATAGAATGTTTGAATTATTGCAAGGGTTGAGGAGCAGGGAAAATCACAGGGATAAACAATGTTTCTTGATACCTAAAACTGAGACTCACTTGGCCATATTTTGTAGTTTGTTTCTTCTTATGAAAATACTAACACAAAATGTTATTGCTATAAGAAGTATGACTGCACCCAAGTAATCATATATATTATATATTATAGTATCTGGCACCTTATTGAGCTGATTCTGAGATCTGCCATCTATATCATTTAACCTAATGTAAAGGTCAGAATATCCATTCACTAAGATTCCTAAGCCAATAAGTGCTAACAGATAAAATTATCAAAATTAAATATTAAAATGTCACCAGTCATATTGGTGCAAGTCATTAGGTAAGGTAAACATATCTATTAAAAACTTCACCAACAACATGAAAATAAGGAAGAAAAAAGATCACTGGGCTATTATATGGCAAGTTGATTTATCATCTTTCAGCCTTTAACAATGTGATTTGAAGGGAAAATATGTTTTCTCTTTTCTTAGTATACCCATCTGTACTCATCTGGAACTTTCCAGGAAAAAGAAGTTTTAAATAGAGGTAATTTTTCAATTTTCTCTACTTAAAACGCTTTTTGCATTTCTTGGTTATCTAGTTTTTACTTATTTGCCTGACTATATGTATTAAATAATTCTACTTTTGACTAAATTTCAGTAATAAAAGACTGCATTATTATAAAAAGACTGCATTATTATTCTCTTGAGGAATGGCAGAAATTCGGTGCTGCATTTCAAATTGAGACAACTTATTTAGGGTAATCACTCAAAATAACAAGATAATGTCTGAATGAAACAGAACTTTACTCCCAATAAATATAACAATTTAATTTTCTATTATAGGAATATTATTCTTTTACAACCAACCCTTTTTATGACCAATAACTTGTCTTTCATCATTTCTGACCATATCTAAAGATGGAATCTGAAACCCTGAAGAATTTAAAAAGGAAACAGAAAATTTTGTAACGGCAAAAAAAAAAAAAAAAATAGTAGTAATGAGGTGACAGATCATTACAGCTATTTAATTAAATTAATTAGTTATTTTTACTTGCAACTTGAAGCTACTTGGAATATCTAATTATCTTTATTTATCATAGTTAGCTACAGAGACTGAAATTTAAAGAGAAAGAAAAATAAAGAAGTCAAAGGAAAATGGGAGAAAATTAATTTAGCCCAAACCAGAACTAAAACCTAAAATAAATTTGCCTAAGAATAAATAAATACCACTGAGTTAAAAAGTAATAATCATATATTTCAAAATAACTAGAAGAGTGGAATTGGAATGCTCCTAACACAAAGAAATGATAAGCCCTTGAGGTGATGGATATCCCAATTGCCCTGATTTGATCGTTACGCATTGTATGAATGCATCAAAATTTCACATATTCCCCATACATATGTACAACTATTAGGTATCCATAAAAATTAAAAATTCAAAAAGCAAAAAATATGATAAAAGGCATAGAAACTAACTGTTGATCCCTCAAACTCTTTTTGGAACAAGGAGAAAAATAAATAAGGAGATAGAAGTATTAATTACTTAACAATTTTATAAACTTCAATCTGAGTGTTCAGAAGAGATTCATTAACTAAGCATATAATGTCCTAAACACATAACAGGAGCTAGGCAATAAGAAGTTCATCAATAAGTAAGTCAGTGGCTGTCTCAAAATCTGTCTCATGATCTGGTCAGAGAGACAGACATACCTATAAGTAATATAATAACACATGAAACAAAGTATTAATGAGAACACACTAGAGAGAAATATTTATTCTAACTGCCAAGACCAATAAAGACTTTACTTAACTTGGACATTGAAGACTGGGTAGAATACCGCAGGAAAAAAAGGTAGAAAAGACATCCCAAAATGACAGAACAGCATAAGACAAGGCATGGAATTACAGAAATGGATGGACATTCATAGAAAAGCAAGCTTCCCATTATGGCCTCAATGCCACAATGGTAGTGTAACAGGATATTAAAATGAGAATTTTCTTGTTGTCTCAGTTTCAGCCAATGATCCAAAGCTGAGAACAAGTTCAATGTACTAGAAATGTGGTGACAGATCATCTAGGCTACAGTTGGTAAGATTGTGGCCAAAAATTGCTCAGGCTATCTTTAGCTCACCATTCAAATAAAAACTATAAACATATACTGAGGGAAGGCAGCTTATAGATTGATTGAGAAGGAAGTAGCACCGTGATGCACTCAGAATTTAGTCTATGATCTAGAATATAGGGCACTCAAGGAGTGGTAACTAATTAAAGACTCATGCCCTCAGTCTGGGCTACTACTTTAGAATTGGCCAGTACTTTGGTAGGTTGGTGGAGTAAAGAAATATATTTTCCCATGGGACAGATAACCCCTAGGAAAGCATTAATCCATTTTTAAAGGAACTTACCTAAAGGACTACAAAAAAAAAAAGAAAAACAAGGTAACTCCAAAACAAAGAGGGCAGAGATAAACCAGAAAGTCAGAAACTAAGCAGGGTAGTCAAAACCAGACAAAGTGTCAACCGCATCGAGGAACTATAGTTGGGTTATCTCCAAATACTAGAAGTCTTTGATGAATCCAGAAAAGCAAAAGAAGAATCCATTAAGACTTCCAACATACCTTTACTACCAATTAGTTCTTCCCTACTTCTAATCCCCGAACTTCAGAAAAGGTGATGCACAGTGAGGTGGGTGAAAACATAAGGTAAAAAAAAAAAAATTAATGCAACAGCCTACTAGCTGACCAACCTATTTCCTTCCTTATTCAGGTTTTTAAACCCTCTTTGAGCAAGGTTGATGTAGAAAAGACATTTTACATTGGAGGAGAATTTAAAACTTTAATTCATTAAACATTTTCTTCATTACTTGAAAATTTAGTCTATTTTAAAATGCCAGAGTGAGAAAAGAAGGAATGAAAGAATGAGAGAGAGAAAGAAAAAAATTGAGAAGAAAAAAAGCAAGCAGCAGTAGAGAAGCAAGAATAGAGTAGAGATGGAAATAAGGGCACTTAAACAGCATTTTATCAAGGAGCAGAAAACATAATATTCAGAAGGGAACTGCATGTAAAGTGACTAGAGAGAATAAAGTAACTCTCTGCTTGCACCCTGAGTGAGTCTATCTCTTCTAATAAACCCGTGAGAGTGATAAATGGTGGGTAAAGAAGACCAATTGTATGGCCATCATTTTGTTATGATTATTGTGGGACCTGAAATACGTTTTATAAATATAGAATCCAAATTGCTTTACTTAAGGAGTAGCACTCATATTATATATGTTGTGAATTTGTTTAGGGAACACATCTATTTATAAAATGTTCAAATATTTCCTGAGTTACAGAAACTCTTAAGTAGTGGAGGAAAATGGCAAATAAGACAGGCTCCACCCTCTCTGACTTTACATCTAGTAGAGGAAACAGACAAGTACAAAGGCAGTTACATTACATGCAATAATTGCTGAAAAGAATAAACACAGAAGGATCATCCATGAAAATATATAAGTGAGGAAGAAGGGACAGAAGACATCTTAGTGAAGAAGAAATAGAAAGCAAAGCCTGACAGATGAGGTTGAGTTATACAGAGGATAGTAGCCTAGGGATAAAGGGGAAAGTGAGTAGTTTAAAAGAATGGTGCATTCCGATAAAGGCCAAAAGAAAGCATGATATATCCTGGGAACTATAAAGACTACAGTATCAATAAATCAATATGTGCAGTTTGCAAGGAAAGAAATGGGGCTGAAGACATAAGGGTGAGCCAGAACACACACCATGACACAGAATTTGGATTTTATCCTGAGGACAATGGGGGCCACTGAAGGTTTGGTAACACTCATTTTCATACACTGCACATCTATTATATGCTAAGCACTCTTTCACATATGTTTTATTGTTTTTTCCTCACAACAACCCTGTGAGGTAGGTGAAATGATTCCCAATTAACAGATTTAAAAAACAACCTTAAAGTTGTTAAGCAATTTACACTTGATTAATAGCTACAAAGTGGCAGTAAGGATTTGAGACCACACTTCAGAAAATACATTAGAAAGATTATATACACATATATACACACACACATTTACCCACAAGACATATAGAAATTTCAGAATTACAGAAAAATTTTAAAGTAATAAATGCTTAATTCAGTTAAGATTAATTAAAGATAATGAGGTTTCTGGCATCAGTAGTCTTTTACACAAACTTATACATTTAAAATTTTCAATGAATTCAATTTATATTGAAAAATAACTGCAAAATTTATAAAAATAAGCAGAAATCATTTGATATATAAAATAAGAAAAGCAAAGATATGAGTATTATATCTCCATTAATCTATTGGAAACCATTTAGAAAAAAACATTTTTCATTTTTAATTCTAAAACATTTAAATTCAAATTCCATATATTAGTCTATGAATATAAATTATATTTTGGATAATAAGAAATGATGTATAAAATACTAAAGCTTGATTATCAAATGAAGTAACTAAAATATTGACCACTTAGGATAAAAAGAATTGTCCACCTAATCCTACATTGAAAAATCATCTCCCTATTGCTTACAGTAAAACATCTGAAGGTGTTTTGTCTCTCTAACAAATAAAATTTGTTCAGATAAATCTGATAAGAAAAATAATTTTTTAAAAATTATCTATTTGAGACGGATATAAAAATATGTACCTAATTTAAAATAGTATTTTGTAAAACTGAGAACATCTGAGAATTTAAAATTATGGACTAAAATTCTACTTTAAAATGTATGCTCTTTAAAATTGGTTTAAATTGAATAAATTCTGCAATGAAAAATATATTGCCACATAGTTTCCTATTTTCTCACCAATTTCACTATCTCTTCAGCTGGTTCTAGTATCTCTTCTTAAAGCCTCTAATGGAAAGTTAGATGTTGCCAGGACATTATCACAAGAGGTCTAAGTATATATCATTCATACATAAGTACTGAAAAATTCATATTAACTTGGCCGGGTGCAGTGGCTCACACCTGTAATCCCAGCACTTTGGGAGGCCAAGATGGGAGGATCACGAGGTCAGGAGATCAAGACCATCCTGGCTAACATGGTGAAACCCCATCTCTACTACAAATACAAAAAATTAGCTGGGTGTGGTGGCACGTGCCTGTAGTCCCAGCTACTCAGGAGGCTGAGGCAGGAGAATCATTTGAACCCGGGAGGCAGAGGCTGCAGTGAGCCGAGATCGTGCCATTGCACTTCAGCCTGGGGGACGCAGCGAGACTCCATCTCAAAAAAATTAAATTAAATTAAATTAAATTAAAATTCATATAATTTATGCATTTGCTTCATTTTTCCTATTACAAATAGAAAATTATAATGAGAAAGGATGAAAAACAAGTATTTCCTTAAAGTTTAATTATTCATAACCTATAATTTATTTCTGAATTCCAAAATTATTAAGTGAGTGCTAATTAAGTAATAATCCTGCCCACAATTCTGGCCTTTCACAGTATGAGGAAGGCCCTTTGAAAATCACCAATAGAGATAAGAGGTATCTGTTTTATGAAATGGTGATAATCTCTAAATAAACTAAACAAATGTTCCAAAAAATTAATTTAACTGAAACACCGACAGTTTATTTTTGATTACACAAGCAGTATATTTTCATTAAATTCAATAATACAGAAGTATATTCAATAAAAAGTTCCCATCTGATTCTTTTTCAAATCCCATATGCTATGGGTATAATAAAATACAAGATTCATATGGCTAAATATTGAATCAAGTAAGTTGCCAAACTTCTATCATCCACATAAAGTCTAAAATACAAAAAATAACTTGTATAATTTAAAAATAGATACCAGGACACACAAAACAGGTATAGTTTGTGCCTTTTCAACCAAAATTTAGTATATAAAACATATAATCTATTCTGTCAAATACTGATGACTTCAGTAAATAAAATGAATGGGATTAAGTAATACTTACAATTACACTGTAGAAAGTGCCAAAGAATCAATTATAGCAATTTGAATATTTCATATATTGATAAAAATACTCTCTTGGCTAGAGATACATAGGTACATTACGTGTAAACTGTAAATTTTTAAGTATTGACATGTACTTCTTTAGTGCTCTATTAAATGAAATACTAAATCTATGCAAGTAAAGGGGGTAAGCCTCACTACAATATGAGTTTTTGGTAACCTTTAAGTAAATTTCCACTCAGTGTAAGTAAAGCCTTTTATTCTTACTCACTTTATGCTTCCATGATGAATAAGATACTAAGAACTGTGCTGTATTGTCCAAAGATTATATTTCAAAACAGTGGAGTTATCTACACTACAAAATTAGATAGACAATTGAAAATCTTTGTAGGAAATCCGACCCCCTCTATTGATTCTAAAACATTATCAGTCAGCATTTAATTAACACAAATAATATTCTAATTAGAACAAAGTCACTTAAGCCCAAATATCTTGGTAAGGTACAATTCTAAATACATACACTACTAACCCTGAATTAAATGGAAAACACTTAAAATGTCCCTAGAAAATCATTTCTTCTACCTACCTCATTTTACAAGCAAACAAACTGTGGAATGAAGTTATTTTTTATCTGCTTTGACTAAGAATATATAAACATAGATATGTGCACATTATAATTTAACTTATGACACATAATTTAAAGTTACCTAAACCAAATGACACCATATTTAATATGATTAAGACTCTGTGAAGTTTGAGATTCTAATTTCTTCACATAGAACAGTCTATAAATGTAGCAGAAAAGAGATAAAATGTCATACTATTGACTAAAAAAAAAACCCTAAAATAACAAAATATAACATTCCTTATCATGTTGTGTAACAACAGACACAGCTGTTTCTAATGATATTTTCTCTATTTCATAAGGCATAAACATGCCAAACTATTACTAAAGATAGCACTCTTATAAAAGTGCTTTTACAAAAGAAAATCTCATTAAATAATTAAATGGGAGAGACTAAAACTACAGTAAGCAGAAGTTCAAATATTTACTGTTCCTTCTCTTCCCCACTTTTTTCCCCAAATGTTAAAGAAAAAAAAAAAATTGAGCAGAGCACAGTGGCTCACACCTATAATCCCAGCACTTCAGGAGACCAAGGCAGGAGGATCGATTGAGGCCAGGAGTTTGATATCAGGTTAGTCTCAAACAGTGAGACCCTATCTCTACAGAAACTAAAAAGAAAAAAGAAAAAACTAGCCAGGTGTGGTAGCGCATGCCGGTAGTGCCAGCTTCCAGCTACTTTGATAGCTGGGAGGCTATCTTTGATACTTGCGAGGCTGAGGCAGGAAGATCGCTTAAGCCCAAGAGGTTGAGGCTGCAGTGAGCCATGATCACATCACCATCCTCCAGACTGGGTGACAGAGAGAGACCTCATCTCAGAAAAATTAAAAATAAAAATAAAAAAGAAGTCAAAATTGGTGTTTCTAATCCTAAGAATCAAAACTAGTTCATCATAAACTGGCTTTGCTGCAAAACTCCAAAAGAAAGTATTAAAACCAAGACATAAAACACTGGAAGCAAGGCTAATTAAGACGTTCCTGTTGAATTACAAGTTTTTGGGTTTTTTTTGCTATTTTAAGAACATGGCTCTGAAATCTTATAATATTGATTTGGTTACTTAAAAATATTTAAAAACAATATGATTAAGTTCCATTCAAAGTGAAGAATATTGATAAAAGCATTTTAGTTTCATTTGCTTTTAGAATAAAAAGGAGTGCATCCATCTATTTGTTATTTGATTTTGTACCAATCAGAAGACCTTAAAATAAAATTTAGAGCCAGGTAGAGCAGCACTAAGTTTAACTGACCTCAATACACTTTTAGATGATGTTTCCCAGTTATTTGTTATTTTCTCTTATTGGGCTTTCCAGTCTAGGGCAGGTACACAAGAAACTTACAGTCTATGTAGTACTCCTAGTCAGTTTCACTCTGCAGATGGCACAGTGGAGAAATACCTTCTGTACAGCACCATGTACAATTTCTTCTGCAGCTGTCAGCACCTAGGGGAAAGTGCGCTGTTAAACAGTTGCTGCGTTCCACCTCAGAAGTGGCTGCAATTCGGTGGTGGGTGAAGTGACTCCTGTACATACATACAGGGATGAAAAGTACTATAGAAAATGAAAATATATAAGAACAAAGTGGCTGTCTGAAAACTTTGCCACAGCAAAACAGAATACATCACTCAGTCACAAGAGACCTACACAGATGGGCTGTCATTCATTTAAAAATTGAATGCTAAGAATGGTTGCAGGAAACGTAGAAATATACTTACTCAATTCACAAAATAACAATAAACCAAATGTTAAAACGTATATGTTAAAAAATAAAACCCAAATACTTATATTGATTTATAACATTATTTCTACAGAAATTTACCTAAAACCGGGCAAACATATACAACAAGATTCTTTATTCTGCTCAGCTAATTATTTTTTGGTTCAGATGAGAATTCAAGGGAGAAAAAAACAAAATAGGTAAGACATCAAAACTGAAGCACAAGTACCATAAAATATTAACATTTTTTAAAAGGGATTTTTAAAAAGTTATTCTGAAATTCCGAATTACTTTATATTTGAAAAAGAATTTTTTGAAATTAGTCCTCAACAACTACTGATGTTTTATAAAAAGACCACTTTTCTTCTCCAAAATCAAATTAAGATAGACCCTAAACACAGTCTTCATCCTTAGCCCATATAAAGAATGAATCAACCAAGTTTGAGATCACTTTAGCTCATTAGTACAGAAAATTATTACCACATTCTGCTTTTACTACAACAACCTGTCCACACAATTTATCTTTGATGGAATCAGAAAATCAAATTCAATAATTATTCTCTGAGAAATATCACTGAATCAAGAGGCTGTACGGTACTATCTCATCTCCTAGCTCTAGGCACAGCTACTATGTATATACTACTCTGAAGAGGTAACTTTACATTATTCAAAATATTCACACCTAGGTTTCTTTCTGAAACAGACTGAGGGTGCTTTGTGACAAAGTCCAACAAACCTGACCATTAGCATACCATAAGTCAAACTTTTCTGAATCTCACTTCCTAATTAAATAGTATGTATTTGATTTGACATATACTCAGTGGAGTTAGAGATAGCTGACAATTTCCTTTCAGCTTTCTTAAATTCTTTCTATAATAAAGCATAGTGTAAATATATATTATTTTCCTTAAGTGACAAGATGTGGCTCTTTATTTTAAAAGACATAGACCAGAGATTCCCAATCTAGAGTCCACATATGAAATTTAAGAAATCTAGGAATTCTAGGAAACTGCATACTAAAATAAAAATACATGAGTCCATACATACATTTTCAGGGGAAATGGGCCATAAGATTTTGTTAGGTTTTAAAGGGCTCTGTAACCTCTCATGTAGTTTAAGAAACTTTGATGAATTATACTCAAGAAACCCAACTGAACAAGCAGAAGTAATCCTTCTAAAATTAAATGTGTAAATGAGCAGCTGTTTCTTCTCATGTAAAATGAATAATAGTAACTTGAAGGGATAGTCCAACTACAAAATGAATTAATGCATACCAGACACATGATATAATACCTGGCCTATTATTACCAGTAATAGTAATAATTGTTCAAAAGAGCTACCTCAAATAACTTCGGGATTCCACCTTTGTTTACTGCTACATAATTTTATAATATTATTTTTTATTTAGCCATGTCTTCTAAAATAGATCAATATCACAAACTATGCATTTCTGCATTATTTTCAAAATAAAAATGTTAAGTATAAGTTTTAGAATCCTGCCACATACCTATGGAGTCTGCATTTCTCAAAAAGCCACACTGGTCCCTTCTCACACACTGTACTTACTTGGAATAGAGTCAGATATAGTAAACATTTTGCTTTGATTTTTATATAAATAATGTCATTTCATTTATCAGTCTTTTATTTATATAACAGTATACAAACAAAAAATCTAAATTTGAAGAATCTAGCAAGGGATCACATTTTTTTAAAAAGTAATGCACATAATACTTTTATTTGTATGAATCATTTTCTCTACTCCTTTTAGGTATTTTTCTGTAGATATAAAGATATAATAACCATTCATACATACATATCCTCCAAAAAGAAAAAGATTATTCTCACCTTTAAAATAATTCACAATATTACAAAACAGTATTATAAAACAGTGTATGCTCCTCAAGACTGTGGTGACTTAAATACTCATTTATAAAATGACAAGTAAATTCTTAACAAATCCTAAAGATACTCAGTGAGGAAAAAGACTTGCTAATACATATAAATTATTAGCATACAACAACTATACGGGTGGTTCCTAACTACTTCAAATGTAAAGAGTGTTTTCTACTCTTCTTATAGTAGAAGTTACATTAATGTACTCACACAGTGAAAAATATATAGCAGTAGGTTTTATGTAAAAAGGCACAGAAGTAAAGAGAAGCATAGTTTAGCATTCAGAATACGGCAATGAAAAGGATGTGAGTGGAATAGAGTTCATGTAAGAACCATGGAGAGAAGGAGAATAGGCACAGGACCAATTATGTTAAGGAATTTTCGAATGTTTTACCCCAATAGTGGCATTTAAGTAAGTATTTTATAAAAAAATAATTCTAACAGCATAGAAAATCGATTAGAGGTATGGATGATTCAACTGGGGTGATGATAATGGGAATATGCAGTTAGAAATAATAAAAGAGTGATAAAAATTAAAATTATACTATGTAGAACACTGGAAAAGTAAATAATGTAGGATAAGTCAAATATATTTTCTAAAGATTGAATCTAATAGCTAGAATTCATTAATTCATTTATTCACTCAACAACAAAAAATCCATTGTTTCCTATGGGTCAGGAACTATTTTAGGCACTGAGTAAAGTGGTGAACAAAGAAGTCAATGTCCTGCCCTCTTGAGAATCATGTTAATGTAAGTGATATAACAAACTATTAAATATACAATTTAAGGTATGAAAATTAGTGTATAAACCAAAAATAAAGCAAGTGATGGGAAGAGAACAAATATACTATTCTAAATGTATTCAGAGAACACTAAGGAAGCAGCATTACTTAAATGAAGAATGAAATGAAGTGACTCTACTCTCTGGGGTTTTAGAATACCACATACAGATGGCAGATGGTAGAATGATAGCAAAGCTCTGAGATAGGAACATGCGATCAAAAACTTAACCTGCAGTCAGATCATCTGGGGCCTTCTAAGCCATAATAAGGACTTTGGGTTTGTTTTTTGTTTTCACTGTTTTAGAAAGCCATTACAGTATTTTGACTGAGGGAATGATATAACCTGTTTAAAAGGGTTACAACAGCAGCTGTAGTGGAATGAACTTCACTGTAGCTAGGAAGAATAAAACTACTAGGCAAGATGGGTAAAATGAACATAATGAGATATCAGGTAGCACTTTTCCAATCACCCAGGGGCTGGCAATTAGAACCGAAGGCTAAGAACAAAGGCATCTATCAAGTATTTTATATTTGGAAGACAGACTTAAACAAATGAGAGCCAACTCCACCTCCATAACTTAAACATCTTTACCTTCCTTAGTTCTTCCTTATCCAGAAGTGCCTTCTCCTGTCCCCATCATGAGGCAATCATCAGAGTTTGCTTCACTGACTTAATGTAGCTGAATAGTGCTGTTGCTGAGAGTCCAAATCAAGCGAGAGTTCATCTAAAAGATTAGTAAGAAGGGAAGACTGGTATCTCACCTCTCAGTTGGACCTCTGCTTGTGTGTTAGACTTGCTTATTATCCCATGCCCACTTCCCTTCTCTGTGCCTATTTGAAGAGAGGGAGAAAAGACATGGAGTTGGAAGACAAGGTACAGATAATTGGACTCCCTCTCTGCAAAAGCAAAGAGTGTAGTGAATGTGAAAGTAGCTGGACTTGAGCCTCCAGTTGATGGGGACTCAAGCAGCCAGAGACTATGAATGTACTGGAGAGGTAGAAACTGAGAAAGAGTAGAAAAAGACAATTCAGAAATGGTTGGTATGACACTCCAAAAACAACCCCCATGCTCCCCACCAAAGTTTTGTACATGTGCCTCATCAGAGAGCTAGTACTCCTCTCCCGTCCTCATAGAAGGAGGACTAGGCCGGGCCAGGTAGCTCAAACCTGTAATCCCAGCACTTTGCAGGGCTGAGGTGGGCGGATCACCTGAGGCCCCGGTTCAGTATCAGCCTGGCCTACATGGTGAAACCCCGTTTCTACTACAAATACAAAAAAACTGGCTGGGCATGGTGGCATGCACCTGGAATCCCAGCTGCTCAGGAGGCTGAGGCAGGTGAATTACTTCAAACTGGGAGGCAGAGGCTGCACTGAGCCAAGACTGCACCACTGCATTCCAGCACGGGTGAAAAAAAAAAAAAGAAAGAAAAGGAAGAAAAAGAAAGAAGGAAGGGAGGGAGGGAGGGAGGGAGGGAGGGAGGACTAGTCAGTGTGAGGCAGTGGAGCACAAACAGAAAAAAAGGGAACAAAAGGTACTACTTACATAAGAAAGCCTTTTCCCTTTCCACCTTTTCCCTTACTTCATCAGCACACAGGAGGAGAAATAGGTATATGAGAAAAAAAAAACAAAACAAAACAGATCATTCTCCACTCACTGGATTGAGCAAAGAGAATGACTAGACTTCAACCTCTTCCAACACTCTATATAATCTCCTAGAAAAGTCCAAGTCATATTGACTGAAAGAAGAGAAATTGAGTTATAGGTTGGCTATGAGGTTAAATTCAAGTTAAACTGACTTTACTACATTAAAGTCAGATTAAATTGAAGTGCTCAGAAATCTATGACATCATCTTGAGATGAGTAAAAGAAACAAAAAAGAGTGATTTGACTAATCGTAAACAAAAAAGGTCACACTGGAGAAAAATAAAACCACTCCATGTTCCCATTCCCACTTAATTCTCCATCCCAATTCATACTGTATTATAAAATGGTTAGTACCAATGAGGTAGTGATTTTGACTATTCATTTCTCTAAAACATTCTATGAATACTAGGCTGAATACCTAAATTATCACATTCTTATTTATTATTCTTAGGAACAACCAGCAATTACCTAACTATGGCTATTTTGTGGAGATATCTTAGCATTTTCCTTGCGTATAAAAGCTACAGAAATATTTGTCTATTTGTAAACAGTAATATTAAGCAATTAAATAACATGAATATATTTCGTGCATTTGTAGAAAATACTAGGTTTTACAGAAGCTAAAACATAATATCTCCTAAATAAGACACCAAACTTAGAAGCTTGTAGATCAAAAGGCTCTACAGAAGGAAAGACTAAAAAAGAAAGAAAAAAGAGTTTAGATGGATTCTTGTTTTATAGGAACACTTTCAATATTCATGTTGCAGTAACCTAAAATACAATTTTAGAGAATATTTTGCTCTGACTTATAGTTTAATAACAGAATCTTCCCCTAAATGGAATCATGCTCCCTCCAGGCATTTAATAGTTAAATTAAAATTTAATGGGCATTCTCTTAAAAATCAGGCAATTCCTTTTAAATAAATTAAGGTATCAGTATTTTACATGATTAAATTATGCATGGCCTTGTCTCTTTTTAAATGTCACACTTTTGAGAATACAGAATCCTATTACATTGATGTTTATAACTGTTCATGTAATGTTCTCATTTAACAATCACTCATCATCCTAAATTATGACATGTATATTCAACACATATTTTATCAGTCATTCCTTCTCAGAGGTACAACACACTGAAGAGAAAGTGTGAGTCAAAAATTACAAAACTAAGTTCTAAATTTATACATTTTTTCTACTCTACTTTCTCACAGGATGTAGAAAGAAATATCAGTTACAAGTAAATTTAAAAGTGTAAGAAAAATCATGGAAACTCAATTCATCCAAACTAACACGTTAATTCACTGTTAGTTAATAATATCAACCTACATAACTTGAAAACAATCAAGTTGTGATGAAATACCTCTAAGCTTTTCTAGCATAAGTAATATTTAATTCAACAACAGTTATCACTTATGTCAACCAGGAATAAATAATCTGCTACCGTAATTTGTTATCACACAATTATTGGGGCTAGTTCTAAGACTTATGTTAACGTTTCTTATAATTGTGCAAAAAGTGGTTGTTCTAACACCAAAAAAATAGAAAAAGTTCAATATAAAACTAACAAAATATGTTCATGATCTATGTGAGAAGAACCACAATATTCCAATGAAAGAAATCAAAGACGATCTAAGTAAATGACCTATTTCATGTACTCAGAGAGGAAGACTCACTGTTGTTAACATGTCAGATCTTCCCTACTTGATCTATAGATGCAATGCAATACCCATCAAAAGTCCAGTGAGTTATTTTGCAGATATCAGTTAACTGATTCTAAAGATTTATACAAAAAAAGCAAAAGGCCCAGAATATTAAAGGAAAAGAACAAAGCTAGAAGACTGACACTATCCAACTCAAAACTTTACAAAACGATAGTAATCAAGACAATGTGGTACTGGTAAAATAACAGACAACTTGATCAATGGACAGAACAGAAATAAAGAAAGCCCAGAAACAAACCCACATCAACATAGTCAACTGATTTTTCACTAAAGAGAGGAGGTAATTCAATAGAGCAATGATAGTTTGTTTCAGCAAATAGTGTTGGAACAACTCGACACCCACATGCCAAAAAATAAAAAATAAATAAATAAATAATCTAAATACAAATCATAAACCTTTCACAAAAATTAACTCAAAATACATCAAAGATAAAACTATACAACTCCTAGAAGATAACATAGGATAAAATCAGGGTGACCTTGTGCTTGATGATGATGTTTTAGATACACCAAAAGCAGATCCATGTAAGAACAAAATTGATCAGCTGGACTTCATTAAAATTAAAACTTCTGCTCTGTGGAAAACACTATTAAGAAAATGAAAAGGTAAGCCACAGATAGGGAAAAACACATACCTCATAAAGTACTAGTATCTAAAATATCAAAAAAGCACTCACAATTCAACAATTAGAAAAGACGGACAAAAGGTCTGAAAAGACACCTCATTAAACAGATAAAATGATGTCAAAAAAGCGTACAAAAAGATGCTCAATATCTTATGTATATCAGGACTGTTATAACAAAGTACTACAAACTGGGTGGCTTAAGTACTGGAGGTCTGAGAGGGAATAAGGTGTTGTCAGGGGTGATTTCTTTTGATGATGTATCTTTCCAAGCCTCTCTCCTTGGCTTGTAGATGGCAGCCCATGTTCCCGTGGCATTCTCTCTGCATGCACATCTCTGTACACATTTCTCCTTTTATAAGGATACCAGTCATAATTGATTCAAACTTACTGCAATAACCTTCCCTTAACTTGATTACATCTCCAAATAAGGTCACATTCTGAGGTACTGGGGTTTAAGACTTTAACACATCCATTTTGTGGGGATATAGTATCTCCTTAGGGAAGTGAAAATTAAAACAACAATAAGATACCATTACACACCTATTAGAATGGCTAAAATCCAAAACGCTGACATCACCATATGCTGGTGAGGTTGCGGAACAAGAGAAGGAAATTGCTGGTGGGAAGAATGCAAAATAGTAGAGCTATTTTGATTTTTGTTACAGTCTCTCCTTGTTGCCCAGGCTTGAGTGCAGGCTGCTCACTGCAGCCTCGACATCCTCCTGGTCACAAGCGATCCTCCCACCTCAGCCTCCCAAGTAGCAGGAACTACAGGCACATGCTACCATGACTGGCTAATTTTGTGTGTGTGTGTATTTTCTGTGGAGACGGGGTTTCGCCATGATGCCCAGGCTAGTCCTGGACTCCTGAGCTCAAGCTATCTGCCAACCTCTGCCTCCCAAAGTGCTGGGATTACAGGCATGAGCCACCATGCTCAGCCCACTACAGCCATTTTGGAAGACAGTTTAACTGTTTCTTACAAAACTAAGCATACTTTTAACATACAATACAGCAATCATGCTCCTTGGTGTTTACAAAAAATCAATTAAAAACATATGCCTACACGAAAACTTGCACACAAAAGTTTACAGCAGCTTTATTAATGACTGTTCAAACATGGAAGCAAAGATGTCCTACAATACAGGTGGATGGATAAAAAAACAGTGATACATCCATACAATGGAATATTATTTCGCGATTAAAAGACATGAGCTAACATGCCATAAAAAGACAAAGAGGAACCTTAAACGCATCTTGTTAAATGAAAAAAAAAAAAAAGGTCAATCTAAAAAGGCTGCCTACTGTATGATTCCAATTAAATGATGATCTGGAAAAGGCAAAACTATAGAGACAGTAAATGTCAGTGGTTACCAAGGGTGCCTCGGAGGGAAAAAAGGGGAAATGGACAGGTAGAAAACAGGGAGGTTTTCTTTTTACAAATCTTATATATATATGAAAACAGATAAAAATGTACAACATAATGAATGAATCCCAAGATACATTATAGACTTCAGTTAATAAGAATATCTCCATTTTGGCTCATCAATTGTACCAACTGTACCACACTAATTGTCCAAACTTGGAAGTAAAGATGTCCTTCAACACAGGTGGATGGCTAAACAAAGTGGTTAATAATAAGTTGTTAATAGTAAGAAAAACTGTGTTAGGAGCAGAGGGAGTTGGGGCAAAAAGAAATACATGGCAACACTTTGGACTTTCTGCTAAATTTTTTTTGTAAACTTAAAACTGCTCTAAAAAATAGTCCATTAATTAAAGAAAAGTAGCTCTTCTACTAAGAGGGTCAGGAAGCAAAGGATTTAAGATAATTACATGGAAATAGAAGTAAACTAAAAAATTAAAGTGCAAAAATACTGTTTTTTCAGTAATAGTCAATAATCCATGACATACTCTATGACAAACTGTGACATAAAACTCAATAAAAGTATAATTTCTATATAGGAAAGTTATTTTTAAAAATGGTTTAGACAGGTCATTTTGCAACATTTAACAAAATACTATTTTCATTTCAGAAAGCCAGATAATGCCTTGGACATAACAATATTGATACGTACAGTTATATTTTTAAAAATATTCAAACCATACTTATATCATTCTAAAATACTCTAGCCTACATAATTATATTAGGATGGAATAAGGTAATATTGTTTGAGCAAAGTAAAACAGAACACTTCTGATTAGAAGAACACAAGGATAATTTCCCCTCCTTGCCTACATATCATGCACCTCGCTTAGATGCAAAAGAAAACTTATAGGGAGAAGATAATTTTATATTAACTTTGAGATAAATTTTAAACACGAAAGTAGTTTTCTACCCTTTAAAGTTAAAAAAAAAAGTTGCGATTATTTCTCTGAAGCATGTAGATTCATCCATACTCCTGGTACGATCACTACTGTATATAATGTTCCTATTTAATTTTCCTTTGTCACTTCTATGGCTATGATGCATCTTTCCTAAAAAGAGAAATAGTAATCAAGTTTAGAAAAATATAAAATATACTGGTAGCCACATTAAAGAGTCTCGTTAAAGTCCATTTGGGAATCCAACAAATGTGGAATTTATTCTCACCGTCATCATTTATTGAATACTGGTTAGTATAACTCTGAGAATATTTAACCACCATTTATAAAAATGGGATGACTGTAAAGGTTAATGCCATTCTAAAATGATGTAGACAGGTTTTTTTATATGAGATCCTCTTATTATTAATTGCTGTTGACATTTACAAATACAAATATCAGTGAATGATATTCAAGATAGATTCTATACCACATACACATGGAAGTTTATTCAACAATAACAAAGAATGAAATCCTGTCATCCGCAGCAACATGGATAGAACAGGTAGTCATTATGGTAAGTGAAATAAGCTAAGCACAGAAAAAACAAATATTGCATGTTCTCACTCATATGTGAGAGCTACAACCGTGGATCTCATGAAGACAGAGTAGACTGCTGGTTATCAGAGGCTGGGAAGGGTTGAGTGGAGGGATAAAAAGAGGTTGATTCATGGGTACAAATATACAGTTTGATAGTGTTTGATACATCAGTAGAGTGACTTTAGTAACCTTTTGTATATTTCAAACTAATTACAAAAGAATAGTTTGAATATTTCTAGCATAAAGAAAGATAAATATTTAAGGAGATGAATATCCTAATTACACTGATATGATCTTTACAAATTATACAAAATGTATTAAATTATTGTAATATATTACATTGTATGTATTAAAATATTGTAATGAATTATTGTAATTTAATACATCTTGTATAATTTGTAAATATGCACATCTACTATATATCCATTAAAATATAATGTTTAAAGACAGATCACACACCAAACTGATATCATGACTCTAAGACTATCTCCCTACTTTAAGGATGCCTGAAAGGTACATGAATTTTTTAGTACTCTTTAAAAATGTCTATGATTTGTCATATTTAATAATACATGTCTTTAAATAATTTTCTCAAAGGAAAAAGATTATAGCTTGATCTACCACAAAGTTGTGGAAATGTGTTACTGAAATCAGTAATTGTATAAATTTAGTAAAATGAAGCCTTTATTGAATAAGAAAATATAAATTTACTTTCTGTCTATGTCACATAAAGAAACTGTCAAAGTGGTGTTCTATAATTTCCTGAGGCTTCTGGGGATAAAAATCAAGTAACAGCAGTCTTCCTCAATTAATAGAAGAATTAGCTTAAGGGATAAAATTGCCTCGTTTTGAGATTTTTATCTAATTTTCAATATTTGATAACTCCCACCAGTTGCCTATACTATAATAGAATCTATCAGATTTTGTATAAAACTCTATTAGCCTAACGTGGTAGTTGTAAGGACAGACTTTGGGGATGGAATGTAAGGAAATCTCATCCCTGACTCTAATTGCATAGATATTAGAAATATATATACTTACACACATAAACATATATACATACCAGACATACACATTTACATATAAAAAGGAATACACACACACAATGTGGGCAAATTAATCTTTGTGCCATCTTTTCCTCATATATTTATTGTGAACTAATTCAGCTGATACATGAAAAGCATGTAGTTTTAACCATCTCTGGCTCACAGTAAATTTCATATAACTATTATTATTACTGCTGCTGCTTTAACCTATGTTGGATTTAATATACTAACATGTCCAGTGTCCTGAAGAATATAATTTCCAAATGCTCTATTACAGCGGAAGACAACATGGTACAGGGTGGGGGGATGGTTTCAGGATGAAACTGTTCTACCTCAGAACATCAGGCATTAGTTGGATTCTCATAAGGAGTGTGCAACCTAGATCCTTCGCATGCTGAGTTCATGATAGGGTTTCCGTCCTATGAGATTCTAACACCACTGCTGATCTGACAGGAGGCGGAGCTCAGGTGGGAATGCTAGCTGGCCCCACAGCTCACTTCCTGCTGTGTGGCCCCGTTCTTAGCAGGCCACGGACCGGACCAGAGCAGGGTTAGGGACCCCTGCCCTATTACTTGAATAAGCTGAATAAGTTTGAGGACTACTAACATTGAAACATAAAAAGCACAGCATTTTAAAATACACTTGGAATTTTTAGATCTTTTGTTACTAAATACTTTGAACTCTCTTGATTTTGAAATCTATTTGCATGTCATATAAGATTCGTGAGTAGAGGTAATAGAAATGCATCCTATCACAAACCTTCTTTATTCTTTAACAGCAGCAGCTGACACAGGAGAATAATTTCCTGCTTCGCTGTGCTGACAGCACATTGTCTAGATTCAGAAATTATATCCTCAGCAGGAAGGCAATAGGTTTCTATCTACATTAAGGAAAGAGAAGAATAGAAAAATTACACAAAACAGAGGTGACTTAACTGTATTGAACATAGTTTTTTTTAACCGGTAAAATGACACAAATTATAACTAAATTTATATTTTAAATTTCAAGTATTTGGCTAGAATGTTTCTTAAAGAAATAAAAGTTTTGTCTATAATGTTTAATACTTCTAAACAAATATTATATTTCTCCTATTCTCAAATTTTTAAACAAAAAAATTCTAAGATAAACTAAAACGTATTAGTTTTCTGATTTTAATCATTCCTAGTGTGTTAGAACACTATGTCCTAGTTCAGTCAGTAAATGCCAATTCTTTTAAAAAAATATTTAGGAGAATGGTGTTAAGTGATAATCGTTTATATTAAAGTTCTGTTCTGTTACCAGAAAAATTACTCTTCACTCTATAAGTTGTAATTTCCATGTATTTGTGTATGCTGCATATTTATAAGCTGCTAGGTTTTTGTTTTGGTTATATGAAAATCTAGTGACTTGCCTTATTGGAAGTCATTTTTAAGGTGTCATATTAGTTTAAGTAACTCAGATGTCTAAAGAAGTATGTATTGTAGGCTTCTGGTCCGTATTAATAAACTAAAAGTATCAAGACCTCAGGTTCTACAAGCAGTTCCTGGATTCAAATCTTTCTATCACTTACTAGCCCTGTGAAATTGGTCAGTTACTTATTCTGCTTCCTCATTTGTATAATAAGGATAATAGTAGTATGCGTCTAATGGGATTGGTTTGAGTATCAAATGAAAATCTATACAAAAGCACTTAGAAAAAGTCTAGCATATAGTAAGGCACTCCACAAATGCTAGCTAGCTGTTGTTTTTGCTGCTAAGTATGGCAGATGAGCACGCATATTAAACTCCACTCCCTTCTGAAACATCACTAAAATGGCAAAATAGTATAAAAGCAGAAAGACAAGGAGAAGGGTGAGGGAAACAACAGCAAACAAGAAATTCAACATCGTTTTGGAAAATGAAAAATTGAAGCAGAATAACTAGGAACACACTCTGCACAGAGAGGAAGCTGAAAACTAGGTAACAGAGAATGCTAATATCAACAGCAAGATAATTTGCCTAATGAAACCCCAGAAAGACAGCGATAATGTTAGCGCTGAATACTGAGGGAACTCTAAAAATCTATATACAGAACATTTTGGCACATAGGTTTACTACCCTACTTTACATATTCTCTTCTCTTCTCCCCCTTGAAGTTCAGAATATTAGGTATCCTGACCCAGAAATGTTCCTGAACTACAACTACCAGGCAAAACAGAGAGGAGTCAAGGGACAAGGTTAAAATGGACAGAAGCGGTTCCTAAATATTGGCAGGCAGATATACACCATGCAGAAAGAATATCTGAAAATCCAGTAGTGAAAGTTTAAGAACTCAGATAACAGACATATAGCTACCGTCATACAGAATCCCTAGCTTTTTGCGTGATCACACTAATGAAGCTATCTAAGCAACAAGTCTTGCTACCAGACACACAGCTTTCAACCAAATATGTAGCACCACATTAAGCCAAAGCTTTGACAAAACGTCTCCAACACAAAAGACTAAAACCAAAAGAAAGAAAGAAGGAAGGAAGGAAGGAAGGAAGGAAGGAAGGAAGGAAGGAAGGAAGGAAGCAAGCAAGGAAGCAAGGAAGGAAGGAAGGAAACTCAGAGGAAATACAATACAAAGAGCAGAAGCAACCTTAAGGCAAAACACTTAACATCTTCACAGACATTAGAATTGATGGTTACAACCACAAAATAAGAACAATACGTCACATTAAAAAAAAAACAGTAATAATGGGGGCAGGGGAAGTAAAAAATCAGAGAAACAGTAAGAACTTTTAGAAAATGAAAATAACTGAAACATTCAATGAAAGAAAAAGTTTAGTAAGTCCCTGAATAACTACAATTTTAAGATTTTTTTAATGAAAAAAGAGGAAGATAAGAAAATCAGAAGACAAATCCAGATCAACACAGCCCTATGATCAGTGATACAGAATAGTAAAATGAGAGAACAGAACAGAATGCCTTCATAATTCTGAGGCAAAATTATTTTCAGCCTACAATTATATACATAAGCTTATATTCAATTAAATGTGAGAATGATGACATATTCAACTACGCAAGCTTCTATGACTCCTTTGTTAGGATGCATGTGAAAAATATATTTCTATAAAACAAAGGATTAAAAAAAGTAAAAGCAAGCATGGGATTCAGGAAATAGAGGATCTAGCACTGGAGAAACAGCATAAGCTCTAGCCTAAGCCCAAGTATGGGCTTTATGAGCGTTTTCAGAGATTTATTCTGTTTATACCCAAAAAACTCAAATAACTTTAGACCTAAAAAAGCCTTCATCCGGTGGTTTTCAGGTTGTATCTAAACTAGTTTCTTCTAGTCTTACATATAAACTTCAACTCTTGTGATGTATGCACTATTATTTTCATCATTTTACAGATGAGAAAATAAAGTGTGTACAGCAAGACAAGTTAGTAAGTGGGAGTGGAAATTTTAACCCTGGCAATTTAGTTCCAGAACCCATGGTCTTTAGTGTTTTGCTCTACTATATGTATTATAAACCTATTGAACACAACATATTGTCTTTAATTATCTGGAAAACACTTCAGGACCTCATAGGGCCTGACATACATAACTTCACCATTTCATAAAAATTGTGGATCTTACAAACCATGGTACTTCAGATTTGATGAACTTGTAGCTAAGAGTACTAGCAGCATAATGGCACTTACAACGCATCAGGCACTATTCCAATTGCTTTATACATATGTATTAATTCAGTCCTCACAACAATCCCATGAGGTGGGTACAGTTATTATCCCTACTTTACACATGAAAAAATGGAAGCACAGGTTAAGTAGCTTGCTGGAGTTCATGTGGATACTAAGGGGCAGAAACACAGGTTAAGTAGCTTGCTGGAGTTCATGTGGATACTAAGTGGCAGAAGGCTCCAGAGACTGAGTTTTTAAATATTATACAGTACTGTTAAAGGTTTTATATACACCATCACTAGTTACTGCTCCTTGCGATAGACAAATTAACATATCCATTTTTATATCAGGAAATTGTAAAACAAAGATCAAGGAACTTGTACAAAATTCACAGAGTTTGCAAGAGACAAGACAGAAATTCAAACCCAGTTCTGCCTCACTTCAAAACCTTTGAAATTGGCAATAACCAACCCTATTTTACTATATAATATATAAACAATATGGTTAAGGACTTTTTTAGTTGTAAAAATATGTCCAACTGGTAAGTCTCATTTAGTGTTTCTGTGAGATAAAAAGATACACTTAAACCTTTAAGTACTCTACCCAAAGTTTAAATACATTTATGGAAATCTTTCTAAAATGTATCACACATATACCTAACTTCTTAAAATGTAATGAATACAATTCAAACATATCTTGATGAATCTGGTTCATCACCGTGATGAGCAGTAATGACTCTGTGTGGGAAAGTAGCTACAGGTGTAGAGAGTACAAGATAAAACTTAAGAGCTATTGAAGTCAATAGGAGTCCTGTAAATTTGAAAAAGACCATGCTGAGAGAATTCACTTTTGTAGTTGGTCTTCGTCTCAGAAAGAAAAACACAATAGCTGCTTGACTTCACTTCCTATCTACACTCACTGTACTTTGATACTCCTGCACTTTTGTAAGAACAAAATGTTACCCTTTTTGAAATACAGGTAGGTATTTGAGTTATCATCAGCCCCCAAAAGAGACCCTGTGGAATTATCCTATGACTTAATGGATTTCTGGTATCTCACAGTGCCTAGAAGTCTGTTAATCGCCCATCCCATCCTTCAAAGTCACAAAGACATTCTTTCTTGTCCCTCAGATGACTCTTCTTTTCTCTTGTACCCACTGCTGTCCCAGTGTATTCCCTAATTCTACAGTCCACCACTCTCTTTCCTTTCGTTTCTTTCACCATTTTTCGTTTTTTGTGTATGCAGTCTGTCATTTCTTGGCTTCCACATAAAAAGACAAAAAAATCGGTGTGATATGACAGCCAAAAAGTGGCAACAAACTTGATAGACAAGAAAAAGATGGACCATGGTTCACTTATTTTTGTAATCTAGCCATTAGCACTGTGCCATACTATAGACTAAATGATATTGTGTGGAATCAAACTAATTACATAAAATACAAGCAAATCACCAACAAATGGATAAGCTAACACCAGTACCACCACATTCTCTCATGTATTAGTTTTCTTTTTAATCTTCTTTAATCCTTGATCAGTGCTGAAAATGTGACAAAAGAAAAAAGCAAGAGAATGCAAACTGAATGGCGTTCTTAAATAAATACTTTACAAAATGGGCTTTCATATACAAAAAAAATAATGATTCAGAAAAGTGATCTATGTTTGTTTTAAGGGTATTTAAATGAGGAGAAAGAAAGAGAACATGACGCAATTGAAAGATAGGCAGGAGTATGTTTCATGGCAAACGGAGGGATGAAAATATAATTTGGATACTAAAATTATATGAATGATGAAATATTCCTTCAGAGTCGTTGTAAAATAAAAGACTATAAAATGCTATAAGGAATGCATAACAAAACAGCTTAGCAAAATCTTAGAAATGCAATGACGAAAGAGTTCAAGCACCGTTCAAGGTTACTAAAAGACATCGTACGTAACACCAGTCACAATTTCTAAGGAAATGTCATACTTATTTAAGGCTATTAACAAAACTAACTTATCACTAACTTCAAATTCCAGTTTTAATTTATTCTCATCAAAATAATAGTTACCATTAATAATCAAGCATACACAGTGTATATTTATATACATATATACATATACACTAGTTTGGCTCCAATGATTATAAGTGAGGACCTTGGAAAGTGATTTAATTTTTTGTGCTTCAGTTGTCTATCTTTAAGAATAGATCCTTCTTCATAAAGTTTTTGAAAGGAGTAAATAACATATACACAGTGTGTTGAATATGGCTTTGAAAATAGTAAATGTTCATTAGTTAACTATTATTATTATCATTATTACTATTTCACTACATCTTCCTTATCATCTATTAGCCTACCTCTCAACTAATAAGGCGATAAATCCCATAATATGGCCAAGGCTACAGATGCAAAAACTGTAAAACTAAAAGTAAAATAACATGTGCTAAGAAACAGAACCCACCATAATCTTCTTTCTCACTTGGCATTTCTTGTTGACAATGGCAATTTCTGTCATCAATAAAAATTGTGGAAAAACGGAAGTCATCATTATAAGGAAAATATATTACTATGTTAGAACACAGCAAAAATAAATGCATTTACCCATTTTTAAAAGGCTAAATGCTACTTTTTAAAATCTTCCTTAAGAAATCAATCCTTAGATAAACATTCAATTTTTCTCCCCCTCCCCTGCAAAAAGCTAGAAGCTGGGAATACCGTTAATATCTTCAAAACTACTTGGAAATACCTTTTACATAGGATGAGCACATAAAAAACACGAAAATGGAAGAAATAACTTTCATTTTCCATAAAAACACTTGCCTTCAATCAAACTCACCTTTCCCTAAAAACTGTGCAAAATGATGCCAAATTATAATGCAAAAACCAATATATTAAAGCATATACTTTGGGTTTAAATTTTTAAATCCTATAAAAATAATGTAGAGTATAATCAAATTTAATTGTAATTCATAAAAACTGCCTTCAGAAAAATTTATAGTTTCTGTCATATGTATTATCCTACAACATTTAAGTGTCTTGTTTAATTTTTTTTTTTTTTTTTTTTTTTTTGAGACAGGGTTTTGCTCTGTCTCCCAAGCTGGAATGCAGTGGCGCAACCTTGGCTTACGGCAGCCCCGACCTTCTGGGCTCAAACGATTCCCCTACCTCAGCCTCCCAAGTAGCTGGGACTACAGCACGCGCGACCACACCAAATAATTCTGTTTATTTTTTGTAGAGACAAGGTCTTGCTATGTTACCCAGGCTAGTCTCGAACTCCTGGACTCAAGCGATCCTCCTGCCTCAAGCTCTCAAACTGCTGGAATTATAGGCATAAGTCACTGTACCCGACTGTCTTACTTGATTTAAATAGTTTCACAGTAGTTTAGAGCATCCCAATCTGGAGAACAATAATATCACCTCCATTTTTTATATGGTTATTCTTCTGCACCTGTTTCATTTCTAGTCTTCTGCTTCATTAACTTTCCATTTCCTCAAATACATTAAATCTGAAATAGTCATCTCAATATGCTAACGATCTGATAACATTTTAAGCAACTTTTTTATTGCTCAAGATAAACTAGTTATGCTTTTAAAAAATAGTTTTTCCATTTGGTTATCAACAAAGCTCTCTGAACTGCTGTACCTTTACAAAGCTTAACCAATATTACAGTCATTTCTGCCTGTATTTAAAACATCTGAAGAGTTTCTTGATATTTACTGTGTGATACCTCCCAACCAAACAAAAATACTGATAGGACTGATAAAGGATAAAATCAAGGAAAAGATAACAATGAAAAGCAAATCTTGGGAACTGCTGGGATCTTGGGAAAAGGTAGGCCAATATATTAAGATAATAAGAGAGATTTAGGTAAAACAGAAAATGTTTTACAGTAGGTTTTTAACACATATTGCTAACTACTCTTTACAATGTAGTAACTGTTATTAGATCTTCTTTCTCAAAATTCCTATCAGGTAGTAACTTAGAATTCCATTTCTTTATATACACAGTCATTCATATACAAAATGAACACTACCCGGGAACTCAAGTATTTATGAGAGAAGAATTTAAACCCCATAGAGGCAGTGCTATACAATGTACAGCATGGACTCTGGAGTCAGACAGACTTGAGTACACATCAACCTTTTCACCAACTGCATGATTTTGGTCAGCTTACCTTATTTCTGAAATGGTTATAATAGACGTATATATTTCCAGGGTAGCTGGGGAAAATAAGAAAATTTTGTAAACAAACAAAAAACCTAACATGCTTTTTTATGTCTGACAGTATAAGCAAGGAAACCCAGCCAATTCTCCTGCCTGAAACAACTATGTCAGAGAAAAATATTAAAAACACATTCTTCAATGGCATTTGTTAGCTGACCAGAAGCTAATAAACCTAAATAAATGCAGGAAACTGGAAGAGCAACTAGAGCATGTAAGGGGACATTTACCTTGAAGTCTTTTGATAAACCAAGGTAATCTGATCTTTTGTCTATTGACCTTCCTGTTCCAGGTGGGCAGCCTGATGAGAATCCCCAATAAATACTAACTTTAACCAGCTATGCTGTCATTGTAAGAGTAAAATACGCCCTGATCCTCTGACAATTCCTAACATACACTTAGAAGGCAGGAAAAAATTATTAACCCCAAGTTTGCCTTCAAGCAGATTTTCAGCATGAATTCATACCTGGTGGTTAAAATAATCTCAAGCCAAGAATTTAGATTCAAGTTGTTCCCAACTATAAATGACAACTAAACGCAAAGCCAAGCCACTCTGAAGGAAACCACCTTTATCCTAGGATTCAAAAAATTCCCTCAGGTAAATTGCTAAGAAAACTTAACGAACATTCACCAAACACACAAGGAAGCATGGTGGCAAGAGTGAAAACCAGCAGAAACAACACAGAGCAGAACTGTCAGATAGAGTATTTTAAAATAAGTATTCTTAACACGTTTCATAAGAGGTTTGAACATTTACAGTAAAAAAAATCCGAGAAAGGGTCAAACAGCACTTCTAGATTTAAAAAATATAACTGCAATTAATGAACCTTGTAAAGTATTTTGAATACAGAATATCATAATGTATTTTAATTCACTTATTTCCCATTTTCCTCCTCAAAACGCAAACATTTTGATTAAATAGGAGGAGCAAATTTGAATTATTTAAAAATCTGATTTACAATATGCATTTATGTGTGGCTTATTAAATATTTCTTGGCAACAAACCAGACCATTAAAATGTTAACAAAAACAAAGAAGTAGATGTGAATGATATGTTATTTAAGAAAAGTTTCCAATGTAATTTTTTAAAATTACATATTTCTTGAAATCTTACTTGCTTTATCTAGAAAATTCTGTTTACCACAGAAAGCAATTAGGTAATCCTTAGATCTATATATACAATTTATCAAAAACTTCAAAGTGGCATAATCAAAGAAGCAAAAGTGGCCCATTACTGACAAATAATCACACCCAATTTCAACTTCTATAAACTTGAGAGCGCAGTCTAAAACAAATTTCTAGTTGAAAAGAATCAGTGCTAGCTTCTTTCAAATCTTTACTTCTTCAACAGCATACTATTCCTTAGTTTATATTATGATCTTCACTTTCACTATCATAAATAAAACAAAACCTAAATAATTTTGAAGTTCTGATTCAATGCATTCTTAAACAAGGGGTCAGTGCTTTTGCTAGATGATAATTCTGTATCTTCCATTTCTGGCTCTTTGCCTTAAAGGGTCTCTAAAAGTAAATGCTAAGAAAGTTAATAGAAGGAAACCATCTGCTTATTCAAATAAAAGTATAAACTAAGGCCGGATGCAGTGGCTCATGCCTGTAATCCCAATACCTTGGGAAGCAGAAGCGGGTAGATCACCTGAGGTCAGGCGTTCGAGATCAGCCTGGCCAACATGGTGAAACCCTGTCTCTACTAAAAATACAAAAATTAGCCGGGAGTGGTGGTGGGCACCTGTCATCCCAGATACTTGAGAGGCTGAGTCAGGAAAACAGCTTGACCCCGGGAGGCAGAGTTTGCAGTGAGCCATGATCGCGCCACTGCACTCCAGCCTGGGCAACGGAGTGAGACTCCAACTCAGAAAATAAATGAATAAATAAAATGAATAAACTATGAAATTAAAAAAAAAACTCAACTGAACAAAGTAATCCATCCTCAACTGCTGTGGTTATAGTATTAAAAATCCCGCCAATGGCAAAATTGCAGTTGTCAGTATGAATATCTCATGTGAACAGATTAAGGAGAAAACAAAAAGGGTTATCTAGCATCTATATAACACATTTGTATATGTGTATGTGTATATATATGTGTATGTGTACTGTATATGTATACATATGTATATGTATACACACATGTATATATGCATATATTTAAAACCAATAGATAAGAGTTGCAGAAGGCAATTGTTCCTAAAACAACACATAAACTACTCTGGTAGGTCAATCATTTCCTGAATTATCTTTTAATAGGTCATGAAGCACTGCTATAATACTGTAATATGCTGAAGCAGAATCTTCCATAAATTTTATATTACACAGATAATTCACCCCTAATAAAGTATTCCAAACCAACCTTTACTCTATTAAGTTTAAGGTATATCTGTTATATTTCCCTTTGTTTAATTTTCCAAAATTCTATGAAATGTTTCTCTCATATATTATAAATAGGTCTAAGAAAAGTATTTTTTCTGGCTTAACCTACTGTTCACACACATGCACAGCTGCAAGAATCACAAAGTCTGTTCTCTCTTTACTATGAACCCACAGACTTCACTTACAAAGGCTGGTGAAGAGCAATAATTGGTGATGTGTTACTTTGGTTTACAGGTTAAATAATATGGATTAAAATATTTTGAATTAAATAATATGGATTAAAATATATATATATATAATGTATGTATGTATATGATGTTTAATGACACTTTTCCTGTTACCTAGGATTTAGAAACTAGGACCCAGAAAAGAGAAAAAGGAGGAAATAAGTATCCTCACTTTCTAAAAAGAACTGAAAAAAAATTGAGGCCAGCCAGTCTCTTTTGGAAGTATTCCTCCCCTAAGGTGCTGCAAGCCAAGAGCATGATTCCTATATACTGAGAGTACTCACGAGAAGATACTATCTTTTCACTCTGGCTTAAATTAATACTTAGATATCAGACTTAACGATGTTCTCTGTTCCTAAGTGGGCACAAAAAACAATAAAGAGAAATAACAGGAAAAACACATGACATGACAATGACGCAGTTACCTCTAGCACCATATGATATGAGTCACATGGGCCTACCTTAAAAAAGATGTCCACAAGAGCGAGGAGGCTCCAGCAACCCCAGGAAACTGTCTACCCACGTGGCTAGAACACAGAGGGCCTACAACAGAGTTAACTAAGAATATCTCACATCAGGTTTTAACTGTGTAGTAGAAGACCTCAGCAGAGTCCATCACAGATGTAAAGCATGCAACCTATGAGAGAGCTACCATTTGGACAACTGTCACATAGAAGAAGGCATTAATGGCCAGTGTAAATCACAGAGGCATCAAAACTCAACAGAATATTATTACAAGCCTAGTTAAGTAAAAAGAAAGTTTTGCCCATTTCCTTCTATCTGGTCCCTAAACCTAGAATCAGATTTGAGGGAGGAGAGAGACATCTTAGAATTAATCTATACATCCCTACTTAAATCTAAATAAAGAAGGTGAAAGCATAGACTACAACAGCTTCCAAGTTTCAAGTTCTTAGGCCCCAAAGCCTGACTATTGCTGAGATGGGGAACAGCTTTAAATTAGATATGAGATTCATATATCATATTACCCTATACTAGAGGTTTGTTTTTGTTTAATAATCAAAATGAATGGGATGTTATGAAATACACCACAATATTATTCTCTGCTACTCTGGTAGAGTCTATATAAAGTACAGTTGTAAGTGAAACAACCCACCTTAGGGAAAACATCAAGAACATAAAGGGGAAGATTAATTCAAGGTACATGTTGTGAGTAAAACAGACAAGAACTGGCAACAATTATAGAATAAACAGAGAATAAAAAAGGGAACAAGATCAAAATTAACCAATTTTTCCAGTTTGGATAACTTGAAAATCACTGGTGCCAATAACTAAAACAGGAAACACAAAGAAAGGCAAGTTTATAAATTTAAGAGAATACATTTTTTGACATTGAGTTATTCATCTACTCGGTTATTCATATACGCAGTACATACAGATTGAGCATCTACTAGGTGGAAGACCCTATAAAAGTATTAAGGGTACAATGTCAATAAAGGTGACATGGTCTTCATCATTTTTGTAGCACTTATAGTCTAGTGAGCTAGAAAAGATTTGTAATTACAAGAAGCATTAAAAATATAGGATGTGTCACAAGAACAAAGGAAGGGTCCCTCAACCAGATTGAGGTGATCAGCAAAGAGTTCGTGGATGATTATATAAGCTGAAACCTCAGCCTTATATAAGGAACCGCAGTGTGTGTGTGTGTCTGTGTGTGTGTATATGTGTGTCTGTACATTTAAAAAATTAATACAGATACATAACCAAATACCTGTGGAAGAAGTAACATGCCAAATTACGTGAACATATTATGTGTACTTTTAGGGTAAGGTAATTTACAGAAAGACTTTATGTAAGGTATAAACAATCATATTTATTTTGAAATACATTAAATATAATAAGGTGTACATAAAACAAAAGATCAAAACAGTTTTGAGCTGAACATATGACTTAAGCATGATCTACATAAGGGAGTAATTAAAGCTAAAGGGACCTACGGGGCCAAGGACAGAATCGAATGTAACCCTAACATTTATGTGATGATTTCAAGAAACAAAAGAAATCCATAAAAATGTCTGAGATAGTACAGTTAGAGAAATAATGAGAGAAACTGGATCATACAATGTCAAATAAGCCAATGGAGGAAGAATAGTTACTAATATTGAATGCTTTAGAAAATTAAAAGAGGATGATGGTTACATGACTGAAAAAGATAGTTCAGTTAATTAAGCAACTAATAAAGATACCATGAACTCTGAAAGAGTTGGATAACCAGGAGTAATAAAATGCTGAGAAAAAAAGAAACTCAGTAGACTACCCTTTCAAAAAATTTTGTTGGTATGTAAAACGGAGAGAAAGTGACCACAGGTATTACCAGAATTAAAGAAAGGATTTAGCTTTTGGTAATTTTGTATAAAATAAGAACTGAATATATTATAAAGCCAAAGAGAAAGATCTCATGAAAAAATTTAAAAGATCCAAAAGAATGAGATAAGAGTCTGAAAAAGATAAAGGGGGGCATGATAAATGATTCCTAAAAAGAAGAATAGAGAAGTCTCATTATATATATGTAGACAAGGATTAAAGGTGAAATTAAATTGTAATTTGAATTATAAAAGGAAGTTGAGGGAGGTCCTTAAAGATGACCTAAATAAACTGTGAGGCAAGTACATTTACAGGGTATAAATCTGTTGGGGTGAGTTTCTGGGTTGAAAAAGATGAAAAAAGTTTAAAGAGGCACAAAATGTAAAGCTAATCAGAAATAAACAAAAGGATAACAGCAACAGAGCTGGCTCAACTGAAAAGATATGTTAGACTGAGTAGCAGAATCAACTGGCCTGATTTCAGTCTTTATCTAAGGATGCTCAGCAACCCCACAGCAAAAGTACACAAAGTGCAAGATAATAAAAACATAAGGCTGAGCCACATCAGATCTCACATTTTATCTTCAATACTAACAGCTCAAGAAAGCAAAGATTACACTTTTTTTTTTTTTTTTTTTTTGAGACAGAGTCTCCCTCTGTCACCCAGGCTGGAGTGCAGTGGCACAATCTCAGCTCACTGCAACCTCTGCCAGCTGGGCTCAAGCGATTCTCCTGCCTCAGCATCCCAAGCAGCTGGGATTACAGGCACCTGTTACCACGCCTGGCTAATTTTTGTATTTTCAGTAGAGACGGGGTTTCACCATCTTGGCCAGGCTGGTCTTGAACTCCTGACCTCGTGATCCACCCGCCTCGGCCTCCCAAAGTGCTGGGATTACAGGCGTGAGCCACCACGCCCAGCCAAGATTACACATTTTTAAAGATTCTCAGAAATAGAAACGAGTATCATAAAATTGGGAAAAATAATAAAATTATTAGTGTATATTGTAAAGCATTCACTGCTACCTTGGAAATGTCATTCATACTTAATTTAAAATAACTTAATTCTGTTAATTTCCCCATATATCCTTCTCTCCCATGACGTCTTAATGTAAAACAGTATTTTATTAACAAATAGCTTTAGGTTTCCACTTTAAATAGAGGGGTATAAATGAGTGGTTACTTAAAATTAAAGTGTTATCATAAAACTTTAATTTCAAATGTTTTAAGTTAATGGACTACTCATTCATATTGTCTCCCTCCACCCTTTTTGTTTGTTTGTTTTAGAGACAGGGTCTTGCTCCGTCGGTGAGATCATGCTCACTGCATCCTTAACACCTGGGCTCATGTGATCATCCTATGACAGTCTCCAGTGTAGCTAGGAATACAGGCTCACACCACTATGCCCACTAATTTAAAAAAAATTTTTTTTTTGTAGAGACAGAGTCTCACTCTGTTGCCCAGGCTGGTCTCAAACTCCTGGTCTCCCACAGTCCTCCTGCCTCTCAGCCTCCCAAAGTGCTGGGATTACAGGCGTGAGCCACTGAGCCCAGCCTATACCGTCTTTTTATGTTGAAAAAATCATATTGTGGGATATCTTCTAGGTAAATTTTAAGTAAATAATTCTCTTAAAACTGCAAACACGTACTACTGTTTAGGAGTTTTGACATCAATATAGGTTTTAACATGTAATAACTGCAGATTTAGACAGTCCTTTTAAAATGTTGTATGTAATTCAACTTAAGATAAATAAAAGTTCAAATTGCTTGACACTGACTAAATGTCCATTCATAATCTAGCCCAATGTGATGAACTTTATAAACAAGAATTGGGGAAAGTATTTTCAAAGAAATTTTTTACTTCATAATACAATGTGGTGAAAAGGAGCTTTGCAGTGAGATAAATCTACACAAAATCTGTCTCTATCAGTTATGTGAAAATATAATGTAGATATTTCCAAAATAATACATAAGAAAACTTTTAGCAAACCCACATCATCTTCCATAAGTCAACACTAAGGGATGATTTAAGAAATAACTATGTAATTAATAACCACGAAAAATAAAATGTTTTAAGTCACAGATTTTAAGCTTTAATATTGAGCCATATACTTAAATTTTAATGTTAAACTTAAAAATGAAATCAAAAGCATACACATGTTCTTGTCCTTATAATCCAAGAAGCCACAACTACTACAGTTTTCCTTTTTCACAACAGTGATTAAACAAATCTCCTCTACTTTATCACATATATCAACAAGCCTACAGATTTATTTTGTCTTATTCTGGCAGAACATTTACAGAGATCAAATATCATTTACCAGTAAGACATAGTGATAAAATGCATGATTAGAAAAAAAGTCAAAATTGTTATTATATAATTATTTCAAATATTTTATTAAATCTGTAACAACTCATTTTTTCTGCTTATGTGGAAAATAAGATAAATGTTTTTAATAATTGAGTACAGAATGAAAAAAACATTAAATAGTACAGTTAAGCCTAAGAGATTTAAATTAAAACAGATAAATGAACTCTATCAACCAGAATAATTTTTATGGACACTAAAATGAGGAAACTCCCAGCTGACAGGCATAAGTGTACAGTATCTCAAAATATTTTACAGGCAAATATTGACCATTTTGATAATACATTTTTAGGTATATAATTTCCTTAAGGTATAATCCTCAAATAGATGAATTACTGATTTAGCACAATATTCTAAATGGTTCAATATATATTTATCATCTACAATGTGTGTGTATATATATATATATACCACCTGATATGGTATACATTTTAAGCTAACTGTGTCTTCTAAGAATGATAGATTTTATTTTTATATAATCTGATGAACAGGTATTATTCAGAACTTTCTTACTCCTCTTGCTTCCTTTTTTATTACTGTATATAGTTAAGGTGTAAAACATGATGGTTTGATATACATATACATAGTGAAATGATTATAAATGAACTCTATCAACCAGAATAATTTTTACGGACACTAAAATGAGGAAACTCCCAGCTGACAGGCATAAATGTACAGTATCTCAAAATATTTTACAGGCAAATATTGACCATTTTGATAACACATTTTTAAGTATATAATTTCCTTAAGGTATAATCCTCAAATAGATGAATTATTGATTTAGCACAATATTCTAAATGGTTCAATATATATTTATCATTCACAATGTGTGTGTGTGTGTGTGTGTGTGTGTATATATATATATACATACCACCTGATAAGGTATATATTTTAAGGTAACTGTGTCTTCTAACAATGATAGATTTTATTTTTATATAATCTAATGAACAGGTATTATTCAGAACTTTCTTACTCCTCTTGCTTCCTTTTTTTATTATTGTATATACTTAAGGTGTAAAACATGATGTTTTGATACGCATATACATAGTGAAATGATTACTACAGTCAGATAAATTATCTATCACTTTCCACAGTTACTTTTTTGGTGTGATAAGAGCATGTAAAATCTACTCTCTTAGTACATTTTAGTATACAACACAATATTAACTATATCCTCATATTGTACATTAGATCTCTAGACTTATTCATCCTACATAGCTGCATGTTTGTACCTTTTGACCTACTCTTCCCATTTCCTCTCCCCACCCTGGTAACCACTATTCTATTCTCCATTTCTAGGTATTCTACATTTTTCTAGATTCCACATACAAATAAGGTCACACAGTACCTATCTATCTGTGTCTGGCTTATTTCATTTGGCATAATATACTCCAGGTGCATTCATACTGTTGCAAATGTCAGCACTGTATCTCCTTTCTTCAGGTTAAATAACATTCCATGATACATATTCATGCTTATTCTTTAAAACTCAATTCCCCCAGGTATAAAAATAATTATGCTACTATAATGGATATATCGATACTGATATTTCTTAAATATAAATTTCCTACAGGGTTCCCTATAACACAAAATTAAACATGAATCTAGATTTCCCAGTGAATTATCTTTGAAATTGTAAATAGTTTGTGAGCTTAGTCTGGTCAACCAAGCAACTAAGACAGGCTACTTTTTTTTGTCATTCACCAGAGTTTTAATACTGAATTCACAGCCAACCATATCTTTATGTTAATTCTTTACCTGCCTACACATAGCAGAGTGCATTTCTGTAACATTTATTTTTGTTTGTTGTCTTCTTTTGGCTTGAATATATGGTTTTCCTTTAAGGCAAGTATCTTAAATATAATCAGAATTGTGACAGATTGGATCTGAAGTTCAACAGAAAGAGAGAAGGTAAAGATGACTCAAATATTTCTGTCCTCAGACCCCGAAAAGATGAAGCTGCAATTAAGATGGAGAAGACTGAGAGAAGTTGATCTGAGGGGGTCAAGAGAAAGATCAGAATATTTAAAATCATATTTAATTCTAACATACATATCAGACATAGAAGTGATATAAAGCAGGCAGCTGCATCATCAGTGTAGAGTTCAGATGAAAGGTCCACAATAGACACAAACATTTGGTAGTCATCAAAGAACAGATGGTTATTTAAATCCATGATACTGGACTGGATCACCAAGGGAGTAACCATGGGCAGAAAAAAAGAAGTCCAAGGAACTGAGGAAAAAAAAAAACAGCAAAAGAAATATATGGCTGCAACCAATGAGATAAAGGTGTACCAGGTGTACCAGAAGCAAAATGAAATGTTTCAAAAAGGAGACAGTGATCACTGTGTCAAATGCTGCTGATGGTTATATAAAAAGGAGGACTGAGAACTGACCACTGAATAAAAAGTATAGAAGCTACCAGTGACTTTAACATGAGTAGTTTCACTGAAAGATTGGGTCAAAGTCCTAATTGGAATAGCTTCAAAAGAGAAATGAAAAGAGAGGAAATGGAGATAGCACAAGTATGGGCAACAAATTTGAAGAATTTTACCGTTAATGCCATAATTATCAGAACAGGAAGTGGGATAAAAAGAAACACACTTTTTTTTTTAAGTGGGAGAAAGAACAGTGTATTTGTAGGTAAAAATAATTTCCAGTAGGGCAAGAAATTGATAATGCAGGAAAGTGGAGAAAGAATTGCTAAATGATATCTAAGTAGGTAAGATGGAATGGAATGGAATGGAATATAGAAAAAAAGTAGAGGTAGGCCTTTGCTAGGCACATAGACAGTTTAACAAAATAGTAAAAGTATTCAGATACTCATATACTTAGGTAGGTAGATCTGGTGGTAGGAGCTTATGAAATTTTTAGAATTCTCTCAGTGAAATAGAAAATAAGATCATCAAGGAAGATCATGAAAGAGCTTTCAGAATTGGGACTTAATATCATCATATATTGTGTAGCTTTAATTCCAAAGAAAAGTAAAAAATATTACAAATGAGAAGGAAATCTGGGTTAATGTCAGAGTTCACACCCAAAACCACATCCTAATATTAATAAAGACAGTGATAACCTTTAGTCATCCCTAATACAGACTAACACAGATTCATCATCTATACACTGACAACATATAATTTAACCCTCACTCCAATCAGACTTCACTGTCATCATCTCTACAGATTTTACAGATGTAAGAATAAATACATTACCATAAAGATTAAGTCTATTTAATCATTCTGGAATTAAATGGTCTTTAACAAAGCTTCTCAGTTTCTTTATTTTTATTTTCCATAGGAGGTGGTATTCTTTTTTTTTTTTTTTTTTTTTTTTGAGACAGAGTCTCACTCTGTTGCCAGGCTGGAGTGCAGTGGAATGATCTCGGCTCACTGCAACCTCCGCCTCCCAGATTCAAGTGACTCTCCCGCCTCAGCCTCCCGAGTAGCTGGGACTACAGGTGCGCGCCACCATGCCCAGCCAAGTTTTGTATTTTAAGTAGAGACGGGGTTTCACCGTGTTGGCCAGGATGGTCCCAATCTGTTGACCTCGTGATCTGCCTGCCTCGGCCTCCCAAATGCTGGGATTGCAGGCGTAAGCCATGGTGCCCAGCCATCGTATTCTTATATATTCAAAGGTGTATCCTTCCAAATATAAAACTGAATTTACACTATTACAAATACAAAGATTTTATTTCTTCCATAAAGCAATCTAAGAATCAGTATAATCTTATTAAATTTATTGTCCTCCAGGTCACAGTCACACAAAACAAAAATCATACTTACAGTTAGTTGATCTTGCAATAGTATTACATGAAACTTAAATATTTAGTATGTAAGTAATATTTAATTTACTATATGAAGTATCTGAATACAGAATTAAGTTTATACAATAATTATGACAAAATACAAACAAATCATAAAAAACAATTTTAGCGTAATGGCAATCAAGAATATGTGTAGTGACTCATGGAAAATACTTGCTAAGGAATGGAAAGGAATAAAAAAAAATGGCCTCTGAAAGATACGTTTAGTAGAATTACACTACTAAAATTTCTTAGATCCTTTATGGAGGCTGCAAGAACATGAGTTAAAATATTTAAGACCTTGACAGAGCCAATATTTTAAAACTTAAAAAAATTAAATTACTTTTATTTACTTATTTTTTCATAAATAATTATACTGCAAAATTGAATTATTTTTAGAGATGGGGTCTCACTATATTGCCCAGGCTATTCCCAAACTCCTGGGTTCAAGCAGTTCTACCATCTCAGCCTCCCAAGTAGCTGAGATGAAAGGTGTGCACCACTGCACTGCACCAGCTAAAAAAAATCTTACCAACAGCAAAAAAAAGCTTTAAAATAAGCCTTATGAATTATCATCTATATTATTAAACATTTAGCTTCATCATTTAATGCATTATGACTTTCATTTTTGCTAGTAGGAAAAAAAATTCAGAAGTCTTAGTATCCTGAAAAAGATCATGAAAGACAATATTAAATATTCTATATGCCACCTGATTTATTCCTGTTAAATCCCAATTAAGACTCTAATCAATGATTTTTAATGTTTTGTATTTGCATATACAAGGATGAAGACAGAGGCTAATTAAGTTAATTTTAATGAGTTATAAAACAAATAAATCCATATGTTTCACATGAGATTATTATAATGTGCTTTAATATTACAAATTCACATCCCTAGTTTTCTTTTCCGCTATATAGGCAAAAACATAAACAAATAAAAAAAGCTCTGCATATCTTCAGGGGTATCATAGAACACTTACTTAGGCTATGCAACAAAAATACCCACAAAGCTGAGACTGGAAAGACACCTTACAGTATTTAGAAGCTCCATAAACCCATTAATCAACATAGGTGGTTTGCGGAAAACTCATTCTTATCTATAAAAACGATGATCACTTATAATTACCACTAAAAACAATAACTGCTATTTTAAAATGTTTAAAAATATATAAGAAATTATTTATATTAATTATCTTAAAGGTGTGGGATGAGGATAGGTCAGAGCTTTGGCATTCTATCACCTGCATTTTTACAACAATTATGAAAAAAATACTTCAATTGTTAAAAATCCTTATATAAATGTTGTCCTTTTTAGGGCCACATTAATGTAATTTATTCTACATTAAAATCTCTGCTATAAATTTAGTATTAATAAATGAAACAAGCATAGAAAGGAGGTGAAAAATGATAGGGTCATAATAAGCTTATTATATGCCAAATATTTCTTATGTGACATGTTTTTACAGTTTTCCTTTTTAGTACCTAAAGTTATAATTATGAAAGAGGTACAGATATTACATTATGCAGATAAAAAACTGGAGGTACAAGAAGATTAAATGACTGATTAAAATAGTACACCTAGTAAGTGGCAGAGCTGGGATTCAAACTCTGGTCTGACACCACATGTTCTCTAGAAGTCTTGTATTTGTCGTACTTCCACAGAGGCATTAAGAAGTACAGAACTGATGTGATAATTGCTTAATAAACTACATTGTATAATATCCATTGCATATTTTCCTCATAAAATTTTTTATTAAACTGAGTACTATATCACAGTGATCTGACCAGAGTTTTCTAACCTTAAATCTATAATTCAACAAATCTTGAAAGTAGACATTATATATAATTTAAAAAGTGAGAAACAAAATCTTACAGGGCCAAATGAAGGCAGTTGAATCATTTCATGTAAACAATCTCAAAGTTTACATTTCATGTAAGCAATTTCAAACTATCTTAATGACCTAATGTCAATATGAAAATAGGAAAATAGATATCAAGGTTCTATATATATACACAAGTCTGGTCAGCTGAAAAAATAACTTTTGTATGTTTCCATGTTGCTTAGTTATTACTATTTTCCTTTCAATGGCAAAATTTTTGTAGGATTTACATATGAATTGGAAAAAAATGTATAACCTATCAAAAATATCATTATCTCCCAGGGATAGGCAAATGTGGCAGTTTGATAAATCTTACTTAAATTTTGAGTACTCCATTTCTGAACTCAAATTTATACACAATTTGATGCAAATACAAAATAACAGAATGCTGTTACACAATAACAGAAAATAAACAGGTTCATTATTAACTTGACGTATCACAAATAATTTTACCTTTCACTATCTTATATTCTTCATCTGTAAAATGAAGACAAAAAATTCTGCCTACACTGATGTTTTAAGAATTAAAATCCTATAGAAATGTAAGGTCTCATTAAGCCATAACTGATCAACAAGTAACTTTTAGTTGTATAGTCTAAAGAATTTAAAAACAACACAATCCCATTTTCTATTAACTGTGATAGAGTCAGTTTAAATGAAAACATAATGAAATTCAGAGTCTGGCTTTTTTAAAACACAGAATTTGCAAATATATAGAATTCAGATAACTGTTAGTTGAAACATTTCCCAAACCCGAAATTGTACTTATTCTGCATATTTTAAGTAGTCAAAAAATGTTTACATTCTTTACTTCTACCTTAAATTTAAATTATCTAAATTATCCTCATTGCATTGCAGTTTCTACTTATTTTTAACGCAATCTCCTGACTGATTTGAAGGTGCTTCAGTAAAACCCTTGGATAAAAGCATAATTTTAAAAATAAAAAATGAACATTATGTCCATGAGAACTGGAATATGAATTTAAAGTTGAGCATTCTGTCATAAAAGAACATTATTTATTGCAGTTTGCTTTTTAATGGCTTCACTGCCAAGACTCCATAGAACCTCAAAGCTTTTCCTATGCACTTTTTTCTAAAAATAAAAATATTGTGAACAATTCTCAATTATGTACTTTACTAAACTATTGCTGGCAATACTAAATATGTTAGCATTATTATTCCTTAACAAAATATACATAATTACTATTTACATTTATAAACCTATCAAACTATATATGTTTTTTACTTCTCACTAATCTTGACAAACTTCAGATAATAAGTCAATCTGCCAGACAGATCTTATGCAGATAATTTCAATAGTAAAAAGATTTTTACAGAAATTAAAAAACAGATTTTGAGTAAAGAGTCCATCAGACTTATAAGCCCAGCAGCAGGAGACTGTATCATAAAAGTAGCAGCCTTCCACTGTAAAATTACTAATCCTAGTAATACAGTACATTAAACATGCCATTTCAGATATATGCCAACCTAAAGTGCCACATATGGCATATCTAGCTCATTATCACAGTTTGTGTGTTCGTATGCAGAGACATTCTAGTTTTTAAACAAGATGTCAAATACACCAGCATAGCTGAAAGTGTGATAAAGCTTTGAGAGGAACATACCTTTCCTTAAACAGAATAGGTATACACTTCAGAACAATTAGTTTAAAATATTACTGTAAAGAAAGCACGGTTTCAAATTTTCAGTTGAGAAGATAAGCTAAAATACAAAGTAGAATATCATTTTAAAGGCAGAAACAGTAAAATATGTTAAATTCAAATAAATATTATTTGGAAATAATTCAAAATTTCTTCAAAATTTTTCTCAAAAAGAATTGAATTTGACCTGCAAAAAACATGTATGCAACTCTTAGCTAGATTATTTCTCACTTTATAAACAAATCATGAAATCATACCATAATACAGATATCAATTTTAAGGAAATGGGACTTTTCTTATGCTTCCTTTTTTATATTGAATTCAACCTTGAGTTACACAACTGGTATTACTGAATTATGAATAGCACTTAAATAAAGATTACACAGTGAATATTTTTATTTTAAATCCCCATCTGTTGCTTAATGTCACTTCAGCTGTTCAATTTTTTAATGTTTCTCTGCACAAGTAGCCAATAATTGCACAAATCAGTATAAAATGCAAGATAGATTTTTAATCTCATTTTCTAAATGAAAAAACAGTATCATATTTTTCAGACTTTTAAAAATTCATCTGAATTTGATAAGGGTATTAATTAAGATTGATTCTTATGTGAAATACTTATAAATGATGAAAAATCCCACTTTATCTCAATAATCAACAAAAATTCAAGCAAAAAAATTACATAACAGAGAATCCACTAATAAATATTAAGTTTTAATTTTCACTGACATAGCTTAACAATGTTTTGACAATATACCTAACTTTAGTGTTTGAACAGCATCAAATTCACACACACACACACATATTGTATAAATCACTCATGTTCATCCAATTAAAAATAAGTATATATTTTCATATGCTAAGAAAGCAAGAAAGGCCTACATATTGAATGAATTTAAGAAACAAGAAACATTTTTTCTTGTATATGATCTGAACTGCTATGAATCAAAAGCAAATTAGTTAAAGATCTTCCCCACATATAGCAAAACATTCTTCATAGACATCTGTCATTCACTAACTGTCCTCCACCTTTTTTTTCTTCCATACTTGGCACATAACTGGTTAAACACAACTCACATTTCTTAATATCTCTTTTCTGTATTTCTAGTTGCCCTATCTTTCCCTTTGCCTTTTCCTTTCTAAGTAAACTGGGTCTTTATAAAATTCTATTTCTATTTCCTAAGCAGAAAGCCAGAATCCAATCTAATACTCAATTATACTTTTGAACAACTGGGCAATCCATCCGCCAGACTACAAGTGTCACTATATTTACATAAATATATATTTTTTAATTACAGTACCACTGTCAGTCATTTTACAGACACACGGCAGATGTAGATTTAAAAAATATTCTTGCTAACGAATATATCTAGGATGAATATTTTTCAGCCAGTCTTTTCTTCTTTTTCATATGCACTAGATTGTCTCTTACCTGTACAGATATCTATAGTGCCTCCTACCACCACTGACCCCCACACCAACAGCAATATCCACTTTTTATCCAATCAATACCAAACTACTTTTAGACCCCTGAATATAACAGAATTTTTGCACATCTTTATGTCTACATATGCCTTAAATGACTTTCCACTTTTGTTCACCAAGCAAATTAAAATTCAGTCCCCAAAACCCTGTCAGCTCCTCTTCGAAGTCTTCTTCGAAGTCTAACCCCTCCTCCCAAGACCCTGACACTAACAGAGATAATTTCAACTTCTAGATATAATTCTCCATTATACAGTTATCAAACTTGTAACCTGGTATCCATCTAAGATTTTAGGGCATTGTATACTTAGTTCTAACCCCAACAAAGCCCACTAATGTTCATAAAACTTAAAATCCGTGGCAAAGAAGGGCACGGGGAAACGGACAAGAAACATTATGATATGGTTATTTTAACCCACTGTTCTCCATTACTTTTTAAAATATAAATAAAATTTACAAAAATGTGGAAGACTAATCACAAGGCATGAAAGAGTGCTATCTATTAAATCTTAGATGTTTCACTGGTTTACTATGATAAAAATCAAACAATGTATTAATACAAGAAAAACACTCTTATTTCATGTATCTCTTTAAATTGCATATATTTACAAAGTAAGTAAAGACTCCGAAATATCCCAAACTCAATATCTTCCCTAAAATTTTAATTTCAAATAAAGTAACATATACTAATACCTTGATATTTAAGTTAGTCAAACTATAAGCAAGTAAGTTCCACTCTACTATACAGCTGGTATTTTTTTTTTCTTGGCACATTAGAAAAGTAAATTGTCCAGTTTCTCAATGTAACAATGTAACCTCCCCCAACAAAGTCACATGTTAACTTCCCCACTATAGCTGGGGAAGAAGATATTAAAATATATTATAAACAAAACAGTAAGCATACTTCTAATATATCACTTTAATTTGATGGTTAGTACTCAAGAAAAATCATGATTGGTCTTTTTCCTTACTGAACATATGGCCATGTGGCCATAAATAAACTACAATGTGATACAGCTATAAAATCTTGTAATATATATATACTTTTAATATACTTTATTAATAACTAATTCTTAAACTCATATTGCTTAAGTTATTTTAAAGGTGGTCTTCATTTCAGAGGTGGCTTTAACATACTCTCCATAATATTGGATTTCAGTTTCTTTCACACAGGATAGCATGCTAAACAGAACGCAAAATTCCCCTGTCATACTCCACTGTACCTAGCCAATACCTACCCTAACACGTCTATGCATTTCTTGTTCATTTAAATTTCTAAATTCATTATTAAAGTAAACTAGAAGTGTAATGAAAAACTAAAGATGGACTGCCTTCTATATCCACTGTATTGGTATTCCATGAGCACTTCACAGAAGAAATCTCAAATTGTTCATTCAGTCATTCATTCATACATTCATTTAAATTTCCAGTGCCACCTATGATTAAACAATTGCGCTGTATGTTAAACACACAGCAGGCAAGAAGGATGCCATAAATTCCCCCGCATCAGTGGACCTTAATCCAATTACTCAACTGAGGTGAGTAAAGACTATCACAAAAGAGTTTTTGTTTTAATTTAACACTGTAGAAGGAAAAGTCTTCAAAATCACATTAAGTACTTTTATGATTATATTAGAACATAGTCCTTAAGCCTATAACACAATGAAAATAGTATCAGAATTCTAATTAACTGAGTAGACCAATTTAATGAAATGAATAGCCAAAAAGGAGAAAACAGTGATGTTTTCAAATTAATAATTACTGGACAATACAGCTACATTTTTACTACACTGCCTTACAATTAGCCTCATGCTTATTTTTTAATCATGGTATTTATCTGTTGAACCAAATGTTATGAATATTCACCCAAATACACTATACTTACAGGCGTTTTTATAAAAGTCATAAAAACATGAAAAATACATATATTATTAAAATAATTCTTGAAAACAAAATTTAACTTAGCCTACTTTTTTAATAAGTCAATACTCTAACCAAAAATTAAAATGTAGAAGTATAGCTAAGGAATGATGAAAGCAAGCAAGAAAAAAAGTACAAATGAAGAAAAATAACAATGCTGCAGAAATCTAATCACCATAAAAACACTGCCACTTTCAAACAGTATAATTAAGGAAAGAGAGAAAATGACCAGGCTACATGCTCCAGGCAATATAACCTATGATATCCTTTTCTAAAAGAAATTTGTTAATGACCAAAGAGCACCCTGCCTATGTTCCTTCAGTGTAGCACATGAACTAAAATAATAATAATAATGGCAAAATAACCACTGGGCCATCATCTCAGTTTTTTTTTTTTTTTTAAAGAACATATATTCATTTTAAGACTAGGAGAGAGAGGAGGTAAGGACTTACTTCCTCAGAGTCACATTCAGAAGGGAGGGAAGAAAAAAGTAGAACAAAACAAGAGAATGAAGTACCTACTACAATTGCACCACAAATTCAGAAAACACATTTCAAAGCTACAGGACAATTACTGGCATTAGAGAAACCTTACGTAAATCACTTAAGCTCTTGGTACCTTGGTTTTCTCAACTGTTAAATGAAAGTTTTAGAAGAGATCATCTGAACTTCATCACTTTGATCTATTTCCACAACTCTATGATTTCTCCAAACCTTTTAAATAAAAGTCTCTTAGCTATTCCTAAGTGTTGTCCTAAATCTCTAACAGGGATCTAAAATACATAAAAAAAAAAAAAAAAAAAAAAATCTAAGGAGAAAAGAGCAAAGCAAAATTTCTCAGGGTAAAGCAAAGTATGCCTATATTCCTCGAATGGAGAAAAGATACATTGTAATAATTCTAAGTAATGATTACCAAATAGCTGCCTACACCAGCATTTACAGGAAGCATCTGATAAATACGCATAATAATTAACAAGAGAAAGCTTCCAGGCAGATTTCACACTTAAGAATGAAACCAAGTTTAAAAAAAAATTACCTTCACCACTTTTTAAAGAAATCATCATCATAGAAAAATAAAAACATGGGTTATCCAAAGAATAATTAAGGACTAAGTATGTGAATGAGCTCTACCAGTAAGAGCTTACTTACCTCCAACACTAACCACTTCAAAACCAGGTATTTCAAGAATTAATATGACCAAAATTAAAAAGCTACAGTTCTTCTAAAATGTTTAGCAACATAAAAAGAAAACAAAAACATGTTTTTTTAAAAATAGTAGGTACCCTATTACCTACTATTCTGTGTTACTGAAATGCACTACTATTGGTTCTATTCTGCCCTTCCCCCCGAGATTAGATCTTAAAATACAGTCTCAGTCCAGTGTATTTTCTACAGCAGCAAATTATTAACAATTTAAATGAAGACAATCTTCTTTAAAATCAGAATGATTTTTTAGAACTAAGTAAACTAAGTAAACTTCTGTCATATCCTAGAAGAAATGCAGGATTTGAAATCTTTTTAATTAACAAACTTCTCTGAAAACTTACACCGTGAGTAAAATTATGGAGCCATGAGAGTATAACTATTCTCAAACATCTTTAAAATGAACAGAAAAGTTCTTCCACAGAACTTCGAAAAGTATGCTCAGTTTCACAAGGAAGGTAAAAAAAAAAAAAACACTACCATCTAAAATTTTTAAATTATTGAGTCTGCAATACAGTTTATCAGAAATTAGAAATATATTGAACATCAGTAAGACATAAAACAGGTCTTGAAATAAAAAAGAAAAATATAACATCAATTTTAAATATAACCTATTGAATAAAATTCATTGAAAAATGGACAAAAATGTTTTATTTTCCACACCAAATAATCTTACCTTAATCATTTTGCTGTTAAAAACCTCAAGACATTAATTTCATTTTTCATCTCTTCCTGTCAACAATGTTATGACAGGCCCTGCAGGAAGCAGTAAAGAATCAATGATGGAGTGGAGATAGTAGGTGTTTTCATGATCAAGATTTGGATATCCATACAGTGGTGTGAAACTTGGAAAATACTGAAAATATCTCAAAAAGTTTATCAGTGTAAATAATTATCTTTTTTACTTTGCAGTCTTAAAATGTTCTTATTCAATGTCTTATTAAACAAAAATTTAAAAATCACGGTAAAAGTATATATGTGAAATTTTAAAGTATTTTTATATTGATAAGAATTGATTAAAAATAGTTAATCATGTCAAAAGAGAATAAAATAATTTATGTTTTAAAGTACTGGAATGAATCTCTTGACCTCTAGATAGCATAGCTTTAATCTTATTTCTTTTAACAACTATAATCACCAATAAATTCCAACTATTCATAATTAAAGTAAAAATTATTTTCTTCTCAAGCAGTATCTTCAGTATGAAACAGTTATTACCAATACTGGTAAATATTCCTTCAGGAAAAATACATAGTTTACAAAACAAAAAAATAGAAAAAAAAACCTGTGCAAACTCCAAAACTTAACTACTCTTTGGTAAATAATAAATTATATTCAATGGATACCAAAAAATTCAGATTAGTTAATTTAATAGAAAAGTCAAAGCTATAAAACTGCTTTACAAAGACTTCAAATGGTTTTTACATTCCAAATTATTTTAAGATAGTACAGACTTTGCCAGATTTCGTTTAAATGTTATTTTTACCTTTGAATATATTTTCTATTTAAGGGCTGATTAATGAACAGGACTGTGATAACATATCTGTATTCACTGGGAATACTATTACAACACACAAGAAACTTGTATATATGTCACAGATGCATACTCAAAGTCAATACTTCAAACAGATTGAGAAATAAAAAACAACAGAAATAAATGACACACTAATTTTTTGAGATTTTGACTAAATTTTAATTTACTTGTAATTAAATGTGGGAAACATTTCAGTAAAATTAAGTTCAAAATCTTAAAAATATTTTTAATATGCTACACCTGTCCTGTTTGTTGGAACACTTCAAACTACTCTGCAAAGTGTACTTGCCAAAGCCATCAATATTCTAAAAAGATACAACTTAAATTTTATAATTTTTTAACTTCCTATGAAAAATAAATGTTAATCTGAGATAATATTTTAAGAAGAACTACCACCAAGTACTTCCACTTATTTCCACTCACTCATGTTTTACATATGTACTGGTGGCATAGTGAAATGTAAATGCTTCTCACTTAAGGTTATTTTTTTGTTATTTCTATACCTAAAGACCCTATCCTTGTTTTATGTACATTCTATCAGTTTCATGAAAAATCAATGTAGTTGAAAATATTTCCATATTAAAGACATAGGAAAGCTGATGCCATATCTTTAAAGAATAAAATGAAGAATATGGAAACTTCATCAACCCAAGCATCAGAAAGTATTGAAAAGCACTACTTCATTCCTTGCATGTTGCGTTTTATACCATGACATTTCAGTCTCTGAGGGTCAGGTTAATTCAGCTCCATAGCAGCTGCAGTGCAATGTGAGATACACACTGTTGCAGTTCCCACCAGTCCAGTCCAATTACCTGTAGTATTCCAGTACTGAACAAGTGACAACTAACCTCTTCTCTCTAGTCACTTGCTCCCACTGGTCTACTGATAAATGTTAAAACAAACTAACCTCTTTTTGGAAAAGACTGCAAAGCTGAATGCACCTGCTGCAGGCTGCAATGATGAGTCCCAGAGAGATGTTTGTCAGTCAGATCTCTGCAGATGTTGTTTAACTTTATGCTAAAGCAGTATCCAAAGATGGAAATGAGATGGCAATCAAGCACAAATCTCCCACCTTCGTCCTCCCAGTTTTATTTTGAAAAGCAGAACTTACTCATAAAAGTTGTGTTTTAAAATATAGCTCCACTGAACTGGACAAAACTGAGACTCCATAGTTAAAAATTCTATGGTTAAAAATATTTATTAGGTGCTGAAATTTAGTTAACAAGTAGCATAATATGTAGTCAATAAATGTCATTTGTGTCACTTAATAATTTTTTAAAAAATTAATTCTCTGAAGCCAGAGCAAAAAACTCCCAAACAATACAACATAAAATACATAAGTTTTTCACTGATGGTTGTCAGTCAGGTTTTTAGTGATATCACATACTCCTTAGCATTTTCAAGACACAGATCATTTTTCCTCTTGCTGTATGAAACATCTTCAATACATAAGTATTGAACTATATCACCAACATGTTTAAACTATTCCTGAAATCCTTTGGGGTAGTATTTGCAAGGCAATGTTGTAGATATATTTCATTACAATGACACAAATGTTAAATGAGCTGTTTTTCCAAAGCCCAGAAAGCATCAAAAAGCAAATTTCAAAGTAGCATTGTGTATATGATTCATGAAAACACCAACACTATAAATTAATGATGTCTTATAACTTACTCTGTCAACATCAAAATGATACAAAAAGGAATCAAATAAAATGTACAGCTAAAATTTTTAGTGCTAATTCATCTTTCTAAAAACCCCACAAAACATTTGCATACACAAGATACGAATAAAATTGTATCTTTTGGAAACTGTAACGTTAATATAAATTGCGCTATGCCAGTAATGTTCCTTCATATGTTAAGATTTCCTATTGCTTAAAGTAAGAAAATAAAGTATTAAAAAAATTAAACCAAAATACAGCAAATTTTCAGAGATACGAATGTTTAAGTAAAAGATTATGTTTCTCCTTCAACTGTAGATATAGAGATAAAAGATAAAAGTAACCCTAACAATAGGTAGTGTGTCAAATAAACATTACAACTTTAAGATTCAAGGAAAAACACTTCATGTGTCAGCAACTCTTTGACAACACTAAAATCCAAAGTATAACCTAGTGTAATGATAACTATCCTATTAAACCCACCCAACAATGTTGGAAATTATACTATTTTATTTTCTGTACTTGTTACTGTTCTATTTATCACTAATTTTGCCTTAAAATATATTCCAACAAATGTCCAATATTCTTTGCATCTAAGATCAAAGTAGAGACTGCAACTTTTAGAAGCTGTAAGAGATTCACATTCATATGTACTACCAATATCATAATACTCTTCCTTCAATGATGTAAACAGAAATAATGTTTTAAATTCATTATCTCCTCTGATTTGCAAAAAATTATCATAATTATACAATTCCAGTTCTAAAGTTTAATTTGGCCACTATATTTTCCCCTTTTCAAAATAAAAGCAATGTTGGGTCTTTCCTTCCCTACAAAAAAATTTCACTTACATTCTGCTCTTTTATGATTTAAAAAAATGTATAATGGTTTGTGTTTTTTTTAAAAAAGCACCACCCAATTTGGACAGTAAGAAAAATTGAAATATAATGAATGTACAAATAATAATTTCATATTTTAAATTAAGAACCATAAAAGGAAATATTTTTTATTAAATGTGATCCTAGTTTTATAATGACAAATATAAAAACAGTGTAAAATAGACAGATTCCAACACTATAATGAAGGATTCTGTTTGACTGATGTAACGAATACCATATAATAGAATAAAAATAAGTATACTATGATATGTTCTAAAATCTAAGGAATACATGAAAATATTTATTGCATACATCCGTTATCATTTCCAACCAATAATGCATGCAGTAAGTTTTTCGGATTACCTACCTGAACCATCCATTAAATAATTTTTACAGATAAAACCAATATGATTATTAACAAAACCTAAACATATCCTTATGCCAAATAACAGAATAAAAATAAACTATCATCACTCTGAAAAGGCATACAATAATATATTCCTCAAACCAAGAAAGCTGTTTTTTACTACAAGGTAACTTGCTATAACCTAGTTATAAAAAGATATATAAGTAAATCGAATTGACTTGCTCTAATCATGTAAGAAAAAAAAAAGGTATATTTCTAAACCACCAGAATTAAGTCAGTACTCTGTAAGATTTGATTTTGTAAAACAGATAAATGGATTACGTAGTACAGCAAAAATGATAGATCATTTTATCTGATTGCAGTAATTGAAGAATACATTTTACAATTCCTCATCACACAATTTTCTCAAGTTTGTTATTTAATACACGACATTGAAAAATGCAATGCAATATCCAGCTGTACAAATTCTCAATTAGTGTACAAAAATGTTTTTTCATTTCAACCATAATTTTAAAAATTACTCATAAAGGCAGGGTTGCTTAAGATATTTTCAAAAGAAATAAGAAAAACAAATAAGCATACAAGGAAATTATATTGGCTATAATTTCTTTAAAGTACCTATCATTTGAGTTAAGATGTATTAAAATGTCCCGAGTGTGTCTGTATTCTGTGTTACACATCCTGAAGAAAGTTTCCGAAAACACACTAGTATTTTAACTAAACCTTACAAACACAATTACATTCTGCTTAAAAACTTGGGTAATTTGAGAAAATCCATTAGGTTATACAACTAAAGTAGACTTTTGCCCAAATATGCTCTTACCAAATGAGAAACAGAAAAGGGGCTTCATGAAATAAACATTAGGCATATTTGTTCTAGTAGATTATGACAGTCATAAATATACATATATATAGCTTTAAGAACTTCATATATGTATGAAAGACACAAAAACGGGCTTCCAAATGATTTCATTAATCCTCTAAGAAATTCTTTATAACTTGATGATATGATCACAGTTTATAATTTAGCTCATCTGAGATGTACAAGGTAAGTGTCCCTTACGTACATCTGAGTAAGAGAAACTGAAAAGCGCTCAGAGGCTATGTTGAAGAATACCGGGATCTTAAAATTATTCTGCAGACTTGTGGTCAAGTGCGAAGAGAAAGACTATTAAAATTAAAGTCTATCTGAAGCAAAGAGATTATCTGTCCAAACAGGTAATAATCTAGTTAAAATTGTATTTTAATACAAACTGCTCAGAATTCTTTAAGCTTCTTATAAACTACAAGGCTTTATTTTATCCTTAAAATTGATCCCACACTGTGTGATTGGTTTCCACCTGTTACCGGCAAAGTATAGCCTTCTTTTATCCAACATTTCAACTCACATTTGATCAGGTTACGTCACCACACACACAAAATTTTATTCAACGCATTCCAGCTTTCCATTTTTTTCCAACAGATATTCTTGCTCTATACAAATAACATGCCTCAGAACTATAAATAAAATAATCAATTTCAATGTAATAAGCAAAAAATGTACAACTAAGTGGACTAAAAACAAAAGATCTAATTCTCAGTGCACCCTTTCCAACCCACTGAAAATAAACTATATTCAAATGAAAAGGCATTTAATTTACTATTTGGAATATCCTTGATAAACACCAATTTTCTGTAACATCCCTGCACATCTGATACCACCTCATGTATAATGCAAAAAAGCTATTTCATTTTCATCTATTGACAGTGAATTTAATTTACCATTGCAGCTCTTTTCCTAGAACTATCACGTTATTAATTCCGCAATCAAGCTCTTTTGAGTGCTTTTATTTGTACTAAGGGTTTTCACAATTCCACATTGATTTTTTTTATTACAATATACCTTTTAAAGATATGAATGTGAATATGTTAGCAAACTTTCTTAATGCATAAGGAAAGTTTCAGAGACAAGGAAAGCCATCTGCAAAACTACACTCATAGGAAACAAACTTTAGAGGAACATCATGTCTAATATATTACTTTTTAGTTTAATAAGTTTAATGTTTACAAAAAATACTACATTTAATTTGTAAAACTAAATGATAGTTTCAACCATTCTAAAACCTTCTTATCCGGTATAATGGTCCATTTCTAATACCAAGTGATTGGCTATGAAAAAGAAGTCCTCCAAATGTTCTGCTTACATTCATGCCAGATGTCTTTGCTGTATTAAAGAACTCTTACTGAATTAGATCACTGAAAGCAAATCAGCTTTTCTTTTCCACCAGGAAGAAAAAAATTAAAGCAGTATTGGTTCCCTCAGCACTGAATTAACGTTTTTGATAGCCATAAAGATAAAATAACCTTTAAAAAAATCACAGAAAGCTAGATTTAAATAAAAGCAAATCAGCTGATAATGTTTTATCTAGGAAATGTACTACTCAATTACAGAGACTTTTCCCTTAAACCTAAAATACATATAGTGATTAGCAAAATGTAAGAAAAAAATAGAAAAAGATGGACATGCAGAACTATTTAACACTTAAAAAGGCATACTTGAAAGTGAAAAACAAAAAATTTATACCACCAAGGAAACTTCCCATATTCCAGTAGGTTACTGTACTATACTAACTGTCAACATATTTAATCAAATTTAGCTCTTAAGTTAACATGAATTCTGAAGCATTATTTTACTTCTTGCATAACAGTATAAATTTCCTTATATCAATTGCATTAAAACTGCAATATTTAAAAAATCTGAAGAGGCAACACTTGTCCTCTTTACTTTACTCCAAGGCCAACAAACAAAGCAATGAAGCAGAAAGAGGTACATAATGGATTCAGAAGTAAATGGTCCATTCTTTAAGAAGCCTCCCTACCCCCCTCTTCTGAATTCACTCTAAGCTAATTGTCATTACAATGATGTCTGAAAACTTCAGAAGAACCCTATTTCCTGATGCCAGCTGTCCAGGTTTCTATCTTTAAATTTTTGAGTTTTTTTGCTAATAAGAATTATTCAGAAATACCCGAATCATCTTGCAACTGGTCTAATTCACATACACGGTACAACAATTATAGGAAAAAGGCATAATCAACAATAGAAATAATCTGAAAATTTTTCCACAATATATTCCTATAAAGCAATATCTAAATAAAGTCTCCAGTATTGTTTAAAAATTCTTTCAAGACAGCACACAACACAAGTAGATCTTTCTTTCCTGTGGGGAGCTCATCAAACAATCTCTTCACCATTGCACCTACCTGGGTAAAAATCTTTGGACTTAGACAGCTTGATGGTGGCTCCAGTTTCTTTTTGCAACTGAACAATTGTCTGTCCTCCCTTCCCAATTATAGATCCAGCAGCATAACTAGGTATGAGAACCTTTAGAAAATACTGGCCGTCTTCTGAAAAATGCAAAGAAATATACTCGGTTAACACAGTATTTCAAACTTTGTATCCCCTCTCCACCCTCAAGAGAGAAAAACAGCAACTAAAGCACTGAGTATATAACTGCAGGAAATATGAAGTTAAACATTTTTTGAGAATGAAAATAAGCCAATTACATTGAAAAACAAACAGGTACAAAATGTTTCCCATTTTATAGGATTTATACTTTCAAGCTTGGAATTAAAATATAAACATATTCTATTATTTTGCAGCACTGTAAAAACTGATGACTAAATTCCAGTTGTTATTCCAAACATGGAAATCTTCCAATTCTATCTGTGGCAAAATGAAATGAACTGACCCTTTAACAAAACTTCAGAGGTTTATAAGATGACAAACCTTCACTTAACATATTAAAAAAGAAGAAAAGCCCAGGACTGTAAATAGTGATGAGCTATATTTATTTGTCATTAGCAGACACATAAGGACTACAATTAGCCATCGCCTATATCCTACTTAAAGTCCGCAAAACAACCATTCTCCTACCAAATAATCCACCCAAACTGTGAGGTGTATTCCAAATCTTCAATAACTGCCAGGAAATAACTCAGTGTGGTGGACTGGCAAATCTAACTAATCCTAGTGCATTTCTTTAGCACTTCTTAGTCTACCGTGATCTCGTTTAAGCTCATTAATTAAAGGACCTTAAGAAGAATTTTGCCAATACTAAAAAGCTTAGGAGTCATTTATATTAAATAGGCTTAAAAGTGACAAAACAGGTAATGTTCCTTTCCCAAAATAATCACAACTTTTAAAACGGAAAGGGGGTGGAAGAACCAGGAAAAATAAAATGAAACGTTTTAGAAAATTAAGCCAACTCCACAAACTTTAATTTCCGTCAACTTGATCACATCTTATACAGGAGACACCCCGGTAAATCCAGCTTTCTTAATGTGAATGAATGTTCCAAATGTTGTGGTGTGCCACTCAAAAGACCCCCATCCGTCTACAATGCATATGCTGGAGATAAATTCACCTCTGCTTCGATGCATTGGGTGCATTGTTAAGATGATTCCAGTGCAAATGAAGAAGCGATATCGGTCCCGTTAAAACTCATCTTCCAAGGAAGCGCAGGATGTTAACTAACAAGTCACCGTTCCAGACACCCCCACCCTCGTATGCACCCCCCTGAAGACAAATCAATGAAATATTTGCACCGACAATCTAAGTGCGGTAAGGGCATGCACTCATCAAGATTTTGCATACTACTTGTGGCCCAAAGCAAGAGGATGGAGAGAGGAAAAACTCTCCGGCGCCCCAATCATTCGCAATCCGCTACCCAAGTGCCATTTATTTATTTATTTTATCAGACTGTTAAACGCAGCGCGCATCTTCGGGCGGCCATCACCTCACTCCGGGGTCATCCTCCTCCTCCTCCTGAATGGACCTTCTTGCCCAGGTCTAGGATATTTACATGGTCAACCTCTGGACCGATTAAATGGAAAGATAGGTCTATTCCGAAAAACGGGTCGCCATTTTGATGAATGATAAACACAGAAATGGAAATGTGTCGGGGACACCTAGGCGCGGGGCAGGTGCAGGGGAGGGGGCGCGGGGCAGGGGCGCAGGAGCCGCCGGGTTCGGGCTGGAGGTGTCCGGGCCGCGGGAGGGAGGGAAGGAAGGAGGGAGGGAGGACGGCGAGGGAGGGAGGCAGGGGCGGGCGGCGGGGGATGGGGCCAGCGGGGAGGTGGAAGCGATACCCACCGCCCGTATTGGTCCTCTTGGTGCTGCCGGCTTCAGGGGGGGCTTCCAGCGGCCTTTTCCGCGAGTCCGGCGGGTCCAGGTCTATGGGAACCCCAGTGTGGGTCCCGTTCTGCTGGATGGGAGCTGCCGCCATCATGTTTGCAGTTCCTGCCGCTGCTACCGGGAGAAGGTTCTCCCTTTTGTTTTGGCTTTTTCTTTTCTTTTTTCTTTTTTTTTTTTTTTTTTTTTTTGCGTTTGGGGTTTCTTAAGGTTTTTTTTTTTTAATCGGATCAATATAAATCTCTTTAGGAAAAAAAGCAATGTTGCTGGTTTGTTCTCACTGGGGAGGGGGCAGGGCTGAAGAGCAGCTGCAGTGCAGTGTCAGAAAGGAGACAGGGGAATGGAGGGGGTGTGAGAGACCGAGGGTGAAAGAAGAAGAAGAAGAAAGGAGACAGGGGGAGAGAGTGGAGAAGGGAGAGGGGCGAGTGAATGAGCGGGAGGAGGGGACCGGGGAGGACGGGCAGAGGGAGTGGGAGAGCGCGAGGGCTGGCGGGGCGCGGGGAGAAGCCGAGGAGGAGGGGAGAGTGAGGGAAAGAGTGAATGAGCAGGAGGAGGGGAAGGAGGTGGATGCCGAGAGAGGAGCGAGCGGCAGAGGAGGGCAGGAGCCGGGAAGGAGCGCGGCGGTCCCCGCGCCGCGCTAGCGTTGCGCTCGCTCCCGCTGCTGGTGCTGCCGCCGCCGCCGCTGCCGGAGCGGTTCTGCCGTTGCCTGGGCTGCTCGGCGCTGCTGCTGCTGCCGCCCGGTCTCGCTCATTATTTCTCCCGCTTGTTGGGGGGGGCTGGCGGGGAGGGAGGGGGGTGGCTGTGAGGGGAGGGTAGAGAGGGGTTGAGTTCGTAGACTCCCACACACTTCGCGCTCGGGTCCCTGCCTCTCAGCAGCGCCGCCGCCTCCCAGCGCCGATGCTTCAGCTGGCGGGGCGGCTGAGGGGTGAGGGGGAACTCCGCGGGCGGGGGCGAGGGAGCGTGTGTGCGCGGGCGTGTGCGCGCGCGAGGGGAGCGCGTGCGCGATGAGGACGCGCACCGGCGGTTGGGGCGGGGGCGGGGGCGGGGGCCGGGGCGCTCCTGTGGGAAGGGAGGGGTGAAAGGTCGCCGGTCCCCGGCAACACGGCTCAGGCAAACGTAAGCGGCTTGTCGCAGAAACCAAGGGGTCCACGAAACGCGCTAGGCTAGAAGGCGGGAAGGAGAGATTACTGACAGCGGTGCCAGCCAATAAAATAGAAAAGTGAGAAAGGTTCTTCGGGCCCCTTCCCAATCAGGAAACTTGGGTGATGAGGGGCAGCGAAGGGGTGGGGTGGGATCTTGGTCCAGCTGGTACTGGAGCGGCGACAATTTTGGCTAGTCTAAGAAGGGCATTCGAGTGACCGTTGACAACGGGTGGGACAGCGTCAGAGCTGGAGGGAGAGCCAGCACTGTATGCTTCCAGGACTTCTTGCTAGGTGCATTAGTTTTTATTTTTAAGAGTTGGGTAAAAGACATTAATTAGTTAGCATCTCACTCATCGGCGATTTTCTACGGTATGATTTCATCCAAAGAGGATTTCTTAATCGCACTGTGTGACACCGTTAGGGGACTTAGAGTGTCACTCGCCGCCTTAAATCCTTTCGGGAACAAGCCAGGATATAAATAAATAAAGCTAGGTGTGGGTCTTCCCTTCACAAGGCGCTGGTAGGCAGACTAAAGACAGGCAACAGCTGGGTGTGCACACGGAACTAAATATTGAACGAAATACGAGTGTCGGAATAAAATTCATTGCCATGTGCACGGCTTATGATTATACAGATCTTGGACATATCACGGACCTGAACGTCAACCCTACAACACCGGATGAAACATCTAATGTAGCTGGAATAGACTCTGAAAGGACGTTAGGCATTATCTAAATCAAGTCCCTCGTTTTACAGATGAGTAAACTGACTCAGTGAAGTATTTTGCTCAAGGTCGTTCATCAAATTAGTAGTTTAATTAACTCAGTGTTCTAGGAAGCAGGGTAGTAGAAAAGCATGGGATTCGGAGTCTGAAATCTTCCTTGGTTTCTGGTCCTTGTAGGCTGTTTTACAAGTGTATCTTGGGCAAATCCCTTAACGTGTTGCCATTTATTAAGGGCTTACCACGTGGCAAACAATCCACTTTGCATGCTGTGTCAATTACATGCAGTATGTCGTGTAGTTATTACTGTCCCCATTTTATGAGGTAGTTTAGGTTTAAAGATATTAGAAATTTACCCAAAGTTACGCAGTTATAAACATTGTAGTAATTTCAAACTCAGGTCTTCGTGACTGCAAAGGCTGTTGTCTTAAGTATTGCAATACATTAGAGCTCCGGATTCCCTCCCACTCAAAACAGAGACTGAGACTCCAACCAATTTCCACCATTCTTGGGAGTCAAACGAGAGAGACTGTGGCAATGTATTCTAAGCTGTACAAAGGTATAAACATATTCACTAGATTTGTAGAATGAAGATATTCCTTCCCTATACTTTGCACTACAACAATTCAACCAAAAAGATGGCTTTCATACTAAGCTAGCATAAGAAGGAACTTCACTGTAATTATGATATTCTAACCAAGAATATATGCATATCTAGGCAATAACCAAAGTGAATAGAATAAAATTTAATTCCTGATAGATTAAATAGGCAATAGCAAGGAATGCTAACGCTCCTCATAGCGTTCTTGTTGGAAGAATCATCTAGGAGGCATTGGGATTTCTGGTGCTTTTTAAGCAATGAGAGATATCAGTCCACTGAATGAGGAAAAGAATAACGTTTAGTTTGGGACTAAAAGTTCATCTGGACTACGGAAAACACGTTTGCCTCAATCAGTGAAGAAGGTATGCTGAGAGCTGAAAGAAAAGGAAAGCAGGTAAGTTAGTGCATATTGGAAAAGGTCTATTAACCAAAGTCCAAAATTTTGATCCGATGTGTAATGTTATAGGAAACCACTATATAGCCTTCATGACCAAAATAAAGAGGAATTAAACATACAATTGGGTACAAATGGAGCTGTGATGAGGAAAAGGGGTTTGGAATAAGTATGTGGTATTCAAGATAGTAAAAGGCTGATGCCAGACGTTGTACAAAGTGTTCAGTGTACAAAATTATGTAAGGACGTTTTTAAATGAAAAATTACAAAAGGGCTGGTATTTGGCACTAGATTGTTTTAAAACAGTAAACAACAGTGGACAAAGATATTTGAAGGACAGATAATTCAAACATATTACACTAAAGCTCGAGCAAAGTACTCAGTAGAATGTAATTTTGAATTGGAGAAAGACTGAGGTTAGAATTGGAAAAACTTAGTTTAACAAATTTCTAAAAATAAAATATATCTAACATAGTTTAGAAAATATTTGGCATTGCCATGCATCAATTAAGTTGAAAAAGAGCTTGTAAGTTAAATTGCTTCACAGATACATGCTATTAAATAAAAGTCACACTGTATTCTTATAGTATTTATTTGACCCTTCTCTGATTTCTTTCTTCAGACTTAATATTTAAATACTATTATACCTATCACTCCATGGGGCCCAGAAATGGTAGATATAATTTCTAATGTGGATGGGATGCTGAATGGTAACTTAGGTATGATATGCCAGGAATCACAGAGACTATCCCAAGACCTAGTCAGACATCAAAGTATCAGTCAGCTACGAACTATTAATAATCTGGACAATGAAGATTATCAGAGAATACATTCTAATTAAGCTTCCATTTTTTAGTATATTTTGTTGTTTTTTTAAAAAAAATTATACTTCTACATCATTCTTATTGCATATCCCTATAATTCTGATTAAATGGACATCACAAACATTTTACCCTTCGTTTTCTGCATTTTGTATCAGCTAATAAAGCTGAATAACTAAAAATGTACAGTAGATCTCAGTTTATTAATATTTGGTATGGTATACCTTTTATGCTACAAATAAACTGTTAGAATATACTTTTTAAAAATATAATAGAAGCATTTGACCTTTTCTCCAAAAAGAAATACAATTTTATTTTTTAATTAACAAAGCAATTCAGCTCTACTAATTTAATAATATTTATAACACCTTAAGACACCATAGAACTTGTGTTAGTTATAAGCAACTATGATAGAAAATGATATTAATATGAATAACAAAATCCCTGTTCTTTATTGTCTTTTATTGAGAGAGTTTTCTTCCTGTTTCAGGCTAAGTAATATAGACATAAGATTTTCTATTTTCAGTAACAATGATTGGCTTTCAAGACAAAGGACAGATAGTTGATATCCACAGATATCCCTAAACTCACTTTGTCTCCATTCTCTTGCTTTTCCTACAATCGATCCTGTTACTCAAAACATAATACAAAACATAAATACTCCCACTACTTGAATGTCTCTTGAACGCTTTGGGAAAACATTTTCTGAATTTGTGTCTCACCAGAAGCAGACCCTGATTTAAAGATTCAAGTGCAAGCAATGTATTTTGGAAATAATTTCAGGAAGCACAGTAGGACATGGGAAGTGAGGCAGGGAAGGGAAGGAAAGCAAAAAAAAAAAAAAAAAAAAAAAAAAGTGTAAATTGCCAAGCAAGTTGTCATTGTTTTTAATCTCACTGTGATTTTCTTGGAGCCAGTTTAAAACACTAGCCCTAGAACTATCCCACTGGAAGTGTGAGAAAGCTGAGGTATATATGTACTAGCTCCCTTCAGCCATTGGTCAAGATCTATTCCTAGTGGCATTAACTCAATTCATGCTGGCCAGTCTTCAACTGCCAGCACTGCATCTTTTTCTGAGCACTTTCTCTGGTCACTGGAGTCTGCGCTGCCCTCACACAGGCTGGAAACAGTGGGGCATTAATACCTCCTGGTGTCAGAACATCCCCACGGTGACGGAAAATCAGGCCAGTGGGCCCTAAAATGATAGAGCACAGACATATGAGTGAGGCTCTACCAGTTCGTTACAAGTATCAACCTAAATTTAGGGAAAAAGAAAATGAGAAGACTGTTAATACAAGGTATTGTTGGGAATTAAATAGTAAGGATAATGAAATAATTTGGAAAGCTTGAAGTACTGAAAAAAGAAGGCTTTATAATTTCTATAATTCAAATACTGTAACCAAGCACTGAGTGTAAAAAGCCTGAATAATTTGTTTTCTCTGGGCTCTTCACAAACAAATTTTTAATTTTTTAAGGTATAAGTCATGAAGAATCAATGTATGTATTCTGATTTTGTTGTTGTTATTGTTTTGTTGTTGCTGTTCAATGTAGCACAAAGAAAATAGGAGCAAATACATACCAAAAGATACATGACCTATCCCAATTCTTTTATAACAAGTTCTATAAATAGACGTATTGATTAGAAATACTTTTCTAAGATTTCACTAATAAAAAAATTATTTATTGAACTTTACCTTGTCAAAAATTAAACAGTTTTCATGTTTCTCTACTTAATAATAATAATAAATTCACTATTGGTGGATATGTTTATAAAAGTATGAAAGCTCACACTAATTTATATATAGAGATAAATGTGTTCTATACTATTTCAAAGTCCCCAAATCTTAATATTCCTATTGTAAATATGTCATCCTAATAGATATGTTAGGATTAGAAAGAATACTAAATTCTTTGGGACTGAATATGCTTCCTTGGTTTCTAATGGATCATTAATTTTTCTAGCACTTTTTCTAAATATTATGAAATGTGTCATTTCGTACTTTACACACTTGACTTAAAGGCAATAAATCTGAACTAAGACTACACAGTGCAATAAAAAAGAACTTCATAATAATTGTATAATGTTATGTAAACATTAGGGGAAGCTGGGTGAAGGGTACAAGAGAACTTCTACTATATTTGCAATTCCTCTTTAAGTCTAAAATTATTTCAAAATAGTTAAAAAAGGAACCTTGAATTGATGATCTGGTTATGACTCTTCCACGCACTAACTTTGTGACTTACAGTAGCTTAACTTCTCTGAATTTTAATTTTCCCATCCATATAATAGGAGACTTGATAGATGCTCTGTAAGTTCCTTTTTCTTGAAAAAAAAAGTATATTTTCTACCATTTGTAGAATCTGACAAAGAATATTATCAAAATCAATGTACATAATATGTACCTTACCAGGTATTTTTAAATGAGTTAGCAGTACACATTTTGATGATGTACCGTTAGGCACAATGAAAAATAAATACAAAGGAAAACAAGATTAATGTAAAGAATATATTCAATATACTTACTATCTGTATTTTTGCATTTTAAAAACAATAATACTTATTAAAATCTACAGTTGAAAATACATTTTCTTGGAACCACAGTTCAAAATGTGATAGTTGCATCTTTTAAAACATTCGGATGTGAAAAATTTCTGGAGTAAAACAATGAAAGATAAAGATGTTAAGATATAAAAGGAGAAGAAAAACGATCTTAAAAAAGAACTACAAAAGTAGACTAACAAAGCAATAACTGACTAGTATTTATATGTTTTGTCCACCAAGTTTTAAATCACTTGGACTGTATACCATATATACTGTATTCTGATAAAGCCTAGGGTGACTCCAAGTCCAGTTGCCCCCAAATGATCCTAGCTTAGGCCAGATGTCCCAGAGCAATTGTTAATACCCTCAAAATTGTCCTAACTTAGATTATTATATGGTCACCCTAATAATACTCAAGAGCTATGACTTTTTGTTGTGGACCTTTCCATTTTAACCATAAGATTTTGTGGATTCATAAGATTACTTGACGTTGCAATTCCTCTATGTGTAAATAATAGAAATATTTATCATAGTTCACTCTTATGCCATCATTGTGGTGTAATAAATTAGTACATTGTCACATCACCTTTCGTGATGTTCTTAGCTAGAGCTAAGGCCAGAGATCAAAAATAGACATAGGAATTGGTAGAATATAATTTTTTAAATGTATCTTTTCACATTTAAAGATGGAAACAATCATTTTTATAGGATAGCTCCTTCATTAAAAAATACTGTATATAGGAAGATGAAGTGAATTGAAGAAATAATAAATGAGATGTTATAAATATAATGAAATGCAGCTTCAAATGATAAATAGTAAACACACAGATGGTATCAGGGAATAGTTTGCATTATGGATTATTCAGATTTCTTATCTGTTTACTTCCTAGTACTCAAATAAGCAATAGTATGTCTTGACTTCTGGATAAGCTTTTAATGCCTCTGGTCAAGGCTCCTTTCTAATGTAGTTTGCTATTTCCAGTGTTTATTACAGGTCAAATAATAAAAAGTTACAACAAGATTATTTGTGTTTATAAGTAAAATAACAAATTGGCATCCTTGTATATTAAAAAAATACATTACCATAAACCATTTGGATGTGAAAAACATTACCATAATCATTCCTAGATTTTGCCTTAATATTTAATCTTTTGGTTTCCCTATGTAGTCATAACCATGCTAAGTCGTGAGTGTGTAATTTACATCATATAATTCTAAATTATTGTATCCATGTATCATTTCATGTAATTGAGAGCAAATTGAGCTTACTTATTAAAAAATACCATTTACATGTGGATGTATATGTGCATATATATATATACAGAGATTGTGTGTGTGTGTGTTTATATGTATGATAGATTGAGGGAGACAAAAAGAAACTGAGTAGAGCTGTTCTAATTCTGTAGTAGCGGTAGAAAAAATAGTAAAAAAAATAGTTTTTTTTTCATTTTACCTTCTCATTATAGAAAATGTGGAACATATTCAAAAAGAGATAAAATAGTATAATGAATCCCAGGTACTATATACCCACATTCAAAACTATCAACTGACCAATCTTGTTTCCTTTGTAACCCTTACCTCAGGATACTTTGAAGCAAATTCTGTCACATCATTTTTCTTCAAAAGTATTACAGACTTTTTAAGAAAACTAAAATATTAGTTTGAAAATAATTAACAAAACTCCTTAATATCACCAAATATCTGATCTGTATTTAAATTTCCTTGATGGTCTTATAAAGTTATTTTACATTTTGTTCAAACCTCTCCCCTAATAAAATACATGTATTGCAACTGCCTGGTATGTCTCAAATCTTTTTAGGTATACATCAGTCAAGTTTCAACTAGAGAAATCAGAGAAATAAAACCAATAAATATATACACATATTTTTAATTTTTATTGTTTAATATAGATAAATAGTAACAATAATAGCAAGGGAACTGGACTACACAATTGTGGGCACTGACTAAGCAAGCTCAGTGTCAGGAAGATAGAGGGGGAATGGAGAGCAATTGCAGGCCCAAATGTGCTTGGAGTCTCCACTTTCAGGAGGAACTAGTCACTTTGGTAACTAACCTCTTAAATACCTCCTTCCAGGTACTTAAGAAAACTTTCACAGTTTGTCCAGAATTTGACTGAGGAGCTGATATAGTTAGCCCTTGTGTCTCCACCAAAATCTCATCTTGCATTGTAATTCCCATAATCCCATAATCCCATAATCCCCATGTGTCAAGGGAGAGACCAGGTGGAAGCAATTGAATAATGAGGGCTGTTTCTCCCATGCCATTCTTGTGACTGTGAGTTCTCACGAGATCTGATGGTTTTATAAGGGGCTCTTCTAGCCTTAACTCAGCACTTCTTCCTGCTGCCTAGTGAAGAAGGTGCCTTGCTTCCCCTTCACCTTCCACCATGATTGTAAGTTTTTTGAGGCCTCCCCAACTATGCTGAACTGTGAGTCAACTAAACCTTTTTTCTTTATAAATTACCCAGTCTCGGGCAATTGAGTATAGCAGTATGAAAACAAACTAATACAGAAGCCATGACTTTATTTTGATAATTCTAGTCAAATTATCAAAATTTGTGTAGTCAGTAGGCCTAGAATTTTCTACTTATAAAGGTCAAGTAAGAATTTAATATACTTCCTATCTCAGGAACATTAAACATATAGTTTTCATGTGAAAAGTTAAGTTTGGGTCTTTTCTATACCTTCCAAGAATCTACTTAATATGTTCAGTAAATCCTCCACCTTCTTGAGCTGATGGAAGGCAGTTACAAAAAATTATTATCATTATTTATTGAATCTGCCATGTGTCATTTCTGGTATCATTTTGGCTGTCTGCTTTTTCTCTTTAACATGGATCAAATTGTCCTGCTTTTCTGCATGTAATTTTTTATGAGATACCGGTTGTCGTGAATTTTATCTTGTTAGATGCTGGATGTTTTTGTGTTCCTATAAATATTCTTGAGCTTTCTCAAGGGATGTGGTTCTTTAGAAAGTGGAATTTTGGGGTCTTCTAAGCTTTATTAGGTGGGACCAGATCACCATTTAGTAATGGGCTAATTTTGCTGTGTAACCGAGGGAATATCCTCTGAGTACTACAGCTGATGCATAATGAATTATGAGGTTTTCAACAATGTGGGTGGTGGGAACAAGAACAATTCCCAGAGCTGTGTGAGCACCAGGTGCTGTTACCTCTAATCCTTAAGTAGTTTTCTCCAGTGCGTGTGCTGATTAGTACTTAGCTGAAGACTCAAAGGGACTCTTTCACATTTCCAAAGTTTTATTTCTGTGGAGCTCTTTTCTCTCAGTACATTGCCACCCTGTGTATTCTAGCCATCCTCTTTGGTATTTCCCTAAAAAGTTAAACATAGAATTCCCATATGACTCAGCAATTCCACTCCTAGATATACACACGAAAGAATTAAAAGCAGATTTCCAAACAAATACTTTTACATAAATTCATATAACAGCATTACAATAGCCCAAAAGTGGAAACAACCAAAATCTCCATCAACTAATGAGGGAACAAGCAAAATGTGATAGTCATCCAATGTGAAATCATTGAACCATAAAGAGGACTTAAGAACTTACGCATGCTACAACATGAATGAAGCTCAAAAACAGTATGTTAAGTGAAAGAAGTCAGATTCAAAAGGTCACATAATACATGATTCCATTAACATGAAACGTACAGAATAGATAAATCCATAAAGACAGAAAGACTGTTTCTAGAGGCTTGGGGAAATGGTAAATGGGAAATGACTGCTTAATGGATTTGAGTCTTCTTTTTGGAATGATGCACATGCCTTAGAACTAGATACAGGTGATAGTTACACAGCACTGTGAATGTAAAAAGTACCAATGAATTGTGGTGTACCATAAAAAGGTTAATGGCTAATTTCGTGTTATCTGAATTTTACCTCAGTAAAAAAAATGTAACTCCCTCCGATACTCTGCACCATCTTTCCAGAATCCTCTAATTATTCTCTACAAAGAGATTATACTGTGATACAAGTATTTAGCACAAGCCCTATGTTTATAAAGGTTACACCCAATGTAAAACACATAATTTATGAAAGAAAATATTAATAATTTTCCTTAAATAATATTTTGACAAGAATTAAAAGCTAAACAGAAGCATTTTGTGTGTGTATGTGTGTGTAGTATTCTTTCTTCTATCATTGTAGAATGGCCAGATAAATACAATAAATATGTTTTCATTGAACATAAAGTATATATCCTCGTGATGCATTAATAATGCATTTGTGGAAATTCTTGAAAGATTATTTCTTCACTCATTTCATATTTGAAGAAGAAGGATGAATTAGGGAGGTGTCAGAAAGATAAAGATGAGAAGCAGTATTATATACCATTACCATTTTGTAGAAAAGCCTTTGTAGCATGAGGTAGTAGAGTGTAGTGATTAAGTATACACCCTCAAGTCAGATTACCTGGGTTTGTGTATTGTCCTCTTACCTACCATGTGACCTTGGACAAGCTGTCCACCCTTTGTGGCTCAGTTTATTCACCTGTAAAATCAGAATAATGTCACCTGCCTTTGCTACAGAAAATAAGTACTCCATCAAAATTTATACTTCCCCTTGCACAGTGTAATGTTATTTTTGAAGGATGGCTGCATGGCCAGGCACTAAGTTTCTGAGCTTCCCATGCATTCAGGTATGACCACGTGACTATTTCTCACTAAGAGAGTGAAAGTTGAATTGCTGTATACCACTAAAGGCTCATGGTTTTCAAGAAATTATAGTGCCTTCTTCATAATATTTTCCCCTTCCATCAATCAGCTGGAAGTGGTGAACAATAAGGCTACTAGTCCCTGAACCATAATATGAAAGAAAGCTGCCTATGACCAAAAATGCCTTCACTGGACTAGTATGTGAAGCAGGGAGGGGGGTAACATCTACTATGTTACGCTACTAGAATTTCAGGGGCCGTTTGGTATAGCAGTAGGCGTAATCCTAATATTATGTATTAGGGTTATGAAGATCAAATGGATTAATGTAATAGTGCTTGCTTATAACTGAGCTTGGCATATATTAAGTGTTTGCTAAATGTTAGCTATGATATTCTCTTTTTATTGTGACAAAATGTGAATACCATAAAATCTGCCATTTTAACCACTTTTAAGTGTACCATTCAGTGGCATTATTATATTCACAATGTTATGCAATCTTCACCACTCTATATTTCCAGAACGTTTTATCACCTCAAATAAAAATCTCTGCCCTTTAAGTTATAACTCCTCATTCTCCCTTCATGCAGACAAATTTGCCAATTCTAGATATTTCATCCAAGTGGAATCGTCCGATATTTGCAAATTTATGCCTTGTTTATTTCAGTTAGCATGATGTTTGCAAGGTTCATCCATGTAGTAGCATATGTAAGAACTTTGTTTCTCATTATGGCTGAATAACATTCCATCATAGGTAATATCACATTTTGGTTTAACTATTTATATATGTTGATGAACACTTGAGTTGTTTCAACCTTTTAGACATTGTGAATAATATTACAGGGAACATTGGTATGCAAACATCTTTGTAAATGCCTATTTTCAATTTGGGGGGATATATACATACTCAGTGGAATTGCTGGGTCATATGGTAATCCTACGTTTAACTTTTTGAAGAACAAACTGTTTTACGCAGAAGCAGCATCATTTTACATTCCTATCAACAATGTACAAGAATTCCAATTTCTGTCCGTCCATCATTAACACTTCTTTTTGTTTTGTTTTTGTTTTTATAATTATACCAGTAGGTGTGTAGTGGGATCTCTATGGATTTTGATTTTTATTTCCTTAGTCACTAATGATGTTAAGCATTTTAAAATGTGTTTATGTGTTGATTGGCCATTTGTATATTTTCATTGAAAAATATCTTTTCAAGTTATTTGCCCATTTTTAAACTGGGCTTTTGACTTTTTGTTGTTCAGATGTGAGTATTCTTTACATATGCTGAATACTAGTGCCCTGTTGGATATAGGATTTGCAAATACTTTCTCCCAATTTAAATGTCTTTTCATTTTCTTGATGTCCTTTGATATATAAAAGTTTTAATTTTAATAAAGTCCAACTTATTTTTCTTTTGTTTTTCTTTTTGTATCACATCTAAGATTCCATTGCCAAATTTAATGTCATGAAGATTTACCCCTGTATCTTTCTAAGAGTTTTATGATTTTAGATCTTATAGTTAGGTTGTTGATTTATTTTGAGTTAATTTTTGTATGTGGTATGAGGCAGAGATCCAATTTCATTATTTGCATGTGGAAATCCAGTTGTTCCAGTACAATGTTAACTATTCTTATGAGTTATGGAAGGTATCAGAGTCCAGTATACAGTAGTATAACTTCCTAGTGACTTGAATATCAGCATACTCTATTTCTTTTATTTTCCTTTTTTTTTCTTCTTTCTTTGCTCTTTTAGCATACTCTTTCTAAATGAAGATTTAGAAAAGGTTTTTGTTGGTACTAATGGAGGAAGACAAAAAATGGAGAATAAAGATGAGGAAAGAAATGATAGGATTCTCTTTTATCTTGAAAAAGTCATTTATGTCTATATTAACGGTATGTTCCAGAGCCTCCAAAAATTCCTGGGCACTCATAGTAGGATTCTGATATATAGTTTTATATGCAGTCTTTATGCCCTATTCCCCAGAAGTCCTGCTACTCTACATAAGGGAAAAGCCTGGGATGACAAAGGATAAATATTTTAAGTGTTCCAGACTTTTCCATTCTACATTTTCACCTCTGTGCTCTATTAGCTCTTTCTAAAATGCAAAGCTAAAATGAAAGTTACTCCCACCATGCTAAACTACACAACAACTAAAATTTCTCTTATGCCTTGCCTTTGGTCTAACAAAACATTTTGCCTCCTAAACTAAGGAAAGATAAGAATTTTAAAAATAGAACTTAGGTAGAAACTAACAAAAAATGGAAAGCATAGAAAAATTAAAGTTTAGTCTCTTCCCTGTGTACTAACAACTAAAATGTATCCATGAACTGGCTTCGTTAATACATGTTTATGGAACACCAAGGCTTGCTTCCTATTTCTTACTTCAAATATGCCAAGGCAGCATGTTTATCCAAGTGTTGTTAGCTGGAGATAGACTTGGGATATCCCCACATCTAGGTAATAAGTTTCTCAGTTTTATTTGCAGATTTATTTCCAGCTCTCCCTCCTCAACCCCAGTTTCAATCTATAAAGTTTTCATACTTTAAACCAATTATGTGAGTCATAGACATGTTCCTATATTCCCTCAACTAATCCCAAAGATTGCATATTTTGTTAGCACAACCCTTCATCACACCCCGATCCTATGATCTCTTTTTACCTCTCACCTACTTAGCTCATCCTTTGTCTGAATTATTTTTGCTAATTGGTTGTGAAGTTAGTCCTACATGCTGGAAAAGACCAACCTCTTAGCATTGCAACTAAAGAGCAGTGCTATAGGTGTTTGTGGCTGAGCATATATTCAGCAAGTGCTGTTACCGAGGTGGATTTAACGAGCCTGTCAGTAGACCAGTGCCCAACATATAGTAGAAGACTAGCCTCAATAACACCATCATGGAGCATAAGGAGTAATGGTAAAGACACAATTCCCATTAAGTAAAGACCAGCCCATATCCTCATCCTTATGTTCAATTTCTGAACAGGTACTAACTACAACTCCACTAGATCCTTGGATATCTCTAGGGAGAAAAAGAGTCCCCTTCATTAAATACAAAAAGTATAATTTTTTTACTACTCTAAAGAGAGAGAATTTGAAATATGATTTGAGGTTTTTTTAGAACATGAAGTATGCAACTTAGTATGTGGAGCAAATTCACACTGGCTACATTAATATCCAGTCCTGGTCTCTCAAGCAGCTCTGTGGTTCTGACAGAAAATGCCATAATTCCCTGCTGGAACCTGTCTGAATCCTGTCAGCTCTTCTGACAGCCAGAAGCAGTGTTCTCATCTTTTACAGTTTCTAAAACCCTTTTTCTATTGAACTGCCCAGTAAATTCTTATTTCTCTGTCAATGAGAAATCTCTGAATTTCTCAGCTTATTTGCAAAGCAGAGATGAATGACAGATTCTGAGTTTAATTACTATTGAAGTTCAGGACACTAGTTCTGTCTACCACCACAAGCCTTTTTGAAATTCCCCAAATGCTCACAAACAGTACCCATCTAGAGCTCTTTCATTTTAGGTTAACAACTTGAAAACTGCTCTACCAACATGTATAATAATAACCAAAATACTAGGAGATATCCAATGAAAATAAGGGCAAAGTTATTTCAGTAGACCTCATAGACCTAAATTAAAAAGTTATTTCTGTAGATCTCCCTTTTAAAGACTTCCTAGTAAAGTTCACTCAGGGATGTCTGTATCTGTACCAGTTGTATATATTTTAACATTCTCTATATCGTATATTTTCTAACATGGTCTTTCTGTATTTCAATCTTTTCATAACTCAATTTGGAGTATTAAATGCTATGTCTTAACTTTTTGCTCTTTGCATTCTCAGCCCTTTTGTTGACTATCTCTGTGACATTGGACAAGCACTTCACCTTTTGGGACCTTATTCATCTATAATATAAAGGAGTTTATTAAACCATTTTGAGAATCCTTATAGTTCTGACTTTCTATAAGAGTAATTTGAAAATATAAAATATGAGTAAGAAGTCAAGGAAATTTTATCTCTAATTCTTTTCTGAGGATTTGAAGAGTTAAATTTAAATCTATTACTTTATGGGAGAATACTAACTTACAATAATATATTAATTTTAATATATTATTGATAGTCAATGAAAGAAGAATAAAGTGTATTGAAATAGATATTTCTCAAAAAATTTGTAAATACTTAAGTCACTCACACATGACGTGTGATGCTGGATTCTTTATGTAGATTTAGATATTGAATATATTCTTTCATAATGCAGACAAATATTATGTCCCTGTGATACATATAAAATGAAATTATTTGAAATAATTGCAAGCCAGAATCAATTATATAGAGGCCAAAATGTATCATTCTGTTGATCCAAATTGTTTTGCCAAGGCAATTTTGAGGTAGAAGCAATTTTGAGGGAGTTTGATTTATACAATTGATAGGTTAAAGGCTAGCTGCCTTGTTTTATTTTACCAGCACTGTCTCCATTTTGAGCTAACATTTCAGCATAGGTAGATTTTATGTTTAAAAAATATTGTTTTCAGTGCTCTTATGAAAATCACATAATCTAGGAACTCTGGTTCCACATTCACATGTAGCAGTGCTTGGCCAAAGCTGAAAAGCAGCTGTCTGTTTAGTCAGGGCATAGGCTGTGGCCCTTGAACTGATTCCCACCACTCACACTTATAATGGGCTACTTCACTTATTATGTTGCCTACCTGCAATTTCAGTGAATATGTTTATCCAATTTGTTAGCACTGTTAATATTGAATGAAAATAAAATTTTCCTCTGGATTTATAAAAAAGGCTTTGGATTCCTTGTCACCCAAATTTAGCATCCTGTTTTAAAAGCGTGTTTATCAGAATTTGTATGTTTTTATAGCTTTTAGATCCTTAAGCTTTCTGAAGTGAGTAAATGTCAACCCTTGATTGGCATAATGTCCAAATAAAGACAAGGACAAGCATTGAGTTATATATTCTTCACAGAGAAAATACAGAAAAAAGTATTCCATTTAAATTTGAATACCAACTAAATGGAATATTTAATAAGCACCATTATTAATAGTTAAAATTCCTCAAATATTTCACCCTAACACTAAGAAAGCTATTTAGACATTCAAACACTGAAAATAAAAGCTAAATTAGATGGATGTGTTATGGCTTTAAGTGGAGCCCCTTTTTAAATAAAAATAAGTTATAAAATCCTTTTTTTTTCCTTAGAGATGGAGTCTTGCCCTGGCCCCCAGGCTAGAGTGCAATCATTATCATAGCTCATTGCAGCTTCAGCCTCCCAATTAGCTAGGACTATAGGTGTGCTATCACACCCAGCTAATTTTCTTTTAATTTTATAGAGATGGAATCTCACTATGTTGCCCAGGCTGGTCTCAAACTTCGAGCCTCAAGTGATCCTCTTGCCTGGCCCTCCCAAAGTGCTGGGATTATAGGTGTGAGCCACTGCATCCTGCTTTTAACATGTTAAAATGATGTTTATGTCATACACTCTTAACATGACTTTGGAATGATCAAAGTATTTTTACACAAAACTCAAAAATTTAAGTCCAATGTATGCAGAATCCCAGAGGCTCTTCTGCAAAGTACTAGGAAGTCACACATAGTAGTTTAAAAACTATTGTTCAATTACTAACCAGCCGAAGATGAAAATACTTAGAAGTTTAATAAACAGTTTACTTAAACTAGAGATTACTTTGCTGTTTGTTCCCTCCCTTCTTAAAACATATTTAATTCTGAAAGAGATATATGGAACCATTGAAGTCGGAAATTATCTTGATGCCTCAGCCATATTTGTGCTCTTTCCACCATGAAGTCTCAGGTGAATGATAGGGTAGAAAATAATATGTTTTGTCCATGGCAGCTGCTGTAGGACAAGGAAATAAAGATCTCTACCTTAAAGTAGAGATTTCAAGCTTTCTGGAGTTGCATTACCTAAAAATTGCAAAATATCTTTTTTATTATTTTATTTTTTTAGAGAAAAGTTTTTGCTCTTTCACTCAGGCTGACTGGAGCAGTGGCACAGTCATGGCTCACTGGAGCCTTGAATTCTTGGGCTCAAGTGGTCCTCCCACTTCAGCTTCCCGAGTAGTGGGGACCACAGGCATACCACCATACTTGGTTAATATGTTTTCCTTTTTTTTTTTTTTTTTTTTTGGTAGAGATGGTGTCTCACTGTGGTGCCCAGCCTGGTTTCAAACTCCTGGCGTCAATTGATCGTTCTGGGCCTCCAAAAATGCTGAAATCACCAAAATATCTTTTATTTGATTTCATAAAACATATTAGCCAGCCTCTGAGATAGGCTACTTGGCATAGACATTTAATTTTCTGAGTTTCATCGTTCTGTTTTATTTTGTTTTGAGAATTTGGTGGAGATGCTGGAGATCATGAAAAATATTGAGATGTTCCCAACCAGATGTGCAAAATTTTACCTTATGGTATCTTACAATGTTCTTTCTTGCATCTTAATTCTGATAAAAATGTCATCAAAAATGAACATTGGTCTGGCCAGTAAATATAGTTCAGATAGATTGAGTGCTTCCACAGAAAACATACTAGACATTTAAATGTATTTCCACTATTAGATTATAAAATCCAAGGTACCAGAGCTTGTATCTGGCTAGGTCATCATTTCATTTCATTTCTCAACACAATACATGGCCAGAATATATGTCTGAAAAGTATTTGTTAAATGAATTCCTACTACTTTTTAATGACCTATTAATTGCATCCTTGATATGTAAGAATTCAGAAGCTTTCAGATATACATTCACTGTAATTAAGACAGATGCAAACTACTCAGGAAGTGTCAAATATGCAAAGTTTACTTTACAGTGAAGCCAGCTATATCATGATGTGTAGCCTTTATTTTACTATTTTTAGATCAGTGTTTCTCAATATCTTCAAATTAAATGTACCCAAATCACCATATTTGCTGAACTAATAGTTATAGTACCCTTTAGTATGTTGTTTAATAGTCCATATAGAATGAGCAATTATTTTCAGACAAGTGCTATACTTTTGTAGACAAAACAGAATGAAATTTTAAAATATTTTTCAAGTAGTGGAATTACTACGTAATATATGAAAAGATGCTCAACCTCATTATTAATCAGGAAAATTAAATTTAAGCCATAGAAAGAGAGTTCATATCTATCAGATTAAAGCAATGTAAATATCTGATAATAACAGATTTGTCAGGATATGAAGCAATAGTACTCTCATCTTCTTTGGTAGGTGTATAAGGCCAATATCCCTGAAGAACATAGATGCAAAAAGCCTTAACAAAATACTAACAAACTGAGTCTAGCAGTATATTAAAAAGCTAATTCACTAGGATCAAGTAGGCTTTATTTATGGAATGCAAGGTTGGTTCAACACATTCACAAATCAGTCAGTGTGATACACCACATAAACAGAACCCAAAACAAAAACCATACAATCATGTCAGTAGATACAGAAAAAGCCTTTAATAAAATGCAGCATCCCTTCATGACAAAAGCCCTCAACAGATTAGGCATTGAAGAAACATACCTCAAAATAGTAAGAGCCAACTATGACAAACCCATAGCCAACATTATACTGAATGGGCAAAAGCTGGAACCATTCCCCTTGAGAACTGGGACAAGACAAAGATACCCATTCTTACCACTCCTATTCAGCGTAGAACTGGAAGTCTTAGCCAGAGCAACCAGGCAGTAGAAAGAAATAAAAGACATCCAAATAGGAAAAGTAGAGGTCAAGTTATCTCTCTTTTTAAATGATATGATTCTAGAATTAGAAAACCCAAAAGTCTCTGCCAACAAGGTTCCTGGAACTGATAAACAAATTAAGTGAAGGTTCAGGATACAAAAAATGTACAAAAATCTGTTGCATTTTTATATGCCAATAATGTTCTAGTTAAGAGCCAAATCAAGAACACAATCCCATTTACAGTAGCCACAAAGAAAATGAAATACCTAGGAATTCATCTGACGAAAGAGATGAATGATCTTTATAAGGAGAACTACAAAACACTGTTGAAAGAAATCAGAGACAACACAAATAAATGGAAAAATATCCCATGCTCATGGATTGGAATAATTAATAGAGTCAAAATGGCTATATTGCCCAAAGCAATTTACAGATTCAACACTACCCTTATCAAAATACCAATGTCATTTTTCATGGAATTAAGAAAAATCTATTCTAAAATTCATTTGGAACCAAAAAAGAGCCCAAATAGCCAAAGCAATTCTAAACAAACAAAAAAACAAAACCAGATGCATCACATTGCCTGACTTCAAACTATACTATGAGGCTACAGTAAATCAAAACAGCATTGCACTGGTATAAAAAGAGATGTATAAACCAGGAGAACAGAATAAAGAACCCAGAAATAAACCTCTGCACTTACCATAATCTGATCTTTGAAAAAATCAACAAAAATCAGCAATGGGGAAAGGACTCTATATTTAATAAATGGTGCTGGGATAACTGTTTAGCCATATGCAGAATGAGACTGGACCCCTACCTCTTGTCATATATGAAAATTAACTCAAGATGAGTCAAAGATTTAAAGTAAGACCACAAACTATAAAAATCCTAGAAGAAAATCTAGGAAAATACTCTTCTGAACATAAGCTTGGGCACATAATTTATGGCTAAGTCCCAAAAGCAATTGCAGCAAAAACAAAAAATAGACAAGTGGGATCTAATGAAACTAAAGAACATCTGCACAGCAAAAGAAACTACCAACAGAGTAAAACAGACAGTCTACAGAATGGGAGAAAATATGCCCAAGCTATGCATCTGATGAATGTCTAATATCCAGAATCTACAAGAAAATTAAACAAATCAATAAGCAAAAAAAAAAAATCCAATTAAAAATGGGAAAAGGATATAAACAGACACTTCTCAGAAGGAGACATAAAAGCATCCAATGAACATATGAAGAAATGCTGAACATCACTAATCTTCAGATAAATGCAAATCAAAACCACAATGAGATACCATCTCAACAGATTATTAAAAATTATTAAAAATTCAACAAACAACATGTTGGTGAGGCTGAGGAGAAAAGGGAATGCTTATACACTGTTGGAGGGAATGCAAACTAGTTCAGTCACTATGGAAAGCATTTTGGAGATTTCTCAAATAACTTACTAACAAAATAGAACTACCATTCGACCCAGCAATCTAATGAGTATATAATCAAAGGAAAATAATTCATTCTATCAAAAAGTCACATATACCCATATGTTCGTTGCAGCTCTATTCACCATAACAAAGACATGGAATAAACCCAGATGCCCATCAACAGTGAATTGGAGAAAGAAAATGTGGTACATATACACCACGGAATACTATGCCACCCTAAACAGGAATGAAATCATGTCCTTTGCTGCAACACGAATGGAGCTGAAGGCCATTATCCTAGGCAAATTAATGCAGGAAAAGAAAACCAAATACCACATGTTCTCGCTTGTAAGTGGGAGCTAAACATTGAATCTACATGAACGTAAAGAAGAAAGCAATAGACACTGGGGACTACAAGACAGCAGAGGGAGGGAGCAGATGTGGGCTGAAGAACCACCTGTTATGTACTATTGTGTATTGCCTGGGTGATAGAATGGTTGGGACCCCAAGACTCAGCATCATGCAGTTTACCCATATAGCAAACCTGTACATGTACCCTTTAATCTATAATAAAAGTTGAAATTAATTTATAAAAGAAAATAGTTTATAGTAGACATTCAGGCTGTTCACAGATATTTCTTCTTCTTCTTTTCTGGGCTTGCACTAAAATGTTTACCACCCCCTTAAAGTTAAATGTGACTATGCAACCTGTATACTTTTCAAGTGGGAGACTTTAAGAGCTGGTGAGTGATTAAGGAGGTGTTTCCCCTTTTCTTGTGGTGACTGGCAGCGTATTCTTAGGAAGGATAATGTGAGAGAGAGACTCTCCCTACTCAACCCCCTATCTAAGATGAAAACATAACGTGAGCAACAAATAAACCTTTGATGTTTTAACCGCTAAGATTGTGGAGGTTGTCCAAGCCCATTCCCACTGCTCTAGCTTACTAAGTAAAGTCAAACATTTTTGTGTTTATTACCCAGCAATTTCAATCGATGGCATTTGCCCATTTGAGTATATGTATAAGGAAGCAGGTAAAAGGATGTTTACAAGAACATTGTGGTAATAGGAAAAAAAGGAAAAAATGGAGTATCCGTAAACTATAAAAGAATAAACTCTAATATATTCATACAACAGAATCCTGTAGAGCAGAGAAAACTAATGAAACATAGCCAAATGCGTCAACAAAGATGAATCTCTAAGTATATTATTGAATGTAAGAAGCAAGTCAGAATAGTACAATTCATGTTAAAGGCAAAGTGTGAAGAGTTGATGGAAATTATAAGAATCCATGCATAGGTTGTAAAAATATACAGATAACCTAAGAAATGATTAATATGAAATTCAGGATTGTGACGTTCTCTTCTCCACTATCTCTATATAGTGTAGAAGACAGAGAAATGTACTCAAGAAGTAGAGGGCTTTTAACAGGCAGTGTTTTATTTCTTAACCCAAATAATGGATATGTCTGTGTTCATGTTAATGCACTATAACTTGTCCTTACATGTTTTATATATTCCTCTCCATGTATTCCATATTTCACAGATAAAACTATTTTAAAGCCATCAATAATAATCCTGACAAAGAGCAGCCCATGAAATAGGTTGAATAATATTTTGTGGAGTAGCCTATATAGTTCCTTAAGAAAAGTTTGATTTTGTTGTTCAGGGACACAGATAGAGATGAAATAAGTGATATCCTAATTTTGCTTTGGATGATTTTTGTGAGAAGTTGGGCAATGTTTTATTAGCTCCATTTACATTTTTAGGTTTATGAAGTACCAGTATATTTGAAGATTAATGTTTACAAAACACCTTGCATCTGAAATAGTACCATATTCTGTATTAAAATATGATACTACTATTGAAAATAATATATTAAAAATACGCCATAGCTTCTGACTAATGAGCATTCTTGAATGAGTAATGGGAGTATTGGCAATCTAGATCGTTATTGGGTTGGTTCTGAGTGATGATATGAAACATTTAGCTTAATGGAAGAGATAAAAAATGAGAGCAATTAGATAGATTTTTGAAAGCTGAAAGTTCAAACATATACCAAACTCTGAAAACACTTTCATAGTGCTTTTTACATGATGAAAAAAATCTGCCAGGGGCACACAAATCCATAGGAAGAGTGTTTTGAACAGAGAAAAAAAATGTAGCCTTGCTTAGGATGTTAGCACCAAATGTCAAAATGCCATGCTGCTGGCTTTTGGTGTTAACTTTTGTAGATTACGAGTAACCCTCCATACAATTTTAGTTTTTCAAAGGGTCGTGAAAAAAAAAAAGGTCCCTGCCAACATCACACCTAAATTAACAGTTTTCCATTTTTTTAAATAAGCAGGATTTAGTACAGTGCTTTCCTTAAAGGCAGGACATTAAAGACAGGCTGTTAAGTCAGGCCTGACTAAAACAGGGGTTTGAGGACTGACTCCAAGGTGGGTGAACACAGCATCTGAAGCATGACAGTATCAGGTAGGAGCTGAGTTAATGCTATCCATGGAGAGTAATGTGACCGATGAAAGCACCCTAGTAGTGGTATCTAAAAAATGGCCAAATTTAATGCCAAAGAAGCCCATCTGAGTTCAAATCAGACCTCAGTCAAAGCCACGGGTATAGGTATGTTTCTAGAAAAGAGAAGTAGATTAGGATTAGGCAAGCTGGAAGGCTGAGTAGGATTCGCTAACAGGAAGTTAGAATGTGAATCTGAACCCAAAGCAGGCTGCTAATCATAAAGAAAAAGTATACAATGTAGCTGTTTGCTCCATCTGAGTAACATAAATGTCTAGAGCATTCATACCAAGAGCGTTATGTTGTATGTCCTAAACTCTTCTCAGCTAGGAATGGAAATTTGAGTAGTCTACCAGGCTTGTGTGATTCCCAGCTTTTGAACCACATAGAGTTAAATTTGCAGGATTCTGAAGGACTTCTGTACTCGTAATTGGCCAGACCCAAAAGGAAGGGACTGATTATAAAAACCATCTTTTTAATGGTTACAGATAGTCAAAACTTTTGATTCTACTTGCTGCTTCCTGGAACTCAGCCTGCATGCTGTGAGAAGCCCAAGGCAGACCAAGGAATCACAAAGATGAGAACAGAGGCATTCTAGGTATATTAAGCACTGACAACCCCATGAGTGGGTAATTTTGGTAGCCGCCTTCCAATATGGCATCCAATAAAGGCTGCTTCCTGGTATTCACATCCCTGTGTAGTTCTCTTGCACATTGTATCAGTGTTAGTTTGTTTGAATACTACAGAGGTGATGATTGTCACTTCCAAGATTACATTATAAAATGCACTGTGGTTTCTATCTTGGTGGCCCTCTCTCAGATCACTCTCTCTGGGGGAAGCCAGCTGTTATGTTCTGAGGACACTCAGGTAGCCTATGGAGAGGCCTATTTGGTGAGGAACTGAGGGCCACCATGAAGTGAGTCTCTCTTACTTCAAATGACTGCAAATTTAGCTGATAGCTTGCCTCAACTACAGGAGAGACCCTGAGACAGAACCACCCAGTTAAGCTTCTCTTGGATTCTAGATCCACAAAATCTGTGAGATAACAAATTTTTGTATTCTCAAGCTGCCAAGTTCTGGAGTAACACATTGTACAGCAATTAATAACTAAAGCATACATATTAAGCATTTCAGATCAATTGAGACTCCAGATGATTGTAGCCCCAGCTGACATGTGGAATAGAAGATGCCATCTGAGCTAAGTTAACCTTAAGTCATGATAGACAATAAACCAGTTGTTACATTAAGCCATTAAGTTTGCGGAGTTTTTGCAGCAATAGATAACTATAACAGAAATTGATAACTAGAAGTGGGGCACTGCTGTAACAAAAACCTAAAATATGTGACATTGACTTTGGGACCAGTCAGTGGCTATCAGCCAAAGGAGCCTCAAAGAAACAGTTAATGGCAGCTGTAAGATAGCAAGGAAATTGTTATTGGAGCCTGGGGGAGAGGTGACTCTGTTCTGCCCTATTGAGGAGTGGCAGAATGTTTGACAATGCTGTAACTTGCAGCAATATAAAAGATAGAAAATATATCTAATGAACCTCTGTATTTGGCTAATGAGATATCTACACAGAATGTTGAAAGTGCCAACTGGTTTCTTTTAGTTGTGTATGATCATTAATAGGGTAAAATAAACTAAAGAAGGAACTGTTCAATTTTCAACCAGTGTCTAGAGTGTGAGTCAGCAAACATCTTCTGTATTGGACCAGATAGCAAATATTTTAGGGTTTTCAAGCTGTATGGTGTCTCTAGCAACTGCACAAGTCTGTAGTTATAGCATAAAATATATCTAGACAATGTGTAAATGAATGGGTATGGCTGTGTTCCAAAAAACTTTGTTGACCAAAGCAGGCGACAGTCTGCATTTTACCTGTGGGCCAAAGTCTACCCACCTCTGATCTAGAAGAAACACATGTGAACCAGTATTTGTAGGTTGAAACATAAATTATTATTTTATCTAACTCCTTCAGCCCACAAACACTTTCCAGAATAAATAAAAACCTGGAGACAAAGATCAGATTCAGAGTGGTACCAGAACAGCCTCAGAGTGAAAGTGAAGATCAGTTCAGGGTGTAATTGGAAGGCCCTTTGTACAGTCCTCAGAAAGACAAAGGGATTATCCCTTAGACTCTCATATAGATAATAGGGCTTTTAGAATCTTAAGGACTTGCCTTCTTTGACCTCTCACCTAGACAACAGAGTTTCTCACAGTCTTAAGGGAGTGCCTCTTAATCCCAAAAGAGATTTTTAAGAATGTAAAAGTATTGTCCCCATAGCACCTTGATTCTAAGGCCAAGGTAGAGAGGAGTGTGTTCTAAAGAGTCTGTTTTAAAATAACGGTATAGACAGGAGGTTAAAAATTTTTAAAGAAATTTTAACAACTTGGAGTAAAAGAGACAGAAGTAGTTCAAATTGAAATAAGACCTCATGAGTTATTAATCTCCTATGAGAACATGATTTCACTGCAAACACATTCCATTTCTTATGGAAAGAGAAGGATGACTCAGAAGGCAGAGCTATGGGGAACCACTCTTATGTAGCAGAAATTGACCCTAATAAAGAAATATTTTCTGCCCCTTGAAACAAAGAAAATGGTGACAAGTCTTGCTCGATCTCAGAATTGCTATGAACTAGTAACTGCTGTGGGACTCCTGTTTCACTGTTGGAGATTGGAGGTTTCTATTGCGGCTGCCATGACCCTTTTCCACTCTTGTATATTGTACAGGTCAGATAATGATTTTATTGGTGTTGTTTCATTTTTTTAGTTCACAATTGCTCCTGAGGACTGTGAAAAGTCTCCCCCATCTGCATCTACCTCTGTCAATAGATGACAGGAGTGTTGGATATGAGCTGATACATAATGGAATGGGAATTTGTGGGGATCTTGGGATGTGGTGATTGTACTTGGTATGAGAATTGTTACTGCCAGAGGGCAGAATCTGGAATGCCTCTCCAAATTCTTCCCCTTCTTGTACATGCATGTTAGTCCTAGTATCAAGTGATGCAGTTTATCTCCCCTTTCCTAGACTATGGGCTGCTCTTGTGACTAACTCTGATCAGTCAAATGGCTATGAAACTGGTAAAATTGCTGCTTTGGGACTCAAAGGCCCAGAATTTAAGAGGATTGGTAGTGTGGTAGATATAAGATATGCTGCTCAGATCCCCTCCTTAGGAAAGAACTTGTTGTGCAGCAGTGAGGAATGAAGACAGCAAAAAGCCTTGAACTCCTTCAACAAGTACCTCAGCTGTAGAGACCTGGCTTACCTGAGATCATACTCTCAGGACAAAGGGAGCATATAAAGGTCTGAACATTTTGTCCCTATGTATGACAAGCGTGCATGTTAAACAGCCACATCACAGTTTGACTTCTCTCTCTACCTAATCCTGCTCTGCTTTTTTCCTCGGGTGGTGATTCCTAATAAACATCTTGTACATAAAACTTCGCAGAATCTTCTTGAGAATCCAACCTACAACAGGTAGCTTGTACTTCCAGCCCTTTAGAATCTGGTAACCAGGCTGTGGAAAAGCCAAATCTGTATGAAAAGTCCACATGGAGAACACTCTGGTCCATGAACCTAGCTGAGTCCCTTGTCAATAGACAGCAGCAGCTGGAAACCATGCGAATGAGCCATCTTGAACTTTCAGCCCTGCTAAACCCCCAGGTGATTGTACCCCACCTTGCTGACATCATACAGGTCAGAACCACCCAACTGAACCCAGTCAAACCATGGAAACATAAACAACAGTAAAATAATTGTTTTGAACGACTAAGTTTTGAGGTGGTGTATTATGCAGCAGTAGTTAACGGAAACATCTTCCCAGCAATCTCCTTGCTAAGCAAAAGTTTTTGGCAAATTGCCGCTGCAGCTACTTCCTCTGTTTACTGTTAACTGCTAATGTATTCCCCACCTTTCTATCCCCAGGTTACTGTGCACTTATTGTAAAACTCAGTATTCCTTTATCTTTTTGGATCTTCATCTATTTGGGAAACTATCTCCCAAATTTTTTAAAAATATAAAAAACAAAGTCAGGATTTCTAAAAAGAGGAGGTTTAAGAAGAAAACTTTCAGACATTGCTCTTTGTCCTTTCTTCTTGCAGATACATATCTATTTCTAAAAAGAGGTACTTTGTCTTGCCCTTTCTTATGAACAACAAGCAAGGGGTTAAGGTATATTCATCTCTTTTACTTTCCATAAAAGGAAAAACAGATTTTGCTTGTCTATATCAGAAAGTCTTAGTCCAAAATAGGATATTTTCCTAAGATTCTGCTGTAACCAGTAGTATTGGACAATCTGTTATGCCTTGAGCAGACTTTGAGAAATGTGGTCTTAAATAATTAATTTTTAATGGTACCTTTTCAGGGAAATTATTAAGTGGATAAGTTTGGAGTAGGATAATCTTTGAAGACTTTCAATATATTTCTAAATTGTTCCATAAGATAAGAAAAATCAGCTGCCTTATTTTCAGTTTCTGACTCTTTATTAACAGGGTAAGATAAAGTTGTCACTTTTAACTACGTGAAGATCTGTACATTGGTAAATGAATTATTAAGAATCTACTATACATAATAGAAATTTTATTATATTAGCACCAGTGGTGCTGGGTATTTCATAACGTTTTGGGTACTTTTGGTAATGTTTGTCTCTTATTTTTTTGAATTAAGGTTAGGTTTAACCCTTTGTGCAGATTTGCCCAGGATAGACTGCTTTATGTCCATTATCTCATGATTACTATTATCATTATTATTACTATTGTTTTCTTTCTTTTTTTTTTTTTTTTTGAAACAGAGTCTTGTTCTGTCACCCAGGCTGGAGTACAGTGGCACCATCTCGGCTCACTGCAAGCTCTGCCTCCCAGGTTCACGCCATTCTCCTGCCTCAGCCTCCCAAGTAGCTGGGACTACAGGCGCCCGCCAACACAGCCGGCTAATTTTTAGATTTTTAGTAGAGACGGGGTTTCACTGTGTTAGCCAGGATGGTCTTGATCTCCTGACCCCGTGATCCACCCACCTCGGCCTCCCAAAGTGCTGAGATTACAGGCGTGAGCCACCGTGCCTGGCCACTATTGTCTTCTTTTATTCACAAAACTGCGCTTCTTTGGATGGTAAATTATGTGGTTACCTTATCTCAAGTGGCAGTCATATCTAAGACATAAAACTGGGCATACTTATATCAAAAAATAATTAGACATATTTAAGTATTTTAAAAGTTAGCATGTTTTGGCCACATAATATGATCAGAGCATTTAAGTGTATTCGAAAGCTTAAAAAAGGTTAGCATAGATTTTAAAAAGAACCTACATAATTTTAGGCTTAATTGGTTTAAAATGCCCTTTCTCAAGTTGAAATAAATTATACTCCATAAGTTGACTTTAATCATTTTTGCCTATAGCATATTTTCCAGTTACTTGAAGAAGACAAATGAGGTTTGAAACCACAAGTAAATTAGAGGTTTTCTTGATCAGCAGTTACATAAATTAGAGGGAATGTCAGTTTTATATTGATATTTAATAATAAGTTGATTAAACTTTGATTGAAAACTTGTTTGTTTACATATTATGTAAATTTATTTTGAAATAAGTTTTATGGATTTAGATGATGTTTACAAATGTCAGTTTGTAAGTTTACATGTGCCACATAAATTTTGGTGCTTATATGACAGACCCTAAACAAATTTGAATTTAGACAAAAATAGCAAAATGGTAGAATTAGTGATTAGAAAGATTTTCTTTCTTTTTTTAAAATAACTTCAACTTTTGTTTTAGATTCAGAAGGTACATGTGCAGGTTTGTTACATGGGCATATTGTGTGAAGCTGAGGTTTGGGACATGAATTGTCCTGTCACTAAAGTAATAAGCAGATACCCAACAGTTAGTTTTTCAACCCTTGCTGGCCATCCTCCCCACTCGCTCTAGTAGTCCCCAGTGGCTGTTGTTGCCATCTTTATATCCATGTGTACCCAATGCTTAGCTTTCACTTATAAGTGAGAACATGTGGTATTTGGTCTTCTGTTCCTGCATTAGTTTGCTTAGGAAAATGACCTTCAGTTACATCTATGTTGCTGCAAAGAACATGACTTCATTTTTTTTTATGGCTTTGTAGTGTTCCTTGGTGTGTATTTCATGTTCATTATTCAATCCATGGTTGAAGGGAAAGATTTTCAAACTTAAAGTTTAACCTTTGTCCCCATTAGTTTTATATTTTTAATTTTAAACAAGTGTCATATATACTGACATGAAAAAAATCTCTATTATTGTCGTTTTCTCTCTTGGAACCCTGTTTGCTAGCCCTATATCCTAGCCAGATCCATTTTCTGATCTTCTTTGCCTTGTGAATTTTATCCCTGTGAACTTTATGATGTGGTTTCCTTTGTCTTGCATGTCAGATAAAGGACTAGTATCCAAAATATAAAAAACTGTTAAAGCTCAACAGTAAGAAAACATATAACCCATCGAAAAAGTGGGCAAAATATCTAGACACCTCACCAGAGAATATAGACACATGACAAATAATCATATGAAAGACGTGCATAATTATTTCTTATAAGGGAATTCCAAATTAAAACAACAATGCAACACCACTTTATAACTATTAGACTGAGTAAAATCCCCCAAACTGACAATACAATTCTGATGACAATGAAGAGCAACAATTAATTCTCGTTGTTAACCTGACTTCAACCTATACTATAAGGCTATAGTAACCAACACATCATGGTACTGATACAAAAACAGGCACATATATAGAATAGAAATATCCTGTTTCTATTCAGGAACAGAATAGGAAATTCAGAAATAAAGCTGCATACCTACAACTATCTGATGTTTGACAAAGCTGATGAAGATGAACCATGGGGAAAGGACTCCCTGTTCACTAGATGGTGATAGCATAACTGGCTAGCCACACGGAGAAGAATGAAACTGGATCTCTATCTTTTACTGTATACAAAAATTAACTCAAGGTGAATTTGTGATTTAAACATAAGACCTCAAACTATAAGAATCCTAGAAGAAAACCCATGAAATACCATTCTAAACATTTAGCCTTGGCAGAAATACCATTCTAAACATTAGCTTTGGCAAGGAAGTCATGACTAAGTCCTCAGAAACAACAAATGAAAATTAACTAGTGGGACCTAATTAAACTAAAGGGCTTCTACACAGCAAAATAAACTATCAACAGAGTAGGCAGACAGCCTACAGAATGAGAGCAAATATTCCAAACTATGCATCTGACAAAGGTCTAATATCCAGAATCCATAAGGAACTTTAATCAATTCAACATGCTAAAAACAAACCCATTAAAAAGTGAGAAAAGGACAGGACAGACATTTCTCAACAAGACATACAAGTGGCCAACAAACATGAAACAATGCTCAACATCACTAGTCATCAGAGAAAAGCAAGTCAAAACCACAATGAGATATCATCTCTCACCCATCACAATGGCCATTTTCTAAAGTAAAAAACAAAACAAAGCAAAACAAACCAAGAACAGATGCTGGCTAGGCTATGGAGGAAAGGAAACGCTACATACCCACTGTTGGTGGGAATGCAAGCTAGTTCAGTTACTGTGAAAAGCAGTTTGAAGATTTCTCAAAGAACTTAAAACAGAGCTACCATTCAGCCCAGCAATCACATTACTGAAGTATACACCCAAAGGAACATAAATTGTTCTACCAAAAACACATGCACTTGTATATTCACTGAAGCACTATTTACAACAGCAAAGACATGGAATTAACGTAGATGCCCATTCAATGGTGGATTGGATAAAGAAAATGTGGGACATATACACCATGGCATATTATGCAGCCAGAAAAAGGAATGAAAGCATTTCCTTTGCAACAACACGGATACAGGCTGGAGACCATTATCCTAAGCAAATTAATGCAGGAAAAGAAAAGTAAATACCACATGTTCTCATTTATAAGTGGAAGCTAAACACTGGGTACACATGGACATAAAGCTGGCAACAATAGACACTGGGGACTACCAGAAGGAGGAGGAATGGAGGGAGGCAAGGGTTGAAAAACTGCCTATTGGGTACTAAGCTTACTACCTGGGTGATAAGATCATTCATACCCCAAAACTCAGTGTCATGCAGTACACCTGTATAACAAACCTGTACATGTACCTCCTGAATCTAAAATAAAGTTGAAGTTATTTTTTTAAAAAGAGAAATCAAAACAGTCTAGCCACTTTGAAAGACATTTTGGTAGTATTAAAAAATATTTTCAATATTTAATATATTTTAATTTAAATGTTCAATTTTTTAAACAAAGTTGAACATAGTCTTACTATATACAGTAATTGCACTCCTGGGTATTTACTCAAATGATATGAATACTTATATACACACAAGTATGTGTGTACTTATGTACACACATTCATATGAATGTTTAACTATTCATAATTACCAAAAACTGGAAACAACCAAGATACGCTTCAATAGGTGGTTGGATAAACAAATTGTGTTACATCAATACATTGGAATATTCTTCAGTAGTAAAATAAAAGAGCTCTCAAGACATGAAAAGATGTGGAACATCTTGAAATGCAGTTTGCTAATTGTAAAAAGGCTGAAAATGTACATACTTTATGATTCCAATTATATGACATTCCGAAAAAGGACAATCCTATAAAGACAGTAAAAGGTTTGGTGGCTACCTGGGGTTCAGTCAAAGGGAAGGAGGGTCAAATAGGTAAAAAAAAAATTAGGGTACTTTTTTTAGGGGGTGAAATCATCTTGTGTGATACTGTAATGGTAGGTACATAACATTATGTGTTTGCCAAAAACTTATAGAACTCAGAACTTTATAGTACAGGAGTGAAACTTAATGTATGTGAATATTTTAAAAAATCATCTAGGAGGTCAGAGGATCCCAGGATGGAATGCAGATTGTGACAAGAGACTCTAACTGTATTACAAGTGTATGGGAAGAAAACATTAATGAAGGAAGTGGGGGGAAAGTGCTAATATCTAATAACTTTGGAAAGGAATGGATCACACAATACTAAATGCAAAAGAAACATCTGATACACGCTGTATTTATTTGACAAAGTTGTTTCCCATGGGGTTTTGAGTTAACATTGCTGATGCAGTCATCCCTTGTCCCTCGCAATCCATGGGGGATTGGTTCTAAGACCCTCAAACATTCCAAAATTCGTGGAATCTCACGTGCCTTAGTCAACCCTCTGTAGCCAGAGATTTTGCATCCATGGTTGGTTAAATTGCAGATGTGGAACCCATGGCTACAGAAGGCCAACTACACATACATATTTCTTTTTATTATATGTATGTGTGTGTATATATATAAAATCAAAAAAAATAAATATATGTAATCAAAAAAATCAATGCCCATGAATCCATAGGGGATATACATATATATATATATATCTCCCATATCTATATATACCCATATACAGGATATATACATGAATACCTTTTCTCTGGTAAAGTCTTATATTTAAAGACTTTCCTATGTAAATCCAAAGTTTTGAATGCTTACGAACCAGAAGAAATTCCTAAACGGAAGTCTCCTCACCAATAAAGTCATGATTGAGCCAAATCCTAATTGCTCACAGATGAAGGTAGTGTCGAGGTGTTTGTGTTTCTTTAATTCTTACTGTCTCTTACATTTGTTTGTACAGTTTTGAGTCATTAAAGTGATGTCGTCATTTTAATAATTTATTTATAACAGAAAAAGCTCGATTATGTCTAGGAACTTGTGCTCCTTTTTTTCACATCTTTTTCATCTATGTCAAAAATGGTCCAAATGTTAAAAAATAGTATTCTAAGTAGATGTCACTGTCTACACTATGATAAGAGTAAAACGCAGAGGAACTAACCCACTTTCAGCCTGCTTGCCTAATAAACTGATTTTCTTATGTAACACAGATAAATTTGATGCATAGGTCATCAATATCTTATAGAAATTTAATATCATAAAAAAAGATACAAGTTGAAGGGATGGTCAATTCTAGTCATCCCATTTTTGTCCTGATAGTTGACACCTGCCTATACAGATGATGATGGTTATTAAATATTGCATTGAAATTCATGTCTATGATAAAGCAAACTTAGAGATTACTGGGGAATTAGAGGAATTCTCTAAGAAGAAAGATCAGCAATTCAAAATATTTTCTGTTGAAGCAAAGCTTCAATAAATTTAGAAATAAGTCACAAGAAGGCTGAATGTCTACAGAAAGAAATGCATGCCAATTCAGGTTTTCAAGCTAACCATTTTTTAATCTTCTCTGGTGTAGAATTTAGTTTTATCTTCTAATTTAATCATACAAACTTTTACTTGTACTTTGAATGCATCTATAACATATGGTATATATCTATTATCTTCTATGTCATTTAGTTATTAAAGTAACTTTCCATAGCTCATAAAAGTAATGTTTTTCACAACGGAAATTTAGAAGACTGACAAGACATATTTATAAGATACCATTGTTCCTCTACCAACAGATTGTCATCCAGATAAGCAAAAAGTAAAACAATGTTATCTGTGAGCACAATAACTCAATATATAGGAATTCAAATGTTTTTTTATTTGGTCATCAAGGAAGCTTCATTTGTCTTCTCTTTTTTGGCCTGTTAGATTACTCCATTGCATTTTAGTGCTATCTTCTGTTACATGTGTTTCACAATTAATTCAAAACCTCCTTGTCAAATTATTTATTCTGTAACTCAACTAATGAAAAATATCTTAAATAAATTAATTGCATACTTAAAGAACACATCTAGACATATTGATCTGCTTTCCTGCCATCCTGAATCGTGAAGATAAGCAGTTTTCAGCTAAGACTGTTAGTGTCTTACCTCCATCCGTGGAGCTTTGGAGAATGGATCAATGGGAGGATGTGGCCTGTAGTTTTCAGATCTGTTTGGCCAGGATCAGTAAAATTACATTTTATTTACAATATTCTTATTTTCTCTTGTTGATTATATGACAGCATACTAAATCAGAGAAATCATAGTGTTGTTGCTTAGTTACAATGGATTTTCATTTTCAGTAATTCTTCAGCAAGTAAAAAGATTTTAACTCTTTTTTTTGGGGGTTTTTTTTGTCATGAAAACAAAGGGACTATGAAGTCTCATCTTAAAATCAACTCCAATTTTTTTATTCACTTTTGTTTTTGCTTTTTTCTCTAGCTAACTGCCTTTCCTCATTCTAAAGTTAGCTCTTCTAAATTTGAATATCTTCCGCCAAAATACTTTCTGGCAATCTACCAATGTTTTCACCATTGATATGTGTCAGCTTTCAGGATTTTTCAGTCTGTTGATTTGTTTCTCTTCGAATTCATCCTTCTTCATTCTGAATAGCTTCTGTATTACACGTTTCTGCTTGATTTTTACTGTGGACAAAGCAATGCTTCCTACTTAGCAAAAATAAATTAAAGAATTCTTTCACTTCCAGAAGCCAGAGGGATCAAAGTGCAGTCTGAAGAGTCTGATCATCACTTAAACTTGGGGGCAAACAAACAAAGCAGAAAGAAGCTTGCCGGTTCCATTAAATTTTATTCTTGCACACTCAGTGAACCTGGAAGATGATTTTACATTTTAACTAACTAGGCTTTTTATTATTTGCAAAAGCTCCAATTTAAAGTCTTGACTGAAGATTCTTTAATTCATGCACAAACCACAAAATGTATTTTTTTTTTTTTTTGCAGCAACAGTGAGAGCTCAGAAATTCCCAGACTCTTTTGATGATAAGGTCCAAGAACTTGCCATGTGATCCATCACTACCAGACTCCCACAACTGCATTAGATTTGTTCAGGATTTTCATATAATTTTCATAACTGGCTAAGGTAGGTCATACTAACATAAAGTCCTAGCATGTATAATATTGAATTTGTTCTTTACCAATATCTTTTGGGATCTAAACCTGCTACTATATCCTTCTTTATATTATTACAGTGTTGAAGAACACATTTCCATTAGACATTATGTTTCTCATGTTTGAAGAACATTTTCTCTTGCTCAATATTTAGAAGTAGCATGACATGGTAGAAAAGCCTCTAGATTGATTATTAAGAGGCCTGGTTTTTCATCCTGTTATGTCTTGACTCATTTTTTATGATACTTTTGTATTATTTAAGTTGCTTTTGTTATAAGGAACAGAAGCTCACCCTAGCTAATGTAGGAAAAAAATAATTTCTTGGAGGATATAAGAAGATACAAGGATAGCTTATTTAAAAAGAAACCAGAAAAACTTTAGCAGCTTTTGGAATCCTGGTAGCAACAACAAAGAACTCATCAGGTACTGCTGATGGGATAAAACAGGTCCAAACCCTGTCAGTCTTCTTTTTCTTTCTTGTTTACTCCTTGCTCTGTCACAAATTTCAGATATAACATATCTTATTGGTCTAAATTGAAGAACATGAAGGGAAGCAAATCCTCTTGATTGATCTCCTAACTAGACTGGACCTAATGGGAGAAGACCACTTCCCTCAAAGCAAAATTCAAGTGTGTTAATGGGAAAAGAAAAAAAAAAGATATTGGCAAAATAACAAAATGCAAAAGGATGTGGCAAAAATAACAAGTGGTTCACTCAACCTTTATGCTTCCAAAGACGTCACCCCATATTGCTATGGTTTGTTTGATAGGAAATATTAGAAAAGAACCATAATAATTCAACTTGATAATTATATGTGTTTGAATGGGAGCCACTTTCTAGCAGTTCTTTCACTGCTTTGGACCATTTCCTTATTCTCCTATAGTAGGCTATAGATGTAGCTTTCAAACTGACAACATGGCATCTAGTTTTATTCATCATCCTCCTAACTGCTCATCCATAACTTTTAAAGTTATTCTAAAATATAATTTTGTGTCTTGGAAGCTTTCAGTGGCTTCAGCATTATCTATAGATAAACATAATACTGTTCCGTCGACATGTTTGGCAGAATTAGATGCCCATTCTGCTTAGCTATTACAGTATTCTGTCTATAACTTCTTTACAGTTCTCAAATCACTGAATAATTATTGTAGGACAGAGAAAACGTCTGTTTCAAACAAAAATATTTCAGATAATTATATATAATTCTGGCTTTCTTGCTGCTGCTGTTTTCTAAGACAATTCATATCTGCTTTAAAAAAAAATTGTATAGTTCCAGCCAGGCACTGTGGCTCACACCTGTAATCCCAGCAGTTTAGAAGGCAGAGGAAGAGCTCAGGAGTTCAAATCCAGCCTGCACAACATAGTGAGACTTCACCTCTCAAAAAAAAAAAAATTATTAGCTGGGCATTCTTTTACATGCCTGTAGTCTCAGCTACTTGGGAGGCTGAGGTAGGAAAATTACTTGAGCCCAAGAGGTTGAGGTTGAGGCTGCAGTGAGCTATGGTTGTGCCACTGCACTCCAGCCTGGGTGACAGAGTGAGTCCCTGTCTCTAAAATAAAATAAAATAAAATAAAATAAAATAAAATAAAATAAAATAAAAATAAAAATAAAAACTCATTATAGTTCCTTGTCACTTACAAAGGTTCATAGAGGAAAAATGAAAATTGATACATATTTAAGGAAAAACAGCAAAATTTTCAAAAACTCTGTAAGTTCTTCCATTCTGTTAAAAGGTTCAAACCTGGAGTGAACAGTTATTCATTTAATGGGCCACCTTAATGAATTTGTATATATACACAACTGACTTGAATTTCGTTCCTCTGTACAATCAAGTGACAGGTGACGTGAATTTTCATTTTCTGGTGACAACATGGGGTAGAGTGGTTTAAGGAGCCTGCAAAGCAGAATGAAAAACAAATTTGAAAAAGATTTTAAGGAATAGAAAGTCATGCAATGTGGAAAGTCTTTTCGGTTGGGGAATCTTCACAGTAAAACCAGCCAGTGAGGATTTCCCAGGATAGGAATTGCCAAAAGCTTGTGATAATAGTTGCATCCAGGTTGGGTGCAGTGGCTCACACCTGTAATCCCAATATTTTGGGAGGCCAAGGCAGGAGGCTTGCTTGAGTCCAGGAGTTTGAGACCAGCCTGGGCAACATGGCGAAACCATATCTCTACAAAAAATACAAAAAAATTAGCCAGGTGTCATGGCACGAGCCTGTAGTCCCAGCTACTCTGGAGACTGAGGAGGGAGGATCAATTGAGCCCAGGTGATAGAGGCTGCAGTGAGAAACATAAAAGTTAATCTATCATGCTAAAAATGTCATTGACATCGTGTCACTGCACCCCAGGCTGAATGATAGAGTGAGACCCTGTATCAAAAAAAAAAAAAAAAAAGTTCCATCCAGTATTTAATTTTAAGTCATTTGCTTTTCCATTTTTCCATACATTTTTTTTAATTATACTTTAAGTTCTGGGATACATGTGCAGAATGTGCAGGTTTGTTAAATAGGTAAGCATGTGCCATGGTGGTTTGCTCCACCCATCAACCCATCATCTACATTAGGTATTTCTCCTAGTGCTATCCCTCCCCTAGCCCCCCACCCCCAACAGGCCCCATGGTGTGATGTTCCCTTCCTTGTGTCCATGTGTTCTCGTTGTTCAACTCCCACTTATAAGTGAGGCATGCAGTGTTTTGTTTTCTGTTCCTGTGTTAGTTTGCTGAGAATGATGGTTTCCAGCTTCATCTATGTCCCTGCAAAGGACATGAACTCATTATTTTGTATGACTGCATAGTATTCCATGGTGTATGTGTACCATATTTTCTTTATCCAGTCTATCATTGATGGGCAGTTGGGTTGGTTCCAAGTCTTTGCTATTGTGAACAGTGCTGCAATAAACATACACGTGCATGTGTCTTTATAGTAGAATGATTTATAATAATCCTTTGAGTATCTACCCAGTAATGGGATTGCTGGGTCAAATGGTATTTCTGGATCTAGATACTTAAGGAATTGCCACACAGTCTTCCACAATGGTTAAACTAATTTACACTCCCACCAACAGTGTAATAGCATTCCTATTTCTTCATATCCTCTCCAGCATCTGTTGTTTCCTGACTTTTTAATAATCACCATTCTAACTGGCATGAGATGGTATCTCGTTGTGGTTTTGATTTGCATTTCTCCAATGACCAGTGATGATGAGTTTTTTTTCATATGTTTGTTGGCTGCATAAATGACTTCTTTTGAGAAGGGCCTGTTCATATCCTTTGCAGGCTTTTTGATGGGCTTGATTGTTTTTTCCTTGTAAATTTGTTTAAGTTCTTTGTAAATTCTGGATATTAGCCCTTTGTCAGATGGATAGATTGCAAAAATTTTCACCCATTCTGTAGGTTGCCTGTTCACTCTGATGATAGTTTCTTTTGCTGTGCAGAAGCTCTTTAGTTTAATTAGAGCCCATTTGTCAATTTTGGCTTTTGTTGCCATTGCTTTTGGTGATTTAGTCATGAAGTCTTTGTCCATGCCTATGTCCTGAATGGTATTGCCTAGGTTTTCTTCTACGGGAGGTTTTATGGTTGTAAGTCTTATGTTTAAGTCTTTAATCCATCTTGAGTTAATTATTGTGTAAGGTATAAGGATGTTGTCCAGTTTCAGTTTTCTGCATGTGGCTAGCTAGTTTTCCCAACACCATTTATTAAATAGGGAATCTTTTCCCTATTGCTTGTTTGTGTCAGGTTCTTCAAAGATCAGATTGTTGTAGATGGGTGGCATTATTTCTGAGGCTTCTGTTCTGTTCCATTAGTCTATATATCTGTTTTGGTACCAGTACCATGCTGTTTTAGTTACTGTAGGCTTGTGGTATAGTTTGAAGTTGCGTAATATGATGCCTCCAGCTTTGTTATTTTTGCTTAGGATTGTCTTGGCCATATGGGCTCTTTTTTGGTTCCATATGAAAGTTAAAGTAGTTTTTTCTAATTCTGTGAAAACAGTCAATGGTAGCTTGATGGGGTAGCATTGAATCTATAAATTACTTTGGCCAGTATGGCCAGTTTCGTGATATTGATTCTTCCTATCCATGAGCATGGAATGTTTTTCCATTTGTTTGTGTTCTCTCTTCTATTCTTGAGCAGCGGTTTATAGTTCTTCTTGAAGAGGCCTTTCAAGTTGTATTCCTAGGTATTTTATTCCCTTTGTAGCAATTGTGAATGAGAGTTCACTCATGACTTGGCTCTCTGTTTGTCTATTATTGTTGTATAGGAATGCTTGTGATTTTTGTACATTGATTTTGTATCTTGAGACTTTGCTGAAGTTGCTTATCAGCTTAAGGAGATTTTGGGCTGAGATGATGAGGTTTTCTAAATACACAATCATGGCATCTGCAAACAGAGACAATTTGACTTCTCTTCCTATCTAAATATCCTTTATTGCTTTCTCTTGCCTGTTTGCCCTGGCCAGAACTTCCAATACTGTGTTGAACAGGAGTGGTGAGAGAGGACATCCTTGTCTTGTACTGGTTTTCAAAGGGAATCCTTCCAGTTTTTCCCCATTCAGTATGATACTGGCTGTGGGTTTGTCATAAATAGCTCTTATTATTTTAAGATACATTCCATCAATACGGAGTTTATTGAGAGTTTTTGGCATGAAGGCGTGTTGAATTTCATCGAAGGCCCTTTCTGCATCTATTGAGATAACCATGTGGTTTTTGTCATTGGATCTGTTTATGTGATGGATTACGTTTATTGATTTGCATATGTTGAACCAGCCTTGTATCCCAGGGATGAAGCTGACTTGATCCCAGTTTTTGATGTGCTGCTGGATTCTGTTTGCCAGTATTTTATTGAGGATCTTCACATTGATGTTCATCAGGGATATTAGCCTGAAATTTTCCTTTTTTGTTGTGTCTCTGCCAGGTTTTGGTATCAGGATGATGCTGGCCTCATAAAATGAGTTAGGGAGGAGTCCCTCTTTTTCTATTGTTTGGATTAGTTTCAGAAGGAATGGTATCAACTCCTCTTTGTACCTCCGGTAGAATTTGGCTGTGAATCTGTCTGGTCCTGGGCTTTTTTGTATTGGTAGGCTATTAATTACTGCCTCAATTTCAGAACTTGTTATTGATCTGTTCAGGGATTCGACTTCTTGGTTTAGTCTTGGGAGGATGTATGTGTCCAGGAATTTATCTGTTTCTTCTAGATTTTTAAATTTGTGTAGAGTTGTTTGTAGTATTCCCTGATGGTAGTTTTTATTTCTGTGGGATCAGTGGTGATATCCCCTTCATCATTTTTTATTGTGTGTATTTGATTCTTCTCTCTTTTCTTTCTTATTAGTCTGGCAAGTGGTCAATCTATTTTGTTGATTTTTTTTTCAGAAAACCAGGTCCTGGATTCATTGATGTTTTGAAGGGTTTTTTTGTGTCTCTAGCTGCTTCAGTTCTGCCCTGATCTTGGTTATTTCTTGTCTTCTGCTAGCTTTTGAATTTGTTTGCTCTTGTGGCTCTAGTTCTTTTAATTGTGATGTTAGGGTGTCGATTTTAGATCTTTCCTGCTTTCTTCTGTAGGCATTTAGTGCTATAAATTTCCCTCTAAACATTGCTTTAGCTGTGTCCCAGAGATTCTGGTATGTTGTGTCTTTGTTCTCATTGGTTTCAAAGAACTTGGTTCTTTCTGCCTTAATTTCGTTATTTACCCAGCAGTCATTCAGGAGCAAGTTGTTCAGTTTCCATGTAGTTGTGTAGTTTTGAGTGAGTTTCTTAATCCTGAGTTCTAATTTGATTGCACTGTGGTCTGAGAAACTGTTATGATTTCCATTCTTTTGCATTGGCTGAGGAGTGTTTTACTTCCAATTATGTGGTCAATTTTAGAATAAGTCCGATGTGGTGCTGAGAAGAATGTATATTCTGTAGGTTTGGGATGGAGAGTTCTGTAGATATCTATTAGGTCTGCTTGGTCCAGAGCTGAGTTGAAGTCCTGAATATCTTTGTTAATTTTTTGTCTTGTTGATCTGTCTAATATTGACAGTGGGGTGTTACAGTCTCCCACTATTATTGTGTGGGAGTCTAAGTCTCTTTGTAGGTCTCTAAGAGATTGCTTTATGAATCTGGGTGTTCCTGTATTCGGTGCGTATATATTTGAGATAGTTAGCTCTTCTTGTTGCATTGATCCGTTTACCAATGTGTAGTGCCCTTCTTTGTCTTTTTTGATCTTTGTTGGTTTAAAGTCTGTTTTATCAGAGACTAAGATTGCAACCCCTGCTTTTTTTTTTTTTTGTACTTTCTATTTGCTTCGTAGATCTTCCTCCATCCCTTTATTTTGTGCCTATATGTATCTTTGCACATGAGATGGGTCTCCTGAATACAACACACTGACGGGTCTTGACTATCCAATTTGCCAGTCTGTGTCTTTTAACTGGAGCATTTAGCGCATTTACATTTCAGGTTAATATTGTTACGTGTGAATTTGATCCCGTCATTATGATGCTAGCTGGTTATTTTGCCCACTATTTGATGTGGTTTCATCATAGCATTGATGGTCTTTACAATTTGATATGTTTTTGCAGTGGCTGGTACTGGTTTTTCCTTTCCATATTCAGTGCTTCCCTCAGGAGCTCTTGTAAGGCAGGCCTGGTGGTGACAAAATCTCTCAGCATTTGCTTCTCTGTAAAGGATTTTATTTCTCCTTCACTTATGAAGCTTAGTTTGGGTGGATATTAAATTCTGGGTTGAAAATTCTCTTCTTTAAGAATGCTGAATATTGGCCCTCACTCTCATTTAGCTTGTAGAATTTCTGCAGAGAGATCCACTGTTAGTCTGATGGTCTTCCCTTTGTGGGTAACCTGACCTTTCTCTCTGGCTGCCCTTAACATTTTTTCCTTCATTTCAACCTTGGTGTATCTGATAATTATATGTGTTTGGGTTGCTCTTCTCAAGGAGTATCTTGGTGGTGTTCTTGGTATTTCCTGATTTTGGATGTTGGCCTGCCTTGCTGGGTTGGGGAAGTTCTCCTGGATAATATCCTGCAGAGTGTTTTCCAACTTGGTTCCATTCTCCCCATCACTTTCAGGTACACCAATCAAGCATAGGTTTGGTTTTTTTCACATAGTCCCATATTTCTTGGCTGCTTTGTTTGTCCCTTTTTATTCTTTTTTCTCTAATCTTGTCTTCATGCTTTATTTCATTAAATTGTTCTTCAATCTCTGATATCCATTTTTCCATTTGATCGATTTGGCTGTTGATACTTGTGTATGCTTCACGAAGTTCTAGTGCTGTTTTTCAGCTCTATCAGGTCACTTATGTTCTTCTAGAAACAGATTATTCTAGTTAGCAATTCCTCTAACCCTTTATCAAGGTTCTTAGCCTCCCTGCATTGGGTTAGAACATGCTCCTTTAGCTCGGAGGAGTTTGTGGTTACCCACCTTCTGAAGCCTACTTCTGTGAATTTGTCAAACTCATTCTCTGTCCAGTTTTGTTCCCTTGTTGTGAGGAATTGTGATCCTTTGGAGAGGAGGCTTTCTGGTTTTTGGAATTTTCAGCCTTTTTCTGCTGGCTTTTCCTCAACTTCGTGGATTTATCTACCTTTGGTCTTTGATGTTGGTGACCTTCAGATGGGGTTTCTAGGTGGACGTTCTTTTTTGTGGATGTTGCTATTCCTTTCCGTTTGTTAGTTTTCCTTCTAACAGTCAGGCCCCTCTGCTGCAGGTCTGCTAGAGTTTGCTGAAGGTCCACTCCAGACCCTGTTTGCCTGGGTATCACCATCGGAGGCTGCAGAACAGCAAAGATTGCTGCCTGTTCCTTCCTCTGGAAGCTTCGTCCCAGACGGGCACCTGCCAAATGCCAGCCGAAGCTCTCCAATATGAGGTGTCTGTCAACCCCTGCTGGGAGGCGTCTCCCATGCAGGAGGCATGGGGGTCAGGGACCAACTTGAGGAGGCAGTCTGTCCCTTAGCAGAGCTCGAGCGTTGTGCTGGGAGATTTGCTGTTCTCTTCAGAGTCAGCAGGCTGGAACATTTAAGTCTGCTGAAACTGTGTCCACAGCCACCCCTTCCCCCAGTTGATCTGTCCCAGGTAGATGGGAGTTTTATCTATAAGTCCCTGACTGAGGCTGCTGCCTTTCTTTCAGAGATTCCCTGACCAGAGAGGAGTAATCTAGAGAGGCCGTCTGGCTTTGCTGAACTGCAGTGGCCTCTGCCCAGTTCGAAATTCCTGGCGGCTTTGTTTACAGTGTGAGGGGAAAACTGTCTACTCAAGCCTCAGTAATGGTGGATGCTCCTCCCTGCACGAAGCTGGAGCATCCCAGGTTGACTTCAGACTGCTGTGCTGGCAGTGAGAATTTCAAGGCAGTGGATCTTAGCTTGCTGGGCTACATGTGGGTAGGATCCGCTGAACTAGACCACTGGGCTACCTGGCTTCAGCCCCCTTTCCAGGGAAGTGAATGGTTTTGTCTCACTGGCATTCCAGGAGCCACTGGGGTATGAAAAGACTCCTGCAGCTAGCTCAGTGTCTGCCCAATGACCACCCAGTTCTGTGCTTGAAACCCACGGCCCTGGTGGTGTAGGCACCCACGGGAATTTCCTGGTTTGTGGCTTGTGAAGACTGTGGGAAAAGCATAGTATGTGGGCCAAAGTGCACCGTTCCTCATGGCACAGTCCCTCATGGCTTCCCTTGGCTAGGGGAGAGAGTTCCCTGACTCCTTGCGCTTCCCTGGTGAGATGACTCCCACCCTGCTTCTCCTGGCCCTTTGTGGGCTGCACCCACTGTCTAACCAGTCCCAGTGAGATGAGCTGGGTACCTCAGTTGGAAATACAGAAATTATCCACCTTCTGCTTTGATCTCGCTGGGAGCTGCAGACTGAGCTGTTCCTATTCAGCTTTCTTGCCCATGACCTTTCCATGCCTTTATATTGGACATTGCGTCTATCATTTCAATATCCCTTCCCCTCTTCCCTGATTATGTGGCAACCATTTGGTTTAGATGAGATGAACCTTTTTTCTCCTCCAACAGTCATAGCAAATTAGTCTAAATGATCAGGTAATCTCATAATACTCTATCTACATAGCAATTAGTTTGAAAGTAGTCTAGGCTGAATCCATTCAACACTTTTCCTAACATGTTCTGAGACAGCACTGTTTCCTCTGCCTAGAACTCCCATCTTTCAGATGTCTACGTGACTTCTACAGTTTCTTCAAGTTTCTCTTTAAACGTACCTTCTCCATGAAGTTTTTCCTTTACTCCCCTAACTAAAACATAAACTATATCTTGTGCCCTTCTGTGATCACTGCATATTTATATTTATTGACTTGTTTATTATCTGTATCCCCAAAGAAAAATGCAACTCTGTGACAGCAGAAGTTTCTGAGTATTTTTTTCACTGTTAATTCCCCAATTCTTGGACCAATAACTGTTTGTTGAGTGAATAATTTTGTGTAGTTAGAGATTTATTTTTCTACCACATAAAACCAAAAATCCTAAGGGCTACAGCTCTGATTTAATGTCCATTCACTATACCATTATTGTTATTTTTTTTTTTTTAGAAAACTCAGTTAAATATGAAGATCTTATATTTCTGGGAACTTTGGGAAATATGAGATAAGTGATTTGTCCCTTTTAGGGTAACTTGGTCACAAAAAATGAAACATTGTTGTAAGAATGTATCAAGGAAAGTGGAGCGAAAGGCCAGTAGGAAAACCAAGACTCTCTGGAGAAGTCAACAGGTGAGAAAGAAGGCTATGTTTTTTAAACGTATACAGAATAGGAAAGCTAGTTCACGTAAATATTAAGGGAAGTGTGATAACTCAAGGCTGAGACTGGGTCTTTCCATTTATCATTGATCCAGTACACAGAGAAGGTGTTCAATAGATTGTTGTAGAAATGAAATAATACTGGAAAAGAGCTTGGAGTTGGAATTGCCACTAACTAGGTGTTAGATGTGTTATTTAGTCTGCTCTTGCTAGGCCTTAGTACCTTCATCTATAAAATAAAAGTGTTGGACTTCATAATTAAGTCCTTTTCAACTGTAAAATATCCTATAATTTTAACTGCTTATATATGAGTGGAGACATGCACATACTTTCATCTAATGGAAATAAAGATATAGTTCTTACAAATTTCCTTTGCAAATGTATTTTGGTTAATATAGCTGCCATCAATTTGGCTTATAAAATAGTGTTTTCAATGATCTTTTAGCATGATAGATTAACTTTTATGTTCCTAAAGCCATTTCCTCTGAATGCTGCTGAATTCACAATTCACTAATGGCAAGGATCCGATTAGAACTAATTTCGTAGTGATTCTTTGACATTTTCAAAAACAGAAATGTGTGTGCTTTTCTGAATAAAAGTCAGAGCATACCGTAAATTGTAAAAGTTACTATTAAAGTTCAGTCTAATATTGGATAGTAGTATGAAAGTAAAAGTGCCTGAAAGGCTAAACACTTGCAAAATGAGTTTCTTTAAAGTTTTTCCATCCTTCATTTCTTTTAGTTTTATCTCCCATAATTCTGTACACCCAGATCCACTAGACCTGTTTCCAGACTTCTGTCCCTGTCATTACCCACTTTGTCAGTTCCTCAGCTTCACTATTTGATAAAACTTAAAGAAGCTGATGGTGTTTAGCAGCATAGGCTAACAAGTCAGCCTCTCTCACTCACCAAGAGTGAGAAGTCAATGCAGAAACTCAGTCCTGTGGATAGGGTCTGTATAGGAGAGAACAGAGACTTCTAAGTGACATAAGCACCAGCAGTTTGTCCCTGAGTCCCAAATTAATGAATCTAGTACAAGAAAATTTGGGAGAGAAACACAATGTCTTAACATTTGTGACTGGGCAGCTTGATTATATTACTAGGAAGTACGACAATTTCAAATCTACTTCAATGATGGAGTTTTGCTTCTGGAAGAATTCTTCCCTAGGCTGGACTTAATTCAGAAACTAAATGATGGTCCTGTTCTACAACAAGAATTCATTAGTGGAGCAAGCCAGAGGAAGTAAAGGCAGGAGGAAGAAGGGAGCTAAAAATGCCTTTACTTTTATCATAAGGAACCAGTGAGGCAGACATAAGAAGGAACAATAAGGTTTAAGTGAGAGTATAATTGCTGAGGCTAAGGAAGTGGTTTAATAAAGAGTATAATTAATAATTTGAGTGAATTTCCATTTTATTCATAAGTTAAAATTTAATTTATGATATGTTAAAAATGGTATAAATTCAAAACTATTTTACAAAATCTATCAGAAAGGGGTCAGATTTCATACTGATGCACAGTTGTTTTTTAAAATAAAAATTCAACGTAAGTTTTCTTTTTCCTTCCCCAAACCAAAATATATCTTCCTTTTCTCCCTCTTTTTTTCTCTTCTTTCCTCCCTTCTTACCTTCCCTTCTCCCTTTCCTTTGAGTCCTGTAGGGCATAGCTAAATTTTATACAGGGGCCATGTTGAATGTGAAAGACAACGTGTTCAAAACTGCGCTCATATTCAATGAGTAAGTAGCTCACACTATGAGAGACCTACTGAGCTGATGGTGGTTTCAGGTCTCCCGTCTCGTGTTCGTTTTGGAGTAGACGTTTAATGACTGGAATAGCACATAAATTACCTGATTACTTTTGTATTTTTTTCTTTTTCTTTTTGGCCAAGTGTGCATAACTGAAATTTCAGAAGTTCAGTGCTATATGATATGACTATCTTATCATGCTGAAGAGAAGCTAAGGATATGGATTAGGAAAAGGCCATTTAAATACCTATTTAGGTGGTTATAAATGACATCTGAATAAAATTTATAAACAATATTGAGGAAATGTGAGCCAAATAACAGAGCTAATTAAGAAGTTTCTGGATCTGTTAAAGAAAGAGGCAATTATTGATGGAATTTTTGAAGAACACTGTTCCTTAAACTTTGGAAAGCCTAATTATCTTGAGCATTTGGGTAAAAATGCAGATTCTGGTCTCATTCCAGTAATTCTGATTCAGTAAGATCAGGATGGAAACCAGAAAAGAGAACTTTAAATGAACAAAAGGTGTTTTGGATGTTGGTGTCCTCTGGTCTCATTTTGAAGACCCAGGTTCTAGATGGAAAGAGAAGGAAAGACAATGACCATACATTGGGGTTAGTTTTGGCAAGGAAAATGCTGAGTTTTCTCCTGAAGGAGAAGAGAAGATTTTTAAAATGAAATTAAGAAAGAGCTAAACTGAGGTAAGAAAGAAGACAGTGGTCTTAATTTGGAAGATGAAATAGACTGAAAGATGATCTTTCAGGAGTCAGAGAATGGTGAAGAGCAACCAGGGGAAGCTTGAAAAGCATGGTTAAGGTTTGAAATAGCTCTTATAGCTGAGTGATTATGGCAAGGCACTGGGTCTGCTTGGGTCTTCATAATATTATCCGTTAAATGATGAGATTGGAGCATCATAAACTTGGAGGCCCTTCCCAACTATAAACAATTGTTCAATTGTTCCATGGGAGAAGTTTCCGTCAGCACATCATCTCTGAGTATAAAGTACTGCTATCCGTAACAGTTGTGACAGCAGGTATTTTCCTCCAGGCTCAGGGACAGGTCCTCTGAAGGCAACATATTTCCATCTTAAGGAAACATGATTTCAACTATAACCTCCATACTGCCTAACCTCTATTTTGACTCTAAGAATTATTTTCCTAAAGAGTGAACAATAAACATTGTTAAACAGCAGCGATTAGCCAGTTTAAAATTGGGTAGTATAAACTTTTGGAAAACTGAGTCTGTAAGATTCTACAATGTTGTCCCATTTTGGCAAGCAAATCAATCAGTAACTTGAAAGGCGATGATCTACCTCTAAATTATATATTTTTATTTTTTGTTTCTACTGCTCTTTTTCACTGTAGGCTTGGGATTTTTGTTGTTGTTATTCTTGTTTCAGTTTTTCCTGTCTCATCTCTTAACTTGACTCTCCTTATTGATGTTAACCATGAATGTTGGGAAAGCAGTTATACAGCATATATCCTTCTTGGAAAGAGAAAAAGAGATTCAGACAAGTACTTATACAGTTAGAAATTGCAATCCATTCTACTTTTGACTTAGTTATGGTAGATGGCAGCTCTCTGATCTCATGCTGATGAACAGATTGAATTATAAATGCAAAGCTAATATTTATTGGATGCTTACTGTGATTCAGGCCTCTCTAGCATCAAAAGAGAGTGCCCAAAGAGTTCCCTTGTATATAGAAAGTGTGATATTTAATTTTGTTAACTTGACTAGGCTGTGGATCCAATGTTTTTGTCAAACACCAGTCTAAGATGTTACTATGAAGACATTTCTTCAATGTGATTATCATTTAAATAAGTGGACTAAGTAAAGCAGTTTACCATCCATAATATGGGTGGGCCTTATCCCATTAGTTGAAGGTCTTAAGAAACAAGACCAAAGTTTCCTGAAGAAAAAGGAATTGTGCCTCCAGATTCCCTTTGGATGCAAGACTGCAACATCAACTCTTGCTGGAATTTCCGTCTTATCAGCCTGCCCTGCCCTGTGAATTTCTGACTTGCTAGCCCCTATAATCACATGAGCCAATTGCATAAAATCTCTGCTCTGTGTATGTTTATACATATATGTGTGTGTATATTTGTATGTGTGTGTGTATATATATGTATATGTATATATGTGTGTGTGTGTATATATATATCTGTGTTTATGATATATATGTCAGGGTTCTCCAGAAAAACAGAATCAATAGGAAAGCATATATATATATTGTATATATAATCTATAGAACCCTAATACAGAAGGCAATTGATGAAACATGGAACCTCCTAATGGGTCAGTGGCTTCAATCTATTTGGAATGAAGAACATTGCCAAGACTCAGATGAAAGGCACAAACTTTTTACCCAGGAAAATGTGTTTGCAGGTACACACATATAAAATTTTGCACACCTACTCATGCAAGGTATCCGAGGATTAATCCTTGTACTGGGTTTAGATATCAAACTGATTTGTTTCTAAGTAAAATGCAATGAGACCTTCTAGGTTGGAGGTCTTATTGATTTTCACTCAGATTGCAGATAGAAGTTAAAGGCCAAAAATGTGGTGCGCAGATAAGAATATTATTTACAATCTTCTTCTGGAAGGACCTGAAACAAAAAAACTGCTTCTGTTGATGCACTTTTGAAGGACATTAAAATTGCAAAATGCACACATCCTGAGGCAGCATAGCATATAAAGCCAAAAAGTTAATGGGATGGGAGGGCTCCCACATGACAGTTGAATTGACACAATCATTTTACCAAACACACTCAGAAACTCAACTACTGGAATGAGCATGAGAAATAGGTAAAAATAAGAGCAACCCAAATAGGCGCTGATTCTTAATCCCAAATTGTCAGTGGAAGATTGCATAAATTCCTCCCAGAATCTAGAATATGCCTATTCTTTGTTTCTTGTTACTTTATGGAAAATTATTCCTTTTAAGATGATTTTGAGATATTTCAAAGAAAATTTTAGAGAGTTGATTTTCAAAGGGCTACTGTCTCAAGTGATGATCTTTGACCCATAAATATGAGCAAAAAGTGGCTGCTAGAAATTAGTACAAAGAGGACTCAGATTCTGTAAAAGTTTAGTAAAAACAAAAAAAAACTGTATAAAATAGAGCAACACAAAATATGAAGGATATCATTTGTTGAATTTAAAAGATCAGAGATCTTCAGTTAAATATTTTGTAGGTTAACTCATTTTTTGCATATATCAAAAAAATCTTGTTCTGTCATCTCAACATATATATGTACGACTTCTTATTAAGTCATTGTACTTTAATTTAATGCTACACTGTTATCAAAAATATTCAAACCCTCGTATACAAAAATTGTAAGCTGAGAAATGAAGAATGCTATCATAGCATTGTTTATAGTTTTGCAATGAATTTAATGCTAGGCAAGTTCAGGCATATCTAAAGGTGCAGGCTGAAATTATAGAGTAAGATTTTGTTAAGGATTGGCAAGTCATGTTATAACAAATTCTGTGTATTAACATAGTACGAAGGTTAATTTTATGTGTCAACTTGACTAAGCCACAGTATACTTATATTTTGGCCAAACACTGTTCTGGTGTGTCTGTGAGGGTGTTTTTGGATGGGATTAACATTTCAATTGGTAGAATGAATAAAGCAGATTGCCCTCCCTTTTGAGGGTGGGTCTGGGTTCAATCAGTTGATGGTCTCACTTAAACTGAAACATCAGCTCTTCCTAGGTCTCAAATTTGTCAGACTTCGGACTGGAACTACACCATCCGCTATCCTGGATCTCTAGTTTAGTGACTCACCCTGCAGATTTTGGGACTTGTCAGTCTCTATAATTGGGCCAATTCTTCATAATAAATCTCTTTCTCTGTCTATGTATATACATTCTATTAGTTCTGTTTCTCTGGAGAATACTGACCAATGCAAATAGTATTAAAATAGTTTTAGCGCTTATTATAAATTTTGGATGCTTCTATGTTTTCTATGATAGTGGTATTGTAGGCTTTATATTCTTGCATACCTTTAATATTTACAAAGATTACATTTTTCAAATGTTTAAAATTACTCTTAAAACTAAAATTATTGTTAAAATATGAAAAATATGGAAAGAATCTTGTGATAAGATTGATCTGGTTTAAGATGATATAAGATGTTGTATTATGTTAATAAGGTTATTCAGTTGATGTTGTCCACATTAATAAAAACATAGAATAAAATATTTTGCCAGAAATTCTATAAAATCACTAGAAATTTAAAGACAAAATATAGCAAGAAAGAAAGAGACAAGTTATTTTTGTTGGGATCATTTTTATGGCAACAAAAGTTACTCAAATCCTTGATACGTTTATGCAGTGAAATTTTGAAAAGAGTTTTACAATCTCTGCCAAGTCACTACATCATGAAACAAAACAAAGTGAGCAGAAAAATAGGCTTTCAAATTCTTTCAGAATAAATGAAACAGCTTAATGTTATCGAAAATTTATGCAAACACAGTTTGAATCTGATGCTGAAAATGCACTTATTAAATGACATTCTATTATATTGTAACAATTAAATTAGATTAGCAGGCAGCTACAAAAATACAATTAGTACATTGTCTGAAAATGAAGCTAAGAGAAGAATGTGCATAGAAGTTATTTGACAATTAGTTTATAGACTGACATGTGAAATCTTCACAATTCAACTGGACAAGAGAAAAAATAGTTCAGAGCTCCCTATTTGCTTATTTTTATACGATATGTGATACAAGGAAACTTATTACTTTACAAATCACTTGGCATAAGCAGAAACAGAAATCTGGTTTAAAATTGTGAGGAAATAATTCAGTAAAAATCAGCATAAGTTCTCTAAATTTTAAAATATAACAGAAATGAATATTTCATTATGAAGATTTAAGTTTCAATCTGTTTATCCATGCTTTTTCAAAATGAACACAGCTGTAATTATGTGCCATACTGTAAGCTAATTCATGTGTTAAGTGGTATTTGTAAACATTATCTCACTTAATATCCTATGAGGTAGATATAATTAGCATTACGAATTTACATCTCAAGTAAACGATTTAAAGAAGTCAAGGTCAAATAGCAATTAAATGGGGGAGGCAGAGCTCTAGTTGCAGGTCGTTCACCCTTCAAACCTTATTCCTTTAACAGCTATTATATTATAACTTGTAAGAATTCAACTTTGAAATAATAGTTTTCTCTAAATCCTCTTTCATGCTTGTGGATCAGTTAAATTAAAGTGTGTCATGAGATTGCAAAGCATGTCATTCAAAACTATTAGATTTAGAAACTAATTTTCTATGTGAATTCAGACTTTCTTCTAAAGGTAAACCAAATTAAATAAAGAAATTAATTAAATGTTGATGTTGAGGCTACTGTGATATACATACCAGTAATTTAAAAATTTATAGAAACACTATCATTGTTCTCATTTAATTACTTTCTATTAAGTAACCATTTTAAATTTAAACTTAGAAAATGTGGTTGTACTAAAGTTAACACTTTCATCTCTTCCTTGAGTTCAAGATTTGACTTGAAAAATTACAAATTTTATACAAAATGAACATTTATTTATGACAAATTCTCTATTGTCTCATATTTATGACAAAAACCACTATACACCCCAAAATTATCTCACATCCAGGTCTTCAAACTGAATCCTGAATTCTTATCAATGAACTGTGCTGTTTACAGATAAGTTTGTCGCAATACATTAAAAATATTTAAATAATCATAGTTTTAAAACTAATAAAAGAAACCAAAGTAAACATAATCAGTAGTTTTTTCAAGAAAAAGTTAACTTTAGATATATAATTTTTAGTATATAATTTTTTTATTAGAGATTTACTAAGCTATCAAAAATAAAAGTCTGTTTGGTTTTTATTTATTTTAATTTCCTATATAATTTGACATGTAAAATTTCAGTTTTGCTGCAATCGTAGATAGATAAAACTTTTGAACATTTTGCTTATTTGATAATTACTTTTAAGAAATTACCTTCACCTGCATTGTGTTTCCATTTTACTATAGAATCATATCACTCTCTACCTCAAAAATAGCTTCTTTCCTATAATCTATTCTTTCATAATAATAGTATCTGGAATTTTATACTTTAGTGTTTAAATAGATTATTTTCTTGTTTTTCAATCAGATAGTGCATAAAACATTTCATGAGCCTTTAAATACTGCTTTGTTCTTAACAGCAGGTTATCAAAATAAAAAGTTCTATGATTAGTGGTATATATCAAATTCAAATAACAAAATACATGCAATAATTTCTTTTTTATCTTCCTAATACTACATGGCCAATTTCACGTTCAACCATGTCAGAATTATCTGTGACCAAAATATGCAGAGCATCAATTTGTAATGGCTTGTAAATATAGGTCTACATGTTGTGGGATTAATATTTTTCATGCACAGCAAATCAGAACAAACATATTTTCTTCAGTCATGTCAGACCCTGACAATGTCATATTCACACGCCCTTCACAACCAAGACCAAGACATTCACAGTTTGTAAAGAGACTGAGTTGATAAGTGACAGAAACTGACAAGCACCAGCTTCAGATATCATTTTAGAGATCCTGCATTTATGATTTATGTAAAATGTATAAATCAGTGTACCCAAAATTACATTTTTAGTAATAGAATGATAGTAAGTTCATCTCCTTCAAACAGCAAAGAAAACAAGCCTATTTACCTTTTCCTTACTTAATAATTTCCTAGTTAATAATTTAGGCATTTTGTAATATTTATTATAGTTTAAGCTTATTAATAATGACAAACGTAGTAAAGACACCTGATTTGAAGTAGAAAAGAGGGGTATAAAAAGATACCTAGGGGCCAGATAGACTTATTAGCTGGATGACTTTGACAACTTTCTTAATCCTCTAAGTAGCAATTTTTAAAATCTGAAATATGAAATATGAGAATATTAAGGACTACCTCACATGTTTTTGTGGGGATTAAATTTTTAATCAGTACAAAATTACTAGTGCAATCTGGCTGGAAGTAGGTACAGTACTCAGTAAACATTCATTCTCTGCCCTTGTTTTTTCAGTGTTTTTCTCTCATTAACTATCTAGAATTATGTTACCCAACATGGTAACCACCAACCATTTGAGTGTATTGAGCACTTGAGGTGTGGCTATTCTGAAATGAGATGTGTTGCAAGTGAAAAATATATACTAGATTTTGAAGACTTATGATAAAAAATGCAAAATATATAATTTAATATTTATATTGATTATGTGTTAAAATGGTACTATTTTATATATATTACTGTGCATTAAATACAGTATTAAATGAATTTCATGTTTCTTTTTCTTAATTTTAAATTACATATGTATTTGTGTCTCACATTGTATCTCTATTTAATAGTGCTTACCTAGAAACGAAAAGATTTTAGAATTCCAAGATTTTAATAAAATTCCCAATTTATATAAAAAAGAAAAAGGTTTAACTATGCTTTCATATTTTAGATTCCTTGTAGAAACAAATAATATATTATTACAATCTTATAAAAAGAAAATCAAATCATATCAGCTAACAAAACAGAGTTACAAGGTGAAAAGGAGTTTTTCTTCATCTACTACAATTTAAAAAATGGGAATAAAGTAGAAAAAAATCATATTGTTATCCTTGTTCTCCCTGCCTTGAATATAATGGCTGTATAGGGCATCGCTCAAGCCCATATTCTTTACAGCCAAAGAAGTCAAGTGTTCTCCCGAACTACCTAAGATTTATTGAGGTCTTGACCAGTCAGATTCCTTAACCTAGAGAGGGCCATAGCCAATTTCTCAGAAGGCAGAGAGAGTGACAGGAGGAACTGCTAGTACTAGATATTCTGAGCAACTTCTATATACCACAATAAAGCATGCTTTGTAAAAGGCAAGTCTGCTCATGTCTTTTTCCTTCTTAAAATCTTCAATTACTCCTCACAGTTTTTACGAGAAAGCTAGAAGTCTAATTTCTTGAACAGAAGTTTCCCTTGTTAACATATACAATTGTTTTTTCTCCTTTTCCCTATAAAGGTGTGGAGCATTACAGGGGTAGGAGTCCTCTCTGCCTCATGCCTGCTTTAGGCCATGCAGTCCAGCCTTACCTGGCCTAGCCACACTTCTGGTGTAATAAGAGCATGTGAAAAATGTTTGCTTTGCTATTATTCTGCTTGTAAGTTTTCTTTTCCCCCAAAAAAACACTCATGTTCTTTATACCTGTCCTCTTAGCATGTATGTTCCAGTGAAGAGACAAACAGATAATAATTAAGAGAGATATCTTAAATATATAGAATTAGATAGTGATAACTACTAAGGAAAAACAAGTATTGAAGAGGAATAAGAAGTGCTCATTACAGAAGTTTGGGTTTTAGATGGGGTGGTGCTATGGTCTGTATGTTTGTGTCCCCCTACCAAATTCATATGTGGGAACCCAATCGCCAAGGTGACACTATAAGGAGGTGACACTTTTGGTAAGTGATTAGATCATAAGCCCACAGCTGTCATGAGCAGATTAGTGTTCTTATAAAAGAGGCTCCAGAGAGCTGCCTTGCTCCTTTCACCATATGAGGACACAGCAAGAAGGTGCCATCTATAAACCAGAAAGCAGACCCTCACTAGCCACAGAGCCTGCAGGTCATTGATCTTGGACTTCTCAGCCTCCAGTACTATGAGAAATGAATTTTTTTGTTTGTAAGATACAACATATTGTACTGACCAAAAGCAAAAACAAAATGAAGTAGAATAGAAAATAATATCATTTGCTGCAGCAAAAATAGGAATTATTTCAAACTCATATACCCACATTCAGCTATGTGTTTACTGAGAAATGATATATAGTGTGTTTCTTAATGTGGGTCATGTACAGAGAGTTCGAAAAATACTATGCTGGCTGATAAGAGGACTTCTCAAATAGCATCTGCTATAGAGAAGTTAAGAAAATGAAGAAGGCCAAGAAGATGTGATGGGCTCTTATCTCCAGGAAAAATGAAAGCCTAGGGCTAAATGAAGGTAGTAAGGCATCCACTTATCCCATCTGTTGAATTAGAGATTTTTTTAAAACTGCATTTAATGGCTAGAGTTTCTTGTTCTTTTTATTTTGATGTCCATCGTATGCTTTCGTGCAAGGGTATAGTTGTGTGTATTTATGTGATTTACCATAGTGGCCAACAGTACAAGCCTGAAAAGAAAATATAAAGAGCCCATATACTTATTTTCAAAAGAAGTAAGGAAAATGAGAATAGAAGCCAGGCATGGAGGTACATTCCTATAGTCCCTTCTGCTGGGGGAGGTAGATGTGGAAGAATTGCTTGAGCACAGGAGTTAGAGGTTGCAGTGAGCTATTATCATGCTGCTGCACTCTAGGCTGGGAAATAGAGCAAGATCCTATTTCCTAAAAAAAAAAAAAAAAGAAAATTGAGAACAGAACCCCAAAAGATGGAATGAGAGTGGAGAAGGCTAAGTCTGTGAGAGCTGCTGCAAAGCGAGAAGATAATGGAGAACGAGCTCCAGAGACCTGTGGAAAGAATTAAGAGCTGAGCTTTATGAAGGCCCATGTTAGATTTTCAAACCCAGTCCACAAAGGCATTTTCTAAGACTCAATCTTGATTCTTTGATAAATCTCCCTACATTACCTTCCTCATTAAATGTGTCTCTTTTGATTCTGCAATTATTATTTTAATGCAGATGATTCTTAATAAATCTCTACCTATAAACATAGTTTTCCTGAGTTCCATTGTAGCATCTTCAAATGCCTGCTAAGCAGTTCTTTGAATATTTCTTTCATTGCATTTTCTGGCTCCCAGCCTGAGAACCTAAACTGCATTCAGGACTATCCATATACGTCTGGAGAGCTGGCAGTTCAGGCCTATTAGGGATAACTGTGCGTGAGAAAATGAAACATCTTTTAGTCTCTCCTAAAGGTATAAGTAGGGAAAAATCAAACTCTTTAAAGTTGATTAAAAAAATAAGAAGATAAATACCTCTACAGTCCAGGTGGTGGGCCACCATGAACCTACACCAAAAGAGCAACCAGAGCTAGAAGGAGCTATCCTCCTCTAAGCTCAGAGCAGGAGGGAAATAGAGGGGAACCTTAAGGAGATTTCCTAAACAAAGAAAGGAAGACTTTTTTTTCTTGAATTCAATGGTATGTGTTTGTGTTTGGACATTCCTGTGTTTTCTTGTTTTAAATTTTAATTTGTTTTCTTTAGAGACAGTGTCTTATTCTGTCGCCCCAGCTGGAGTGCAGTGGTACAACCATAGCTCACTGCAGCCTCTACCTCCTAGGCTCAGGTGATCCTCCTGCCTCAGCCTCCCAAGTAGCTGGGACTACAGGCACATGCTACCACACCTAGCTTTTTTTTTTCCTTGTAGAGACAGGGTCTCATTATGTTTCCCAGGCTGGTCTTGAATTCCTGGGCTCAAGCAATCCTTCTGCCTTGACCTCGCAAAGTGTTGGAGTTGCAGGTGTGAGCTACTGTGCCCAGGTCCCTGTGTTTTCTTGGAAGAAGTACTTAACTATTTCTACGTTGTTTCTGCTCTGTTGTGCCTACAAACTGTCGTTCTTTGGAGAAACATGAACTACTTTTAGATTAACATTACTTCAAACATTTTGAAATCTCCATCAATTTCCTAGTTTTGTCTTTCCCATTTGGATCTATTGATGCCCTTCAATTCTAAGGAAGTTACACTTTATATTATTATTTTCATTTCCCATTGAGCAAAACTAAGAATTACATCAAACTCTGAAACCCAGAATCAAAGCTCCAACCCTGATTTTCTTCATAGCCAAACAAGGTGTGTAAGCCAGTGATTCACATGCCTGCCCTCAGTGGCAAATTGAGTTGGTTTTACCTTAGACCTGATTGGAGATCTACGCCTGCCCAGGCAGGATTAGAAGGAAGTTTTAGCAAGAGATGGCCTTGAGCCAAAGTCACTTGTCAGAGGAGTCCCACATCTCCGAGGAACAGGCTTACCTCAGTATCCATGCCAGGCTCAGCCATTGATTGGGAGCAGCCCTTGGGAACTGTGACCTCAGCACAAGCACACAGATAATTTTAGCATAACATCTGGAACTTTTGGTAAATTATTCTCCTCTAGGCCGGAGTACAGTGGTGTGGATTGTAGCTTACTGCCACCTGGAACTCTTGTGTTCAGGTGATCTACTTCAGCCTCCCAAGTAGCTGGGATTATAGGTAGGCACCACTGTACCCTGAAATGTAAATTATGATCAGTTCAATTCCGTGCTTCTGTGTTCTTGTGAAAAAATTGGGAGCGAGGGAAGGAGGGGGGAGAGAGAGAGACAGAGAGAGAGAGACATATTTATCATCAAAATATTAATTTCGATATAAAAAGTTTAATGAATGTCTCTATCCTGATTGTTCTTAATTTAGCAAGAAGAAAAAATCATATTCTCTATGGAAATAATCTCACATTTGTTTTTCTATATTAAAAGTTAAATTTGTGATTTTTTCTATGTTTATATAATTTTCTCAATAATGCAGATTTTCATTATAGTTATAAAATAGAACTGGATTTGGCTCATTATCTAATGGAGTGGAATTAGGAAGTTCCAAATGGTGTAGAAACATTATTCGTGTGATAGAATGAGATTAACAAACTATATAGAATTCCATATTGTTTAGCAGTGTCAGGGAGACTAAGAGAAACATACTGGAGAGGACTTAGATATATCAACTATTATTTCCATTATACAGGTAGGAAGTCAAGGCTCAGAAAATTTGGATATTGATTCATCCATGAGAGTAGGACGGCCTTCAAATTACTGCAGAAACTTTTTTCCCAGAAGTCAGCTTTTATCCTTAGAGTTGTTTCTTAATTCCAAGCCATTTGCACATTTGTTTTTGTCCTCCCACAGTTCCCACGAATTTAGTCTTCTTATTTATTTTTCTGTATATATCAGTACATATGTTTCTACCAGCGTTCCTCTTCCCCATTGGAAGATAGTCCTAGAGTCAGTACTGTGGTTAAGAGAATGTCACTTGTGTAAGTTACATAAAATTTCTAAATATTTTTCTGAACTTGGAGCATCAAATGAGCTCATGTATTGGTAAGAATATTAAACTATATAAAGCACTTAATACACACAAAAGCTATTTTGGGGGATTATGGAGAGTACAGACTCTATCTGAACCAAGTTGCTTGCATAGAAAAATGCTGAAGAAGATTTCCAACCTAAAAATAAGTGAAAAACCAATGTGTTCAGAAGGCTGAAACTTGGATAGGCTCAGGTAGCCAATAATTGAGTTATGAGAATGAGAAAAATAAGAGGGGGAAATAATTAAATAATCTCCCTGCTGATTAAAGTGATTGATAGAGAAATGACTAGCCCTGTGTTTTCTTTTTAAATCTATAAGTAATTTGCCTTTTTGGCCCCTTCTCTTTATCTTATCTTCGTCTTTCCTTGTAAACAATGGCAAGTTGCTGAACACAGAGAAAATGCCAACAAAAGCCAACTGGGAAAAAGAGAAAGAATAAAATTTATTTTATTTATTTCTATTACTCTTTAAATTGCATAAACTATAAAGCTCCACATGAGATAGCTACACTTCTGAAGTATTAGTTGTCATTAATTACACTTTTAACAGAATAGTAGCCATTCAGTTATCCTATTGCCAAGCAGCACTAATGCCATGACATTCTGTGGTCCAGAAGTTAAACTAAGGTATTACATAGAAACGGTGGAACCAAGTCAACATTTTTATATAACACCTACTAAACACACTTAGTATTATGTGTACTGCTATTTTCAGGATCAAAAAAATGACTTCTTATCTATAGTAATACAATTTTATATGAGACAACATACTCACAGATATGGACAAAAAATAAAATCACAAATACATTAAGCCTACTTAGATTTTTAAAAATCTCGCTATTATACTTTTAAACTAATGTTGTGTGAGAGTTAAAATTCAGCATTAAAGAAAGAACTTGTTGTTTCATCCTTGTGAAGTTCATCAAATGTACTTAAGGCATCTGTTATAAGTCCTCTACATCAGGCAGAAATTAGTATTAAGAGTTTTAAATCATGTCCATCCTTTCAAATGGTTTAAAATATGCTTATGTAGAGTTACTAAGAATAATCAAGTATTTTTATTGTAATAAGTAATTTGAAAAATACCCATTATAAATCATCTAAAAACATTCTTGCTGAAAACACAATTTACCATGAGCTTGAAAATGTACTTTTGCTTTTCATATTCTTAGTTCTATATTTTGATTTAGGTTTTTAATCAGATCTTTTTCATAGATCAAACCCTACCCTAGCTCTGCCCAAGGTTATGCAATTTAACAGAGGACAGCATTTTGTACTCAGCAAGTTTTACAGGGTAGAACGAAAACATGTTTGTAGATTAATGATGTAGTATTCTTTATGATTAAATTTTCAAATGGAGAGTCATAGCATCAAGTAGTGGAAATAACACTGGGGCTGGAGTTAGGACTGAATCTGAGCTCATTTATGGGTGGAATGACCTTGGGAAGCCATCTGCTCTCTGCAAGGCTGTTTTTATCTTCAGTATAAGGGGATGATAAAATCCAACTAATAGTGTCATGGAGAGTCAGCTTTGTAAAAGCCCATAGTTTAGTGTCAGTTTTCTACTTGTTAGTCAATAAATATGTGTTTATTACTTTTATAAGAAAGAAGAGAGGGTTTTATACTTCAGCAAGATTTATTCAAAGCTTTTCTTAGTTCATAACTGTTTTTAGCTATTTAGATACATTAATAGGTCTAATTTACTCATGAAATAACCGGGTAAGTTTAGTTTTGGAAGGATTACTGCATTTATTTGACAGAATCATTCCTAATTTTATTGTTTTACTTGGTGAGAGAAAAGGTGTATGGCTACTTTATATATACACAGCCAAGTTTAGTACATAAAGAAAAATCTACAGGTTTATAGAACCTCTAAAATTTTAGTTGCTTTCTGTTTCAGCTGAGGAAAACACACACACCCCAAAAAACGTTACCCAGGATTTTTTTTTCTTTCTAGCAAATCTAAGGCAGTTCAGCAACTCTATAACTGTAACTGTTTTCCCTTGAGATTTCGTGGGCAATTGGTAGAAATCATATGGAAAAATATAGCTTGGAAGTGACCTCTAGGTTTCATTTCCTTAGCTGCTGGAAGAGGGATGTATTTTGAGAAGCAGTATGTTTAAGCTCCAGGAGATTAGGGTGTGGGTATGAGCTACGACAGTGTTGGTTGTTGTTTGATGAGGTGACTTATTTGTGGAGTAGGGCTGACAACTTTGTTGGAAGCTAGGTGATCTCACCCTGAGGGTCCGAACTGTAGACCCATGCAAGAAGATAAATGGAAAACCTGGCTTGACAGTGTTGAAGTGTTAGAGGGAACTCAAAGATGCTGTTCATCTGGATTGACCTTCAGGTTGAAACTAGGTAAAGTGTGCTACATGTTTGTTTGCCGTGAAGTGCTCCTGAGTCATACAGAAAGACAGGGTTTTTTTTTCTTATTTAAATCAATTCTTTAACATAAAATGTTAACAAAAACATCTAGCCTAGGGTTTCAAAATGTATTCAACACAGAAATCTTGAAAATATTTAATGCATCAAATAATTTTCCCTAACCTGTGAGATATCTTGCACTAAAAATGTCTTTCTGCTGAAGTATTTTCTGAAATATTAGTTTCCACTTTTACTTTTTTCTCCCAGGACATCCATTCCTCTGAACCAAAGCAGCTCTCTTATTTTATTTTCTCCTTTTTTTATTTTTTTCTAGTTCTGAAATAACCCATCTTGAAGACATAAACAATGTGCATTGATGGCTAGCCAGACTCTGTCCTGCCACAGTTCTCCTCCTGCTCTTCATTTCTTACCCCAAGGAGTAGTAAATATGAATCCTGACCCACCAATGCAGTCCCAGAACTGAGAAAAGATTCACTGCAGCTAAACAGTGGGTAGAAATAAAAACAATGACTCAATTCAATAATATTAAGTGTGTTGGGAAGACAGTCTCCAAGAGAAACGATAAATAACCTACATAATGAAGAATTAGTTAGCAGTGTTATGTAAATATTGTAGCAGCATCAATGAGGAGGTAAGCAGAAGTATTTTAAGACAGTATATTATACAATACACTGTGCACTGTTTCCTGGTGATAAGGTTTTTAAAGCATCTTTATAAGCTCTTCTTCTCTGTTGTGACAGGATTATTTTTGCACCTTTGGAAAGCAACTGAAAAAGGAAGCCTGGAAAAAATCCTGCCTAACAAAGCAGCAGTACTCAAATAGCTTTAACTATAAGAAAGAACTGATTCAAGATATGAGAAGAGATTTAAGATATAAGATTAAATATAAGTGTAAATGATATCCTCATTTTTATTGAAACGCTGTGTATTCCTATTATTTCAGTGAAATGTTAAATGGCAAAGGATGCATTTTTTAGATTATTTTTTTCACTGAATTTTAAACAGTCTTTGAAGCAGATATTTCATATAACAACATCCAGAAACAATAACACATATGTGGATAAAGTTGAGTGGTTGGATAATGTATTGTGCAAATTATCAAGAAGAAAACCATCTTAAAGAAATATTTTAGCTTAACAGCATCAATAAATGGGACACCTAGTTCACTTAAAAAAATTGACAATGAATGTTTTCCTCCTTATACCCCCGAATGTCTTGGGTTTGGAATGACAAAATATTCAAATATTTTGAAATTATCTACATTTTAAATATTTCTTCAAGGAAAATTGAATCTTGATCAACAATTGCGCACAGATTGCTGAAATTCAAAAATTCTAAATCTCATGTCAGATATTAGGAAATTTTAATTTTTCATTTACTAAAACGGTAAAAATGTAGACACTAGAAAAAAATGAAGAAATGAGAATGTCTTAGATAATCAACAAACTGAATAATTAGGTGGAATTACTCAACCCCCGGATTAGTCCATTTTCATGCTGCTGATAAAGACATACCCAAGACTGGGCAATTTACAAAAGAAAGAGGTTTATTGGAATACAGTTCTACATGGCTGGGGAGGCCTCACAATCATGGCAGAAGGCAAGGAGGAGCAAGTTACATCTTTCGTGGATGGCAACAGGCAAAGGGAGAGAGAGAGCTTGTGCAGTAAAACTCCCATGTTTAAAACTGTCAGATCTTATGAGACTTATTCACTATCATGAGAACAGCATGGGAAAGACCTGCCACCATGATTCAACTACTTCCCACTAGGTCCCTCCCACAACACGTGGGAATTCAAGGTGAGATTTTGTTGGGGACACAGCCAAACCATGTCATTCCACCCCTGGCCCCTCCAAATCTCATGTCCTCATGTTTCAAAACCAATCATGCCTTCACAACAGTCTCCCAAAGTCTTAACTCATTCCAGCAATAACTCAAAAGTCCACAGTCCAAAGTCTCATCTGAGACAAGGCAAGTCCCTTCTACCTATGATTCTGTCCAAATCAAAAGCAAGTTAGTTACTTCCTAGATACAATGGGGGTACAGGCATTGGATAAGTACAGCTGTTCCAAATGGGAGAAATTGGCCAAAGCAAAGGGGCTACAGGCTCCATGGAAGTTTGAAATCAAGTGGGGCAGTCAAATTTTAAAGCTCCAAAATGAACTCCTTTGACTTCATGTCTCACATCCAGGTCACGCTAATGCAAGAAGTAGGTTCCTGTGGTCTTGGGCAGCTCCATCCCTGTGGCTTTGCAGGATACGGCCTCCCTCCTGGCTGCTTTCACGGGCTGGCATTGAGTGACTGTGGCTTTTCCAGGCACACGGTGCAAGCTGTCAGGGGATCTACCATTCTGGGGTCTGGAGGACAGTGGCCCTCTTCTCACAACTCCACTAGGCAGTGCCCCAGTAGGGACTCTTCAGGGTGGCTTCAACCCCACATTTCCCTTCCACACTGCTCTAGCAGAGGTTCTCCATGAGAGCCCCTCCCCTGCAGCAAACTTCTGCCTGGACATCCAGGCATTTCCATACATCCTCTGAAATTTAGGCGGAGGTTCCCAAACCTCAATTCTTGGCATCTGTGCACCCACAGGCTCAACACCATGTGGAAGCTGCCAAGGCTTTTGGCTTGCACCCTCTGAAGCCACAGACTGAGCTGTACCTTGGCTCCTTTTAGTCACAGCTGGAGTGGCTGGGATGCAAGGCACCAAGTCACGAGACTGCACACAGCATGGGGACCCTGGACCTGGCCCATGAAAACACTTTTTTCTCCTAGGCCTCTGGGCCTCTGATTAGAGAGGCTGCCATGAAGACCTCTGACATGCCCTGGAGACTTTTTCTCCATTGTCTTCAGGATTAACACTAGGCTCCCCATTACTTATGCAAATTTCTGCAGCTGGCTTAAATTTATCCTCTGAAAATGGGGTTTTCTTTTCTATCACATTGTCAGGTTGCAAATTTTCCAAACTTTTATGCTCTGCTTCCCTTATAAAACTGAATGCCTTTAACAGCACCCAAGTCGCATCTTGAATGCTTTCCTACTCAGAAATTTCTTCTGCCATATACCCTCAATCACCTCTCTCAAGTTCCAAGTTCCACAAATCTCGAGGGCGGGGGCAAAATTGCCACCAGTCCTTTTGCTATAACATAACAAGGGTCACCTTTGCTCCAGTTTCCAACAAGCTCCTCATCTCCATCTGAGACGACCTCAGCCTGGACCTTATTCTTGATATCACTATCAGCATTTTTGTCAAAGCCATTCAACAAGTCTCTAGGAAGTTCCAAACTTTCCCACATTTTCCTATCTTCTTCTGAGCCCTCCAAACTGTTCCAACCTCTACATGTTATCCAGTTCCAAAGTTGCTTCCACATATCCAGGTATCTTTTAGCAATGCCCCATTCTACTGATACCAATTTACTGTATTAATCCATTCTCACACTGCTGATAAAGACATACCCAAGACTGGGCAATTTACAAAATGAAGAGATTTATTGGACTTATAGTTCCACATGGCTGGGGAGGCCTGACAATCATGGAGGAAGGCAAGGAGGAGCAACTCAAATCTTACATGGATGGCAGCAAGCAAAGAGAGAGAGAGTTTATGCAGTAAAATTCCCATTTTTAAAACCATCAGATCTCGTGAGACTTATTCACTATCACAAGAACAGCATGGGAAAGACCTGCCCCCATGATTCAACTACTTCCTACTAGGTCCCCCACACAACATGTGGGAATTCAAGGTGAGATTTGGGTGGGGACACAACCAAACCTTATCAACCCCTTTATACAGCCAACTCTTCATTCTTTAGCTATGTTTATGTAGTTTGTAGACACTCTACAAAGACTGTTTCATGGAAGGATGCCTTCCTCCTTCTGGTCTTCCTATTGCCATTAGTTGTTGCATACTCAAAAAAGGCAAACATATTTTAATATTATATTTTTAGCAAGAGGCCACCAGAGAAGAAATATATCTAGGACTAAAACCCAGAGGCCCACATGTGCTGAATGAAAGTAGATAAAAACAGATATAAGGAAGATATTGACTTAAAAGGGAGTATGTCAAAATATAAAAATGCAGATATAGGCTAGAATCTAGGAGTTCCATCCTGGTTACCAAAGACAGTGAAAAGGGGACAGATGAGCACAGAATTCATTTAGCAATGGCAATCAGGTGTCCAGAAATGAATTAAACTTCTGAAGGTCTAAGAAAGGTCAAGGGCTTATATTAAATAGATACATAAATTCTCCCATATTGGAAAAATCTTGCTTCAGACACTATTTATAATCCCAAACCCAAGAACTACTGAATTCAATTCAGTTTATGAATGGCCAACATATGTCAAGTCAGTCTCTCGGTATGTGATACTTAGTTGTTTGCAGTTGGTATTACTTCTTATTTCATTGTGACTTACAACATTGTAAGACTCTCTTCACAGTAGGGAGTATTAGCTTTCCAAAATCTCATGTCTCCATACATCACCAACCTATTTACCAAACCAAATTAAGTCTAAACAGGTCAAAAGTTAATGTATTACAGGAAAAACAGGATCGAGGTAGAGGGACCGGTGAGTATTTGTGAGCTGGACTACAGGTGGCATAGTTGGAACCTGAGATACTGCAGAGCCAGCTGACTTGACTGACACTTTGACTGAGGTAGGAGAGGAAACTGGCACTGAGGACAAAATCTACACGTTTGCTTTCCTGGGTCAGGAATTAGGATTTGGGAGACATTTATAAACAGCACTGCTTTTCAAATCTTTAGGAAATAATTGAATTTAGGGTTAATTCTACCTTACAACTTCTCTTGTAATGTGGAGTGGGATCTAACTTAAAAGAGCAGACACAATGAGAAGAAGCCTATTGCAATCAGTATTTCTACGGAATGAAATACTCCAGGAAACAACAGTTCTAAAATGGCTACTCTAAGAATGTCAAGGGTTTTGTTAAAACCTAAATATTTACCACAGTGTTGAATTTTGAATTGTCAACACAAGATTAAAAATATTGATTATTTTGAGCAAACTCCCACACCTCTGAGACATCCAGTTGTGGAGAAAAAGTTTTTAAAAACTGAAATTATTCATGGAATAGATGGTATCTATTTAATATTTCACTTCAGGTTTCATCTCAGATTTTAGCATTTTTTTTTACATGAAGAATATTTTAAACACAATTTACTGTTAATCTTCTGAAAACTAACCCATGGTCACCTGTCATATAAACCACTCAGTCAAAGCTCTAGAGACTGATTATAGCCTCAAAATGAAAAATTCTTAAAAAAAAAAATAAACAGGTCAGTACATAACGAATCTTATCTGACAGGGGAATATGGCTAATCATAAAGAACAATGTCAGTCACATTTAGTTTTCAAGAAAATATTTCCTGAAGTGTTCAGTATTATTAGCTAATGTACTCTACCTCTTCATTATCAGATTTCAGATAACTTATTTCTGAATTTCCTAATCAAATGTAATTTTATTTTTTTATGATAAAATATAATTTTATTTTTATTTCATGATAAAATATAATTTTACTTCTGGGAGTTTTGTTTTAAAAACAATCTCTTTCTATTAAATTAGTTCATTAAATTAACAAATTAAATATATTAAGCCACATCCCCAATTTTTATTTTCACCCCTTTTCTCCATCTCTGCTCTCCCCATTCAGTGGAGTTTTCCTTTCTGTGCTAAAAGAGGCTATGATGGCTCCTGAATGATTTTGGCCTAGAGATGGGCACATGATGTGAGCTGGATCAGTTAGAAAACTTCATTGAGATTTCATGTAAAGGATGTGGGAGATAAATGCTCTCTCCTTCCTCTGGTTTGTCTAAGCCAGGATTTGTGACTCCCAAGTCAACTACAGGCCATGCTTATCTCCCACTGCTTGCAAGAATCAAATCATCGAAAGGAAAAAATAACATAAAAACATGCAGATAAACAAAAGTGAGAGTAAAATAAGGGAGAGAAGGAGGGAGCGAGAAAGAAAGCAATAAGATGCAGAACTCAGGGAAGAAGGAAGAGGAAGACCTAATTCAGAACCTAGATCCATCCCTATTCTTTCCACTAAACTGTATGGACCACCTTTTTATTTTCTTTAGGCTAGTTTGAGTTGGGATTTTGTCATTTGAAATTGAAAGTGTTCCAACTAAAATACTGTTCAAAGAGATTTCTTCCTGGTATTAAGTGTGCCTGTGTTTCTTCAAGATTCCAAGTTTTTGGCATTTAATTAAAAAGCTCCTAAGTGATCTGGTTGGCTTAACTTTAATATCTGTGCTTTTCAGGAATTGATTTAAATAAATAATGGTGTTGATAATATCCCAAATATAACTTCTTTAGGGTTACTATTATGGAATTTTTGGAATTGAAGTAATCTAAAGAATACATTGAACCAATTATCTCCATTAAAAATAACCTATGTCTCATAAAATTTATTTGAGGATTTGTTTGTTATAACACTGAACATAGCAAAGAATAAATTAAAAGCCTGATATTTCGGGGATTCTAAATATAGTGTTATTTAAGAAACTGTTCATCCTAAAAAATCCAAAACTACTCTGTATGATAGCTTGTATTAGTCTGTTTTCATGCTGCTATAAAGAACTACTCCAAGACTAGGTAATTTATAAAGGAAAAGGGATTAATTGACTCATAATTCCACATGGCTGGGGAGACCTTAGGAAACTTACAATCGTGGTGGAAAGGGAAGCAAACACATCATTCTTCACATGGTGGCAGGAGAGAGAAGTGCAGAGCAAAGAGGGGAAAAGACCCTTACAAAACCATCAGATCTCGTGAGAACTCACTGATAATGTTAAGAACAGCATGGGGGAATTCCTGCCATTATCTAATCACCTCCTATGAGGTCCCTCCCCCAACACATGGGGATTACAATTCGGATTACAATTCAAGTTGAGATTTAGGGTGGGGACATAGCCAAACCATATCATAGCTCAATTTAATTTTTAAATTTAAATGTGCTTCTATATTTTTAGCAAATAAAGCTTACATTTTCTGAACTCAGGTACTTTAAAAAATGTGAACTATTTTTTTCTAGAGCAGTTTTACAGCAAAATTGAGTGGAAAATAGAGATTCTCTATATACGTCTTTCCTCCATGTATGCCCAGTCTTCCCCGCTATCAAAACCCCACAGGATATATCCCACATAATTTCATAGTAATCTGCATTTAAGGTGCCTCTAAGGTTTTTCATGGCCAAATAGATTATTTCATTTCAGTGCTGAATGATATTGTATTGTCTGGATATACCACCATTTATGTATCCATTTGCCCACTGAAGGGCATCTGGATTGCTTCTAGGTTTTGGCAATTATCAAAAAAACTGCTATAAATGTTTCTGTGCACATTTGCACATATTGTGTAGACATAAATTTTCAACTCATTTGTGCTGGAAAGTCCTATTCCACCTTCCTACTCCAGTGGCCTATAATTCTGTGACATTATCTATGCTGAGAGGATCTTGTCTTAGTTTTACAGATGAGACCTAAGATTATCTGTGTATAACATGACCTCCCCGGGTATGGCAATCATTTAACTTCTTTCCTTCTTCCTTTCAGAGGTCTGCTTTATTGAAAACCTCATTTGTAAAAAAAAATTTGAATTTTTATAGTGCTTTATAGATCTGTTTATTGACTACTTGGGCAGTGTTACACTTTTATAATTATCATAACTTTACAATACATATGAGAAGAATGGTATCGTTCCATGTTATATAGAAATATAACATCAATAACCTGTAGAATAAAGATAATTTTCAAAACTTTCTGTCACTTATCTCCAAACAAAATAGTATGTTATCATTCCTCTTTCTTTATTATAAAATTTTAGATATTGTCAATTGGTTTTGTACTGGGTATTAATTTTACTACTTAAGCAAAATGGCAATATTGACATTTCAATATATATTTTGCCTAATATTTCTTTTCTTGCATTCTGAATACACTTTGAAAAAATAAACCTGATAAAAGTGTTTAGACTTATAAACCAGTGAAAGTAAAATATTTTAAATATAAAAATTCATAAATATGTATCCTCTGTTCTTTATTCCTTATGACTTTCTTTGATGTCAGCTCTACCTTCCATTTCTCTCCAAAGATATCCTAAGAATTACTTCTGATGTTACTGGTGTTTTGGAGAGAGTCTCAGAATCTTCCTACTATATTGAGCTGCTCTGAGTGGAACTTTGAAGGTCACCATCTCAGAGAAAGCCCACTGCCTTTTCCAGTAGCTCTAAATAGCAGCAGTCTCGATTTCTCTTTCAGATAACTCAGGAGGGTTGGTGTTACCTGTGTTCTAAATCCTTTCCTTCCTACTGGGGAGATTAGTTCACTTCAGAGGGCTTCACCCAGCATGTCCATGCACAGTCTTTTAAGTAAAGGAAGATGGGAGGGGTTAGGGGAGTTGCAGGAGCTTAACAGAAAAAGAACTGGAATGGCTGAGGTAGTGTCAGGGTTGGTAAGGGGGGAGGCAGGGAAGAGGAAAAGAGGAAGCACTGATCAGAAAACTGCAGAGTGAATAAAGCTGCTGATGAATTTATGAAATAATAGCATCTTAGTACTTGAAAAAGGCACAGTGTATGGAATTCCAGAAATGGATTTTTTTTTTTTTTTGAGACAGAGTCTTGCTCTGTTGCTCAGGCTGCGGTGGCGCGATCTCGGCTCACTGCAAGCTCCATCTCCCGGGTTCACGCCATTCTCCTGCCTCAGCCTCCCAAGTAGCTGGGACTACAGGCGCCCACCACCACACACGGCTAATTTTTGTATTTTTAGTAGAGATGGGGTTTCACCCTCTTAGCCAGGATGGTCTCTATCTCCTGACCTCGTGATCCACCGGCCTCGGCCTCCAAAAATGCTGGGATTACAGGCATGAGCCACCGCACCCGGCCCAGAAATAGATTTTGTTAGTACTACTACTATGATGATGATGTGTTAGTCCTCTTATAAACCTTCCTTATACAAAACACATACTTTTTAAAATTTTAAAAATAACTTTTTATTTCAAAATAGTTTAAGACTCACAAGAGTTGAAAACATTAGAGTTCTCATGTATTCTTCACCCAGCTTCTCCCAGTGATAATATGTTACATAACCATAGCATACAGTCAAAACCAGAAAACTGAGTATGATAAAATACTATTAGTCAAATACAGGCATTATTTGGATTTCAACAGTATTTGCATGCGCTCTTTTTGTCTATTTGTCTGTTTGTTTGCTTTTGGTTTACAGTTCTATGGCATTTTATCCCAGCAGTAGACTCAAGTCACCGTCACCATATTTAAGACACATACTTTTCCCCTCATTCCCAATTTGGAATTGTTGTAGAATTAACATTCAGAATTTACATTGTTAGGACCATAAATACTGTTCATTGCTGAGCTACATAGTGATTGTACATGCTGTAGTACAACTTTTTCTAAAGTTTATGTAGTCTATTGCTGTTTTTTGTTTCTATTTCTATGTTTCCTATTACTTCTTTCAAGCCAGAAGGAAAGGGAGAACAAGTCTGCTAGAAGTGTAAGACATCTTGTCATCTTCGCTGTTTTCTATTGGTGAGAAACAGGTACCAGGTTCCATCCAAACTCAAAATGAGGAAATGATAAAATAGCAGGAGTTGAAGATCACAGGGGTCACCTTACAGTCGGTTTGCCGCATATTTGTTTCTTTCTTTTATTCTTTTGCTTGATATCTGACATGTCTAACATACATTCAACTCTGTATTAGCTAACATACTAGCCAATATAGTAAAGCCTTCTTTCACCCAGGTTAAATACATCAATTCTTTTTACTACTTCTTCTTTCTAGAACCCTGTCAGCTTACTCCTCTTACTCCGAGCTGGGCTGTTGCTTTCTAGGCCTGCTGTACAACCGTTATCCTAGGATTTTCACTTACCATCTAACATGGGATTCCCTTTGCCCAATACCTGGTTTGGATCCCTTTTTCCTGGACTCTATGCTTTTTCTCTTTATTATTTCAATCTCTTTAAGTTCAGCTCCTGGTAGTTTCTTTCTTTTTTTTTTTTATTATACTTTAAGTTTTAGGGTACATGTGCACATTGTGCAGGTTAGTTACATATGTATACATGTGCCATGCTGGTGCGCTGCACCCACTAACTCGTCATCTAGCATTAGGTATATCTCCCAGTGCTATCCCTCCCCCCTCCCCCCCACCCCACAACAGTCCCCAGAGTGTGATATTTCCCCTTCCTGTGTCCATGTGATCTCATTGTTCAATTCCCACCTATGAGTGAGAATATGCGGTGTTTGGTTTTTTGTTCTTGCGATAGTTTACTGAGAATGATGCTTTCCAATTTCATCCATGTCCCTACAAAGGACATGAACTCATCATTTTTTATGGCTGCATAGTATTCCATGGTGTATATGTGCCACATTTTCTTAATCCAGTCTATCATTGTTGGACATTTGGGTTGGTTCCAAGTCTTTGCTATTGTGAATAATGCTGCAATAAACATATGTGTGCATGTGTCTTTATAGCAGCATGATTTAGAGTTCTTTGGGTATATACCCAGTAATGGGATGGCTGGGTCAAATGGTATTTCTAGTTCTAGATCCCTGAGGAATCACCACACTGACTTCCACAATGGTTGAACTAGTTTACAGTCCCACCAACAGTGTAAAAGTGTTCCTATTTCTCCACATCCTCTCCAGCACCTGTTGTTTCCTGACTTTTTAATGATTGCCATTCTAACTGGTGTGAGATGGTATCTCATTGTGGTTTTGATTTGCATTTCTCTGATGGCCAGTGATGATGAGCATTTTTTCATGTGTTTTTTGGCTGCATAAATGTCTTCTTTTGAGAAGTGTCTGTTCATGTCCTTTGCCCACTTTTTGATGGGATTGTTTCTTTTTTTCTTGTAAATCTGAGTTCATTGTAGATTCTGAATATTAGCCCTTTGTCAGATGAGTAGGTTGCGAAAATTTTCTCCCATTTTGTAGGTTGCCTGTTCACTCTGATGGTAGTTTCTTTTGCTGTGCAGAAGCTCTTTAGTTTAATTAGATCCCATTTGTCAATTTTGGCTTTTGTTGCCGTTCCTTTTGGTGTTTTAGACATGAAGTCCTTGCCCATGCCTATGTCCTGAATGGTAATGCCTAGGTTTTCTTCTAGGGTTTTTATGGTTTTAGGTCTAACGTTTAAGTCTTTAATCCATCTTGAATTGATTTTTGTATAAGGTGTAAGGAAGGGATCCAGTTTCAGCTTTCTACATATGGCTAGCCAGTTTTCCCAGCACCATTTATTAAATAGGGAATCCTTTCCCCATTGCTTGTTTTTCTCAGGTTTGTCAAAGATCAGATAGTTGTAGATATGCAGCGTTATTTCTGAGGGCTCTGTTCTGTTCCATTGATCTATATCTCTGTTTTGGTACCAGTACCATGCTGTTTTGGTTACTGTAGCCTTGTAGTATAGTTTGAAGTCAGGTAGTGTGATGCCTCCAGCTTTGTTCTTTTGGCTTAGGATTGACTTGGCAATGCGGGCTCTTTTTTGGTTCCATATGAACTTTAAAGCAGTCTTTTCCAATTCTGTGAAGAAAGGCATTGGTAGCTTGATGGGGATGTCATTCAATCTGTAAATGACCTTGGGCAGTATGGCCATTTTCACGATATTGATTCTTCCTACCCATGAGCATGGAATGTTCTTCCATTTTTTGTATCCTCTTTTATTTCCTTGAGCAGTGGTTTGTAGTTCTCCTTGAAGAGGTCCTTCACATCCCTTGTAAGTTGCATTCCTAGGTATTTTATTCTCTTTGAAGCAATTGTGAATGGGAATTCACTCATGATTTGGCTCTCTGTTTGTCTGTTGTTGGTGTATAAGAATGCTTGTGATTTTTGTACATTGATTTTATATCCTGAGACTTTGCTGAAGTTGCTTATCAGATTAAGGAGATCTTGGGCTGAGACAATGGGGTTTTCTAGATATACAATCATGTCATCTGCAAACAGGGACAATTTGACTTCCTCTTTTCCTAATTGAATACCCTTTATTTCCTTCTGCCTAATTGCCCTGGCTAGAACTTCCAACACTATGTTGAATAGGAGTGGTGAGAGAGGGCATCCCTGTCTTGTGCCAGTTTTCAAAGGGAATGCTTCCAGTTTTTGCCCATTCAGTATGATATTGGCTGTGGGTTTGTCATAGATAGCTCTTATTACTTTGAAATACGTCCCATCAATACCTAATTTATTGAGAGTTTTTAGCATGAAGGGTTGTTTAATTTTGTCAAAGGCTTTTTCTGCATCTATTGAGATAATCATGTGGTTTTTGTCTTGGCTCTGTTTATATGCTGGATTACATTTATTGATTTGCGTATATTGAACCAGCCTTGCATCCCAGGGATGAGGCCCACTTGATCATGGTGGATAAGCTTTTTGATGTGCTGCTGGATTCGTTTTGCCAGTATTTTATTGAGGATTTTTGCATCAATGTTCACCAAGGATATTGGTCTAAAATTCTCTTTTTTGGTTGTGTCTCTGCCCGGCTTTGATATCAGAATGATGCCGGCCTCATAAAATGAGTTAGGGAGGATTCCCACCTTTTCTATTGATTGGAATAGTTTCAGAAGGAATGGTACCAGTTCCTCCTTGGACCTCTGGTAGAATTCGGCTGTGAATCCGTCTGGTCCTGGACTCTTTTTGGTTGGTAAACTATTGATTATTGCCACAATTTCAGATCCTGTTATTGGTCTATTCAGAGATTCAACTTCTTCCTGGTTTAGTCTTGGGAGAATGTATGTGTCGAGGAATTTATCCATTTCTTCTAGATTTTCTAGTTTATTTGCGTAGAGGTGTTTGTAGTATTCTGTGATGGTAGTTTGTATTTCTGTGGGATCGGTGGTGATATCCGCTTTATCATTTTTTATTGCGTCTATTTGATTCTTCTCTCTCTTTTTCTTTATTAGTCTTGCTAGCGGTCTATCGATTTTGTTGATCCTTTCAAAAAACCAGCTCCTGGATTCATTCATTTTTTGAAGGGTTTTTTGTGTCTCTATTTCCTTCAGTTCTGCTCTGATGTTAGTTATTTCTTGCCTTCTGCTAGATTTGAATGTGTTTGCTCTTGCTTTTCTAGTTCTTTTAATTGTGATGTTAGGGTGTCAGTTTTGGATCTTTCCTGCTTTCTCTTGTGGGCATTTAGTGCTATAAATTTCCCTCTACACACTGCTTTGAATGCGTCCCAGAGATTCTGGTATGTTGTGTCTTTGTTCTCGTTGGTTTCAAAGAACATCTTTATTTCTGCCTTCATTTCATTATTTACCCAGTAGTCCTTCTGGAGCAGGTTGTTCGGTTTCCATGTAGTTGAGCGGTTTTGAGTGAGATTCTTAATCCTGAGTTCTAGTTTGATTGCACTGTGGTCTGAGAGACAGTTTGTTATAATTTCTGTTCTTTTACATTTGCATAGAAGAGCTTTACTTCCAAGTATGTGGTCAATTTTGGAATAGGTGTGGTGTGGTGCTGAAAAAAATGTCTATTCTGTTGATTTGGGGTGGAGAGTTCTGTAGATATCTATTAGGTCTGCTTGGTGCAGAGCTGAGTTCAATTCCTGGGTATCCTTGTTGACGTTCTGTCTTGTTGATCTGTCTAATGTTGACAGCGGGGTGTTAAAGTCTCCCATTATTAATGTGTGGGAGTCTAAGTCTCTTTGTAGGTCACTCAGGACTTGCTTTATGAATCTGGGTGCTCCTGTATTGGGTGCATATATATTTGGGATAGTTAGCTCTTCTTGTTGAATTGATCCCTTTACCATTATGTAATGGCCTTCTTTGTCTCTTTTGGTCTTTGTTGGTTTAAAGTCTGTTTTATCAGAGACTAGGATTGCAACCCCTGCCTTTTTTTGTTTTTCATTTGCTTGGTAGATCTTCCTCCATCCTTTTATTTTGAGCCTATGTGTGTCTCTGCATGTGAGATGGGTTTCCTGAATACAGCACACTGATGGGTCTTGACTCTTTATCCAATTTGCCAGTCTGTGTCTTTTAATTGGAGCATTTAGTCAATTTACATTTAAAGTTAATATTGTTATGTGTGAATTCGATCCTGTCATTATGATGTTAGCTGGTTATTTTGCTCGTTAGTTGATGCAGTTTCTTCCTAGTCTCTATGGTCTTTACATTTTGGCATGACTTTGCAGCGGCTGGTACCGGTTGTTCCTTTCCATGTTTAGCACTTCCTTCAGGAGCTCTTTTAGGGCAGGCCTGGTGGTGACAAAATCTCTCAGCATTTGCTTGTCTGTAAAGTATTTTATTTCTCCTTCACTTATGAAGCTTAGTTTGGCTGGATATGAAATTCTGGGTTGAAAATTCTTTTCTGTAAGAATGTTGAATATTGGCCCCCACTCTCTTCTGGCTTGTAGGGTTTCTGCCAAGAGATCCACTGTTAGTCTGATGGGCTTCCCTTTGAGGGTACCCCGACCTTTCTCTCTGGCTGCCCTTAACATTTTTTCCTTCATTTCTACTTTGGTGAATCTGACAATTATGTGTCTTGGAGTTGCTCTTCTCGAGGAGTATCTTTGTGGCGTTCTCTGTATTTCCTGAATCTGAATGTTGGCCTGCCTTGCTAGATTGGGGAAGTTCTCCTGGATAATATCCTGCAGAGTGTTTTCCAACTTGGTTCCATTCTTCCCATCACTTTGAGGTACACTAATCAGACGTAGATTTGGTCTTTTCACATAGTCCCATATTTCTTGGAGGCTTTGCTCATTTCTTTTTATTCTTTTTTCTCTAAACTTCCCTTCTTGCTTCATTTCATTCATTTCATCTTCCGTTGCTGATACCCTTTCTTCCAGTTGATCGCATCTGCTCCTGAGGCTTCTGCATTCTTCACGTAGTTCTCGAGCCTTGGTTTTCAGCTCCATCAGCTCCTTTAAGCACTTCTCTGTATTGGTTATTCTAGTTATACATTCTTCTATATTTTTTTCAAAGTTTTCAACTTCTTTGCCTTTGGTCTGAATGTCCTCCAGTAGCTCAGAGTAATTTGATCATCTGAAGCCTTCTTCTCTCAGCTCCTCAAAGTCATTCTCCATCCGGCTTTGTTCCGTTGCTGGTGAGGAACTGCGTTCCTTTGGAGGAGGAGAGGCACTCTGCTTTTTAGAGTTTCCAGTTTTTGTGTTCTGTTTTTTCCCCATCTTTGTGGTTTTATCTACTTTTGGTCTTTGATGATGGTGATGTACAGATGGGTTTTTGGTGTGGATGTCCTTTCTGTTTGTTAGTTTTCCTTCTAACAGACAGGACCCTCAGCTGCAGGTCTGTTGGAATACCCTGCTGTGTGAGGTGTCAGTGTGCCCCTGCTGGGGGGTGCCTCCCAGTTAGGCTGCTCGGGGGTCAGGGGTCAGGGACCCACTTGAGGAGGCAGTCTGCCCGTTCTCAGATCTCCAGCTGTGTGCTGGGAGAACCACTGCTCTCTTCAAAGCTGTCAGACAGGGACATTTAAGTCTGCAGAGGTTACTGCTGTCTTATTGTTTGTCTGTGCCCTGCCCCTAGAGGTGGAGCCTACAGAGGCAGGCAGGCCTCCTGGAGCTGTGGTGGGCTCCACCCAGTTCGAGCTTCCCGGATGCTTTGTTTACCTAATCAAGCCTGGGCAATGGCGGGCGCCCCTCCCCCAGCCTTGCTGCCGCCTTGCAGTTTGATCTCAGACTGCTGTGCTAGCAATCAGCGAGACTCCGTGGGCGTGGGACCCTCCCAGCCAGGTGCGGCATATAATCTCGTGGTGCGCCGTTTTATAAGCTGGTTGGAAGAGCACAGTATTCGGGTGGGAGTGACCCGATTTTCCAGGTGCGTCCATCACCCCTTTTTTTGACTCGGAAAGGGAACTCCCTGACCCCTTGCGCTTCCCAAGTGAGGCAATGCCTCGCCCTGCTTCAGCTCGCGCACGGTGCGCGCACCCACTGACCTGCGCCCACTGTCTGGCACTCCCTAGTGAGATGAACCCAGTACCTCAGATGGAAATGCAGAAATCACCCTTCTTCTGCGTCGCTCACGCTGGGAGCTGTAGACCGGAGCTGTTCCTATTCGGCCATCTTGGCTCCTCCCCCCGGTAGTTTCTTAAAAACTAGTAAGTACGTGAAAATGAGTATTTTTAGATCTTACATGAGTAAACATGATGTAATTTTGACTTTTCATTTGATGCAGTATTTTGGCTACATAACAAATTCTAGGTTGGAAGTAGTTTTGCCTCAGAATTTTGAAGGCATTTTTCAATGTCTTCAGTCTTCCATATTCCTGCAGCAGAGAGCAATTTTATTCTGAAAACTGTATCCTTTTATGTAATCTCTGTAAGCTTTTGATATCTTCTGTATGTTCTATTTTCAATTTTTACAACATTGTGCTTGCTGTATCTTTTTTCATTATCTCTTCTTTTCAGTCAGCTTATTTTCTAATGTGGAAATTGCTTATTCATTTCTAAACTATTTTCTTATATTGCTTCTTTGAAAACTTTTCTGTTTGTTTTGTCTCTTCTCACTTTGTGGAACTTTCATGAGAGGGAGGTTGAATCTCCTAAACTGATTTTATTTTCTTACAATTTATTTCTTATTTTCCATTTCTTTGACTTTTTTGTTCAATTTTCCAGGAGATTAGCTTGATTTTATTTTCCATCTCTTCCATTGGATTTTTAAATATTTTGCTATGGCAGTGTTAATTTCTAATAGCTGTTTTGTTTTTTGACCTGTTATATTTTCTTTTTCATATCCCCTTGATATTATTTTATTGATTCAATGTTGTATGATCTAATGTCATTAATTGCTAATATTTTTGAAGTTTATTTCTTCCTAAAGTTTCTTTTGCCTTTTGTTGGTTTTAGTCTGTCTTTCCTATTAGAGGCTTTCCTTGAATATGTAATGATCCTAAGCTGACAGTTTTTGCCTTTTTAAAATTTCATTTTTAATTTTTGTCAGTACATAGTAGGTGTATATATTTACATGGCACATGAGATGTTTTGATACAGGCTGAGAGTTTTAAGCGTGAGACACTAAAAATCTTTTTGGAAATTGTGTGCGTGGCTGAGGCTTGTCATTAAGTGGCTGCAATATAGGGTGATTGAGTGACTGATAGACTTTCTCATTGGGGAAACAAAAAATGTTAGTATTTATATGTCTTTTCTTTTGGATTGGTTATTATTATTATTTTTTAGAGTCAAATCCTCCCTTCTTATTCTTGGGGTTTGTCTTACTATCAGTAGCCTGGGATCACAGGGTAGGTTCTCTTTGCTCCCAATACAGAATTTTATAGACTCCGTTGTTCTCAGTATGGCCACATGTTGGCCTGCAATTTTGCCTGGTGTACCTAGGTCCATAGCTCTCATGTTCAAACTCTCTAATTGGTTAACCTGATCTTCCTAGGTGGGGAAGAAACAGTGTCAGAAAGATGAAGGGGATCTTGTTTCAAACTCCTGAGGCAAATTATCCACCAAACCTCTTTTGTTCAGCCTCACCCTTCATGCTAGCTTTCAGATATATTTGGTGCTTCAAAATCCTGAGCTTTTTGAGAATTTGCTATCAGAATAAAGTTAATTCTCATTGGTATCATCCTTCTGCAGATATTTTTCATCTTTAAAAAAATCAATAAACGTAAAATAGCTTTTAATATGTGGTTAATAAATCAACCACACCATAGACTTTCTTGATAATTAAATTAAAAACATAAGACAGAGTAGACTATTATCTGTTAGCCATTCATCCCATTGAAATTCCTCTGGATTTATTTGTATGCATTTTAGAATTTAGATTGTCCAGATTTATGTTATTTTAATGTGGCAAGTATAGTTTTCTTTTTTTTAGTATTTTAAAAATATGTGTTTAATTATTTATTTTATGCTTTTAAGTTCAGGAGTACAAGTATAGGTTTGTTACATAGGTAAACTTGTGTCATGGGTTTGTTGTACAGATTATTTCATTACCCAGGTATTATGCATAGTACCTATTAGTTGTTTTTCCTGATCTTGTCCCTCCTCCCACCCTCCACTCTCCAAAAGGCTTCAGTGCCTGTTGTTCCCCTCTATGTGTCCATGTGTTCTCATCATTTAGATCTCAATTAAATGAGAACATGGGATATTTGGTTTTCTGTTCTTATTAGTTTGCTAAGGATAATGGCCTCCAGCTCTATCCATGTCCCTAAAAAAGACATGATCTGTCTTTTTCATGGCTGCATAGTATTCCATGGTGTATATGTACCACATTTTCTTTATCCAGCCTATCATTTATAGGCATTTAAGTTGATTCCATGCCTTTGCTATTGTGAACAGAGTTACAATGAACATACGCTTTCATGTGTCTTTATCATAGAATGATTTGTGTTCCTTTGGATATATACACAGTAATGGGATTGCTGGGTCAAATGGTATTTCTGTCTTTCGATCTTTGAGAATTGCTACACTGTCTTCCACAATGGCTGAACTAATTTACACTCCCACCAACAGTGTATAAGCATTCCTCTTTCTCCACAACCTTGCCAACATCTTTTTTATTTTATTTTATTTTTTTACTTCTTAATAGTAGTCATTCTGACTGGTGTGAGATGGTATCTTACTGTCATTGTGATTTTCATTTGCATTTCTCTAATAATCAGTAATGTTGAGCTTTTTTTCATACGCTTGTTGGCCACATGTATGTCTTCTTTTGAAAAGTGTCTGTTCATGTCCTTTGCCCACTTTTTATGGAGTTGTTTGACTTTTTTCTTGTAAATTTAAGTTTCTTATAGTTGCTTGATATTAGACCTTTGTTAGATGCATAGTTTGCAAAATTTTTCTCCCATTCTGTAAGTTTTCTGTTTACTCTGTTAATAGTTTCTTTTGCTGTGCAGAAGCTCTTTAGTTTAATTAGATCCCATTTGTGAATTTTTGCTTTTGTTCCAATTGCTTTTGGCATCTTCATCATGAAATCTTTTCCTGTGCCTGTGTTCTGAATGGTATTGCCTAGGTTGTCTTCCAGGGTTTTTATAGTTTTGGGTTTTACATTTAAGTCTTTAATCCATTTTTAGTTAATTTTTGTATACAGTGTGTAAGAAAAGGGTCCAGTTTTGATCATCTTCATATGGCTAGCCAGTTATCCCAGCACCACTGATTGAATAGGGAATCCTTTCCCCATTGCTTGTTTTTGTCAGGTTTGTCCAAGATCAGATAGTTGTAGGTGTGGAGTCTTATTTCAGGGTTCTCTGTTCTGTTCCATTGGTCTATGTGTCTGTTTCTGTACCAGCACCATGCTGTTTTGGTTACTGTCACCCTGTAGTACATTTTGAAGTCAAGTAGTATGATGCTTCCAGCTTTTTTTTTTTTTTTGCTTAGGATTGCCTTGGCTATTTGGACTCTTTTTTGGTTTCATAGATGTTTAAAATAGAATTTTAAAATAGTTTTTTCTAGTTGTGTGAAGAATGTCAGTTGTGGTTTAATGGGAATAGCATGAAATCTATAAATTGCTTTGGGCAGTAGGACCATTTTAATATTTATTCCTCCTATCCATGAGCATGGAATGTTTTTCCATTTGTTTGTGTCATCTGTGATCTCTTTGAGCAGTGGTTTGTAGTTTGCCTTATAGAGATCTTTCACCTCCCTGGTTAGCTGTATTGCTGGGTATTTTATTCTTTTGGGGGCAATTATGTATGGGATTCATTCATTATTTGGCTCTTGGCTTGCTGTTGTTGGTGTATAGGAATGCTAGTGGTTTTTGCACATTGATTTGGTATCCTTAGACATTGCTGAAGTTTATCAGTTTAGGAAGATTTGGGGGACTGAGACAATGGGATTTTCTAGATATAGGATCATGTCATCTGCAAACAGGGAGAGTTTGACTTTCCTTCTTCCTATTTAAATGCCCCTTATTTCTTTCTCTGGCCTGATTGCCCTGGCCAGAACTTCCAGTAGTATATTTAATAGGAGGATATCTACTTCTGCATTTTTTTAAGTATTCCAAAACAATCTTGATACTGAACAAATTCTTTCGCTGAAAAGCATTGATAGTTTTATGGTGCTAAATTATATTCTTTGAAAATAGGCTTTTGTTGTCATGTGCCATCATATCTCATACTGTCATGTTATTGCTAACTTTAACTGCCTGGTTATTGAATATCTAAATTTCACCAGAAAAGTGTTTTTTATTCAGTGGAGTAAGAGAAAGGAGTAATCAAATAACCTAGTGTCCATGATGTATAATATAGGATCTGCAGCTATTGATCAACTTGAATGAATACTTATAGGTTTCCATGTGCTCGGGAACCAGCATTTCTCATGTGTTTCACCTTCATTAATCCTTTCCAAAAAAATTTTGTGCAGCACAGAGGAGGTTCCTCAGAGAATCCAGCTAATGCTGGTTGCTTCTTACCTAGAGAAGGTCTTAGACAGGTGGTTCTCCTCAGAGCAATCTCATTAATCTTTTTTGTCATGGCGTGTTTAATTCCTGTGATAGTAATGTTGAGCTCACGTTTTGCTGTTACTCCAGTCCATATGCCTAAGATTTTACTTTGTTCCATATGAGTATGTATTAACTTTTGAACTACCTCTACTAAGGTTTATATTGCTCAGATGGTTTTATATCTAATTTTCAGAGTCTACTGTTTAAAAAGCCCATAGTATTATTTTAATAATTATTAAGTCATTATTAATTAGTATTCCCCTGTTTTTACTATTATTAATAATTGTCACTCCTATTGAAACGTAAATTTTTGTGTCACATATAGCTTTCAATTTACGTTTATTTTCTAACATCTAAGGAAGGAAGTAGACTAATATATAGTTTGGAATTTGCAGTAGCTAGGGAGTTAATAAAATAACATTTCAATTGATCTTGCAGAGATAAATAAGATTAAATCAAACACAAAAAATGAAATGCAAAAAAAAAATCTAAAAGACACAGAACAGGCAATTGCTAGTTGCCTATCCAATAATGATTCTCCTATTGTTTAATAATAGAACACATATATTTAAGTACTTTATCTTTCAACCTCCCTTTTCATTGCCATTAGGGGTGATGACTTGACACAACTCTGGTCAATGAGATACACTCAGAAGTAGCTGTTTAAGGGAGAAAGGGCTACTTAAAGGGGACAGGCCTGCTTGCTTCTTTGGCCTTTGTCTTTTGCCCTTTATTCTTCAACTTTCCTGCCCAGAATATAGACACGCTTGGAGGTAGGGTAGCCATCTTTTGATAGGAGAAGAGACTCCAAGACCATAAACACTTTCTTGAATAGTTGAATCCCCTTGATTTCCTTTTTATGTACTTTGATTACATGGAAAAAATAATTCCCCATTTGAGTAAGCTGTCCTTGTAGGCTTTTCATTAACTACTGCTGAATTTAATTCCTAACCATGGAGACGTCCTCATGGTTTCTGAGGAGAGTCCTTTGCATGTTGCTTACATTCTGCACTGCTGAGTGACACAGACTTCTGTGCTAAACTAATTTCCAGTGAAAACTATTTAGTATGATCTGTATCTCCTGAAGGAACAGTGGTTTTTATCTTTCATCTTACTGAAAACTTAGAAGTAATTGAGAGTCTTAAGTGGCTACATGACAAAAATGAGCTTCCTGCCATAGTGTGTTCTGTTATCTGTAGTGTGTGGATAATCAGAGTCATAGATGGAGGTTTCTTCTTGCGTTAATGAAAACCTTAGGGGTCATGCATGCAAAAGGGCAAACACACCTCACATCTCACCTCTAGCTAAATTAGGGCAATCTTCCAGCCTTTATTCTTCCAATCCTTGGCACTGTCTTCCAATAGTAAGCCTGCAAATCCATTTCAACCATGATATGTGATAAAACTGATGCTTAAAAATGAACCAATTATGCATGTATATAGGGTATATAACCGTTTAATGTCATTATCAATTTCCATAATTTATTCTACCTTTCTTTGGAACACTTAAAGCAAAAGTCTAACGGAATTTAAAGATGATATTTTCCAGAGTAAGATGTATATTAATAATAATTTAGTTGTGCTGAACTTAGTGGTGTAAATGCATTCTTAGAAATGGCAGTGCTAAATGAATTAGTGCTGTCTCAGTTAACATGACATGGTACTTACAGAATTGTATCTACAATGCCATTTATTCAAATCAATGTATAGTTAGGGTTTGTTGGTTGATGACTTTATGTTTCTGCATTCTTTACAATTGTTTTAATGGTGGATTTTGCTAGGACTTGCATATGACTTACCTCAACCTGAGAATTTACTCACTCCACTCAGTAAAGCTGGCATTTTAATGCAACCCATGCAGTACCCATGATTGCTTATTCTTTGCAAAATAATGAAAGTGTCTTCAGATAATAGGATGTAATCGCACTAAAAGGGACTTTTGTGTAGTAAACAAAATAAAGAGATTAGAAAGTGTAATGGAAATGGAAGAAAGTGCAATAAAGTGGCTGAGTATTCATTTGCATGAGAGTAAATTCTATCATACTGGCTGATCAGTGTGAGGAAGAATCCTAACTATGTAGCTGCGCTAAATAAAGTATTGCTGCAGTCATTCAAATGTGCTTAATATTTTTAAAAGCATTTTCACATTCATTTACTAAGACCCTTTTTTAAATTCCAAACATGTGTACTTCAATTTAATTTATGTTCAGTGTATCTGACTGTATTTTCACGTATTAAATTAATTTTACCTTTAAATACGTACTTGATTCTGCTTTTAGGCAACGCAGAATAGCATGTGGCAAAATTACACTCCCACTGTGAACAACTACAAAACTGGACAAAATATATGATGCATCTGTTTTCTAGGATTGGACTATAGGCAGTGTAGATGTTTCTAAGAAGGGAAACATGCAAGGTGTACCCCAGGTTCATGGTGTCTTGCACAGGGCAGGACTGTGAGGCCTAGCTGACAGCACCTGCTCCAGGGCTGATAGCTAAAGGGAAATACCAGAGGTTAGGCAGTGCGGGAGATTTTAGTATTCAGGACCAGGCAGAATGACAAGGCCTTACACACCTGAGACATTTAGCTGGTACTCAGAAAGGTCATATTTAGAAATAATCACTAGAAAATAAGATGAGGGCCAGAGCCTAGGACCAAGCTCTAAGTGACAATGGACCCTCTTTAACAAAGCATAAAACAAACTCTTCAGGATCAAGGGGAATCTGCCAGTAGTTTAACTGCTAGCCAGATCACAGCTCAACACCCTTTACAAGAAGACAGTATAATGCAAATAATTCAGTCGAAACCCATGAAGCAGGCCTGAGTGCTGATGGTAGCTGGGGATAGGGGTCAAGGGATGAATAAGGAAGTGACCTTGTGTGAAGTTTTGATTCACAGGAAGAAGGTATATAAGAGATAGTGGCATGACAGCGGCTGGAACCCTCATGAGAAAGGCAAATTCTCAGGGAAGCAGTTTACTCCAGCAGTCCTGGATTGAAGGAGAGACTAAAGACACATGACAGCTAGATGCAACATGTGACCCTGTATTGGATCATTTCATAGAGGACATTACTGGAGCAGTCACTGAAACTCCAATAGGGCTTCTAGGTGAATCAAAACGGACAATTCTTGCAGCCTTTCTGCAAATTTAATTTTTTTTTCAAAATTAAAAGACGTAAAAATAAAGACACATAACTTATCATTTTTTGAAAAAATAAAACCACACACTTTTTGATAGTATCAGATCTGATAGTATGCAGAACTGTCACATAAATTATGTCATTTCTCCGCACGCCTGTAGTCCCAGCTGCTTGGGAGACTGAGGTAGGAGAATGGCGTGAACCCGGCAGGCGGAGCTTGCAGTGAGCCGAGATCTCACCACTGCACTCCAGCCTGGGCGACAGAGCGAGACTCCATCTCAAAAGTAAAAATAAATAAAAATAATAAATGATGTCATTTCTCAAGTTTTTTTTTTCTGTAATATGTCATTATGTCATAGCATAATGTATATGTGCATTTATTCTCAATGAGCATGAATTTTAATCCTAGGTCTTAGAAATATATCTTTGTTGTACAAATGTAAATGTTTGTTTTAAATAATAGGTTAATAAAGTCAATAATTCATTTAGGGCCAGAACATGGAAGAAAATAAATTTGTAGCCAAAATGAAGTCACATTTAATGGCCACCCAGTGGGGGAAAGGAACATAAATCTCCCCAAAACACAGTGAATTGATGCCCAGGTGCTTGTTGATGCATTGTAAGCAAAGCTGGCAAATGCTAGTGAAGCTTTTCTTAGAGGTTTCTAAGCCCTTGGAAGATGTTGCCAAAACTTGACTCAAGTCACTGGCAGGAAGAACAAGCTCTCGAAAACTACTTGTTGCCACTCCAAGGGCCATTTTAGGTTATTGGTGCTTATCCAGAAGATTCTCCTGAAGTGACCTTGAGGTACACGAAGCCCTATAGTGCCCTATTCTGAGCATTTGCGCAACCTTCCCCTGTACAGGAAATGTACCAGTGGCATTTTACAATATAGAGGCAATGGCAGTGGCTGTGATGGTGTGTATGTGTGTGAACAGGGGCATTATGTGGGGGAATAATATAATTTGATTAGAATAACTGAGAAATTATCTGCCTTTGCTGGTACCTACCAGATAGAAGCTCTGAATCCAGAAGCCTCAGGTTTTTTCCTGTTGATTTATTTACCTCTTTCTGTGCTGAAACTTACCACACGTATTAAAAAAATCATTTTTTCTTGCGTCTATTTGATTCTTCTTTCTTTTCTTCTTTATTAGTCTTGCTAGTGGTCTATCAATTTTGTTGATCTTTTCAAAAAACCAGCTCCTGGGTTCATTGATTTTTTGAAGGGCTTTTTGTGTCTCTATTTCCTTCAGTTCTGCTCTGATCTTAGTTATTTCTTATCCTAAGCCAAAAGAACAAAGCTGGAGGCATCACACTACCTGACTTCAAACTATACTACAAGGCTACAGAAACCAAAACAGCATGGTACTGGTACCAAAACAGAGATATAGACCAATGGAACAGAACAGAGCCCTCAGAAATAATGCTGTATATCTACAACTATCTGATCTTTGACAAACCTGAGAAAAACAAGCAATGGGGAAAGGATTCTCTATTTAATAAATTGTGCTGGGAAAACTGGGTAGCCATATGTAGAAAACTGAAACTGGATCCCTTCCTTATACCTTATACAAAAATTAAGATGGATTAAAGACTTACATGTTAGACCTAAAATCATAAAAACTCTAGAAGAAAACCCAGGCAATACCATTCAGGACATAGGCATGGACAAGGACTTCATGTCTAAAACACAAAAAGCAATGGCAACAAAAGCCAAAATTGACAAGTGGGATATAATTAAACTAAGGAGCTTCTGCACAGCAAAAGAAACCACCATCAGAGTGAACAGGCAGCCTACAAAATGGGAGAAAATTTTTGCAACCTACTCATCTGACAAAGGGCTAATATTCAGAATCTGCAATGAACTCAAACAAATTTACAAGAATAAAACAACCCCATCAAAAAGTGGGCAAAGGATATGAACAGACACTTCTCAAAAGAAGACATTTATGCAGCCAAAAAACACATGAAAAAATGCTCATCATCACTGGCCATCAAAGAAATGCAAATCAAAACCACAATGAGATACCATCTCACACCAGTTAGAATGGCAGTCATTAAAAAGTCAGGAAACAACAGGTGCTGGAGAGGATGTGGAGAAATAGGAACACTTTGACACTGTTGGTGGGACTGTAAACTAGTTCAACCATTGTGGAAGTCAGTGTGGCGATTCCTCAGGGATCTAGAACTAGAAATACCATTTGACCCAGCCATCCCATTACTGGGTATATACTCAAAGGACTATAAATCATGCTGCTATAAAGACACATGCACATGTATGTTTATTGCAGCACTATTCACAATAGCAAAGACTTGGAACCAACCCAAATGTCCAACAATGATAGACTGGATTAAGAAAATGTGGCACATATACACCATGGAATACTATGCAGCCATAAAAAATGATGAGTTCATGTCTTTGTAGGGACATGGATGAAGCTGGAAAGCATCATTCTCAGCAAACTATCGCACGCACAAAAAAACCAAACGCCGCATGTTCTCACTCATAGGTAGGAATTGAACAATGAGAACACACGGACACAGGAAGGGGAACATCACACTCTGGGGCCTGTTGTGGGGTGGGGGGAGGGGGGAGGGATAGCATTAGGAGATATACCTAATGCTAAATGATGAGTTAATGAGTGCAGCACACCAACAAGGCACATGTATACATATGTAACAAACCTGCACGTTGTGCACATGTACCCTAAAACTTGAAGTATAATAATAATAATAAAAAGAAAGTATAGGTAATTATAACAAAAAAAATCATATGCAACTTTTCACTAATATTGTTCAAAGGGCAATGTTAACTATGAAAAATTTATGAAGAAACAGAAGACATTTTAATTAAAATATGTAAAAAGAGGTGTAGGAAAAAAGAGCCAAGCAATAAATGCTGCTAAAAACTCTAATTTGAATACTTTGGGACATGTACATTATTTTCATTTTCAATTCCAACATTTCTACCATGCATTGTTAAAATAAGATTCTCTCAGAGGGAGTCTCTCGTGGGCCCTAAGCCAGCTATCAGTTGAATTCACAACACAGTATCCTTCTCGTTCTCATCTACTTCATTTTTAGTTGTTCATTTCTGATTCGTACTGAGTTGCTTATGGGGGCTTCACTGCTGTTTATACTCATCAAGTAAAGATCAGTTGCTGTTTTCATTGCTTTCAAACTACTAATTTTCAAAACACCTGAGCAATTCATGTCTCTCTGTGGAGTATGGGGAATGGCTTCCCTGCCTACTTTATTTGCCCCCTGTCCCCTAGGTCACACGTTTCATTTCGTATATACCTCTATGGAATTGATCCTTATCATGAAAGCAATACTTATGTTTATGATGGAATAACTCTATAATATATGAAAGCAAACAATGAAATTTCAATTATGCTAATAGGCCTCAAGTCATCTTTTTATTATTTTTTAATTTTAACTTTAGGTGCAATACATTGTATTATTCATTATTACTAGTTCATGACATATTACTTTATTATTCTTACATATAAACACTCATACACACACACAAACACGTATGCTTTTATATAAAAACAACCCAAGTTTAAATTGTTTTCAAGCAGTTTGGCGACAATGTCCTCCTTGTCTTCTAACTCACTCCAATTATGTTTATGCTTAGGATTCTGTGATTCTTTTATGCTAAATCCAGAGTGTACATTGTCCCATACACATAACTCAAATATTCTAGGCCTTATAGCTTGTGACTGTAAGGAAGAGAGCACTTTCTTTTTATACTCAAAGTGTAATGGGATGCTTTCCCATTGGACGACTGACTACAAGTAGCATCCTCAAAGTGTCTCCTGATAATTTATGAGATTCTCTCAGAGGGAGTCTGTCTTGGGCCCCAAGCCAGCTATCAGATGAATTCACAACAGTATCCTTTGAGTTCTTTTCTACTTCAATTTTTACTTGTTCACTTCTGATTTGTTCCGAGTTGCTTCTGGAAGCTTCACTGTTGTTTATACCCATCATGAGAATCAGTGTAAAGGTCAAAGTCATTGTTTTAATTGCTTTCAAACTTCTAATTCTCAAGACACCTGAGCAATTCATGGTTCCATGTGGAATATGGTGAATGGCTTCCTTACCTACTTTATGCCCCACTCTGTCTCCTAGATACAAAGCAGCTTTACTTGTGCCCCAAACTTCAAGATATTTTCAGATCCCACCTCAGTCTCTCTATCCATAGAAGTACTAAAACAATCCCAAATAATAGGTTGAGGATAGATACCATGGAATCCCCTGTGTCCTCCTCCTCCCTCTCCTGATGCCCTGACTCCAGCCAAAGTTCCTCTATCCTTTTCTACTTACAAAGTGAAAACTTCTGCTTGTCAATGGAATCAAATGGATACTAGTCATTGAGAGCATAGGTGTTCTTTACATTAGTAATTCCTAGCTGTTAGTATGGTTTCTAGTTTCTAGTTACTCAAGTAGCCATTCATCTCCAGCTCAACTAGCTAACAAAACTCCCTCAATACAAAATATTTTCAAAGTATGATTTAGCAGTACAAAATTTTAAAAATAACTCTAGTTTGTCATTCCTAGAGAGAATGTAACATCCTGACAAGAAAGCCAGAAAGAACATACAGTTTCTGTATTTCTATGCAGGATTATACCTCAATAAGAGTCATAAGAGTAAGGTAAATAATGAGTACAATAAGTTTATATTTCTTATTACTCTAGGAATCTCTATGGCACTGCCCTGCTTCCTTTCTACTAGGTTGGAAAGGATGAATGAATGAAAGGATGCTGCTGCCTCAGAGCTTTATCTCCAACCTGAATGGCAGCTGGTTTGCATAGTTTGAGGATCATGTTATTGGGCAAGTTACTATCTTTTGTGAATCACAGTGCTTATTCAGGACATGCCTCTGCAGGATTAGAGCAGAGCAGATATCCCAGCTCAGCCCCTACACTCAAACTTCTCTTAAGATACCACATTTGAAACCTGGAAGCTTCTGGTTACATTAGAAGTATTTCCAGCTCACAGGGGAAAGAGCAGTCATGGCTGATTCTGGCAATTTAATATCAGAAAGTTGTAGATGGGCAAAGAATGGGATGTCTACTAAAGACCAGTGAATTCAAACTTGTTCATGAAAGTGTCTGCATTAGCTGAGCATTTCTTGTTGAACATTTACCTAGTGGATAACAATTACTATGTTGCTACTATATACCAGGTATTGTCCAAGTAGGGACAAAGATGACTAAGGTAAAACAAAATCTGAAGTTACCAGTTTTAGAAATTTTGTGGCAACGGTATGGAAAGTGGAAAGAAAGAGTGTGGTGAGAGATACAGGGAGATCTAGCTGGCCATTGAAATATCCAAACAAGTCGTGATGAAGGTGGAGACAGAATGTAAAAGACTGAAGAGAATAGAGCTGAGAGATAATTCAAAGAAAGTGTTGACATAATCTATTAGGTATGATGAATAAGGGAGGTGGAGAAAATAAGATGGCTCCTAGGATTTTAATTTCCTAACTGAGTAGATGCTGATGTCTTTTCTTGAAACAATGCTTTAGGAAGTAAAGTGGTTTTCTGTAATGATTGTGGTTAAGGCAATTAAAAAACATGGAATAGATCAATTGTAGGTATTGTGAGAACAAATAACTTGGTAATTGTGTATACGTGTGTGTCTGAATGTGAGTGGCAAAAATAGTGAATAATTTCCTGTTGTTTAGTGTCAATTTATGGACAAATTACCATTTGTCTAAAGCTCAGTAAGGTTTAGCTGCTCAAGGAATATTTTCCTAATGGTGTTAAACTGAAAGCAATGAGCAGTGAGTGGTGTGTGTCTACCAGGAAATAAGCCCCAAACCAGGTTAATAACATAATATGATATCTTGCTTGAGTCTACCTGTGTTACCCATAGGACTAGGCAGGTGCATCAGGAGATTGCACAGAAAGAAACAGATGTGTAGAGAGTGAGGCACATGTGTATGGTCAAATTTTGTATATATCACAATGTATTAGTGAGATAGTTCTTTAATCCTAACCTCTATTCATATCTGAGTCCTAGAGGTCTAAGAAAAACTGAAAGAGTGTATCTACTATGCACTCTAGAGAGTACTGACAGCACGAGTGTCACTCAGAGCAAGAATGCAAGAAATTTATACACCTCAGCAGAGAAAACAGCTCTGGCCTGGATTGCTTTTGGCATTTGCTGGCTGAGCCAATAGCTTCCATATTAAGTAGCTCCAGAAGCTTTGGCAGCAGCAGAAAACCTCCACTGATGCAGGTGTCTTTTCTCTTGGGCTTGGAAAGAGACACCTTGGCACATGCTGGCAGCCTTCACCCACAGTGTGGGCAATGGCAAAATAATGTGGATAGGTATAAACAATAGTGTCACACCATTGCTGCTCATCACTGCAAGAAGCCTGAGCCAGTGAGGGAAAAATGGCCAATACTGCATGATGACTGAGAAAAGATGGTTAATGAGCACATGTGATGTGCTTGCTTTCCTGATGATTCTTTTACATTGGGGTGAGGTTTGTGGCTTTATTTAGTGTGTGTGTGTGTGTGTGTGTGTGTGTGTACATATATATATAGAGAGAATATATAAATATATATACTGTGTATGTGTGTGTATATATATATACACTATGTATGTGTGTATATATATAATATATATATATACTATGTGTGTGAGTGTGTGTATATATATAAAGTTTTTACTATGACATTGCTAAGCACATGAGGCCACATAAAATTGTGAACGTTTCGTACAGTCTTATTCTCTGGAAAGTGTTTCACTAGTTTGTGATTGTAGCCTCAGAATAAAATGGAAACAATGCTTTTCACAAATTACATTACACATATCAGAATTGCTAACATTTCTTCTAATATCCTGAAGTAGCAGGATTTTACAACTATGTCATTTCCTGTATACAATTAGGTGACACTACTATTATTTTTATGTGCTGTCAAACCTCAATTTTCTTGATTTCTGTGCACACCAACACTATCAAAAGAATGTTATAATGTATGAAACACTTTTAGAAATGTCAATGGCCATAAATACTTTCAAAATGGTGAAAGTTTTTTTCACTGAGTAAATCTTTGTCTAGGGAAAACAAAACCAAAACCAAACCAACCAACCAACCAAAGAAACAAAAACCCTACAAGGTTGGGTGTGGGGGCTCACGCCTGTAATCCCAACACATTGGGAGGCCCAGGTGAGTGGATTACTTGAGGCCAGAAGTTTGAGACCAGCCTGCTCAACATGGTGAAATCCCCTCCCTACTAAAAATGCAAAAATTAGCCACATGTGGTGGCACATGCCTGTAATCCCAGCTGCTCGGGAGGCTGAGGCAGGAGAATCGCTTGAACCTGGAAGGCGGAGGTTGCAGTGAGCCGAGATCATGCCACTGCACTTCAGCCTGGGTGACAGAGTGAGACTCCGTCTGAAAAACAAAAACCAAACAAACCAAAACCCTACAAAAACAAAAACAAAAACAAAACAAAACAAAAAACCCTAAGATGATTGTGCCCCAGTGAGGCATAAACAGTTTTGACTCCAAATGGGTCTCTTGCTTTGGTGAAGTTACACCAATATGACTTCTCATGGCCATTGATATGAAGAAACACCAGTGTCACAGATCAAGCCAGCAAACAGTTTTGAAAAGAATAGTGTTTACTGTTATGAATGAGATCAATTTCCTCCAAGCCAGGTTTTTAAATCATTTTCTTTTCAAGAAGTTTTGTCATAAATTCAAGCATAACAAAAAAAAATTTTTTTAAGTCCCAAGAGGTTTGCCACCTTTTTAAGTGCTTGATTCAATTTTAAGTAGAAGTTTCACTTTTGAGAGAATGAGAAAGTTCATTCATAGAAGAACCTCACAAGGAGAAGTACATTCAATGGTTGGCTTACTTGGTAGATATTTTGGTCCAATGAATAAGGCATTATCTTCTGATTTAAGGTCCTGCCATTTGCCTGCAAATGCTTTTGTAAACAAGAAGTTCTTTTGGCCCTTTTTATTCTGCTAGAGGAGGATAGGAGCTGCGGAACATATACACTTTTCAATTTCAGAAGTTCTTCTAGAGCCTGGAGTTGAGAGTGACAGTTTTGTCATTTTATCCATTGGCAGAAATATTTGGATATATCAAAGTACTGAAAAAACGTGTTTGGAAGTTACCACTGCTCTGATGACCTTAACTTTGAAATATGGATTTATTTTATTTTCAAGCTGAAATAGACAGGATCAGTGATGCAGTACTTGCCAAGGATGACCTTACTGACTGGGGAAAATGATGTGAGTAGAATTTATCAGAAGGGTCTTGGAGAATGCGTTGTGTGTGTTTTTTTTTTTTTCACACAATTCTATCTTTGAGGGGCAAAGAGGGTAATGCTAATTTTAATTCTGTATAATATGACAATGTCATCTTATTCAGGGAGCTAGATTTTTCACTATTTCTTGCTGCCAAGCAACAGCAAAATCAGAAATCCAGTGAGCATCCAAGATACATTCTCTGTGCCATGTCAAAGAAAACTAAAACTTTTTAATCAGCTTCTTTGAGATTTCATATTGAGGAGAATTATTTTTCTTTTTGTTTCCACAATGCAATTTCTTTCCATTTTATTTCAGAAAGTGGTCATCAGTTTTTGCCTGAAAAATGAGAAGAATTATTTAATCATAAAGTAAAAAAATTGCTTAAGTGAAAAAGTCAGTTTATAATGAAATAAAATATACGCATAAATATATGTATATGTGCTCATATTCATATTGTTGATTAAGGGGCTCTGGCTTTCATAAATTTTACAAACAAATCTAGTGACCTTTGCAACAATGAAAACAAAAAACCCCACTCTACTAAACTAGATCCCTAAAAAATTTCCAGCTTTAATATCCCATGATTCTGTTTCATAATATAGAATTAAAACCAGACTTCAGGGATCTAGAACTAGAAATACCATTTGACCCAGCCATCCCATTACTGGGTATATATCCAAAGGACTATAAATCATGCTGCTATAAAGACACATGCACACGTATGTTTATTGCGGCATTGTTCACAATAGCAAAGACTTGGAACCAACCCAAATGTCCAACAATGATAGACTGGATTAAGAAAATGTGGCACATATACACCATGGAATACTACGCAGCCATAAAAAATGATGAGTTCATGTCCTTTGTAGGGACATGGATGAAATTGGAAAGCATCATTCTCAGTAAACTATCGCAAGAACAAAAAACCACACCACATATTCTCACTCATAGGTGAGAATTGAACAATGAGAACACAGGGACACAGGAAGGGGAACATCACACTCTGGGGCCTGTTGTGGGGTTGGGGGAGGGGGGAGGGATAGCATTGGGAGATATACCTAATGCTAGGTGATGAGTTAGTGGGTGCAGCGCACCAGCATGGCACGTGTATACATATGTAACTAACCTGCACATTGTGCACATGTACCCTAAAACTTAAAGTATAATAATAAGAAGAAGAAGAAGAAGAAGAAAAAAAGAGAAAAAAATAAATAAAATAAAATAAAACCAGACTTCAATCAGAACTTAATCTGTGTTTGGTCTAACACACACACACACACACACACACACACACACACACACACACAAACACACACACAAAATAAGCATTGTATCAGTTTGCTAGAGCTGCCATGACAAAATACCACAGACTACAACAGAAATTTCTCACAGTTTTGGAGGCTAGAAGTCCAAGATCAAGGTCTTGGCAGGTTTGATTTTATTCTGAGGACCCTCTCATTGGTTTGCAGATGGTCACCTTCTTGCTGTGTCCTCATGTGGCCTCTTTTTCCGTGTATCCACACTCCTGGTGTCTCTGTGTCTGTGAATTTCTTCTTCTATAAGGAGGAAATTAGACTGGATTAAGGCCCATTCTAAGGACCATATTTTAACTTAATCACCTCTTTGAAGAACCTTATCTCCAAATATAGTCACATTTTGAGATACTGAAGGGTTAGGACTTCAACATATAAATTTCAGGAGGATGTGATTCAGCCCATAACAACTATCCTCTCAGTGCAAGGTGAGGATGGCTTTGGTGAAGTCTTCAATCATGGACTTTCTTGGATAGGAAAGAAGAAAGTTTATGCATGATATTAATAAGAATGCCAGAGATGTAAGATGAGGTCAAGAAAGTTACAGAAGTATACAAATTAAAAACTTTCAAGGAGGAGGATTTAATTCTCCACATAGAATGATGAGAAGTCAGGTAAGCTAAGTGTAGCAGTTGTCTACTATCTGACAAATGTCATAATAAAAATAACACATCTTAAAAAAAAGTTTTCAGAACAACCCAGTTTTCTATTTATTTGTCTAATATTATGGAGGGAATTTATCACCACACCAAAATTTCTGAACTTCTTGTCTAGTTCTTCTCTCAGTATATCTGCCCTTTTTTGAAACATCCTCTCAAATTTCCTTCACCATCTGTAGCTCTTTGCCCTTCATCTTACACTCTGCCTCTTTCTCCGTGACCCTACATCGTAAAATCTAGAACTCTCTTCAAAGGAAAAGTAAGAGAAACGAAGAGGTCAAAACCAAAAACCTTTGGTTGGGGAGGGAGAATGCCTGATAATACCTACAAGTTAATTGTTTTTCATTTGTCACATGAATAACCTGCATTTTGGAAAATTGAAGATTGTTACTATTGTTACTGATCTTCCCAAAAATGGCGTCAGTGAATGGGATTAGAGGCTTCATTAGAATGGGAAGGGTCATGCTGGAACTGAGGCATTGAAAAAGAATAACAATTATTCTTTCCAGATGATAACTCCTAAGGAACTCCTGGATAAAGAAATTGCCAGAGGGAAGCTAGAGGGACATGCAGGGTACAAGTTTTTATGCTTAGAAAGATTTGAGTAGATTTGCATGCTGAAGAAGAGTCTATTGAAAAGGAGATGATGGTCATTTGGGCAGGAAAGGGAAGACTTGATGGATTATTATCCCTGAGAAGGAGATGAGATAAAATTTAGCTAATCTGAGAAGGTCTGAAATGAAGATAATTTTTTTTATAGCAGGAGTGAAAGTTTATCAAAAAGTTTTAGAGCAGGAACAAAAGAAAATGTACTTGAAAGAGGGACAAGTGGGCCACTTGATTCACATGTGTGGTTTGAACTTTGACTCAGGGTTTTATATGTTGGCTTGCTTCTGGGGGTTGCATCCCTTCTCCCCTGATTCTTCCCTCGGTGTGGGCTGTCCACATGCACAGTGGCCTGACAGCGCTTCGCAGGGGCTGCATGTTCAGTGTGCTTACTGAAGTTGTGCACATGCTCACTTGAGGCATTTTCCTTTACCAGTTGAGTGTTCCTAAAGGAAGGTCATACACCAGTTAAACTCCATGATTTTGCCTCCACTCACCCAGCTTCTGACTTTTAGTGGGAAGCTGCTGATCACCAGTTTCAGAAAACCAAACACTGCATGTTCTCACTCATAAGTGGTAGTTGAACAATGAGAACACATGAACATATATTTTTAAGAAGCAAATTGAGGCACTTAACTCCTGGCAGACTGTATTTTTCAGGGAAGTAGGGAGAAACGTTCCTTCCAGCAGGAGGAAGACTAGAAATCTTGGGAAGACTAGTGAATATTTGGAATATACGGGGAGACCAATAGGAGAGGAAATCAAAGTTTTGACTCTAAATAGCTTTAGTTTTGAAAGTAGAAAATAAAATGAATCCAGTCATCTTAGGGCAAGAGTTGCTTTTCTAGTCCTGTAAGTAGCTGAAAATGATACTCAAGTAAGAAATACGAAGATGAACTACATTTTCATTATGAAGATCTATTTGTCATGTATAAGTCCTTGAATTAAACTGTTTCAACATGAAAAGCAAGGAGGTATCTTAAGGCTCAGCAGATTTTGTCTTCCCTTTTCCTTTGTTAAAAACTACCAAATGTAGTAATGTTAGTTGCCATAACAATTGTGAGAACTTCTCATTTCCTTCAAGTGTAGGCAAATGGAGGGTGTCTGCTGTATTTTATTTTTATGGCCCTACTTTCAGGCAGTGTCAGCTGTTTTTAGATTGACAATAAAAATCCTTATTGCTGGGAGAATTATATTCCTTAAGTTTCTTTTCTCAGCTTTTCCATTTTCCTTTGTAGAACTGTTAGAGAGTTGGAACAACTCCACTGAAGCTTAAGCATCCAGTGTCATCAGTGGAGAGTGGGACACAGACTGCAGATGCAGACAAATTGTTGTTTGTTTCTATTGATTTCCCAGTGTTGCAAGAAATATGGCCATAGAGTTGTTTGTTTTTATAACTACTTCTTATATCAGAGTAATGTTATTCTGTAAAATTCTCAAGCATATGGTTATATTTTTAACATAATTTCTCTATCTTTTGGCATAAAGAATAGCATCAGAAACGTGCATAAGTCTTTACCCACTTTTAGACATTTTGGAATCTTAAGCAGACCACTTAATTATCAGTGTGTGACATCATTCTTCCATCAGTTGTTCCATTCCTCAGCACCTGCTTATTGAATGCCCACATGTATGCCAGGTCTTATGCTGAGGTTTTGGAGATGTAGAGATGAATGCATAAATCCAGTTCCTGTTTTAAAATTTAGCCTCCATTTCCTCCCCAGGATAGTCATGTATAATGGTATATATGTACTCAGATTTAATATTACAGTTAGCTTAGGAAAACAAATCAAAAGTGTCTTCTATGCATCCCCAAAGATCCACTTGGGGAAGCAAATCAGAGGGTCTTCCATGTACACCAAACATTGCACACCATGAGAAAGATGCTGTTCTTGACACATCACATACATTAATCCCTTCATAAACACTACGAAGTAGGCATTACCAGTCTCATTTCACAAATGAGTTAAGTCGCCCAAAGTAATTCCCCAGTGGTAAAGAGAGATTTCACCCCCAAAACGCTGACTTCAAACATTGTGCCCTTTACTGCTTCTTTGTGTGTTACTTTGGCATATTAAAAAGATAAAATTACAGAATTTAAGATTTACAGATAACAGAAGAGTGGTTCTCAACTGGGGGGAGATTTTGCCCTCCATGGGACATTTGACAGTGTTTGAAGACATTCTAGCTCATCACTACTGAAGGGGTCGAGGCCAGGGGTGCTGCTAAACACCCTACAATGCACAGGAGCCACGTCAGCAAAGAATGATATGGTTCAAAATGTAAATAGTGTCATGGTTAAAAAATTCTGCCTGAGAGAGTACAACTTGGGGACTAGGCCTCAGAGAGACACGATTACCTCCCCAAGTCACCAAATCATGTTGAGGTCTCCTGATTCCCAGTCCAGCTCCTCCTTCTCTCTCTATTGCTGGTTTTGTGCACCATAATGCACATCAAAGTTACTGGGTCCTGACTTCTTGGCAAGTGTTTTTTGAGTGTTGCACTTCATTTAAAATAGGAAGAGGGCCAGGCTAGTCATCAGTGGAATCTGAACCCTTTCACCCATGATTCTCTCTTCTTCTGCTACTCCTTCCTGGTCATCTTCAATTTTCTCTTCTCATAAATGCCTTCTTGTAGCCTTTAGCTGTTCAGTGCCTTATACGTATGCCCTTCTTTCTCTGTAGTGTCTCCAATTCAAAATTACCTTTTCTTTCCTCAGTACCTTTCATCAAAATTCTCTTAGTGAAGTTTAGCTAAATATTAGAAAGGAATGTGCAGGGTTTGTGCTCAAAAGCAGGCTGGCGAGTCCCACCGAGCTTGGAGCCCATCTCTGCCTATTAACCTATGTCAACATGTGTCGGCGAAAAGAGTTGAACTCTGTAAAATATTTGAAGAGATTTATTCTGAGCCAAATATGAGTGACCATGGTCCATGACACAGTCCTCAAGAGGTCCAGAGAACATGTCCCAAGGTGACCAGAGTGCAGCTTGATTTTATACATTTTAGAGAGGCATGAGACATCAATCAAATACATTGAAGAAACATATTGGTTTGGTTTAGAAAGGCAGGACAACTTGAAGTGGGGTCTTCCAGGCTATAGGTGAATTTAAACATTTTTCTGGTTGACAATTGGTTGAGTTTGTTTGAAGACCTGGGATCAATAAAAAGAGAATGTTCAGGTTAAGATAAAAGACTGTGGAGGCCAAAGTTTTTTGAAGTTTTCTAGTGGCTGCCCTTAGAGAACAATAGATGACAAGTATTTCTTATACAGATCTTAGTTAATCTCTTTAGGATTGGGAGGGTCTGGAAGAAAGACTTCTATGTTAATAGAGATTGTTTAAAGATGTAAATTTTACCCCACAAAGAACAGAGGGGTCATTGCAGGGCCATTTCAAATATTTCAAAATATGGCAAAGAAACATGTTTTGGGGTAAAATATTTTGATTTTCTTCCTTGTCTCATAATGTTATGCCAGAGTCAGGTTGGAAAGTAAGTTATGACACACAGGGTTAAATCATACCCATCTGATATGAATTTATGATTTGTATGGCATGACTCCCCAGACCCTTCAAATAGGAAATAGGAATTTGGGCAAGATAAAAATCAGAGTTTAGTCCCCACATGTTTTGTAACCTCTCCATATACCACCCACTTAATCTATCCTAGAATTTTATTTCAACTTAATAATTATTTGAATTTGTATGGTGGAAACACTGGGAGGTGGAAGCCACCCTGTTTTCTCATGAATTATACTATGTGGTGATTTCATTCATAGGTAATGTTTGCTATGACAGTAAGCACTGGTTGCCTTGTTAGTCCTTTCCCATCCAGGGGAGTAACTACTCTCTGCTTTTCCTCACCAGGAACTGAATCTTCAGTCACCTTGATTTTGGACTTCCCAGCCTCCAGGACTGTGAGAAATAAATATCTGTTGCTTAAGCAACTCAGTCTATGGTATTTTGTTATAGCATCTCATGCTGATTCATACATGATCCAAGAGGCTCACTCACTTCAAGGAATATCTAGAAAAATTGGGAGACCATGTTGCAGGAGTTCTCTAGTTTCCAGATTTCTTGAAGGACTGTTAAGTCTTACCTATTTTAATGGATAAACAACAAATGATTTCTTTTTCTCAACCTATTTGGTCTTTTTCTTCCTGAGATCACCATTAGCCTGATTCTCTGCTTCCCTAGGCTTAATATCCAACTGAAGCACAACCCTGGCAGGAAAAAAAAAAAAAAACAAAAAACGAACCTCTGGTATTGGTACCACTGTCACTGAGCCCACTAGATCAGAGTTAAATCCTGTGACATCTGGGCAAGATTAGAGTAACTGGGCTATCGAAAAGAAAAGCTGAGAAGACAAAGATTTGTTTTTAAAACTCCTCTTGCCCCAATTATGCCTAAATATCAGGCAGTATTACTCATGTTTTATTTTAGTTTTAATTAAATTTGTTTTATTTAATTGTAAGTCTCAACTCATTAATATAGGTGATTGTCATATTATTTTGCTTCATGCCATGATCATCTAACTTCTTACAGGTAAAAGTCTTGGAGGGAATATGACATTAATATACTACTTTCTTTTAGAATTCAGTGTCTGCATTTGGAACTCGGACAACAAGTCAGATCATTTGTGTTCTGTAATGCAGATATGGAGGTAGAGACAGTTTAAGTTAAGAAGGGACTGTCTACAAAAGGAAAGAGTGCCACCAATAAACAATATTTATTTGGCGTCTGAAGCAGGAACTTAGCAGCCTGCTAAGACATGCTAAGTTCCTGCTTCAGATGCCAAATATATTTATAATTGAATAAAATTCATAACTGGTAGACATAAAGCTTTCTATACTCCTTTTAATGCTAAAATACTTCAATTACAATTTAACAAGGTGCTATATTTTGTTGAGAGCTTAAGGAAATTAATCTTGGGCATCAGTTTCCTCATCTTTAAAATGGACCAGATGAAACAAAGATCTCTTCCAGGAATGAATTATAAATTCTGGTGTTCTATGATCTTTTCTTTTTGTTGAAAACGCACAACATATTACATTATTTGAGGTTCCTTTGCTGACATTTTGCACTATGGGGTTTTGCGAACATAATAGGTACAAAGATTGAACTCTCTAATCATCATACAAAAATGCAAAGTTGGATTAGTAAAGATCTTTGGGATTTATGTCATGGTTATTTTACTCTGTTTTTCAACTGGTTTTTCTTAGCTGTTCTTTAAATGGAAGAGCATTACCAGCTCAGTGTAATCCTGCATATAAATGGGAGACAAACCCAATCCTTTCTTTCATCGCTTGGATACTGCTTGTGACAGCAACGGTAACGTTTGCTTTACTACTAGTTCTGTTGCTAACTAATGTGAGACTTAGAGTGAGTCATTTCATATCTCTGCTTCTTGATGCCATGCACTGAATATACAATCTCTGGGTTTTTTTTTTGTTTTTTTTTTTTTTAGTTTATCTATTTAGAAAGGTAAATATATGCTCACTGTAGAAAATGCAAGTGATACTAAAAGATATAATGAAGAAAGAAAAATAAAGCAAAATGTTACCACCCAGGGACCACACACACACACACACACACACACACACACACACACACACACACACACACACACACACATTTACAAACACTGCTGCAGGCAATAGCATGAATAAGGATGTATATATCTTTACATCCTTATTCCAATCTCTACTTTGAATAAACTTCTAGGGACCAAATTGCTGGGTCAAAGTATACTTCTCTGACTCAAGATGTCATGTTTTCCACAATGGTGTTAATATTTTGCATACCACCAACTAGCTGTTTCCTCACATCCTTCACCACACTAAATACTGGCAATATTTGTACCTTTGTAGAACTGATTCTGAAATCATATCTCACCATTACTGGTTATTGCACATATTTGATGTTATAAGATAACATTTTGAAAGATAATATATTTATGACATTGTTATTTTTGATTTCTGCTGATAACAAGATTAAGCTTACATTGTCGTGGTTGGGATAGAATTGTTTTTGTGTTTTTTTGTTGTTTTTTTTTTGTGTGTGTGTGGATTCCTTTCAAAGGCATATGTCCTAGCAGTTTCATCCTTTCCAAGGATTCAAAAATGCATTTGCTTCCTTCTGTCTATGGCATACAAGTTCAAGATCTTTTCCAAAATGCATTTTCACATTGCCTCGTGGTGTCATAGCACCACATGATCAGGTTGTGTTCCTGTAGAGATAATGTCACACAATCTGTACCCTGATCTGTGGAAAAACCAGATATAGCTTGTTTAAGTACATTTTTTTATTTATTAGCCTATAAAAGCATAAAAAAAGCTCATTTCAGCTTTAACAATATCTAATTAGTGACATTCCCTTTACCAAAGTTTCTATCCTTTTTGTTGGCTCTAGTCAAACTATTTTATACGTCCTGCAGAATGTCTCATCTTTTTTATTTCTTTTAAACTTCATTATCTTTTTGATGACACAGTAAGTTTCTTTCCATCTTTTATCTTCCTTTAGCTGACATCTTCACTTTGTCTTTCTTTACAACTATGCTAGCTCTTATCCATTTGTTTTGGTAACTTTTAATGGAAAATTCAATTTCTATGAAGTATATGCTAGTATCTTTAGAAGTACTTAAGTTCTCAAAAGGTTAGGTGAGCAGATTAAACAAAAAATATAAAAATGTGGCAAGACAGCTTCCTCATGGGAATCTGCCAGAGAGGGTTTGGGGTGAAGAGTGACAAACTGTATTAAACTGATATACTATTTTTCATTAATGTCTTCCCAAGAAAGATTCAGGGAATCTGTTATATGCTCTTTACACTTAAGATTCTGAAATATCTATGTATACTGAAGTATGAGCAGGCAATATAAGTAATCAGAAAAAAATAAATATTGAAAATTGATAGAATTCAGAACTCATGATACTGTATTGGTTTTATGAACAATAACTAAGCAACTTTAAAAATATTTTTTTCAGAATTTTGAGCCCTATCAAGGATATATTTAATCTGTATAGTTAGTTATTCATATTCTCTAAGCACCTTGCTATTGGGGAAAACATACTGAATTGGGAGCTAGGAAAATACTATAAGTCATCCCTCATCTGATCTCTCATCTGTATTATTGCTTCCAGATCTGTAGTTCTATGATAGTCATCTTTCCCCTGTTTGTCTCTTCTGTTTTTTGCTCATCAGAGTTGTACCCTTTTGATAAGAGAAGACAATCATACTCAGTTACATTTGCAAATATAATTATATTTCTCCCAGAAAAACACAATTTTTATTAAATTTAAACCAAAAGAGAACAGAAAGGAGAGGAGGAATAGGTGCAGGATTTCCTTTGTGCTGGCACAATTTAATATATTCTGGAAGCGACCTTTTGAAATAGATAGTCACCTAACTAAATTAAGTGGGAATAGAGAAGCATCATTGAAAGCAGAAGAAATTTGAAACTAAGTGGGGGAAAGTTTACTGAGCATATCAGCACCAATGATGAAATGTGGGAAAGGGAGTATAGCATAGTCTTAAGAATTTGGGTCCTGAAATTGCAAAGACCTTGTTTTGAAACATGGCTCTGTCATTTACCAGTCGAGTGTCCCTCTCTAAGCCCCAACATCCTAACCTGTAAAATGCAGACAATAACAGTACTTGTCTCATAAGGTTATTGTGAAAATAAAATGCAATAGCACATGTAAAGTCGTTAGCATGGTGACTGATACTACTAATAATAAACATTCATTCATTAATCACTAGGTGACAGTCACTTTTCTTAGGGCTTTCTGTGTATTAACTCAGTAAATGTTTAATTCATGTTAGCCTTTTTATCCTTACACTTGTTATTGGGAAGTAACAAATTTATCGTAGGGGCTCCCAAGCTTCCATCTATCTATCATCTATTTATCTATCTATCTATCTATCTATCTACACATATGCTTGCATAAAATGTATATGTGTATATCTATATCTGCATGTATCTTTGTAGAAAATTAAAAACAAGGATGACATAAAATAAAATGATGCAATGGGCTTTGGTTCTCTATTGTGTTCATTTTCATATTTGAATATCTTTTTATAATATTTAACATTTATATAATGAAATAGACCTGAAACAAGAATCTTTCCATGTTCCTGTATGCCTACAGTTTTTACTATCTTAGCAAGTGCCCTTTTGTTGTCTCTTAGGCGAAGGTCATATTTCAAAATTTTATTTTCAAGCCAAGACATAGAACTGCCCTTGAAAGGAAATCTAATGATTATACAAGTAATTAAATATACTCATTATTTCTATATTATCTCATTGAATTATACTACTTCTATGAGCTAAGTATTATTAATCATATTTATAAGAGGGAAAAACTGAGGCATAGATATCACACATAATTTGCCACAATATGAGATGAGCAAGTGATAAAGTCAGGACTTGAAGACAGAATTTTAAAGTTTAAATCTCATTATTGTTTCGTTATTAGTGCTTCACCAAAATATCCTCAGAGCAGAGAACACTGCACCCTGGAATTCCAGAAGCATGGTCTGAAGAAGTAAATTACAGACAAATATGTTCTAGAGTCACTTGTATATCTTCAAATCATGTGAAATTTTCATTCTATTCGTATTATTTCCATGCTAATTTTAAATAAAACCAATTATTCTTCTTATTTATTGTTGAGGCTTCACTATGTCCCACACCCCCATTCATATGATAAAGTACTAACCCACAGGACCTCAGAATGTGACTGTATTTGGATATAAGATCTTTAAGGAGGCAATTAAATTTAGATGAGGTCCCTGAGGTGGACCCTAATTCAGTATCAGTGGTCTCGTCATAAGAAGAGGAGCTAGGGCCAGTTGTGGTGGCTCACGCCTGTAATCCCCACACTTTGGGAGGCTGAGGCAAGCAGATCACTTGAGGTCAGGAGTTTGAGGCCAGCCTGGCCAACATAGTGAAACCCCATCTCTACTAAAAATACAAAAATTAGCCAGGATGGTGTTAGGTGCCTATAATCCCAGCCACTCGGGAGGCTGAGGCAGGAGAATCTCTCGAACCTGGGAGGCAGAGGTTGCAGTGAGCTGAGATTGTGCCACTGCACTCTAGCACTCTAGTCTGGGCAATAGAGTGAGACTCAGTCTCAAAAAAAAAAAAAAAAAAAAGGAGCCAATACACAGATAGGTATACAGAGGAAAGACCATGTGAAGATACTGGAAAAAGGCCACTATCTCCAAGCCAAGGAAAGAGGCTCTCAGAAGAAACTAACCCTGTTAACATCTTGATCTAGGACTTTCAGCCCTAGAAATGAGAGTAAATGAATTTCTGTTGTTTAAACCACCTGGTCTGTGGTACTTTGTTATGGTAGCCCTAGCAAACAAATATGCTTACCATTTGGTAAAAATGATACTCCAGAAGGATGTGGTACACTTATCATAACTTCATTTATCCTCAGTTCTACCACCATAGTCTCCTAGAAGACAGAGAAAGAAATAAGCATGCCTTGTTGCCTTCCTTGGAAAAAAGACTCAGTGTGGCAATAAAAAGATAACAATATTTTGAGGCACTATTCAAAATGCACGTTAGGTTAACTATCTATACTAACTCGCCATTGATAGTAATAAATTTTTGGTTTAGAAATTAAGACTATCATTATCAGAATTCTGTATTTATTCTTAAGCAGATGCCTTGATTCCTGTTTAAAGCTCAAGAGCATGTACCAAGTATTGCTGTCAGCCTCTTAGGAGTAGACTGAAGCCAAGAAACCTAGGTGATAAGGAGAACAATGCAATATCCCTTGTGGTGAAAGGAGCCTTTGTTCATTTAAGATAAAAACCATTCAAACATCTGTGTACTTATTTTACTTACCAGTAAAGAGTCAGAACAGAATACTTCATTTAATAACTAATTTCTTATTTTTTTTCTGGGCTAAATGCAATGACCATATATGTTGGCCACATCTGTACCCTGAGTATAGTGGAGACATACAAAAATAAATCTAGTAAATGGAAAGATGAGAATAAAAATATAGCCTGAATTAAAATAGTGTTCAGTGTTATTAAAGTGAGTAAATGTTAGTGCAACAAATATGAGATATGTCATTTGTACATTTTTAGTAAGCATTCACAGACCTAAGACATAAATTGATCAGCACGTCTCCATAATGGACTGAAAGATCTAACTTTCCTGCAGACTTGGGAAATTATTCAGAATATAAATATAACAATTTATTTATTGACTTTGCATCCCAGGAAATATCAAGAAGAATTGTCTGATATAAATGTAGACCTTGGCCTTGCTAAAATCAATATTTATCTCTTGGGTCAATCAATTTATTGACGTTCACCTCAAAGAGAAGCCAATATGTGTGTAATATCACTGTGGACAAAATTTCAACATAGAAATGTTATAATGCTGAATTTAGTTTTGTTTCCCTGAAAACTTGTTTGTCCTATCTGATTTTATATGGTCTCTATCAGGTTCAAAATAAGAGAGTTTAAATCTATTAAATATTTTAGACTATTGTTTCTCATATCACTTAGCAAAAGCAAAAATTTTTGCCTTAATGTTGTTTAAAATTGAGTAAGTCCAAAGTAACTCTTACCAGTTTAATTTCTTATAGTGAAATTTTCATCAGATGCATAGAAATCATTTAAAGCTATGAATTGTAATTACAAATTTCCCAAAGAAACAATGTCATAATTTTAAAATAAGTAAGGGCAAAGTACTATGGTGAGTAGAGGTAAAAACTTCTAAAATTATTTTATATGGCAATCATCAACTGATTAATTGTGGTAATGTAGAAAAGCACACATCACATATGAACACAGAATTCAAGCTAATGTCACAAGCTAACAAAAAGCAGCAAATTTGCTGTCCATCTACTTGACATATATGTTATTTGAGCTAATCATTTCTACTTTGCAGCTAATGTCTACCTTCATTATAGAAACTTATGCCTGTCTTTAAATATATTTGATTTATTTTCCCAGTACACTGAATTCATGTGTATTTTTCTTTTTACAGTAGCGAACCAAATATATTGAATATTTTTATGTACTCTCCTTGCAACTAATATATATCTTGCTTAAACTATATATGGCAATCATACATAAATAATCACACGTGGTTGATGAATTGACTGCTTACTTTTCTTTGCTGTGGATAATTCAACTGTTAGCTGTAACATACCTACCAAAACTCTTTCCATCCCACTCTTTTCTATGAAATTATATTAATTGTCAGGAACAATCAAAATAAAAAGGTTTGTAAAGGCAAATTCACTCTCAAGAGATTTTATATGTACAGAATATGATATATATTACCTAGGCCTACAGGTGAGGCCAATGGATTTGGCATTTACTTTCATATCTCAAGCCATAGGGCAGGAATACATTCGCCAAGTTGATTCAGATCCTAAAGTTCTTCTTCTATGCTCTAATCTGTAAGACTGAAACATGGCTATTTCTTTCCTTCTTCTACTTCTTGCATCTTGGCAATGTGATTGAAGTACAAGGAAATCAACCCTCTTGACTTAACTATGTGACTCACATCCTACTTACTTACTGATTTTGACCACTAGCTTAGCCCAAACTTCCTTTCTTTTATTTTCTGTGGTTCACTTAAATCCTGAAACTTGAGTGATTTAATATTCATGTTTTCACTGGGCTTGTGGACTAATTATATGATAAGTAACCTTCCCAAAATATATTGGCATAGAGAGCTAAAATCCTTTTCCTGACACTTCAGACATTACTATAGTATCTACATGACAGATATTGTGCAAATTAACTACAATTGTCCTTTTCCTTCTCATTGAGTCTTTTTTTTTACCCTTACATTTATATATTTGCCTAATGTAGCTTCAGATTGTTTCTTCCACAAAAACTACTTTTATTACATCTGGTTAAAACATGTAATACTAATTTAAAGGGCTATGTTAATTTTTTGTTAACTTTTTAAATGGAACTTACTATGTTTTAGTTGGTTAGTTTGTTTTATCATAGAAATAATCTTAAGCTCTGAGCAAAGATTTTTCTGCTTTTAGTTACAGAAATTCTGATAGGAGTATAATGTAAGGTAATACACTTAAAATATTAACTGGTTAAAATAAATTTTGGATTAAAGTTTTTGGAAAATCAGGTAATATTTATGCTTTCAAAATTTAAGAGTTTTATATCTCCACTTAACTATCAGTTCTTCAGAGTCCTTCCCTTGCCCTCACATTGGAATCTTTATTTGTATTATTCCCTTTTCTTGTTCCATGCTATTTTCTTCAATGAACTTATCACAATTTGTAATCCTATATTTATTTATATTTTCATTTGTTCAATAAAGAATTGTCTTCTGGGCCTGTGCGGTGGCTCACACTTGTAATCTCAGCACTTTGGGAGGCCGCGGCGGGCAGATCAACCCAAGGAGGTCAGGGTTTTGAGACCAGCGTGGCCAACATGGCAAAAACCCGTCTCTACTAAAAATACAAAAATTAGCGGTTTGTGGTGGTGCCTGCCTGTAGTCCCAGCTACTTGGGAGGCTGAGACAGGAGAATTGCTTGAACTGGGGAGGCAGAGGTTGCAGTGAGCCAAGATTGAGCCACTGCACTCCAGCCTGGGACAGAGTGAGATCCATTTAAAAAAAAAAAAAAAAAAAAAAAAAGTCTTCTTAACTAGTTCACAAACTTGAAGAGCTCAGGAATCATATAGACTTTGTTCATCAATGTAAATGCTGGGCATAGTAGAGTATTACAGTAGCTGACACAATAAATGTTTGTTAAAGGAATTAAATAAGAATGATAGTGAAGTAACAGAAATGAGGTAAAAAAAGAGAGAAGGAGAAGGAAATGAAGAGGAGGAGGAGAGTAGAGGAGCAAGGAGGTGGCATTGAGGAAGGGAAAGGAGGAGGAGGAGGAGGAGGAGAAAAAGGAAGAAAGGAAGAAGGGAAGGAGGAGAGAGAAGAGGAGGAGGTGGAAAAGGAGGAGGACAGCTAGAGGAGAACAATGGAAATTTTTATGAATTGTATATGCACTAGCTATTTAATCCTCACAACAGAACGATCAGATAGTTTCCGTTGAAGAAAAGGTTAGCATAAAAGGTTAGTAACTTGCTTATGGTGACATCCCAAATGGCAGAGCTGGATCTTGAATTCAGGCATAATGACCTCAATTTGGCCAGTTGTGCCCTATTCTGAATGGAAAGACTATGAAATATTTCCCAAGCTGCTTGTGGCACTCATTGCATCTTTTCCCAAGGCAGCTACGGTGTAAACTTAGGTTTACATGAAAGCTGTAGTATAATGTTGTATAGTTCAATAAGCCATGTGTAGAAGCTGAATTTTTCAGGCACTAAACAGATTTACTTTATTCTTTTAATACAAATATATTTCTTAAGAAAACCCAGTTGCAGTGGCAGCAATTGTTCTTCTTGGGGTTTATCTGTAACTCCAAGTCTGTGAGTTATACCCTTACCTGTCCAGCTATGTCAGATAGAATTCTATCCGAAGTTTTCTGAAGTTTTGAAATTTTTATGTGAACCACTAATAGGATATAGAATCATTAACTCCATATATTACCTTAAGCCATAGGGTTGGTCTGTGCTTTGGAAGTAAAGAAACAAGTCAACATACTACTCTTAACTTCCCTCCCTTCTAATAAATTGATTTGTGTCTTGACTTCCACCCAATTTGTCCTGTCTTTGAAGAAAAAGTGCTCCTGGTTTCCAAAGCTAGTCATTCTATCCTTAATTGAACTCATTCTTATTATTGATTGCATTCATTATTATTCTCAGTTTCATAATTGTAGTCCCATAATTTATTACCCAATTAATATCTTTCTTTATATTCACCAGATTTTCTGAAGTCAACAAACACTCATATTTCAAATGTAAACAAATAAAACCAAACTCTTTTACCAGGCCCTGCTTCCCTCACCTCATGTCTTTTCTTAAATTTACTAAATATTTTGAAAGACTATTTTACATTGCTATCTCTATTTCTTTACCATCCATCTATATGTTTCTTTATGGCTTCTGTCTCCTACACTTTATTGAAACTACCAAATCAGAGGTCATCAGTAACGTATTTTTTGCCATTTCTAGTCATTCTTAGTCCTCATCTTCCCCAAATGTTCTGCTGTATTCGACAGTTATTGGACACTCTTCATTCTTTAACCTTTATGTGCCATTGATTCTCTGGCATTGTTCTTTAGTTAGCTTTATCTTATTTCTTTAACTAAGACTGTATTTTGCTACTCTTGCTTTTAATGTGGATCCTTGTCAATTTCACCGTTGAGTTTATTACCTTTCTTCTCACCCCTTACATATCACAGTTTTCTGGGTGGGTTTGATTAATCCTTACATATAAAATCTTTCCCTTTCTGGTCTTGGTCTTTTTATTGTTTAATGTCTTTTTTTTCCCCTTAGAAATATCATGCCCTCACTTCTGGGCAATAACTGGCAACTTTGCATGTGTTTCTTGAAATTTTAAACCTAATTCCCAATAATTTGCATATCTTAAAGCCAAATTGAATGCAATCCACTATAGTTGATACTTCATCTTTCTGGTCACCCATGAAAAGAAGTAGTTATACTTAAGTCATTCATCGCCATCATCCTTGCCACTGTTAAATTACTATGTTCTATTTGTTCTACCTGCATGATGGTGCTTCATCAGTCTATCATTTAATTTTGTTCTTCTTCCTGTAGAGCACGCAATGACATTACCTCATACCCAGAATATTCTTGTAGTTTTCTAATTGGTATCTCTGTCTTCAGACTTTCAATATACTACTGTACCTTTTACACAGGGTCCAGAATTAGCTACTTAAAGTGTAGGTCAGAGTACATATCACTTTTTTTTAATAAAGAAAAAAATGGCAACAGCCTATGGCCTCCAGAATACAGTCAAAATTACCTAAAATGACATTCATAGGCTGCTACAGCTGATCTCTGTATGATTGTTCAGATTACTTCCAAATGCATATTCTTTCATTAAGCTTAACTTTAGCCATTTTCTCATTACACCATGTATTTTCATGCTCTTATTATGCTTTTGGTCCTAATTAACTTAGAATATGTTTTTCTTACTTTCTTCCCTGTCACTGAGAGCCCATCAAACCTCAAAGTGTTAAATTAGTTTATTCCACCTTACATTGGGATCATCTTCCTTTCTAGTTTGTAAACACTTCTAAAGCAGAAATAATGTTATTCCTAATTGTATTCTTCACTTCATCCCCCACCACATACATAACACACACACACACTCTGTCTGTGGTACATAGACAGTGTTTATTAAACATTTTTTGGAATGTTACTGTAAAGATATGAGAATATATAGACCCATGAAAATCAGTTTGGCACTTTAAGGTCACACTTTTTCGTGCAGGAATTATTTTACATAGAATAAAGTATAATTTGGCCAAAAAAAAAAAAAAAGCAAGTTAGTTATCCAAAAAGGCTTAATTCAATAACTTTCTTTTCAACAGCCTGTGTAACATGCCTGATAGTCACAAAAAAACTGGACTTTGTCCTCTGGGCTCTTCACCAGATCCTCCACTAAGGCCATTACTTTCAGAATGTACAACCTGCTAGCGAATATTCATGATAAACTGAATTACCAGGACCACTGGAACCTAGCTAGTGGTTGCCACCACTGCTTGTTCTTTGCTAGTGAGTAGTGGAAGAAGTAGTGAGAGTAGAGTGTTCAGAAAGGCAAGCATGAAATGATTATTTAACAGAATATTTGACAAATGTCAGAAAAGCTGTTACGTATATAAAGCTAAAAACGAAAAAAAAAACCCTCAAATTTGCTTGTAAATCCAATGCAACTATTATTAATAAAAACTCACATGTAGCCCCTTAAAATATATGTTTGACCAAATGCCTCTGAAATGTTTAACTTAATTATTCAATAATTTTATTTAAATTATCAACAGGAAAATTTAAAAATATACATGAACAAAAAAATGGAAAAAAAAATCCTGTTTTTAAAAACTACCCAGAAGGTAGCATACTCTACTACACAGTTGCATATTTTTTAAACAGAAAATTGGAGCTTAAACTAAATTTTTTCTTTTTGCTTACAACATATTTGGAACATCTTTTTACGCTATTAAATGCAATATTTATATTTAATCATTGCATATTATCTAATTGCAGCAATTTGCTCTAGTTTAATCAACTCGTGAATGTTCAGTTTCTAAAACTGCTTGCACATAAATTGTAAAAATTTTCACCAAGAATTTAGTAGAATATATTTGGGAGGAAAAGAGAAACAAGGAGAGGGAGAGGATTTGAGAAGGCACACTAAATCCTGTGTCCTCCCAGGGCATATTTCTAGCTCTAGTATCCCTGACCCACAATCATACTGAAAAAGAAAAAAAATATATAGATATATTCTGCCTGAACATCCAACTGATTTAAAGTCTGTTGATGACCCAAAGTACAGTTCCAGACATCAGAAATGAAATCTCAATCTGTGCCAGTTAAATGTTAAATAACTGTATTTCATTATTAATACAAAAAATATTTTATTCATTACACATACCAAAGAGATCAGAGTTCATTCATTCTTTCATTCATTAAACACAGCTATGACAGCCTCACTGTGTTTCTAGGATAGGAAGACAAGAGAAAAATGAATATCATAATTTTGAATATGTGAAATAGGAAATGGAGGCAATTTGGGTGGTCAAGTGACTCAATCCAAGCAACTCCTATAGTTTCTCTTTTAGTGCCCATTTGACCAGAGTTGCTTTAACTCAGTCTGGTTCTTCTCTAATCGGGTCACTCTCCTTCCTGTACTCTCTGTGTGTCCTGCATCCACACCTTTGATCCTGCTGGTCTTTCTTTGCAGAAGGTGAAAACTACACGCTGACGATGAAGACTCAACTACTTACTAAACTTTCCCTTGTCCCCTTTCTGAGAGTTTTCCAAACTACATTCCAAGGTTTGCTCTTTACAAGTAATAGACATTTTGTGGGGGAAAATAAAAAGACTTCCATGCTTAAAAACATCTGACAACTCTTGGAAACTCTTATTTAAATAATTCTGGTAGGGTTCACTAAAGTAGCAGGGTTTGAAAACACTAACGTGAGAATAACACAGGAGCTTGTCAGGCTAGATTAGTTCAGTTTTACACACTCCTACCACCTTCTGCTACTCATTCGCAACATCTTCCCAATTATAGTTCAAACAATTATTTGGTTAGTTCATGTATTCCCCATAGAATGTAAGGTTCTCGAAGGCAGGGACCATGTTTTTCTCATTCACTTCTACATTCCAGAGTAAAACACAGATTAAAATGGCACAAAGCAGAAACTATAAAATGTAGGTTGAATGAATAAATAACTGAATGGATCTTCATGAGAGGATGGAATATGTAGTTTTCTCAGGTATATCTGACCAGAAAACCTTTCTTTTGTGGAATATCTATTAACATTTCTTCCCTTTACTTTTCTAGTTGAATTTGTTGGTGGAACTTCGGATCATCTTGTGTACAATATCCAATTGTCCTCTTTTGTTTTCTGTTTGGAGTGGGACCACCCCAGTATACCAGGTGTCCAAATCAAAACATACAGATCATCCTTAACTGATCTCATCCATGTCTAATTCCATTAACTCCCAGTCCTTTTTGCTTCTACGTATCTTCATATGCTTTTTTTAACCCTTTGAGACCCTAGCATAAGCCAAGAAAATACATCTTTCATAATAGTATCAGAACTGTTTTTTCTTGCTGCCCCACAATCTCTAATCCATCATAACAGTCAGTTTTTGTCATCTGAATCTCTTGTTTAAAATATTTTTAGACTTTGAACAATTTGTACAACTCTGTGCTTACATCTTGATTTCACCATTACACTGCCTGACTCACTGTATATACTCCAGTGCTGTTGAATGTTGTTGGTTCCCTAACGCCAGCATATTCATTTTAGCTTCTGATTTTAGGACTGTCATATAGGGCTTCACAGCTGTGCACTGCATGAATCTAACATTGTGATGTGAGTGGGGTCCCCTAGAGATGTGCAGCACAACGTTCCTACCTGATGACTCATTTTTTCCCTCATGGAATCCTTTGTGACACTTTTTCTTGTTTCTTATTCTTCTTGTTTTTGATTAGTCATCTCATGCTTACTCCATGATCATTGGGCACCTGTACCTTGTGCCTCCAAAGCATACTTACATTTCTTCTGTCATAGCACTTGTCACTGTCTTATAGGTATTTTCTTCTCCATCTAGACTGGAAGAACCATGGCAGCCAGGCCTCTGCTAGCCTACATGGTGGATATTTAACATCTTCCCAGTGCCTAGAAAGCCCCACATCCTCAGGGCCTTTGTTGTTGCTATTCTCCCACTTGCAGTGTCTTTCCTAGACAGTCACAAGGCTTTATCCTTAGCCTCCTTCAGGTGTTTACTTGGGTATCACCTTCTTAGGTCCCTGACCACCTTATGGTAACCCCACCTCTTCTGTCCCTATTTATCTTCCTTTCTTGCTTTATTTTGCCTCCATCCCAGATCAGCTGAACTAGGTACCAGCTTTCAGAATAGTCAACCAGGACAACAAACCAAAAATGAAAGTATCAGGCCTTTGATCACTTACTGCTGGAGTGTAAGTGAAAGAATAACTTAGAGAAAGTGTAGACTCCCCCTCCACACCACTTCTTTCCATTTTTGCCCATGGAAAGGCACAGAGGTTTAAGGTCAGGAGGATGAACACAGATGTAAAGGTTGGCTCACTGCTGAGGAAGCCTAAAAGAAAAGATTCCTGTAGTTTAATGGACATGGGGGCTATGGGGAGAAGGAAAGAAAAGGACCAGGAGTGGGAAATGTATTGAGTACAGATGGTCCTTGACTTATGTTAGTACAACTTATGATTTTTTGACTTTAAGGTGGGTTTATTGGAGCATTAAGTGTATTTTCCAGTTATAATATTTTTGACTTTTATTTTCTACTTACAATGGGTTTATCAAGACATAGCACCATTCTAAGTCGAGGAGCATTGGTATTGAGTCAAAGCAAAAAGGATCTTTGAGACTCATGATCTTTGCACTCAATAAGGAGTTTTAGACAGATGAATCTGGAGAAAGCCTTCCATAGAGGCCTTGAAATGAAGGTTTTTGGGCTAGGGATTTGGTTATACATAAAGCATGGCTGGCTAAGGGGGCCTGAGACTTTGACTGGAACTCCTTTCAGAGATGCAATGCACTGGCTGCACCAAGTCGGCTGTGGGTATAACAGCTTTCCCATATGAGACCTGGCAAATAAAGCCTTGATAATTTCCTGTGGTTGGACCCGAAGTCACACATAGGTTTTTAGCCAGGAGCCAGACTCTCCTGTTTCATTAGCAGTTATCACTTTTATCATACTGTATATTACAAATCCACATTTCATTTGTTTTCTGTATCTTTCACTAGCTTCATGAGGGCAGGGGAATTTTGCTGTTTGCTGTTGCATTGCTAATGTATAGAAAAGTGCCTGGTACGTGGTAGATCATTAAAAATGTTTATTCAATGAATGAATTAGTTTTACTTTATGTGTGCATTTTTGTCTTTGCAACTAAGCTATAAATTTTCTTGAGGATCGAGACCTTGTCACATATTTCTTGCTATATGTATACCTTCTCAATCAGATAGTATAATTTAAGTGTTAAAAATGTTATTCACTGGATTCATATGTAATTTTCACCCTGTATCTTAAGGTAACACTTTAGAGTTACAGGGACAAAGTCTAATCTTTTCTTTATTTCAAAATTTGAAATATTTTAAAACAGGTGTCATTTATTTCCCTAACTTTTGTTTTTTCCAAGTTAAATCTCTCTCCTCTCTTTACCCATTTATCACATAGCAATGGAGTTGTGATGGCTAAATTTCACTTGTCAACTTGTCTGGGTCACTGTGGGCAGATATTTGATCAAATATTAGTCCAGATATTTCTGTGAAGGTAATTTTTAGAGAAGATTAACATTTAAATCAGCAGACTTTGAGTAGAGTAGGTTACCCTTCATAAGATGGGAAAGTCTTATTTAATCTGTTGAGGGCCTTAAGGAAAAGATTGACCTTTCCCAAAGAAGAGGGAATTCTTCCAACAGACTGCCTTTGGACTAGAATTTCAACATCTTCTCTTCTCTGGATCTCCAGTTTCCATAATTGTGTGAGTCGGTTCCTTCAAATCTCCCTCTCTCCTCTCTCTCTCTCTCTAGGGTAGAGAGAAATTTGAAGGAATTGACTCACATATATATGTATATATGCACACATATACCATATATACACACAGTCACACATACACACAGACACCCACACAGAGACATACACGCACATATCCTACTGATTCTTTTGCTCTGGAGAACCATGAAAAATACAGGAGTCCTGTTTTTCACCCTCCTGTTAGTTCTGGAACCACTACACCCCATCAGTGTTCCACCTAATTGATATTAATATCTGAAGCAGACACAGTGCTCCAAATATAGTCTTATCAATGCAAGATACAGGGATATTGTTGACTCCCTTGCTAAACACTGTTCTATGAAAATGCAATATATATTTTTTGGCTCATATTAAATCTCTTATTAATTAAAAATTATCTAATGTAAGCTTTTGTGTTGTGCCAGGAATTGCATTAAGAAATGTGAATATGGAGCTACAAAGGTAGGGTCCCATTTCTCCAAGGACATGAGGATTTCCTTCCTATTCACAATCTCTGCCATCCTGCATTTGTGGTTGACATTTAAATTTAGGTGTTAGACTTTATATTTATCTTCCAGAATTCTTTCTTGCTCAATTTGATCTACTGTTTCAACCTTCATAATAAAAAAAATTGATTTTTTTATCATGATTCTGTCATCCAATATTTGACTACCTCTCCAAGTTGATACATATCCTTTCTATGTCTACATCTATTTTTAAACTAAAATTGTGAGTAAAGCTCACAATTCAATTCACAGATTCAAAAATGAGCCATTTAATCATCATCATTTGACAATAATTGTTCAACTAACACATATCCACATAATTTACAAAAATCCTCTGTACATCTATCTTGTTCACAAAGACACCAACAAAACACTGCATTAAGTGCCTCATTGAAATGCAGATTCACTATGTCTAAATAATTTAATTAATTTGGTATAATTTATTCTTAGTGAACTCAAAGTGGCTCTCAGTGATTGCTTCTTCCTTTTCTAGGTGTTCATGAGCCATCCGTTTAATTATATGTCTTGGAATTTTGCTGGGAATTGATGGATTGCTCCATGATATATAATTGTGGTATGTCCATTTACATTTTCCATGAGAGAAGAAAAAATATATTGATCTGTATACCATTTTCTAGCACTCTTTCCACTCACCATGATTATCCTCATGCTGCTTACATTGATACTGTAATTATATGAGAAATAGGAGCTGTCTCATGGAATCCAAAGGCAGGAATGGAAATGTATTTTAGAAATCAACCACACATTAGTCCACTTGAAGGGAACTCAGCAAGTTCTCTTAATCCGTTGTCTCTCTTTTCCTTTTCACATCACCTTTTCTCTCATCCGTATTCATTTGTATAGAGAAAATTTATGTTTTCTAGTTAAAATAGTAGATAACGGCTAGTATGAATAACTCTAAAATTTACAACCGTTCTATTTCAGAAAGTGGCCTATAAGCTGAAATCTCTTATTTCATATTCTATGCAGAAAGGATTTTTGATTCACTTGGCTGAGGTTTCAATGTCTGGATTAACTAATATTGTCAAGGAAATGGAATAATGTTATATGAATATGACTGTCCGATTCTCAAGCAGAAGTAAAATGTAGAGGGGAACTTCCAGAACTAGAGATGATGTTCAGACAACCCAGTAGGTATACATCACATACAATGTATCATTCAGATATCCAAGGATAAGAAACACAGGGCAGCCTACCCACTTGAGGCCTGGAATTGGAAGCCGGTATCTGAAACTGCTTTGTGTCTTTCTAGGGTGATCTGGCTTCTCATCTATACTTTTCTTTTTACGCATTCCTCACGGTGTTTATGCTCCCAGAATACTTGGATTCTTTGGCTATTCATGGTCATGAGTCCTCCATGACTTCACTGTGCAAATAGCTTAGACTTACAATGCTGATCCTTGCGTAACTGAAAATGACTCTTCACTTCTATTGCTTACCTTCATCTGACTAGCTACTCTTTCTGAGGTTTTGAGTTAAGGTTACATAGAGAATGAATCTGCTAGTTACTAGCAGTTAGTTGATTGGTTTGGGATTTTTGTCAGATTCCCACTGGTAAGAAGGGGACCAAGGCAGGACATTTTGATGGATACTTTTGCTAAAATAGAATATAAATTATCTATTCATAAACACATTGACCTCTTATAATAGGTAGAGCCATCTAGATATCTTTTCTTTGAACTTGGTTTGTCTTTAGTAGTATGAAGGAAAGTTTTCACCATAGATAAGTTGAGGATTAAATATCTATACTTGCCTACTATTTTGGTTAATGTGAAACGATCAGCTTCAACCACTATAATTAATTATCTTTTTGAAAAGGTGCCTTGAACATGGATGATACATTTTTATTATCTTCAATTATCTTAATAGTTCTATGCTGAACTTTATATTTCTGGAGACTTCTTAATCACTTCGAGCCTAGCCTCGGTTTTCTCTTCTATAAAATAGTTATAGAAACACCTGTCACAACATCATCTATGGGAACAACCAAGCATCTTGTTTCCGCATAACAGATGCTCAAAATGTAAGAATCTGGCTCACACCTATAATCCCAACATTTTGGGAGGTTGAGGTGGGCAGATAAACTGAGGTCAGGAGTTCGCGACCAGCCTGGACAACATGGTGCAACCCATCTCTACTAAAAACACAAAAATTAGCTGGGCGTGGTAGTACGCTCCTGTAATCATAGCTACTTAGGAGGCTGAGGCAGGAGAATCGCTTGAACCTGGGAGGCAGAGGTTGCAGCAAGCCGAGATCACGCCACTGCACTCCAGCCTGGGTGACCAAGCTAGACTCTGTCTCAAAACAAAAACAAAAACAAAAAAGTAGAAATGTTTTTCCTTTCTCACTATTACAGCGCAGGAATGTGTATATAGCTATGACATTTTCTTTTATGTACTTTTCCCTCTTGTTTCTACCTCATTGAAGTCATTTATAATTTTCTTATCAGAATTTCTTTTTAAAAGCCTCTAATTCTTTTAAAAGTCTAAGGTGGTAGAATCACTCGCATCTACTCTCTGAAAGTTTTGAAATCTGCTTTTCTAAATTCCTAAGTATCTGTCAGACTGTGCCGAGTGTTTCCTTTCTTGGCTATTTCAAGCACTAAGATGACAACTTGACTTTCTCCCCAGGTTCCTGTCACTTGAATTTCATGAACCAGTTTTTTTCTTTTGGTCAAAGTTAAGTCCAGAGAAACAGTTGTCCTCATTGCTTCATCAAGTAGCTGAGAGACAAAATTTTCAACAAAATTCATTGACATTTCAGCTATAGCCTGCCTACCTCTAGTTCATTCTCACATCAAAATCATTTATGCCTCTCCCTCCTGTAATCCTGAGCATGGTATAATTCACTGTTTCTCAAACTGTCTTTAGATAATGCAGTTTTATGGTACAGGAGTGCTCTATAAGAATTTTAAATGTTATGGATTTTTTAAAAATTTTGCTGATACAGTCTGGATTATTATTTCAATTCCTGGATTTGCATGCATATTTATGATTTTGTAGATGTCAAGTATCACCTAAAATGACACTATTTAATATTATTGTGCTGCCTTTAGGGATGGCATGTCTTAATATCAAGATGAGAACAATATTTTCATGTATATTGTTGCGGAATTATTTTGCCTCTTATAACACATAATTCCTTTCGCAAAGTAAATTTGCAATTAAAAGACATTTCCACGGCATAAAAACTTTAGTTTCTTAAGTTTTTCAATAGATTAAAACATCGATTTGACCTCATGAAAAAGACAGTGCAGTACTAGTTCAGTTGTCACTAGCTAATGAGAAAAGAACAGAGGAAGTTAACTCAGCATATAAATAATGCATCTCCATCAAATGAAGACCTTGCTGTTCTGTAGGAATAAAGGTGTAACAGAGTTTGAAGAGAAAGCGTGGAGGAAGACTTGAATTATCATGTGGAACACATTTTTTAAAAAAGCAGGATAATACATTTCATATCTGTCTTGTTTTAATTTTAGAAAAACAAATTATTACATAGAATAATTTGAATGTTTTTGGTTATGTTCGCCATTGCTTTAATTTAGACTATTCCTTATACATCTTAACTTTATAATTGTGTTAGTATAGGGTAGGTGTTAGAGATTCAATGGTGCGTATAAAAAATTCTTGTTCCTGTTCTGGTAGAGCATTTCTAGCAAAGTCAGAAGCATCATGAAGCCTTGCAACTACTGCAGTGCTGCTTTTCACCTCAGGACATTGGACTATCTCCTGAGATGACACGAGAATGAAGCAACATCTTCCCATTCCCTTCCCATCACTCATATAGCTGCTCTGTATGATGGAGTCTAATATCAAGCTTTGTAGTTGCAGCAAAAGGGTTAAATTAGAAATATAGCTACCTCTCAGTATAGGTTTATTTAAGAAAAGTCTTTAAGCAGCCAGATGGCTGTGTGGATATTCTCAGCTTGTGGGTGAGAGTGAAAGAAGGTGAGGTGAAGATGAAAAAATAAAAGATGTGCCAGGAGGAAAAAGAAGAGGAGAAGGAAGTAAAAAAAAGAAGGGAAAAAGGAAGATTAGAAGGAAGGAAAAAAGAAGAAAAAGTGAAAAATATAAAGAGAGAACACAAAGTCCATATAAAGTTGCTATTAATAATGTAACCTAAAATAATTCTAAAAATACAACACAATTAAATCAAAATAGAATATATACTTATTTCTTAATGTTTAATTTTCTTCCATCTCCTTGATTTTTTATAATTGAATAATGTGTTACAGTAATTTATATTTGAGCCAGAAATATTTAGATTATAAACTAATCATTGCATTTCATGGTATATAGACACTCATTAAATTTTTAAAATATGTACATATGTGGTAATAAAATTTGATGCAAAGGCAAAAATTTTAGGATTTAGTATGTGAAATTTATTGTTGAGAAAGCAGGTTCTTGCCTTCTAAGGGGTTAGATGAAAAAAATGAGAAAAAATAAGAAATGCAGGTTTCAATAAATGCCAATTAAGGCTTGATTCTGATAATCATTTTTAAAATGTTATTTACTATTCCAAGTAATCAATAAAATTAAAAACAAGATATGATTTATACGTAACACACAGGAGAATGTAAAAGTAGAAAAAATGTAGTCTATTCAGAAAAAGTTGACTGAAATAAGATAAAATATATGAATTATAATATGAATGAGATTAATTTATTCATTAAAATACATAATAATTGTTCAAGTCAAACATATAAAAGAATATGATCACATGCTGTTTACAAGAGATGCTTGAAAAACAAACTGATTAAACATAAATATTTCAAACAAGCATAAACTATTAAAAAGGGAATTTGTATTAGCAGTAATAACATCAAGTAGGTAAGGCTATTTTATCTCAGCTACAGTTTAAATCAAAGGATCACTGAAGTATGAATGGGAGTTCTTATAAAGTCATCTGACGAAGGATTCATGTGTAAACCTAAGTAAAAGAAACCAAAACCAGAAACTCTATAGTACACATATAGAAAAAATACCTATGTTAAAGACAATGAAGCACCTGTAATACAAGTAAAATATGCTGAATAAGAAAAGTAAATATTTTATTACAAATGGTTTCTCAAATCCATGGAGAAAAACATGATTTTGTGAGAGGTAATCATTTGAAAGTAAAATCAACTCATATCTGTTTTCAAGCAACTCACAATATAAATTCAATTTAGGATGAATTAATGATCTAAAGTGGTCAAATAATTTGAGGATAAACTACACACAATATTAGACTCTGGGAAATTCACAATAAGCATTTGTCCTATTAAAACTCCGGGGCCTTTTTTCACTAGTGAGACTTGCTTTTCTAACTGATCATAGAATAATCTTCCACATAATAATATTGTATTAACATGGAACTATAATTTTGCTGAAATAACTTTGGCAGGTGCTATGCTAGAGACAAAGCTGATTACTGTCATTATTATTCATTATTTTTTGGAAGACAGAGGTAATGCTATAAAACAAAATTTTAAAATGCATAGATTTTGAAATAAATATTGCCAAAATCATTTTTGGTTTGTAGATAATATGTACCTAGCTGAGAAACCCAAGAGAATCAACTGAAATTCTTTTTTATGTCCTTCCAACTTTTATTTTAGGTTCAAGGGGTTCATGTGTAGGTTTGTAACATGGGTAAATGGCTTGTCACTGGGGCCTAGTGTACAAGTGATTTCATCACCCAGGTAGTGAGCATAATATCCAAGAGGTAGTTTATCCATCCTCACACTCCTCCCACACTCCACACTCAAGCAGGCCCAAGTGTCTATTGTTCCCTTCTTTGTGTCCATGCGTACTCAACATTTAGCTCACATTTATAAGTGAGAACATGTGGTATTTGGTTTTCTGTTCCTGCGTTAATTCACTTAGGATAATAGCCTCCAGGTGCATTCGTGTTGCTGCAAAGAACGTGATTTCATTCTTTTTTATGGCTGTGTAGAAAGAAAGCCATGGTGTATATGTACACATTTTCTTTATCTAGTCCACTGTTGATGGGCATCTCAGTTGACTCCATGTCTCTGCTATTGTAAAAAGTGTTACAATGAACATATGCATGCATTTGTCTTTATGGTAGAACAATTTATATTCCTTTGGGTATATACCCAGTAATGGAAACTGCTGCGTCTATTTTAAGTTCTTTGAGAAATCTCCTGACTGCTATCTATAGTAGCTGAACTAATGCACATCCCCACCAACAGCGTACAAGCGTTCCCTTTTCTCTGCAACCTTGCCAACATGTTATTTTTTGACTTATTAGTAATAGCCATTCAGACTAGTGTGATACGGTATCTCATTGTAGTTTTGATTTGCATATCTCTGATGATTAGTGATGTTGAGCATTTTTTCATATGCTTGTTGGCCACATGTATGTCTTCTTTTGAGAAATGTCTGCTCATGTTCTTTGTCCATTTTTTTAATAGGATTGTTTTCTGCTGGTTGCTTTCTGAAATTCTACTGGACCTAATGCGTGAGTTATGTGAAATGTTTTTTTATAAAATCAATATACAAAATCAATATCATTTTTATATACCAAAAATAAATAATTAGAAAATCTGATCAATATGTTATATTCATGATATCACTGGAATTCAACTTTGAAGGAAATCTTGAGAACCCTTATATTAAAATAACTAATAATTTTTACAAAACTATGTTTAAAGGCACTCCAGGTATTAACAAAATCTTACTGTAGCAACAAATTTCTAGAATCTGATTCTAATTCTTCCTCACCCATGCAAGCCTAGTTCACTGAAATTAACATGAGGCATTTAAGGAAAATATACTCATTGGAGTAAATAAACTTCCTTCAAGTTTCTTCCACCAGAAAAGGAAGATTTATCTTTCATTACAATCAGTCAGAGGAGTGGGGTCTTGATATGGTTTGGATTTGGGTTCCCCAAGAAATCTCATGTCAAATTGGAAAAGAGGCCTGGTGGGAGGTAATTGGATCATGGGGATAGATTTCCCCCTTGCTGTTTTCATGATAATGAGTGAGTTCTCATGAGATCTGGTTTTTTTTTTTTCTTTTATTATTATACTTTAAGTTTTAGGGTACATGTGCACATTGTGCAGGTTAGTTACATATGTATACATGTGCCATGCTGGTGCGCTGCACCCACTAACTCGTCATCTAGCATTAGGTATATCTCCTAATGCTATCCCTCCCCCCTCCCCCCACCCCACCACAATCCCCAGAGTGTGATGTTCCCCTTCCTGTGTCCATGTGATCTCATTGTTCAATTCCCACCTATGAGTGAGAATATGCAGTGTTTGGTTTTTGTTCTTGCGATAGTTTACTGAGAATGATGATTTCCAATTTCATCCATGTCCCTACAAAGGACATGAACTCATCATTTTTTATGGCTGCATAGTATTCCATGGTGTATATGTGCCACATTTTCTTAATCCAGTCTATCATTGTTGGACATTTGGGTTGGTTCCAAGTCTTTGCTATTGTGAGTAATGCCGCAATAAACATACGTGTGCATGTGTCTTTATAGCAGCATGATTTATAATCCTTTGGGTATATACCCAGTAATGGGATGGCTGGGTCAAACGGTATTTCTAGTTCTAGATCCCCGAGGAATCACCACACTGACTTCCACAATGGTTGAACTAGTTTACAGTCCCACCAACAGTGTCAAAGTGTTCCTATTTCTCCACATCCTCTCCAGCACCTGTTGTTTCCTGACTTTTTAATGATCGCCATTCTAACTGGTGTGAGATGTATCTGCTTGTGGTTTTGATTTGCATTTCTCTGATGGCCAGTGATGATGAGCATTTTTTCATGTGTCTTTTGGCTGCATAAATGTCTTCTTTTGAGAAGTGTCTGTTTATATCCTTCGCCCACTTTTTGATGGGGTTGTTTGTTTTTTTCTTGTAAATTTGTTTGAGTTCATTGTAGATTCTGGATATTAGCCCTTTGTCAGATGAGTAGGTTGCGAAAATTTTCTCCCATTTTGTAGGTTGCCTGTTCACTCTGATGGTAGTTTCTTTTGCTGTGCAGAAGCTCTTTAGTTTAATTAGATCCCATTTGTCAATTTTGTCTTTTGTTGAGATCTGTTGGTTTAAAAGAGTGTGGCACTTCCCCCTTGGCTCTCTCTCTCCTGCTCTGTCATAGTAAGATGTGCTTGCTCCTCCTTTGCTTTTTGCTGTGATTATAAGTTTCCTGAGGCCTCCCAGCCATGCTTCCTGTACAGCCTGCTGAATTGTGAGTCAATTAAACCTCTTTTCTTCATAAATTACCCACTCTCAGGTATGTGAGAATGGACTAATACAGGTCTCAGTATTTACTCAATTATTTTTATTTTACTTAAGGACCATAGTTCAATAATTCAAACCATGTTTTTCTCGGCTAAGTTGTACTGCCTGGTAAAATTTGTCATTGATTTATAATATATTTTGAGCCAGAACATTATACTTCCTAAAATTTCCATAGGCGATATAACTTTTTGTTTTTCTTTTTCAAAAGCAGAAAAAACATAATATATTGCAGAGGGAAATCCATAATCAATAAGGCCATTTCTGCCTTATTTTTATTTTCATCGAAGTTAAACAGCTTAAAATTTTCTTGAAAATTTAGCCAAAATTTAAATATAATTTTATAGACAAAACTTGAAAAAATGATTATATGTTTAGAAGAATAATTAAGGAATAACTGAAGAGTATTTTGAAGAATAACTAAAGAAGCTTTGAAAAATAAGGGTATTAACATGAATACTTTATGGCTGGGTGTGGTGGCTCATCCCTGTTATCCCAGCACTTTGGGAGGCTGAAGTGGGCAGATCACTTGAGGTCAGGGGTTCGAGGCCAGCCTGGCCAACATGGTGAAACCTCATCTCTACTAAAAATGCAAAAATTAGCCAGGTGTGGTGGCACACACCTGTAATCTCAGCTACTTGAGAGGCTGAGGCAGGAGAATCACTTGAACCAGGGAGGTGGAGGTTGTGGTGATCTGAGATCACACTACTGTACTTCAGCCTGGACCACAGAGTGATACTCCATCTCAAAAAACAAAACAAAACAAAACCATTTATAGTATAAAAGTATTCAACAGAACAAGCAGGTTAGTGAAAATAATAGTACATGAAATAGAACCATGTATGTAGAGAACTTAACTATATAATAATATTGACCTCTCAAGCCAGATAGAGGAAAGAATAAAACGTTGAATAAATACTGTTGGATCAACTTGTTAACCATTTGGGAAAATGGTACCTATGACACCTTGTATCTTAGTCATAAATATAAAAGTTATACAAATTAAATTATTTTCAAAGAAAGCATAGTCAATTATAAGGTATGATGTCATAAACTCATAGACTTTGTGTTCAGTTGTTTTATAACTGGCTGTTTTATTTGTAGAGAACATGTATAAAATAAATACAAATGCATGCACAGGTTGTGGTCTTTTATTAAGCGTGGCACATATGGCTGTGGCATTGTACACAGTTGTATAATTTTATATCAAAGTCATGTGCAAGCCCAAATCTAAAATATACACTTGTGAACTACAACCTTCCTAATCAATGACTCTATCATAAGAACTTCAAATATGTGATTTATTGTGAAAGTAGCAAAACAAATGGATTAACTTAAATACTCAAATCCATCATTGTTGTTCCAATGTGTTAATATTTTAAGATATTGTAGGACAAATTTTGTGTTAATTAAACAAGTAATAACTTCACAAGCTTCAGTAGCCTCATCCATATAATACAAATAATAAAACCTTCCTCATTGAAATTAAATAAAATTGCATATACAAAACACAGTGGCATGTAGTAGGCACTTAAATATTAATTTTCTTCTATTTCCCTGTTACCTGAATGCCTGTGCACTGCCAGTGAACACGTACTACACAGTAAGATTAGGTTAATCTGACTATGACCCATGCAAGTAATGGGATTTTAATCTTTGATATGGGACAAATGGAAGTTAATGAAGTCATAGTTTTTTCCTTTTGTTGATATTAAATTATTACAACAATTAACCCAAAGAACCCACACAAAGAGTTATTTCCAATGCAACATCAGGAGATGCCCACATCCAACATTTCATTTTGTTTTCCTATAGCTCTAACCTGAATGCTCTAGCTTATTGAGAAGAATTTTGAAAATTCGAAAGTTAGAAAATTCACTTTTGTATTTCTGTGCACCCAATTTGGTTTTAACACAAAACTAAACAAAATATCAAATCGTTATTGCCTAATGGTCTTGCTTTAGTCCTTCACAAATGCTGTTCTCTCTTCCTGCAGCATTCTTTCGACACTGTCTCTCTCCTCAATCTAGCCACCTGAATCCTACTTAACCTGAAGTTTTCACTTAGACATGATTTTGCTGGGATATCTTTTGTGATTCTACCAAACGGGTAATATGTTCACCCCTTTTATGTACTTCCACAGCATATTGAGCTTCCCACGCCATTTCTCAAATTGCATTCAAATTACTTTCCTTATATATCTGAAGTATTGATATGTGCTAGACAGTAAGCTCCCTGAGAACAGAAACCTCCTGTATTGATCACCATTGTGTCTCTAAAGCTGTGCATAGTACAGGGTACAATATAAATATTCAATTAATATTTTTTGAATTGAGGCTAATTAGGAAAAGAAAATGGCTAACTTTGGGATTCAATTCAACATAAAATCTAGAAAGAGAATTGTGTAAATCTAAACTATTAATTCAGCTCAGCATTTGAGAGCCTGCTATGAATTTTAAGCTATTAATTACACTCATTCTCTGTAATGAGGATTTGCAGTTCTGAAGAAAAGCTAAATGATGCCTTGTGAAAAACATTCATTGCTCTGTAACTGTTTAATGAATAGTTTTATCACCAGCGAAATTGTCAGCTTTGATATCTGGAATCAAATCTTAGACTATCCTGTCATCCCTTACAAACACACTCAGGAGCCTCCAGAAGTATTATACTCAAGTTTTCACACTTTTTAGTAACAGAGGGTAGCATAGCAGGCTGAAACAAAACAAACCAGAAAGACACAGAGGTGGAGAATAATCTATCAGGAAGCCATGCACCAGAAACAGTAGTGTCTGAAGGGCAGTTGTTCAGATCTTGGCTGAACAAAACCTTGTGTTTAAAAGAGATTTGATTGCTTGCAGAACAAATGATTTTTAGCTTTTCCAAAACTTGAGTATATTTGATTTCTGATCTAGGACACAAACACCATTATATTTAGAGAAACTAGCAATTCGATTATTGCAAAAAATTCAAGAAGGAATATTAAGAGAATGAGAAGAACACTGTAACCACTGGACTTTAGGCCCATGTATCAGCACTCTCTGTTACCTTGTGTTTTGTCTATGTAGGGAATAAAGCTGTTGAAATATTGGACTAATCTAGCAGGTGTTTTTTGCTGTTTCAGTTGACATACCAGTTTTAGACAATTGTATATAAAATTTTCTATAAGCACTGCAAGTATTTCACTGCTATTGTCCTTTTCTATATTTGCAATTTGTGAAGATAGGTGGTAAAATTAAAAGTTGAATTTTTTGTACTTGGACTTATCCTCTTCATTTTATATATGCCGTGTTAAAGCAAGTTGTCACTGAAATATTGAGACAAAATAAGAAAATTGAATATACAGTTGGAAAAACTCTATCAAACATGAAATGTTTACAATTTTAACATCAACTAAAGAAGAAAATGAACAAGTGACCAGGCAAGTTCAATGTCTCTTAAGTGCAATTTCAAGTGTGTTAAATACCTATTAACCATGAGATGTATGTTACTAAGTCATTATCTGTAAAACAAAATTCTACTGTTTTTGCTGTTTGCCTCATTTATTGATATTTGTCAACATTTTCTGAATTAAAATTTCAAGAACCACATTTGTATGTGGTTCTTGAAAGAAAAAAATGCAAGAGAAGGTTTTTTTATGCCTTTTAAAGCTTGTAATCAAATTAGGAACATTTTAAATACTAAAACTGATTTTTGGTAATTTAATTTGCCATTACTGTGGATTATTGCAGATTACCCTAGTAGACTGCAGCTTAACAGCCAAGGAAAAGATAAGTAGGAGAGAAAAAGTCAGGTGGTTTCAAGGATAAAAGGCTTCCCAAAGAAGATGAAGTTTACACTATGAGTAGTAGAAAATATACTCTCCATTGCGAGAAACAGAAAGTCCCACTCAGATACAAAAATAAAGGGAATTCATCAGCTCCTGTAACAAGAAAGTTCAAAGGTAGATCTGGCTTCTGAAAAGAATTCATCCGGGGATACAAAATGTCATCAAGGATCTGGCTCCATTTGTTAGTAACCTTTTGTGTCTGCTGCCCTCGGCATGTTGGCATCATATTCAGGCACCTCTCTTCTGGAAACAATAATGATTACAGAATTCCAAACTTCAAACACTCTTCTTACTCTCCAGAGGCTGAGTTATCCTGGGAGAATCTCTGAATGAATTACTGTGGCTAGTGGGTATGGAGTGCATATGCCCCATCCCTGGCTTTGAGAGAGAAGTAAATTCCTCAGAAGATTCTGTATCTCAAATGAAAACAAGATGCTAACAGGAAGGGGAAAGGGGAAAATTGGCGCTGAGAAGGCAACCAATAAACATTGGCTGCAATTGGCTTTGAAGGAAGTGAAGAATACAGGCTTGTATTCTTGTATCTAACTTGTAAGTTTAGATTCCAGGCAGAAGGAGTGATGTGGCAATCAGTAAGAAAAAAATCATGGAGATGATTTTTAGCCAGAGTGTAAAGAAATAGTTACATATTGATGAATTATGTGATCGCAAACTTTTATATGGTCTTGAAGATTAGCTTAAAGATGCTAAGTTTAGAAGTTATATCATGGAATGTATACTCTAGTGTAAAATTTGCCCATTGAGACTAATCATTCTCCCCCTCCACCTGCTTTTCATGGATATAGCAGCCAGTAAAAGCTATTCCAAAGATACGAGAACAGTTACCAAGACCCTTTTAGTTACGTATACAAAAAGCAAGTCTTAGGGATGGCTGAAGTTACCTGAGTGCAGATGTTGTAGACTAGGAAATTAAGTATAGCTTTCTTGATATGCATTGTAACCATACTGGTAGTGTCATGTGCAATTTCTAAAACTCCTACTATGGGAAAACTGTCATGGAACTGATCTCCTCATGGCATAGCCATACACAGTTTGAGTTGTTGATGTTCACAGCTGGCAATATTTTTAAGACTGAATAATTACAGAATTTGTTGATGTTAGGTTCTATATTCCAGTGTAATTATCTTCTTGAAATCAAGTTAGAATATACTTCTGTGACAGGTAGAAGGGCTTTGGTTGAAAAGAATACACTGTCTCCCTATTATCTAAGATGGTCTCCCGAAACAGGAAATAAGGTCTAAGGATATGTGTTACACCTTGTTGGGGGAAAACAAATATAAGTTTCTTGTTGTATTCTGTGACTGTTTTATTCTGGACTAGGAACTGTGCATAGTCAAAGTATTCCCACTGGTTAGGAGTAATCTGGTTTTTAATCTCATTTTGACAGCATTGGAAATGGATGGGGAGAAGGCCTGATGAAAATTACTGAGGAAGCCTTTTAGCCTATGTGCTCTGAGAGTAGTGACACACAGTAGTCCTTGTAAGTACTTCCCCGTTTGCACTTTACCTTCATTTTTACACAAATCTTTAGTAAAAACTATGTATCTTAAATATATAGTTTCGTCTCTGCTGAGCCATAGGAAATAAAAATGGGCGTATAGCTTATGCCAGGCCAGTGCTGAGAAGAAAACCAATAAACATTTAGGGATGATTCTGACTAATCCTTTAATGAGAGAGCAGTGGTCTAGCAATGGCCCCCAGTTGAGGACAGCTGTGAAAAATGGAGGCCTAGTCTTAGGAGGGTCAGCAGCAGCAATGGAGGCAGTGGGGCCACCTGGTGGAGACACTGGAGAGATTGAAATATTCCAGAGTATAATAAAACACGCAGAAATGTTACTGAGTAGAGAAACAAGGCTCTCTGAAGGGACATAAGTAATTGGGACATTCTGATGGGGATTATTAAACAAAAATATAATTTATATCATACTCAAAGGCTGGCAAGGTAAGGACATTTGGCTAATAATATTATAAGGAGCCAGGGTAATAATAGTATAAAAAACAGTACTGGAGGAGCATCATATAATATCATTAGTCATGTATAAGGTAGATCATAAGGCAGAATAAACTAAAGATCAGGGTGACCGGTGGAAGAGTGAATGAGAAATAAATACCGTTAATGGGTTTTAAATTCCTCTGTTTCAAAAGAATCTGCAAGCTTTAGGGTTGAATAAAAATGTGTTTTGTGTGTGGTGTGAGCCAATGGTAGTTGAAAAGAAAATAGTTCAATCTGGAAAAGAAAAATAAATTAGAGAATAAGCTCTAAGATCTAGATCCCTTTTTCCATTTCTTGCCCACCACAGTTCAGTCTAGATCTGAAAGTCACACTAAGTCCCCCCTTCCAAGAACACTGGCATGATTCACCAACACCATGATTTAATTTGGTCTCTCTCTACTTAGAAGCAAAGTTTGATCAGAAAAACAAAACTGAATGTTTCCTTATGATGGCCATGTTTGTACTTCTTAAACTATGGAAGTAATTTTAGGAGATACATAGAGTATCCAACATCATTCCTCTTTCTTTCTTTCTTTTTCTTTATGTATTTGCTTTCTTTCTTTCTTTCTTTCCTTTCTTTCTCCTTCCTTCCTTCATTCCCTCCCTCCCTCCTTCCTTCCTCCCTCCCTCCCTCTCTCTGTCTCTCTCTCTCTCTTTCTTTCTTGAGACTTCTTTCTTTCTTGAGACAGGGTCTCACTCTGTCATCAGGATGGAGTGCAGTGGCGCAATCTTGGCTCACTGTAACCTATGCCCCCAGGCCCAAGCAATTCTCGTGCCTCAGCCTCCCGAGTAGCTGGGACTATAGTCACATGCCACCATGCCCAGCTAATTTTTGTATTTTCAGTAGAGATGGGGTTTTTCCATGTTGCCCAGGATGGTCTCAAACTCCTGGCCTCAAGTGATCCACCCACTTCGTCCTCCCAAAGTGCTCCAACATCATTTCTATCCCCAGTTGTATTTTAATGGGTATGATGAATTTGGGAATAACAAATTATATTTCTAAATGTCAAGTTATATCTGTTTCTCTTAATAGGAAACAAAAACCTAAATAAAACGGTTTATATTTCCCATGGAATAATTGTATTAGACCCTGAAGGGTTTTTTAAACATTAAATTAATTAAAACTTAATTTCCAAATTGAAATATAAAATTTTATGTATTATGTACAACATGATGCTTTGAAATATACGTACAGTGTGGAATGACTAAATTAGCAAATTAACACGTGTTACCTCACATACTTATCATTTTATAGTGAGAACACTAAACATCCACTCTCTTAGTGTATTTCAAGAATAAAATCTTTTACCTATAGTCACCATGTTGTACAATGTATCTCTTGGACTTATTCCTCCTATCTGACTAAAATCTGTACACTTGGAACAATACCTCTCGAACCCCTTCCTCCACCCCAACTACTCTAGCTCCTCGTAATCACCATTCTACTCTCTATTTCTATGAGATCAACTTTTCAAGATTCCACATATGGAGATATATTAGTCTGTCTTCATAATGCTATAAAGAACTGCCCGAGATTGGGTAATTTGTAAAGGAAAGAGGTTTAAGTGACTCACAGTTCAGCATGGCTGGGGAGGCCTCAGGAAACTTACAATCATGGTGGAAAACAAAGGGGAAGCAAGGCACCTTCTTCACAGGGTGGCAGGAAGGAGCAGTACCAAGTGAAGTGGGAAGAGCCCCTTCCCTTATAAAACCATCAGGTCTCGTGAGAACTCACTCACTATCATGAGAACAGCATGGGGGGAAACCACTTCTATGATTCAATTACCCCCACCTGGTGTCTCCCTTGACATATTGGGAATATGACTATTACAATTCAAGATGAGAATTGGATGGGAGTACAAAGCCTAACCATATCAGGAAATCATGCAGTTTATCTCTCTGTACTTTGCTTATTTCACTCAACATAATTTTAATATGTGTGTTGTGTGTCTTAAGTGTTTTTTATTAAGTACAGTGCTGAACCAGAGGGAGAATTAAAGATTTAGGTGGCCTTGCTATGACAAGATGACAGAAATTTGATGTGTGGTGTTAGCTAAGGTTTAATATTACCAAATACTTCTGACAAATTTTGAATTACTGGTTAATTTACAGCTGCCCATGTGCTTCATTAGCTAGAGAATATTTAGCTCCAATTTCAGAGATCATTTTCAGTTTTAGTAATTATAATCCCTCTATGATTTAATTTTTATCATTTGTCTGTGGGTCCATGACACAGAAAAATGGACAAAATATTGTGTGCAATTATAGTAAAGTGACTTTTAAATAATGTAAAACACAGTGGAAAATTAATATATTTTCAAATAGGAGAAATCCTTGTGTTACTATTATAAGAGTTTTGTTTTTTAATTAGCCTAAAGTCATTAAGAATCTTAGATAACACTGTCTTTTCAAATACTACTTCTTTAGAAGAACTCAAATTATTTTTGCTAAATATCTTTATTAAAGATCTAATCTTAAAGTATTTAAGTTGCTAAGTGATGGTAGATAAGTTGGTGGTTTCCTGTTTTCTCTAATGCTAAAGTTAAGGATGATAAAAGATATTTCAAAGTACTTTAAATTGTGCAGGAACATTTTTTTGAACAGCTTGACAATATTGTATATTCATAAAATAGCTCTTTAAAAAACAAATTTGAATATTTCTTTTGCTAACAACTTTTGTGACTTATATTTGGGAAATGTTTGGAAAATTCAATAAAAGCAAACATTATTATAAACAAGTTTCACATAAAACTTGGTAGCATAATTATATTATTAGAGGTAAAGTTTTTCTCCTTTCTCTTTTTCCTTCTCTCCTCTTCCTATTAATGGAAATAACTCCATTTGGATTGAGAAATAAAAATGTCAGTCTACTACAACATTGTAGTGTAGAGTTATCTTAGATATATGAGTTTTTTAGCTCTTGCCATATGCAAATGAAGAGAAAAGCATGGATGATAATTTTCTTGAGGGCATGGTGCCTGTCTTTTATTTATTATATTCTCTGTGTTAACATAGTAGAGCATAATAGTCACTTCTGTTATGAACTCCAGTAAAATAACCATATAAATATAACCCCGAACCTCACTTCTGATTGCTGGTTTAAACTTAAGACAAGGTTTAGGCTGGGCATGGTGGCTCACGCCTATAATCCCAGCACTTTGGGAGGCCGTAGCAGGCGGATTATGAGGTCAGGAGATCAAGACCATCCTGGCTAACATGGTGAAACCCTGTCTCAACTAAAAATACAAAAAAAAAAAAAAAAGGTTTAGAATTTCAGGATTCCTTGACTCCTTTTATAATATTAGTTAATTTCATAGTATTTTTCTTGATCATTCAGGTTAGTTATCATGTCCATTATTTTTCATTGTTTTCTGTTAATACTTTATGTCTTTTCTAATATAACCATGCAGTTTCCTGGACTTAGCATCTGGAAATAAATTTCAAAATTTTGAAGTGATTTTCCACCGTTTTTGAAAGCAAAATATTAAAGTTGACTTTTAAGTAGAGTTTAATTTCTTTCTGTGACAGAAGACCGCTTAAATTATCCTAAGACAATGGATGTGAACAGGCACTTTTCAAAAGAAGACATACATGCAGCCAACAATCAAATGAAAAAAAGCTCTACATTACTGATCATTAGAGAAATGCAAATCAAAACCACAGTGAGTACCATCACACCAGTCAGAATGGCTACTATTAAAAAGTCAAAGAGATTGCAAAGAAAAAGGAATGCTTATACACTGTTGGTCAGAGTGTAAATTAGTTAACCACTGTGGAAGACATTGTGGTGATTCTTCAAAGACCTAAAAACAGAAATACCATTCAACCCAGCAATCCCATTACTGGGTATCTGCCAAAATCAGTATAAATTTTTCTGTTATAAAGACACCTGCATATGTATGTTCATCATAGTACTATTTGCAATAGCAAAAACATACAATCAACCTAAATGCCCATCAGTGATAAACTGGATAAAGAAAATATGGTACATATACCATGGAATACTATGCAGCCATAAAAAATGAATACGATTATGTCTTTTGCAGGAACATGGGTGGAACTAGAGGCCATTATTCTTAGCAAACTAATGCAGGAAAAGAAAACCAAATGCACCGTATTCTCATATATAAGTGGGAGCTAAATTATGATTACACATGGACACATAGAGGCCTATTGAAGGGTTGAGGGTAGGAGGAAGGAGAGGATCAGGAAAAATAACTAATGGGTACTAGGCTTAATACCTGGGTGACGAAATAATCTGCACAACAAAGCCCCATGACGCAAGTTTACCTGTGTAACAAGCCTGCACATGTGCCCCTGAACATAAGAGTTTAAAAAATGTCCTGAGAATATATCATTACAAATGTTATTTGAATATCACATCTTCTTGTATAATGATTATGGATGAAAAAGTAGGCAAGACTTTTTACCACTAGCTTTGGATGACTTAGAGGAGAAAGTGAGAGTTGAACTGTCTTGTTGATTCCCTAAAGTGAGATAAGTTCTTTCTATATGAAGTTCCTAGACATCATGACTGATGTTAGCTTTCCTAATGGACTTTGATGAGATTTTCATGAAAGTTTTTATGTTCCTAAGTTTCATATGATTTCATATGAAAGCATGATTGTTTAGATATAAACTAATTTCCATAGATATATGATAATAGATAAGTTATTTTCCAAAGCCTATTTTGTTTATTCCTTTGCTGGAACAAACACCCAGGCAATGAGTCAACACAACCAATAAGAATGTTCTCTTTTTCCTTATAATTTTTAAAGGAAAATATTTATAATAAGGAACAATTTGGAAAAATTCAGCTCATAAGCTAATAGAAGTTGACATATCCATCACTTGCCTTATATGAAACCAGTTTTTCAAAAGTCTATGAAGTTTTGGCAAATATTTGACAATCAGGATGCATGGTTGATGATCTCATTCCACATTAAATATTATAAATATTTCCACCTTTTAAAATTTTGTTTCAAATATTATTGCTTGCAATTTATTTGGAAGGCAGGAACATCTATATGCTTTGACTTTAAGGGTTGTCAAGTTATGTTCATTTTTACTTCAACAGCTGGAAATTCCTAGCGCAAGGAAGGTAAAGACTGGCAAATATCCCCCTCAGAACTAGCATAAATGCAAACGTGGTTATTTTGTAAGGCCCTCCTGACACCAGGGCTGTTAAGTAATACTTGGCGTTCAACTTTGGGGCTACTAATATTGAAAACATTTAAAGAACATGAAAGTCTCTGAAAGCCTTATAATTGTAAATGCTGAAGGAGGGACAGTTTCCATCATTCAAAATCAGGAGTGTTAACATCACAGTCAATATAATTATAAATATGAGATTCGTGGAGATCTTATTTATGAGAACAAGGTCACAAAATCAAAGATTGAAAATTCTGCTGTGAAAAGTTGAGAGTCATCTGAATTCCCTTTATCCAAGCAATAGCTAAAATACATACTCCAAAAGACTCCCTTACATTTTTATTAACATTTAAAATTGATTGGCAATGTAGATAAAACATTGAGAGATTATGATGTGAATTATAAAAATTAGCTGCATTGTGTCAAGTCATAATATCTTGAGGATAAAGAAGATGACAAAGTTATAATAGCAAACAGGTGTTATGTAAGACTTTTATGTATAGTATTATTCATTGAAAAAGGATATGCTTTTCCTAAGGGGATAAAAATTATGTAAAAATATAATATTTCTTTATTTTATCTATGCTGAATAGCACCCCAGGCCTTCCCACAACTTATTTTAATGGATTGAATTTCTGTAGCTCTTAAAATCTCTGAAATAGCATTTTGATATGCTGAGGACAATCATTATTTCTTGGTTGATGCAGGAGAAAAATAACTAAGTTTCAAGTTTAGATTTTCTTGGTTCATATCCTATGTTGATAATATCGCATAAGGTGGCCAAGACAGAAATAGGAAGAAAATATATGCTCAAACCTGTAAAGGCTGCTGATAGGATGTGCCTGTGTTTTGAGATAGTGCTTTAGATCCTGTTGGTGGGTGCATGGTTACAGTTACGGAGAGGGTATTGCTGTACACATTAGGTAAAGTAATTTCTATTTGGAGTACAAATTCTAATTACTTACAAAATGGAGAGCACAAATAAACATGAGCTGGAGCCATAATTCCAATAGAACAGGCTATTTATCTAATTGTTTGAGAAATTAGATAAATGCAGGAAACAGCAAATGTGTTAGACTTCTAGTAGTTTCTCCCAATAAGTGCTGTTTTCAGACAAAAAAGTTTGCTATAAATTCTAACCACCTCACACTCTTTATGCTTCCTTCAATAATATTGTGTACTTTCATGCTTTCTTGCTGTTCCATCTGCCTAAAATGCATCTTTTTCTGTATTTATTTAATAATCACTTACATATATTTCAAATAGGTTTTTCTTAAATAGTCATCCTCAATCCAGTCCCAGGCAAAATTAACCACAGATCTCTAATTGTTCGGTTATTATAAAATTATTTCCGTATGACTCTGTTTCCACTTTTAGATTATATTTTTCACAAGGACAAGACCATGACATTTTCTACTATCTCCAAACCCTCTCTTAAATATTTATTGAATTGAATAAAATAACTTAATGTTTAATAGTTTCGTATTACTTTGTAACTCTCACACACACATTGTTAATTTATTTCTGTGCATTGCTTGATAGTCACAGAGTTTTAATATCTTCTCTATAGCAAATTTCATACTGTTTTCAATGTTCAGTTACACTTTTTTATTTTTGAATTCTTCCTAGATTTTGCTTCCGGCTTTTGTCCTTGAACTTCAAAATATAAGAGGAAGACTTTTATTTGATAATCCATTCAAAAGAAAAGTCTTTCATACTGAGAGCCTACAAAAGTTTTTGTATTAGTAGGTACTCTGTATTTTAACAAAAATTCAACATTAGGAAAGATTATTTTTCTCTCTTTTTTGTATATTTGTACACCACAAAATAGATGGCATATATGACATGTTTCCACTGTTTCATACGTTCATGATCTAATCTTGGCTGTAGTCCCAAAATCGGTTTGTCAGCAGCCTGCTGCTTAAATCTAATGCCCTTTTCTCCCATTCATCTTAGTTGAGATAGAATTATTGACAGAAATGATTTCTAGAGGGAAATTAAGAATGATAATTAATGTGGTGCCCCTTACAGTTACTAAATGGCATGTCTGTCTCTATTTGTGTTGGGGGAGGTGTAGTAACTTCATCCAATTTAAATGAATCGGTGTAAAATTCGGCACCAAGACATACAACTCAGAGACCTTATTAAATACAAGGATGATGCTACATTACATTTAAGCAGTACCTGTTGAAAATTAACACCTAATAGGGTGCAATTGCTTCACAGTTTCCTCAAGAGGAAATCTGCCTTATCTCTTTAATTCAATTCATTTTGCTTTGAATAATTTCATGTATATTATTCAGCTTCTGGCTCTAAACAGTGGCAAAAGTATTTATTCGTTAGAAAGTAAGTGCCTTGGTTGTTGAGCAATCCTCTTACACACCAGACGCATTTTCCCCTGCTATAGACTTTTGCTTCAAATACCTACTTGCATTTTATTTTGTGGATATTTCACATAATGAATTATTTAGCATCAAATTGATCAGCTGGGAATAAAGGACTAAATATAAGCAAATATATTTATATTTTAAATTAATTTTAATTTTTATTTGGCATTGATATGGTTTGTATCTCTTGTCCATTTGTAATCCCCAGTGTTAGAGATGGGAGGTGATTGGATCATGGGGACAGATTGCTCAAGAATGGTTTAGTATCATCACCTTAGTGCCATCCTCACCGGTGAGTGAGTTATGAGATCTGGTCATATAAAAGTGTGTAGCACCTCCCCTCTCTCTCTTGCTTCTGCTTGGACTGTGTGATGTGCCTGTTCCTTCTTCACCTGCTGCCATGATTGTAAGTTTCCTGAGGCCTTCCCAGAAAGCCTAACAGAAACAAGCATCATGATTCCTGTACAGCCTGCAGAACTATAAGCCAATGAAACCTCTTTTCTTTGAAAATTACCTAGTCTCAGGTGTTTCTTTATAGCAATGAGAGAATGGCCTAATACAGATATAATTTACACATATTGTTTAAATGGTCAAATAGCATTCCAAGGTTTCACTCTTTCCTCCTAAATTCCCATCCCCAGGGCTGATGTTTGGTGGGTGTATCCTGGAGCAGTCTTGCTGATTGTTTATGGACAGAGACTATTGGATTAGTTGGCATATATGTAAGTTATTGGTTGTTAAATATTTTAATATTCAGCCTTACTCATCCCCCTCCCTCATTCTCACTCCAAGGGAACATCTATGAAGAATTAGAGATACATGATGGATGAAAAGGAAAAATGAGGCCATTATTATTCCAGAAAAATGGCAAAATGCTATACAAGAAAGGAAATACATTTTCAATAAACTTGTTTTAGCAAGTAACATTATTTATATAGTCATGACAGTATTAAAGCTGAATATTGATTTACCTCAGAGCCATGATATAACTATATTGGGAAGGACACAAGAAAAGAAAATGGTGTGGTCATGGTATTAAAAGTGGTTAGATGACATAAAAGGCAAATAATTGATAGTGTCTAAAATTGATCAAGCAGCCATATAAACAGATTGCTTAGAAATATGAAAGTACATAGCAGAAGAAACAGCTAAAGAATTTATTTCCTCTCTGCTCAGTTAAAAATACACTTTTTAATTCTTTTAGTGATAACACTAGAAATCAAAATTTGCATACTTAATTCACTAAGTCCAAACATACTCAATACTTTGTCTTTCTCTCAGACAATATTAGAACTGTAGATCATTTTATTTCCACTTAATGCCCCTTTCTAGACTTACATGTTATTGATTTATATACTTTAATCTTAATATTTAACTATAAAACATATTATTGTTTTATATGACCATTCTTCATTTTTCACTTGCCTTTCTCTCCATTCCTAGGATTACCATCCTTCTGCCTAAAGTACCTGCTTTACAATTGCTTTTTATGAGACAAGGTATGCCTTAGCTTGGGTGAAAGATAGTGTTTGTGCTGGGCACTGGTAATCTTTTATGCAGAAGAAATCTTACAAGGCAGCATTTTAAAATAAAACATAAAGAAGTAGAGCTTTCCTGATTGATTTGAGTTAGGAACCTAAAATCCTGTTTAGGCTTTGATTTACTCATTTGTAAATTGAAGCTACAGCACAAAATGGCCATTTTTTCTGATCTACAATTTTCAATTCTTCAGCTATCTAAGATCTCTTCACTCTTCACTATGATCTATCAATTTACCATTATCTACAAATTGAATGACCTTCTATTTCTTTCATTCATATAAAACTCCTTTATTTATTATTTTCGCAAATAAATAGCCACAGGGTAAAAAAGGGAAGGAAGCATAATGCCATATCATGGATGTAAAATGTTGCCAGTGACTTCTGTCCTTATCTCAGACTGTTGGTACTTTTAGTGGTGATGGTGAAGCTAGTTTCTTACAGCTTCTGTTTTTCACTGGAGCCCAAGGTTTCGGAGGACTCACATAGCAGGCTTCATGCAATACGATTGTGTCCCTAAACCCCAGGGGACAGCACTAATATTGTTTTCTAGGTGAATAGTGCCCTGTGGAACTCCAGGAACTTCAAAACATTTATATCCAGGCTTTTGCTACATTTTGATTAATAACCCTTAACACTGTGCAACATGGCACCCTAGTCCCCAGTGAGAATCCACCTGCCCAAAGGTAAAGTCCTGCACAAATTCTTTTTTCTCTTTAAATGACAAAAAGAACAAAGGAAAGATGGTAAACAAGACACAAGGAAAGAGAAATGAAAGTTGTTTTGCTTTGTTTTTATTTTTTTGCTTCATTTTGTTTTTAAAGATAGAGTCTTTCTATGTTTCCCAGACTAGTCTTGAACTCCAGCCTCCTGAGTAGCTGGGACTCCAAGGGCATGTCATCATCAAACAAGCTCAGTCAAGTTTTGACTCCTGGTTATAGTTCCAGTCATGAGAGCAGACTTTAGGAAATCACAAGATGCAAGCTCAATTAATAGCATGGTACTCTCGTAAAATCATTAGAGCAGCAGCCGTAACAATGGGGATGTATTGCCTGCTGCAGCTGTTTTATTTCTGGAAGCTCACTTCACTCCCAAATGGGAAAAAAATACAACACAATTATTTGACTTTCCTTTCCATTTCCTGTCTAAAAATTTTTCTTTTGCTTTGCTGAAGGAAAAAAAAAAAAAAACCAGCATTGATTGATACAGCTGTATGTTCACAGTAGGTGATGCAACTGAGCTATTTTCACTAATAATACATGCATCCACTGAAGGGGTATTTTTTGAAGGAAGAAAAGGCATTTTCACAATCAATCAAATCCTGTTTCAATTTTTTCCTATGTAGTAAAGTTAGAATAACAGATATCCTGAAAAACTATGTAAATGACATCCTTTTTTTTCCATTCGTCTACCCATAGATTTCTTCAGAAATGTGGGCTCTCAGGAATAAATAAGACAACTATGTCATTGGGTTGACTCCATTTTTTCTTTTAAAAATTTTGATTATCTCTCTATAGAAAGAAAAGAAATAATTTGATGTGATTTATTATAAGGAAAAGTAACTTTCGAAATCTTCCAATCAAAGTTATTATTCTGAGCTTTTAATCCTTTTAGGGGACTGAGGCACTTACTTTTCTGCCAGCTTTCACTGTTGCTGCCTGCATTTCTATCCCTCCATCCTTAATGATACTCCGTCTTATTTATCATTTGTCCATTCCTGAGGCACCTTTGATTCCTTACTGTTTTATGTAATACATTTTGTCACCCACCTCTTCTGATTCTATATGTACTCATTTTCATTTGAACAGTTAAATATGGTTAAAAATCTCACACAACTGCTACTGAATTTAAAGACAGAAAAAACATACACATGCTTGTTCTGACTAACATTGGTAAATAAAGTGAAATGGACATATTGTACAATGTATGCATCTATTTAATTTTCAGATAGGACAACATATTTTGAAGATGAAAGTCACGAAATGGTCTCTGTTAACTACCTACATTAGTTAATCTGAAATGTACCACAGATTCAAATATGTGTACAAATATCTAGATTTATTCCATAACCTTCCTTACTGGTTACAAAATATTTTAGTGAATTCTGTATCAAACTAACCATGTAATCTTTTAGTGGTTAAAATTCTAACCACTAATCTAATAGACCTTAACCACTAATATGACTTGATCCCTAAGTTATATTTCTATCCACATTTTAAATATTTGCAAATAAAAACCATGCACCCATTTTCTTCAAAGGTTACAATAATATTTATAAGGGAGCACTAAAAAGTGTCTTGTTTCATGGTGTAACAAATAATTGTAAACTGTCTTCTAATCATTTATTTCTCTTTTCTCAATTTCCAAAAGTCCTTAATTTCCATTGAGTGATACTTGCAGTGTTAGAGAAACTGCTTCCACCCTGGGCTACGGTAGTGGAATATGTAGACTACAGTAAGTATCTCATTCCATATTCCTACCCTAAGTCAGAGTAATGTGTGATTTAACCTGTTCTAATTAAGGTAAATAACAGAAATTCTGCTGGGTATATTGGGGTTAAGATGCATATACTTTATCTCTCATTATTATTATTTTTTAAATAAGTAACATAGAATATGCAGAATTTTTTGATCTGAAGACGTAGACTGGGCCACAATGAGGACCAATACCACTTGTATTAGTCAGCTTGCATTAGGTTATGATGCGTAGCAAGTATCTCTTAAATCTGAATTGCTTATGACAACAAAGTTATTTGGTTTCTCTCATTACTTGTAATCCGTAGGCCACTGCTAAACAGAGATAACCCAAGTCTACTCTTTTTCTATGAGTCTTTTTTCATTTGAGGATTCAGGTGGAAGGGGCAGTCTCTATTTGGGCCATGCAGTTCTCATGGAATAAATAAAATAGCTGCTAAGTGAGCCCAACCACTTGAGTGCTCAAAGTTTCTGTTCGGTCATGGCGTACTTCACATCCATTCACCTTCCATTAGCCAAAGCAAATCACACAGTGAACTCCAAGATTAACTGGGCAGGGTAATTAAGATGTTAATAAGTAAAGTCAATTTGCCTTTATGTATAGCTGCTATAACTTTCTGAAATTTTGGACCTACCACGAGATAATGGTTATTAAAAAGTAAAGTACAGTTAAATGTTATTAAAAGTTGGATTTTAGTTTTAATTACTCGGAGAAAAATGATGTCACTTTAAATAATGATTTGACTTTGGTTTTAATGAGATAAATTTGCAGTAAGGAGTTCTGAAACATCCAGTGCAACTTCTCTAAATTTACCAAATGTTTCTCCAGATGTCTATAAGTGTCAGATTAAACTTGCAAATTATTTTGCTTCACGTGGGGTTTTTAATTGAAGAATCACTCATTTTCGTCTTTCTTCAAAATCTGTGACATTCGGTAGTTGACAGTATTACACAGGAAAATTTCCTTTCAATAAATTTATGTTTCCAGTATAATCAAGAAATACTTTTTTTTCCAGTATAATCAAAGCATGCCCTTGCAGATTTCAACATGTACATGTGATGGTGAATGACACCTATTTTAAATAAAGTTTCCATGTTGCTTTATCAACAGATTATGTAAATTAAAAATTATTCAGTTAACCACATATTTTATTTTAAAATGAAAAGAACATTGCTATGTATATTACAAAATTCTTAAGGCATATGTGAGTCCAGATTTGTTTGCTTGTTTAAATATAACTTCCTGAAGCAAATTTGGCAAATACGTGTCTGAAAATTATACCTGAAATTCTGCCATATAAATTAAAGATAAAGGTAATAAAATAACATATTTTGTATTGCTTTATGTATTAATTTAAAAACTAACAAATGTATGGTCTGTTATATCATCTATCATGTGATTATAGAAGGCTTAGAAATAAGTAAAAGGGAAGAAAGTCATGGAACTAAGCCAGAAGTGGAAGTGCAGACAGACAGGGATATCAGGTGGCTTACATAATCAACAGGGAGGATGAGAACCAAGACTGAGCAGGATCTTGGTTGTGCAAAAAACTCTGCACAGATAAGATTTTGTTATAAGAAGTGTTTGTTTGCTTAGGGCATCAGTTTTGGCATAATTGTCCCTGGTCATGTGACATTTCTGGCCCTGATGCCACTGGACAATTAGCTGATATGCTGCTTGCCTACATCTTTGAATATTTGATTTACATCATGTCACTAGGCTGTCAACTCTTGGTAGCTGCTTCATAGAGCCCCTGTTTGGCCCTTTATCTCTGTGTCACTCCCCCAGTTTTCTTTTTCTTCCGTAGCAGCTACTAAGTTGCTGTGTTGACTCACATGCCTAACTCTAGCTGCTAAGTCATGTTGAGAGAGACATATTTTCACATACTGTAGAGGTGGGAGGAAATTGCTTGCCATACTGAATATTTGCATGCTGGGCAGACAAGACAATAATACACTGTCTACCACTGTCACTTTTGGTATTATCACACAAATATGGGATCATTAGCATTTTTGTTTATATATTTCTAATCATTTTTATTATAATTAGTACATCAAACAAAACATTTTCTTAAAATCTTAGTTTAATAAAACAAAACAAAGTTAAGAGATTAAAAACTGGAGGTTATCTGCACCATATATGATAAAAATATTAATGATCTTAATACATACAAAAATTTCAAAATCAATAAGATAAAACAAACATTCCAATTACAAATTAACAAAGGACATGGACAAGCAATTCTAAAAGGAAATGTAAAAAGCTATTAAACATGTGACAACATGTCAACATAACTGGCATTCAAAAACACACATACACAAAGCAATGATTTTTCAGATTTTTTGTCAATCTATGAAATATTAAAAAGATTGACAATATTCAATGTCAGTAAAGACATGAGGAAACCAGCATTCAGACTAAATTGATACTTTCAAGGAGAAAGTTTGTTAACAAATGTAAACTAGTAAAACATAAATGTGATATCCTATTTTCCAGGAATTTATAATAAGAAAAACATCAAATAAATATGGGATAATACATGCCAAAAAATATTCATTACAATATTGTTTATAATAAAGAATTAAGCTAAATGACAAATAAAAAATTTAGGGGAGAAGTCCTAGCTAAAGCAATCGGACAAGAAAGAGAAATAAAGAGCATCCAAATTGGAAAGAAAGAAGTCAAATTATCCTTGTTTGCTGATGATATGATCTTACATTTGAAAAAACCTAAAGACTCTACCAAAAAATTATTAGAACTGATAAACAAATTCAGTAAAAGTACATAAAATCAACATACGAAAATCAGTAACATTTCTGTATGCCAGCAGTGAAAAATCTGAAAAAGAGAAGGAAAAGATGTCTACAATGAAAACTATAGATCATTGATGAAATAATCGTAGGAAGACACAGAAAAATGGAAAGATATTCCACGTTCATGGGTTGGAAGAATCAATATTGTTAAAATGTCCATACTACCCAAAGCAATCTGCAGATGCAATGCAGTCCTTATCAAAATGCCAAATAACAGTCTTCACAGTAATATAAAAACAATCCTAAAATTTATATGAAACCAAAAAAGACAGATAATGGCCAAAGCTATCCTGAGCAAAAAGAACAAAACTGGAGAAACAAATCACCTAACTTCAAATTATACTAGAAATCTATGGTAACCAAAACAGCACCTTATTGCCATAAAAATAAGCACCTAGACCAATAAAATAGAATAGAGAACCAAGAAACAAATCCATACATCTATTGTGAACTCATTTTCAACAAGGGTGCCAAGAATATACATTGAGGGAAGGACAGTCTCTTCAATAAATAGTGCTGGGAAAACTAGATATTTGTATGCAGAAGAATGAAACTAAACCTCTATTTCCTGTCATATACAAAAATCAAATCAAAATAGATTAAAGACTTACATCTAAGACCTCAAATTCTGAAACTACTTAAAGAAAACATTGGGGTCACTCACTAGGACACTGGACTGAGCAAAGATTTCTTGGGTAATACCCTACAAGCATAGGCAATCAAAGCAAAAAAGGACAAATGAAGTCACAAAAAGTCAAAAGCTTCTGCACAGCAAAGGAAACAATCAACAAAGTGAAGAGACAACACATAGAATGGGAGAAAATATTTGCCAACTATCTGTCTGACGAGGAATTAATAATCAGAATATATAAAGAACTCAAACAACTCTAAAGGAAAAATCTGATAATCCAATTAAAGAATGGGAAAAAGATCTGAATAGACATTTCTCAAAAGAAGACATGCAAATGGCAAAGAGATACAAGAAAAGCTGCTCAACATCACTGATCATCAGAGAAATGCAAACGAAAACTACAATGAGACATCATTTCATTCCAGTTAAAATGGCTTTTATCTAAAAGACAGGCAATAACAAATGCCGGTGAGGATGTAGAGAAAAAGGAACACTGTACACTGTTGGTGGGAATATAAACTAGTCCAACCGCTATGGAGGACAGTTTGGAGGTTCCTCAAAAAGCTAAAGATAAAACTACTACACGATCCAGCAATCCCACTGCTAGGTATATATCCAAAAGGAAGGAAATCAGTATGCCGAAGAGATATTTTCACTTCCAATGTTTATTACAGCACTATTCACAATAATCAAAATTTGGAAACAACCTAAGTGTCCATCAACAGACAAATAGATAAATAAAATGTGGAACATACATACAATGGAGTATTATTTGGCCATAAAAAAATAAGAGCCTGTCATTTGCAACAACGTGGATGGAACTGGAAGTCATTATGTTAAGTAAAATAAGCAAGGCACAGAAAGACAAACTTTGCGTGTACTCCCTTATTTAGGGGGAGCTAAAAGTTAAAACAATTGCACTCATGGAGATAGAGAATAGTATGATGATTACCAGAGGCTGTGAAGGGTAGTTGTGGGGAGAGGGTAAAGCAGGGATGGTTAATAGGTACAAAAACGTAGAATGAATGAGATCTAGTGTTTGATAGCACAATGGAGTGACTACAGTCAACAATAATAACTAAAAGAGTATAATTGGATAGTTTGTAACTCAAAGAGAAGATAAATGCTTGAGGGGATGGATACTCCGTTTACCCTGTTGTGGTTATTATATATTGTATGCCTGCATCAAAATATCTCATGTACTCCATGAATATATATATCAACTATGTACCCACAAAAATTAAAAATAATTTTTAAAGAAATATATTGAAGAGAGAGAAAGAGAGCGAGAGAGAAAGACATGTTTACAAGTTGGTTCAAAGAAAATATACACTGGTTACTTTCAGTTAATGGGGTGGCGAGTGAATTTTATTTTCTTCTTTGTATCTTTTTTTATTGCTTAAATTTCCTATGTGAATATATATTCTTTTCGTAATTAGAAAAATAGTCTTTCAATTTTATCTAGAATTATGGAAAAGATCATTAAATTATATTGTAAATTTGGTTCTCTTTATGTTTCTGAGTCTTTATTTGTCTCTAAAGTGAGAATTTGAGGATATATGATGAATTGTTTTCATGGCCCCATCAGTCTCCAACATGTTTACTCTACACACTGTTTCAAACCCTAGTATGTCTTCTTCAGAAGGAGAAATGTAATAAAATGTGGTAGGATTGAAAGAGGATGTTCACTTGGAAGGTGACTCCTGATTATTTCTAGAAGATCTTGTATGTGATGTGAAATCAGACATGTTAGTAAGGGTGGGGAACACAAGGTACCTCTTAGAAATGCAGTTCTTCTGTAAAACTTTGGAGGTGATGTTAAATGGCTACAGAAGTCTGAAAGCCAACATCAATAACATTTTTTATTCTCAGATAAACTGCTGGGGAAGAAGTTGAGGTGGAACTCAAGATTACCAGAGAATTTTCAAAAGACATTAACTGACAAGAGATGAAATCTAAAGAGCCGATAAACATATACAAACATTCTCGAATTTAGCCACTTCTGACATGACTTTTACCACCCAAATTTAGGCCTACCTCTATTTTTGTAAATAAAATTTTATTGGAACACACAACAAAACTCAAAACATTCTCAGTCTCATTAGTAATAAAACACATGTAACTGTAAATTACATTGAGCTACCCTAACACATGTATTAGATTGACCAAAATTAAATAACCAGAAATACCAAGTGTTGGTGCAAATATAAGGCAATGGGAACATGCATACTCTGTTGGTGTATTGTAAGCTGGTGCAATGACTCTGGAAAACAGGTTAGTCATTACCTAGAAAAATTAAAGATATATATATATATATATATATATATATATATATATATATATATATCCTATGACTTAGCAAACCCACTTCAAGTTGCATACTCTAGAGGAAAACTTGTTTGTCTACAACACGTTTATAGCAATCTTTTAAAATAATAGTCCTAACTAGAAACAACTCAAATTTGCATTAGTAGTAAAATTTAACATTCTGGTATATTCATAAAATAGAACACTATATGATACAATCCCTAACATGAATGGACATATACAAAGTACTGAGGAAAAGAAGAAAGTCAACAGAATATGTGCAGTATGATTTAAATGTTATATTACTGAGAAGACAGAAAAAATAAACTTTATTGTTTAGAGATTCATACAAAGGAAAACAATAATAAATTATTCATAGAAATCATAATAATGATTCTCTCTTGTGGGAAGAGAGATAAATGTAACAAGAAAGGTCAAACAGGAGGCTTTAAAATGCTGACAACAATCTATTTCTAAAACCTGGGTTGGTTAAAATTGCTTTTGTAATTTACTTATGTATACATTTCTGATTTTTATAATATATTTTAAAATTAAAAACCTTTAGCTAGGCATGGTGGCTGTGCATGTAATCCCAGCTACTTGAGAGGCTGAGGTGGGAGGACTACTTGAGCCCAGGAATTTGAGACCAGCCTGGGTAAAATAGGAAGACCCTGTATTTAAAAATAAACAAACACAAACACACACACACATTTAAAATAGACCTATGGAGAAAAAATATAATTACTTCTACATGCTTCTCTTATGTTTTCTTTTTCCGATACTGGTCGTCTTTAGTAGATACACAAGAGTTGTAGGTTAGGGTGAGAGTAAGTGGTTAAAGTTATAGGAGAATGGTATAGCTAAAACACTTTGAGCAGATGCCACATCTCAGTTGAGAAATGTGTAGATAAAGTCCTAATTTTCCAGCATCAGAGAACACATGTAAGAGGCATACAGCAAGACTGAAGCTGCAATATCTAGGAAAAATAAAAATCAAGAAAATAAATTGAGAAGGATGTGAATTCTACTATGGTGAGATGCAGCGTTCTATAAATCCAGTATGCTAGGTCCAATATGTTAATGACATTGTCTAGTTCTTTTATAGCTTTGCTGAATTTCTGTCTCCAACTATAATTGTGAATTTGTCTATTTCTTCTATTGATTCTGTCCGTTTTTCCTGCATCTGTTTTGTAGCTCTTTGGTTAGGTATATACACATTTAGGATTGGTATATCTTTTGGTGAGCTAAAACTTTTGTCATTATATTGTTAGAGTAGGTAGTCAGGCAGACATGAGCAGCGCGGGAGAAGGCCCCCCACCAGGCTCATCCCTGACCAGGAATGTCAGGCAACCATCAGGTGATGGTCAAGTGGTTGTAAAACTGCCTCTCTAAAATAATAATTGGTTGCAGCCAATGCCAGGTAAAGACAGTCTCCCAAGAGCTACAAAACACCTGAAACTGGTGATCAGTAGCTTCCTGATAAGATCTCAGGAATTGGGCAAGTGGGCTCAAGCATGTGCACCAAGAGGCAAAATGGCTGAGTTTAACCAGTATACGACCTTCCTCAGGGAACACGTGACTGGTAAGGGAAAAATACCTTAAGCGAGCATGTGCACAATTTCAATAAACATACCGAGCATGTGGCCACTGCGCATGTGGACAGCCTGCTCCAAGGGATGAATCAAGGGAGAAGAAATGCAAACCTGGGACTATGCCAATGTGTAAAACCCCAAGTCAAAGGCCAGACGAGGCGCTTGGATCTCTCAAGTCACCTGCTTGGCCCTCTTCCAAGTGTACTTTACTTCCTTTCATTCCTGCTCTAAAACTTTTTAGTAAACATTCACTTTTGCTCTAAAACTTGTCTTGGTCTCTCCTTTTGCTTTAAACCTACTTCTGTGCCTCAGCCAAATTATTTCCTCTGAGGAGGGAAGTATAAAGTTGCTACAGACCAGACCCATATGAATTCACCACTGGTAACAATATAGTGCCCTTCTTTATCCTTGATAATTTCTTTGCTCCAAAGATGATTATATTTTAATAAAGCCAAATATATTCTTTATTTTTTCCAGCTACTTTTGATTAGTGTTTAATAGTATGTCTTCTTCCATTCTTTTAATTTTAACCTACCTACATTATATTTGAAGTTTTTTTTAAATAATATGTAGTTGGGGTCATGTTTGTTTTTACATTCTGATAATCTGTGTCTTAAATTATAAGTTTATTGATTTAACAGTATATGATATTTGATATGTTTGAATTTAGATATATCACATTATTATTTGTTTCATGTTTCTCCCCTCTGTTTTTCATCCTTCTATTTTACCTTTCTGGCCTTCTTTTGAGCTAGCTGAACTTTTTTTTAGCATTTAGTTTTATTTATGTTTTGTGATTTTGACTATATCTCTTTGAATTTTTTCTTTTTTGTTTTAGTGTATGCTCCACGGATTATAAAGTACTTATTTAACTTTTCATTGTTTACTTAGAATTAATATTTTATTATTTCAACGGGAACATTTACCCCTCCCATTTACACTATAGTTTGCTTACATACTATGTCTTCATAAATTGAGAATGTCTTTATTTCACCTTCATTCCTGAGGGATATTTTTGCTGGATAATGACCTGGATTACCAGTTCTTTGCTTTCAACACTTTAAAAATGCTGTGCCAATAGTTCCTACTCAAGTCAATATCATTGAAGGCTTGTAGGTGAGGGATTTTTCAGAAGCATTTTGGGAAAAGGAGTGGGGCTGCCTAGGCAATGGGTGCTTGCTGCTGATAGGCTGCAGCAGAGATTAAATCATAGCAGGTCAAAGCTGTCCTCTTGAGCTGAGTAGCTCATTGGTGGAGCCACAGGAGGGGTTTGGTGGGTCGAGGTGGAGCCATCAGTGTCAGACATGCAAAAAACTTAAGAAGATATCTCAAAAGGCCAATGTACAATAGTGATGTTATCTGCAGGAGTAATTGGAGAAGCTGCCTATCTTGTGACCAGTCTACACCTTAGCAGAATTCAGGCTCCTCTCTTCCCCCTAGCCTGGTGGTCTTTCATTAGCTTTACAAAGGCAGTTTAGTTTTGGGCAAAGGCTATTATCTTTTTTTTTTTTTTTTTTTTTTTTTTTTTGAGACGGAGTCTTGCTCCGTCGCCCAGTCTGGAGTACAGTGGCGCGATCTCGGCTCACTGCAAGCTCCGCCTCCCAGGTTCACGCCATTCTCCTGCCTCAGCGTCCCGAGTAGCTGGGACCACAGGCGCCCACCACCACGCCCGGCTAACTTTTTGCATTTTTAGTAGAGACGGAGTTTCACCGTATTAGCTAGGATGGTCTCGATCTCCTGACCTCATGATCCTCCCGCCTCGGCCTCCCAAAGTGCTGGGATTACAGGCGTGAGCCACCGCGCCCGGCCGGCTTAAACTATAACTTAAATGTCTTCCAAAGTTAGCTTGGCCTAAGTCTAAGAATAATTAAGGCAGCTTGAAACCTAAAGGCAAGAGTGGGGGTTGGTTGAATCAAATCTCCCCCACTGCCATATTTTCTCTCTGATATAATTTTTGCAAAGGCAGTTTCATAATCAATCTTCCTGCATTTCTACTTCAATGATGCTATGGTAGAGACTCAGTATTGAAGTAAATATTACTGAAACTTAGTGGGATGGGAATTAAGACTGAAACTTCCAGGTCCTTCTAAATGTTTGAGTCAGTGTATCTGGACTATAGCCTAGTTATTATATGCATTTAAAATAATCTTCCCAGATAATCTAAACTCGGTGGTCTAAGACGCTACAGTATAAATTCTACAGAAATGGGCAAAAACATCTATAATATTTAAAAACATTATCAGAATCACCTGAAACTACTTTTTTACAAGTGTAGACTTAATGCCTCCTACTACTTCTAGTACATTGGACTTTTTAGTGATGTGCTCCAGAGATCTGTCATTGTTGTTGCTGTCGTTTTAAAGGTCCTCAAAGGATACTGTGATTATCTAGATTTGAGAATAACTGCTTTATATTATCTTCTTAAAAATTACTGATTTCATTTAGGAGCTGTATAATTAAAAAGAAACTGCTTGAGATCACTGGGGAGTAATAGATATTTTGGGTATTTAATTAAATGGGGAAATTAATACATTGAATATATAATAAGAAAACGATGCTTTATTATGTGAAAGTAAGAAAAAAACAACTTACCATTTTCTTGTTCAAATAGAAAGCATTCCATATTCACACATTATAATAAAACCAAATTGTAGCCAGGAGAATATATTTTGTTTCCCATTTTGTAAAAATATATGCCTTCACTTCATCCATTTTACATACAAAATGATGGAGCTCTAACTTAAAAAGGAAGAGAGTTAAGGAACATCAGTTTTCTTCATGTATTTAAGCCTTTAATATTGGAATCTTCTCAGTCTTCACTTGGGATATATATAGTCACAGAAGGGTTGAGACTGGGTTGGTGCCATCCATCTCAGTTCAAAGAATTTATTATTTCTAGGGTCCCTTAAGCTTTCACACCTAGCTATGAAACCTAGCTATAGTTTGCTAGGTTAAAACAGAAAACATTAAAACAGAAATTCACTAAAAAACACAAAAGGTAAATAAATTAAGAAAAGCTTTTATCTGTCATAGTGGCACAAATTAAAAGATTGATAATTTTTTTGACAAAGATATAAACAAATGGACATAGTCATTAACACTGGTTGAGGTATAATTCCATATTATTTTTGGAGGGCAATTTGGCACTATGTATTAAACCTGAAAATATGCATAATTTTTGATTCAACAATTCTACTTTAAGGAATTAATCCTACAGAAATACTGCCAATATTGCCTAATAAATTTGTACATGGCAGTAAATACATATTGTAGTATATTTTATAATGGCAAAAATTGTAAGTAAAGTAGATTCATCAGAAAAAGATTAAATAAATTGTGGTACAACTATATGATGGTATACAATGTAATGAGAAAAGAATAAGATAGCTTGAAATGTTCGAACACAGAGGCAAATAGGCTGATGATAATTTAAATAAAAGCATTTGTAGAACAATATTTACCATGTAAGCCCACTTTTGAAAAATATGAATACATACAATTATAAGAGAAATAGGCAAATACATCTATGTAGATAAATATGTAACAAAACATTAAAAAATGTTACTTTTGGAAAGTAGGATTGTAATAGGACTATTCTGTTTCTAATATATCCATTCCTGTATTGTTTAAATTTTTATAGCAAGCATGTGTTAGTTTCATAAGAAAATACTTACAAAGGAGAAAAATGGGAAAAAAAAGAAAGATTAATGGCTTGCTGCCATCTGGGAATGCCACAAGGCTCTGTCTTCTGCCTTCATACTGTTGAAAAATGTTATCAATTATTTGGGTGAAGTCATATATGACAAGCTTATCATACTTTCAGATGGAAAAAAAATTGGAAGGGATAGTTAATAGCATAGTTGATTGAGTCAAGTGTTATCATAACCAGAACTAGAATGTTGTGTTGAAACTAACAAAAAATTAACAGGGATAAATATAATTTACTCCATTTAGGCATAAATAATTGGTTGATTTAGTTTAAGATATAGAAATATCTGGCTTGTATTTCGTGTGGAAGGAGATTTAGTTTCCCTCAGCTCACTACAAACTGAAGATTGACACGCTTACAATTTTAGGCTATCCAGGTCTCAGGAGTGTTTGTGGTGCTTTGTGCTTGTCCACCAGGGTGATCTTGTTCTATTCAGAGTGTCATATCTTTAGAGAAACATTGCAAAATTAGAGCATATACAGAGAACAGGGATCAAAGTGGTGAAGGATCTATAAAACTCTGCCACAAATTTGAGTTCTTTAACTTAGAGAAGAAAGAATTAAGGTGACACAGGACAGTGGAATTCTAATATTTGGAGGTTGCCTTATGATAATATTTTTCTTTTTGAGGAAAGACCAGAAATTATACCAATTAGAGAAACAACAATGTGAGCTCACCTTATGAAAGAAGAAACTCATTAGCCAGGCATGGTGGCGGGTCCCTCTAATCCCTGCTACTAGGGAGGCTGAGGCAGGAGAATCACTTGAACCTGGGAGGCGGAGGTTGCAGTGAGCCAAGATTGCATCACTGCACTCCAGCCTGGGCGACAGAGCAAGACCCTGTCTCAGAAAAAAAAAAAAAAGTCCCAGTTCTTGGATATCTGAGCAGAAACTAGCAATGTACACAGACCCTGGAAAATGTATTCTGAATTTGGGTTTGTTGAATTAGGTATTTTCTAATTTTTTAAAAAATAACTGCAATCTAGAATTCTAAAAGAAAGATTATGGAATATTTTATGTAAGTAAAATAGATGGTTAAACTTGTAACATTTTTAGAAACATGTATTTTGTAAAAACATAAAAATATATATCAGAAATAATGAATGAAATACAGTTGGAATACAGTTCACAGTTGTTTAAATTTATATAGATACATGTTAGAATCATAGCATTTGAAAAATAAGCTTTGTGCAGATGAGTAATATCTTGTGTATCTTACTGTATGTATATAGTTTATATACTTATATATGTATATAAGATATAGATATATCTTACTATATGTAAGATAGTTCCTAGAACACAGTAGGTACTCTACTTTTTTTTTTAAGGATAAAAAAAAATGGCCTTAGTATCAAAATCAGAAATGGAGTGACAGAGGGATAAGATGGATGTGGCAGCAAGGGGAAGGGAATATGTTGGAATGTCTAAGATTAGAAATCTAGGTATGTCCGTAGTATTAGATAAAGAATTTATAGCAGGAATATGGGAAATTTGAACACAGGTATTTATTAAAATTAAATCTAAATTGATAAATTTTGTTTATGGAGGAATATATAGGCAGATTTTGAGGATTAGCCAATACTCTGATTTAAGTTCAAATCAAGGGTGTCAGTGCAGTAGGAAAGAGAATAGATTATAACTTTGATGACCTAGCATCTGCTTTTTGATATTTATCTAGGAGAAGATATTGCGTATTTTTCCAAGGGACAGTCAAGCTAAAGATTAGGAAATCCAGTTTCTTAGTATCTTGAAGTACCAAATACAGACGAAGTCACCTCACAATCAGTGATTCAGCTATTAAAATTAAGAGAGGCCAACAGTCAGGAGGGTTTAATGATAAATAATGTCCCAAAGCTTCTGACACTACACCTTGCGCTAATAAATGGGGGTGAGGCAACTAAATATTCATGGGAATGTTAGTAATTCTAGTTTAGACTTAGAGAGCTATAGGTTCAGGGAATTAAGCAGACTATTATACCCTCATTTTAACAATGAGGATTGTTATATTCAGACTATCAATGGTTGGTTGGGCAATAATAGTTCCTGAGTTTTTGCTTTGTTTTCAATATGCAAAATCTTAGGGTGACAATTGTATATAGTCTTTTGGTAAATTTTAAAAATTAGGCCAGGCATGGTGGCTCACGCCTGTAGTCCTAGCACTTTGGGAGGCTGAAGCAGGTGGATCACCTGAGGTCAGGAGTTCGAGACCAGCCTGACCAACATGGTGAAACCCCGTCTCTACTAAAAAATACCAAAAATTAGCCGGGCACAGTCATGGGTGCCTGTAATCCCAGCTACTCAGGAGGCTGAAACAGGAGAATTGCTTAAACCTGGGAGGCGGAAGTTGCAGTGAGCCAAGATCGTGCCATTGCACTCCAGCCTGGGTGACGAGCAAAACTCCATCTCAAAAAAAAAAAAAAAAATATATATATATATATATATAACTCAAACAAGAAAAAGAGTTTTTCTCTAGCTTTCTAGTCAAGTTCACACAGAATATTAGTGACAAATTTATTATTCCAGTGAAGATTGAGATTATTCTAATTAAGTACTGAAAAAAGTAGAACAATTTGGTTATCAAGAGAAAATAAGATAGCATTTATGTGCTCCCTCCAATGTTAAAAATATAATGCTTTAATAAAAAGAGAAAATACATCATTGAGCATTTTGTTTTCCTGAGGGAACTAAGCTATGCAGTGTTTAGAGCCCAACAATATTAAAACACACTTTAATATCCATAGTAACCAGTGACCTATGGCATATTTTTGTTTGAAGAATGTATTCAAAGTGTACTCTTTCCAATTGAGACAGCAATTATCCATTGCACTAGAAAACAAACAAAAACACTAAGGAAAGGTAGCAAAAAGACAAAATATTATTAAGAGAAAAACTATAGAAACAAAATTTCAAATGTGTTTTCGAATTAATACCACCTATATTAAATTACTATGAATTTTTGATACTCAAAGTATGGTCCATGAAACACCCTGGACCTATTGAATCAGAGTCCACATTTTAACATTATCCCCAAGTGCATGCACATTTAGATTTAAGAAATACTGCTGTAAACAATTTATATTATTGTAAAATCTCACTCAATTTCTGCCATCTTAGAGAAGCTGTTTCAGGCTTTCACTTCATAGCTAGAAATTGTGGTACAACTATATGATGGTATGATAGAAAACAAACAGTGCAACTTGATTGAGTTCTGAATTTCTAGTTCTAATACCATGTCTGATTTGTAGTAGAGCTTACTAAACAATTTTCAAATGAATAAATAAATAAATGAGCACTCCCTTGGAGAATCTAACCATCCATTGTGTCTCCAGCACCTTCAGAAGCTGTAGACTCTAGAAAGTGTCACAATGCAGAAATATAAAGGATCATAAGCAAATACTAAAAGCAATTATATGCCAACAAACTGGATGACCTAGGAGAAATAGATAAATTCCTAGACACAGACAACCTACCAAGACTGAATTATAAAGAAATGGAAAATCTAAACATAAAAATAAAGAGTAAGGAGATTGAATGAGTAATAGTCTCTCATTAAAGAAAAGTCCAGGATCTTATAGCTTCACAGCTGAATTCTATCACACATTTAAAGGAAAACTACTCCCAACCCTTTAAAACTCTTCAAAACAACTGAAGAAGAGGAAATAATGCCCAAACTCATCTTACAAAGCCAGTGTTATTTTGATACCAAAGCCAGGCAAGAACACTTCAAGACAAGAATTTTGGGGGCCAATATTCTCAATGAACACAAATACAAAAATCCTCAACAAAATAGTAGCAAACCAAATCAAACAGCACATTGAAAGGACCATTCACCAAGATCAAATGGGATTTATTCCAGGAATGAAAGGATAGCTTAACATACACAGATCTATAAACATAATATACCACATTTGAAAGACAAAAACTATATGACCATCACAATAGATGCAGAAAAAACATTTGACAAAATTCAACATTCTTTCATAATAATAACCCAATATATTTGATATAGAAGGATTGTACTGCAACACAATCAAGGTCACATATGACAAACCCACAGCTGACATTATACTCAAGGTGAAAATTTGAAAGTTTTTCCTCTAAGATCAGGAACAAGACAAAGATGCCCACTGTCATCACTTCTATTCAACATACTAGTTAATATTCTAGTACTGGAAGTCCTAGCCAGAGCAATTAGGCAAGAGAAAGAAATAAAAGACTTCCAAATTGGAAAGGATGAAGTTAAATGGTCACTGTTTGCAGATGACGTTATTTATGTATAGAAAATCCAAAAGACTCCAGTAAAAAACTGTTAGAACAAATAAAAGAATTCAGCAAAGTTGCAGGATACAAAAATCACTAATGTTTCTTCGCAACAACAAAGACCTATCCAAAAAGAAATCAAGAAAACAATCTTATTTACAATATCTACAAAAAAAATTATAAGTAAGTTTAACCAAGGAGGTGAAAGACTTGTACACTGAAAGCAACAACATATTGAGGAAAGAAATTGAAGACACAATAATTAAAAATATATCCCATATTCACGGGTTGGAAGAATTAATACTGTTAAAATAGTCCATACTACCCAAAGTGATCTACAGATTCGATGCAATCCCTATAAAAATTACTATGACATTTTTCACAGAAGAGACAATCCTAAAACCCGTACAAAACCATAAATGACATTGGCCTGGGCAAGAATTTTTTGATATAACCCTAAAAGTACTGGCAACAAAGGCAAAAATAGACAAATAGGATTATTTCAAACTAAAAAGCTTCTGCACAGCAGACAATCAACAGAATGGAGAAACAACCTATGGAGTTGGAGGAAATATTTGCAAATGGTGCATTTGATAAGGGGTTAATATCGAAAGTATATAAGGAACTGAAAGAACTTTACATTAGTCTGTTCTCACACTGCTATTATAAAGAAATACTCAGGACTGGGTAGTTTATAAAGGAAAGAGCTTTAATTGACTCGCAGTTACACAAGGCTGGGGAGGCCTCAGGAAGTTTACAATCGTGGTGGAAGGCGAAGAGGAAGCAAGCACCTTCTTCAAAAGGCTGAAGGAGAGAAATGAGCAAAGGAAGAGCTTCCAAACACCTATAAAACAATCAGATCTCATGAGAACTCATTTACTTTCAGGAGTACAGCACAGGGGAACTGCCCCGATGATCCAATTACCTTTCTCCCTCAACACGTGGGGATTACAGGTTTCTCCCTAGACACGTGGGGATTACAATTCGAGATGAAACTTGGATGGGGACACAGAGCCAAACCATATCAAACTCAATAGCAAGAAAGCAAATAACCTGATTGAAAAATGGGCAAAGAAGCTGAAAAATTTATCAAAAGAAGGCACTCAAATGGTCAATAGATGTATGAAAAATGCTCAACATCACCAATCATTAGAGAAATGCAAATTAAAACTGCAATGAGATATTACCTCAAACCTGCTAGGATGGCCATTATCAAAAATATGGGCGATAATAGGCATTGGTGAGGATGTGGAGGAAAGGGAACCCTGGCTCACTGTTGGTGGGAATGTAAATTAGTACAGCCATTATGGAAAATAGTATGAAGGTTCCTCAAAAAAATTAAAAACAGAACTACTATATTATCCAGCAATCCCACTACTGGGAATCCAAAGGAATTAAAATCAGTATGTTGTAGAGATACCCGTACTCTCATATTCGCTGTAGCATTATTCACAATAGCCAAGACATAGACTCAATCCTAGTGTACATCATTGGATGAATGAAGACAATCTGGGACTTAAACATAATAAAATATGATTCAGCCTTTAAAAAGAAGGAAATCACATCATTTGTAACAACATGGACGAACGTGGAATACATTATATTGAGTGAAATAAGCCAGGCCAAGTAAGACCAATGACACGGAATATCACATATGTGGTATCTAAAAAATTGAATTCCTAGATGTAGAGAGTAGATTGGTGGTACCAGGAGCTGGGGTGAGGGTGGGAGGTTGAGGAGATGTTGGTCAAAACATACAAAAGTGCAGATAGGAAGAATAAACTCAAGAGATCTATTGTACAACCTGGTGACTATTGTTAGTAATGATATATTGTATTCTTGGAAATAGCTGAACATAGATTTTAAGTGTTCTTATCACCAAGAATATGTATAAGAGGTAATGCATATATTAATTGGATTTAGCTATTCCCTAATGTACATATACTCTAAAACATCATGTTGTATACCATAAACATATATAATTTTAATTTGTCAATTACAAAATAAATTTTTAAAAAAAGCGTTACAGAACTGATAGCCCATACTTAGCCATACTAAGAATGTGGTTAAACATACTGAAGGTATGAGGCTCATGTTATACGCTTCATAATAATATAAGAATAGTAGTCATTTGTGAGTGCTATGTGCTGTTACAGCATCACATATGGGGGATATAATGATGAAAACCACTCTAGTCTTCGCCATTGTCAAAACTGCATTTTGAGAATCCTGTTTCTAGTCTCTGGGATTTAATCCTGAGACCTTTCCCCCCAGGTGTTAATCTCTCAAAATCATTTCTAATTTTCCTACTGTTGATCTGACAATATTGTCTTTGCATTTGTGAATAATACTAACAGTTTCTTTCTGAATTTCCTCCCCCCTTCTTTCTCCTGTGTTGGATTTTAATGTTTAAAACACTGTCTATAATTTCATTCAGGAAGTTGTTTTGCCTAAGTCTACCTAACAATGAATAAAAATGTCTTTAAGTGTTTTTTATTTCTATCCCAACCTCTATTTGCATAGAAAAGGACAAATAAGATGATAAGAATGGGGAAGAAAAGAATACATTTCTTTGTTCTGGTTCTTGGATCAAATATAAAACATCTCACAGATAATATGGCTGTTCAAACCTTTGGCTGACTGTGATTTTTTTTTCTTGTTGACTCTCCCAATTGGCTTACATCCGGGATAGGGAAGCAAATGATAAAGTTCTCAATTTCCTTAAACCTGAATACTCCACTCATGCCTGGGGTCCCTTTTCATGAACAGTTCTATTGCCTGACTATATTATGTACTGCATATTTTGTGTAGGATCCGTTTCCCTTAAGTGCTCATGGTCTTGCCTTCAGTGATTATTCTCATCTTTCTACAGACTTTCCTGCCCCCACCACAATATAAACATTTTCAGTTCTCTCTAGTTGTGGAAAAAGACACACTCCTTTTACTTTTCTTCCTGAAACATATTTTTGAATATGGTCTCAATTCAAGCAGCTTTGCTTTGATGGAAAACTACAATCATGCGTTGCACTGGTAACTTTCTGAGAAATGCAACATTAGGCGATTTTGTCATTGTGTCAACATCACACAGTGTACTTACAAAAACCTAGACCAGCGGTCCCCAAGCCCTGGGCCACTTCCGTGGCCTGTTAGGAACCAGGCCGCAGAGCAGGAGGTGAGCAGTGGGCAGTGAGCCAAGCTTAGTCTGTATTTGCAGTCACTTCTCATTGCTCGCATTACTGCCTGAGCTCTGCCTCCTGTCAGATCAATGGCGGCATTAGATTCTCCTAGGAGCACGAGCCCTATTGTGAACTGTGCATGCGAGAGATCTAGGTTGTGTGCTCCTTATGAGAACCTAATGCCTGATGATCTGTCACTGTCTCCCATCACTCCCAAATGGGACCATCTAGTTGCAGGAAAACAAATTTTGGGCTCCCATTGATTCTACATTATAGTGAGTTGTATAATTATTTCATTGTATATTACAAAGTGATAATAACAGAAAATAAAGTGCACAATAAATAATGTGCTTGAATCATCCGGACACCATCACTACCCTCCCCTCCGCCCCCACTGAGTCCGTGGAAAAATTGTCTTCCATGAAACCGGTCCCTAGTGCTGAAAAGGTTGGAGACAGCTGACCTAGACAATATAGCCTACTGCACACCCAGACTATATGATATAGCCTATTGCTCCTAGACTACAAACCTATACAGAATGTTGCTGTACTGAATACCGTAGGCAACTGTGGCACACTGTACATATTTATGTATCTAAACATGTCTAAACATAGAAAAGGTGTGGAAAAATACAGTACAGAAGATTTATCCCAGGCATGGTAGCTCAATCCTGTAATCCCAGCACTTTGGGAAGCCAAGGTGGGCATATCGCTTGAGCCCACGGAGTCAGAGACTGGCCTGGGCAACATGCGAAACCCTGTCTCTACAAAATAAAATAAACTAAAAATAAATAAATAAATAACAAAGAAAGTAGCTGGGTGTGGTGGCGTGCACCTGGAGTCCCAGCTACTTAGGAGGCTGATGAGGATCACCTGAGCCTGGGAGGCAGACGCTGAAGTGAACTGTGATTGCGCCACTGCACTCCAGCCTGAGTGACAGAGTGAGACCCTGTCCCAAAAAATACAAATTAAAAAAAATTAAAATTAAAAAAAGATTTTAAAAATGGCACACTTACCATTTACCATTTTACCATTAAAAAATGTATAAGACACTTACCATGAATGGAGCTTGCAGGAATGGAAGTTGCTCTGGGCGAATTAGAGAGTGGTGAGTGAATGTGGAGGCCTAGGACATTACTGTACACTACTGTAGGTTTTATAAACATGGTATACTTAGGCTATACTAAATTTATTAAAGCTATTTTTATTTTCTAATAATAAATTAACCTTAGCTGATGTAACTTTTTTACTTCATAAACTTTTCACTTTTTTAATTAAAAAGTAATTTAAAAATTACTTTTAAAAAAATTTAATTAAAGTGTAATTTGTAATAACACTCAGCTTAAAACACAAACACATTGTACAGCTGTACAAAAATATTCTTTCTTTATATCCTTATTCTATAAGCTTTTTAATGTTTTTGTTAAACACACACACACATATTAGCCTAGGCTTACACGGTGTCTGGCTCATCGATATCACTGTCTTTCCCTCTACATTTTGTCCCACTGGAAGGTCTTCAGGGGCAATAACATCCATGCAGCTGTCATTTCCTATGATAACAATGCCTTCTTCTGGAATACCTCCTGAAGGGTCTGCCTGAGGCTGTGTTACAGTTAACGTTTTATATATATATATATATTTATATATATAATTATATAATATTAATATATATTATATATTTTATATATATACAAGTATATATGTGTGTATATATTGTATATATATGTATATGTATATATATGAAGTACACTGTAAAATAATGATAAAAATTATAGTATAGTAAATACTAGGTGATATAACTTTTTCAGCTCCGTTGAATCTTATGGAACCACCATCATATGTGTAGTCCAGCATTGACCAAAACATCTTTATACAGCACATGATTGTAAAAGTTAGTCTCCACTCCTCTCCACTTCATTGCTCATTCAATCCTCTACTCTTGTCAGCCTTGGGTTGGCTTTCACACACCCCTGAAATTCTCGCACTCTTCAAACCAAATGGCCTTTAGACTGCTAAATTTGGTAGAGTCTTCTTAGTTCTTTTAAATATCTCTGAAGTACCTTCAATTTACATCTACAATGCAATTTTGTCCTCCAAACTCTTCCCAGAGTAATCTTAGCAAACACGTTTGATCATTTAAGTGCTCATGAAATACCTTAAATGTTTCAAGGATAAAATTTAAGCTCCTCTGGCTAGTATAATGAGCCTTCGTTATCCAGCCCTTTCTTCATATCCTCTTTTCCTCTATTCCATATTAATGTGTGTACACCAGCCCGAATATGTCAAGCTGTCAGTTCTTTGCATTTGTACGGACTTTTTACTCTGTCTAGAGTACCCTTCTGCTGTTTATATGCCTGGTTAATTCTATGTATTGCTGAGGACTCAGGTCAATTGTCACCTCTTTTGAGGAGTCTTTAATCCCCAGCCCTCCCCATAATCTGGGAAGGGAATGTTTCTCCTCTGGGCTTCCAAGGCATCTTGTGCCTATTTCTATCACATCACTCATTTCTGTGTATTTGTTTGTTTATTTGTTTAATTTTATGTCTCTTTCACTAGAGGACAGGAATTATGCTTTTCAATTTCTGTGTCTCTAAATCAGTCCTGAGGACTTGAGCATATATATAGCAGGCATGGCGCGTTGGAGAATATGGCACAATTATCTAAGTAAATGAATCAAAGGATGAGATTATTGGCTTCCAGTATTAATTGGCAACTGGTTTTTATTATTACCAGATTCTAGAGGAATATCATAGGAAGAATTGATTTGCCAATGTTACAGCTTATTAAGACAAGCTTTTGTCTTCAACTCCAACTTATTTTGTATATATGCTGCTGCTTAGTTATATCTGCCCCAAAACTTACCACAGTTGGCTACTTAATAACTTACAGCAATTTTAGGCTGCTAGATAGTGTTTTGGTTTCCGTAGTTGTTATCTGCATATTGTTTAATCAAACATCTCTCATATTATGCCCCAGCATGAGCCTCTGCTCCAGAAACATGATTTATTTGGATATGTGGTTTATCACTTAGGATAACTAAGGTCAGCATCCTTATACCAAAACTCATATGAATAATGTTTTACAATGCTTAAAATGAAAGAAGTGCATTTCCCTATCGTGTTGAACTTTATTATGAGCTGGTGTAGACACACATGGTGGTTGCTCAAAATCATAGGGACCCAGATTATTCTCAGTGTGCTTCTTCCTCATCCCTAGGTGTGTTACCAGAGCTAGCCAGTGACTTGAGCTCTAGCCATCACAGACAACTTCTGGACAGCAGGACAGAGGCAGGGCATAAGATGAACATGTCCCCTCTCTCAAATAAATCCTCCTGTAAGATTTACAGGACATTTTTACATTTCACTGGCTAAAATTGACAATGAAATGTTAAAAAGTGCTGTTCACCCTCATAAGATTCCTACTAAATGTATGGCTTGGGAAAGTGACTTTATCTCCTTGAAAGTCATTTTCTTCATTTCTAAAATGTAATTAACATGCTCATCTCATAGAAATACTGTAAAGATAATAAGTGTGTATTTGAAACTCTAGTTCAGTGACAGGCACATAGCAGGCTTCCAATAATGGTAGTTGCAGTTGTTATTGTAGATGACATTACTGATTCAGAGATATCATAGCTCCTGCAAGGTCTCATAACTAATGATGGTTAAACCAGTATTCAAACTTAGATCAGCCTCACTCTGAAGCTTCCTCTCTTATAAATACAGTGAAATATGGCAGGAACTTCGCCTGAGAGCTTCTACTTTCCAATTCAATTCCTCTATATCATGAATCATGATATACTTCTGGTCTGAGTTTTCAGGACCGTTGAAAATAGAGTTAAAAATAGAAAGATTTAGTTTCTTTGGTTTGACTTATCCAAATAATTGCCTTGCTTTCACTTATTTTTGTGGAGACTTGGCTGAAATCAACAGCATTAATTGAGTGTGTAATTCTGGAACCATCTAAGAAAGCTAAAATCATTTAAAATTAGTTGGGGTTTAGTAACTAGGTTGAACTTTGCCTTTGTCAGGCAGTTTCCAGCTGACTCACTGCAGCTGCAACAATTGACATCATTTTGTGCCTTTCATGCAAAGACTAATTTGGCAGGCAGCACTCCCAGTGGAGTGGGTTTCTGAGGCTTGGTGAATCTCAGTGTTGGAATGGACTTTAAAGGTCATGAAAGCTAAACCTTAATGTAATGATTGAATTGGCTTACATCAACCCCATCAAGAGGTTTTCTAACCTACACTTGGATAAGTCCAGCGACAAATAAATAGTGAAGATTTCCACATGGCCTGAATTGCATAACCCGTTCTGTATTTGAATAGCTCTTACTTCCTTATATTGAACTGCAATCTGTACTCTTAACCTTCCTGCCACCAGTACTACTTCTATCCCCAGTACAAATATTCCTTTTTGGAACCTTACAACCTTTCAAATATTTGAAGACCATGACCTTGCCTGGTCTTAGAGTTTTCTCACTGCTAAATACCTCCAGTTTCCTTCAACTTTTTCTCGTTCAATATGCCTTTAATTTCCTTCACAACCCTGAGCTCATAGAGAAACCCATATGGCTTGGCTTGATTCTTCTTAAAGTGTTCATTCTCCTCTTATCCCAGGAATGAATGAAATCCTGCAGTGTAAATGGAGGGAATGACCTAATCAAACTGTCCTGGTAAAGTAAAAGGGAGTTGCTTGAAACATGATAGAGAATGGTGAAAATTTAGGGAATCATCAAATTGTTGAGATTTTATTGGACCTCCTTACAACTAAGCCAATGTGACAAAATAATTTCTTGCTGTAAAAAGCTCAAAGGCATAACAAAGTCATAGTACTCTTAAGCACAAAGTAAGTTAGGTTATTTATTGTGATAGTTCAGACTCCATCAACTTTATTTTATTTGTATGGTTCCTTTATTTTAGTGCTGAGTGATATCATTAAGATAAAAAGGATGAACGAATGCGTGGATGAGTGAATTGATGGACAAACTGCTCAGGAACAAATGTTAGTTATACTTCAATAGATACAGATTTAAAGGAAAACAAACCAAAACTTTTTCTCTGAATCTGACAAAATTTCAGGTTCTGTATGGAATTAAAATAGCAGTTTTGACTCATTCAATGTTGTACATATGTAACCCTTTAGTAGCCTCATAAATCTTGTTCTGCTCTTGAGAAAGAATGTTGCACTGATGTAAAACTTAATAACATTTTTGTCTGATGCTAAATAACTGTGTGCTATTTCAAAAATATCACTTAGCATCTCTGCTTATGAAATAGTAAGAACAAAGTACCTTCATTGTCACAAACATGTGGTCAGGGTAAAATTGTATATTTTAATTCATTCTATGGGGATTTATGCAGTGATTTTTGTATTTTATTTAATGTTCTGAGCAGTGAAAATTCAGTGGGGAAAAGCTTAGAAAAGGCCCATGTCCTCATAGAGCTTATATTTTATAACAAAATTTAAAATCAAACAGTTTTAAGAGCCTCAAAATACAAGGTACTTTTAAATGGTTGTGAATCTTTGATTTTTAAATTGATGTTGTTTCTTTGTGGCACATATTTTTAAACAGTCCCAGTTTTAAAACTAGGTTCTAATACATTTAATGCAAATTTTAAAAATTACTTATAGTTTTTTTTTCCTACACAGAAGGAAAAAACAACTTATGTTCAAGTTTTCATTTCACCCTAGAGGTAGATATTCTTTTGCTTTGTTTTGCAATTATTCTTAATGTTTGATTGCCACTATTTACTAAAAATATTGTCTCTTTCTCAGTCTCATATGTCTTCCAGAAGATATGCTAATATGCTTAAAATGGATTGTATTTTACAGAGTTTTAGGGTAACATTGATTATGTCAGTCTTGTGGATGTGGAGGCCTAATATTGCCAAACTTGATTGATTTCTACTTAAAATCCTGGAAAAATTCTTATCAAAGAAAAGCCACAAATAAATGATTGTTTTTATTTTCTACTTGGTTGTCTGGAAAGTATAACATACAATCTCTAACATATGGACCTTGTATGTTTCCCTTGTAAAAGCAAAATTTCGTGTTTGGGAATGAAAATTTATTTTTATTCTTATTGAATTTAAAAAAAATATTTACAACCTTCAGAGCTTTGAAGGCCCTTTACATAACAGTATATAACTTCCTTAAAGTTTATCTAGTTCTGAAAATCATTCACTGGTCAGAGATATCCTGAAATGGAGATGAGAATTGGGATAAAGTATGTCTTAATTCTTACAAATTTTCTTTAACACAAATGAAAAGCATTAGTGCTGCTCTCTTACTGTATGCTGTCAGAACCATATTTTTAATATATTAGCTTCTACGTTACTTCTAGGATTTTCTATTACTCAGAACTACTCTCCCTCTCATACCTTGAGGTTGATGAGACAATTACTTCCTCAAGGAGAGTCTACAGATTTTGGACACCTGAAGCCTCTTTTAAGAAAAAAGAAAATGGCCGGGGATGGTGGCTCACGCCTGTAGTCCCAGCACTTTGGGAGGCCAAGGCAGGTGGATCACCTGAGGTCGGGAGTTTGAGACCAGCCTGGCCAACATAGAGAAACCCTGTCTCTAGTAAAAATACAAAATTAGCTGGGTGTCCTGGCATATGGCTGTAATCCCAGCTACTCGGGAGGCTTAGGCAGGAGAATCACTTGAACCTGTGAGGTGGAGGTTGCGGTGAGCCGAGATTGCAGCACCATTGCACTCCAGTCTGGGCAACAAGGGTGAAACTCCGTCTCAAAAAAAAAAAAAGAAAATGATACTTACTTTCAAAAGCTTAAGCCCTGAAGAACGCTGGGCATAAAGTTCATCCCATGAAATACATATATTTGGGGAAGACAGGGTCTCACTGTTGCCCAAGCAGGAGTGCTGTGGTGCAGTCACCGCTCACTGCAACCTCCGCCTCCACCTCCTGGGCTCAGGTGATCCTCGCACTTCAGCCTCCTGAGTAGCTGGGACTATAGTTACACACCACCACACCCAGCTAATTTTTTGTATTTTTAGTAGAGATGGGGTTTCACCATTTTGCCCAGCCTGGTCTCGAACTTCTGGGCTCAAGGGATTCACCCGCCTCGCCCTGCCAAAGTGTTGGGATTATGCGTTTGAGCCACCACACCCACCCTCATAAACAATACATTTTTTAAAAAAATACAAAATAAGGCAGAAAAAGTTTCCTTCCTGCCTCCTTTCTTTCCAGATTAAATAAGACTTCCATTGCTCTGAGAAAAACAGAGTGGGAGTAGATATGGTAAGGAGACTTAATGAGGAGGGACTTACTTATATATTGAGGTGTGTGTGTGTGTGTGTATGTGCATGCACGTGTGCACCAACACGGTTTTGCCTTGATCCTCTCCTATACACCAGCAAATTGCCACAATAGATGTGGTCTTCTCATTTTTCCTTTGATGAGGTGATAATAGAGATGGACACTTGGTATAACTAGAGGGGCGTGTCTGAGGAAGCCAGAATTTCAAATGTTTTCTGTGTCCAAGAAAGATGTAGACATAGCTAAGACAAAGCACAACTCAAGAGGCCTGTGCTCAGAAATATGGAAAATACATAACTGGCTTGGACAAGAAAATGAGTAAGTAACTGTGGGACCAGAAACATATATCTGTCAGCATCTTATGTGGGTTGAAGGGTGAGTACAGGGTGGGATAATTGCTAGATTATCATCTACCTGACTTCAAACTGTATTAAAAGGCTACCACAACCAAAACAGCATGGTACTGGTACAAAACCAGACACATAGACAATGGAAAACAATAGAGAACCCCCAATATAAAGCTGCATACCTACAGACATCTGATCTTTGACAAAGTCAAATGGGGAAAGGACTCCCTATTCAATAAAAGGTACTGGGATAACTGGCTGGCCATATGGAGAGAAATAAAACTGGACACCTATTTTTCACTACATACAAAAACTAACTCAAGATGAATTAAAGATTTAAATATAAGAACTCAAACTATAAGAATCCTAGAGGAAAACCTAGGAAACACCTCTGGATGTGGGCCTTAGGAAAAAAATTCATGATAAAGTCCTCAAAAGCAATTGCAACAAAAACAAAAATTGACAAATGGAAATCTAATTAAACTAAAGAGCTACTGCACAACAAATGAAACTATCAACAGAGTAAATGAACAACATACAGAATGGGAGAAAATATTCACAAACTATACATCTGAACAACTATGGATACAGCTGGAGGCCATTATCCTAAACAAATTAATGTAGGAGCAGAAAACCAAATACCACGTGTTTTCTCTTATAAGTAGGAGCTAAAAATTGAGTAATCATGAACATACAGAAGGCAACAATAGACACTGGAGACTACCAGAGTGGGAAGGGAAGGAGGAGGGCATGGTTGAAAAACTAACTATTGGGCGCTATGCTCACTACCTGGGTGACAGGATCGATCACACCCCAACCCTCAGCATCATGCAAATACTGAGGTAACAAACCTGCATACATAACCTTTGAATCTACAATAAATATTAAAATTATTTTAAAAAAGAAAAGATGAATTAAAAAGATAATAATAAAAATTGCCAAATATTTGGAATTGAATTTACCACACCTCAATATTTACAACATATAACCAAGTGTTACATAGAGAGAAAGATATTGGCTTAAAAGTTACCTGATGTGATGTCATTACACCAGAGGGACTGAGATAAATGAGCTGGGCCTTCAACCCCAAAATTAAGGGAAAGAAACACAGAATAAATCCAAATAATATAAAAGAAATGAAGAGCAAATATAATGTTAGACATTGAGGAAATAAAAATATACAAAGAAGCAAGCAAACAAAGAAAATTGTTAGTACAATTAAAATACATCTGCTAAAAATACTAATAAAATAGGTAAACATTTGAAAAACTGATCAAAGGGGAAAAAAGAGATATTATAAATAAAAATACTAGGAATGTGAAGAAGGACATGACCCCACAAACACTACAGATTAAAATAAATGACTGCATTATTTCGGCTAGATGAGTCTGAAGTCCATTAGTTTCAGGCATGTCCTGTAGTGTGCTAGGAATGAAAAGTCAAGCTCCATTTTTAAAATGTAAAAAAAATACAGAAAGTAATACAGTTGAAGTATTTTCTAACTTTCACATCAAGGAATATGTGTCTCCCCAGGGGTACATATCTGATGGATCACTAGTGACCCAGCAAAAGATCACAGACTCCAGAATCTCTTTCATGATGCTCCCCAGAATATAGTGAAAATTCTACAGCAGTTTGCTATAATGAACAGTAAAAAGGCATTCACAGCAGTATCTTGGTAATTGTTATTTACAGTGCCTTCTTCCACCCAGAACAATCTCTTCCACCATACCTTCATATATTCTTGAATCTTGAATACTACTTGTTATGTAAACTAAAGATTAAATGTTATCGAAATTAAAAATTCAATTTCATATCAAATTATCATTTGGTTACAGTTATCAATCCAATTTTTCTAGGTTTGATAAGGGCTTTCTCTGTTTATAAACCTTAGCCATTTCATTGTTTTAGATTAAACAAACAAACATTACGTTGAAAAGGTTGAGGGGTATATAGGCCTGGCCATTGAAAGTATAATAATCAGATTTTCTTTTTTTATATATATTAGAATGCACATATTAATATAATTTAGAGGGAAACATAAGATTACATAATAATTTGCCTGAATGATGAATCAGATTTTAAAAAACAAGTAATATAACTATTGCAAGAGCAAATACACTACTTCAATATATACATGTTTCCTCATTTTTTTCTTTTTTTTTTTTTGAGATGGAGTCTCACTCTGTTGCCCAGACTGGACTGCAGTGGCATGATCTCGACTCACTTGCAACCTCCACCTCCCTGGTTCAAACAATTCTCCTGCCTCAGCCTCCTGTGTAGCTTGGATTACAGGTGTGAACCACCACGCCTGGCTAATTTTTTTTTTTCTTTTTTTAGTAGAGATGAGATTTCACCATGTTAGCTAGGCTGGTCTCGAATTCTTGACTTCAGGTGATCCGCCTGCCTCAGCCTCCCAAAGTGCTGAGATTACAGTTGTGAACCACCGTGCCCATCCTTTTTCCTATTTTTTAGTTAACAAGAGCAAAAAAAAAAGAACCAAAAATATGCCCCCATAAATCAACAATATATTCCTGTTAAAAACAAATAAAGCCTCATTTCCACAGCATTAATGAAACAAAGACTTTGAGAATATAATTGCTATTTCTTCAAAGTTAAGAGAATATTTGTTAAAAGAACAATTTTGATGCATTAAAATGTTATAATTCAGACTTTCTTATTAGTTAATTTCAGGGTAAGTGAAAATACAGCATCAGTTCCAGAATGTTCAGACCAATGGAAGAAAAACAGACTAAATCAATAATTAAATTGTTCAATCAATACAAAATTAAGAGTCTGTTGTATGGTAAGGTAGGCAAGGACACAAACTGGAATGGTAATTAATGGCCAGAAATTTATCAGAAAAGGAAAATTTTGAAAAATTATTATTATTATCAATAATTAGTTATATATAGAGCTGGTATTTGTTTCTGAACATAAATTAATGATTGCATTGTCTCTTTCATGCTTCTCAATAATATTCATAATTTCTCTTTTAATTTACTAAGTTACGTGTGGTTTGTAAGGTTTATTGTTTTGTTTTTCCCAAAAGCTAGGTAACTTGCTCTTCTGGAGTGGCTTGGGTACTAAAAGATTCCACTTCATTATATAAGAAAAACCACAGGGCAAATTTATTCTTACAAGACCCAAATTGCAGTTCTACTTTATCAATTTTTGCCTAATTTTGTTACAGCATAAATATCATTCTGGAAATAATTTTAGAGGACTACTAGAAAAGAGAAGCATTTGTTTTTTATTTTTTATAATTTTTATAATTTTTTTTTTATGAGTACATAGTAGGGGTATATATTTGTGGGGAACATTTTTTTTTTTTTTGAGACAGAGTCTTACTCTGTTGCCCAGGCTGGAGTGCAGTGGTGTGATTTCTGCTCACTGCAACCTCTGCCTCCCGGGTTCAAGCAATTCTCTGCCTCATCAGCCTCCTGAGTAGCTGGGATTACATGCATCCACCACCGTGCCAGGCTAATTTTTGTATTTTTAGTAGAGACAGGGTTTCACCTGTTGGCCAGGCTGGTCTCGAACTCCTGACCTCGTGATCCACCCACCTTGGCCTCCCAAAGTGCTGGGATTACAGGTGTGAGCCACTGCACCTGGCCACATGAGATATTTTGATAGAAGCATACAATGCGCAATAATCACATCAGAATAAATGGTGTATCCATCACCTCAAGCACTTATCCTTTCTTTGTGTTACAATCTAATTATAGTCATACAGTTATTTAAAAATGTACAATAAATTATTGCTGGCTGTAGTCACCCTGATGTGCTATCAAATACTAGGCTTTTTCATTCTATCTAACTATATTTTTGTACCCAATGACCATCCCTGCTTCTCCTCCGTTACCCTTCCCAGATTCTGGTAACCATCATTCTAACACAAACATTAATTACAATGTTCTAATGTAACTTTAGAAATGCTTTACTTCTCAGTAATTTTGTGATGAGAATAAACATTATTTAAAACACTATTTTTTTCTAATAAAATATCGTATGGTAGAATTTCAAATATTATGTTAGATCCTTTCACTTTTATTTGGATAAAAATAAGGCATGTTAAGTAAGTTTAACCATCTCATTTTTAGATTGATATACATTGTATACATTCTTTTTTTTTTTTAATGAGATGGAGTCTCCCTCTGTCTCTGTGCAGTGGTGCAATCTCAGCTTATCTCAACCTCTGCCTTCTGGGTTCAAACAACTCTCCTGCCTCAGCCTCCCGAGTAGCTGGGACCACAGGCACACGCCACCACGCCTGGCTAATTTTTTGTATTTTTAGTAGAGATGGTGTTTCGCCATGTTGGCCAGGCTTGTCTTGAACTCTGACCTCGTGATCCACCTGCCTCGGTCTCCCAAAGTGCTGGGATTACAGGCGTGAGCCACCGTGCCCAGCGATTGTATACATTCTTGAGAAGGTCAGAACTATTTCTGCTCTGATAAAGACAATGACATTATATATACCTTCACAGATAACAAACACCCTCATGGCAGCTTATTTCAATGAATGTTTTTTTCCTCTCTTATTAGAGCACATTGCCAAAATGAACAAGAATTTAGAAAACAACAGCATTTTGCTGGTAGGATCATTTCTAGTGAAAAACAAACAAACAAGTAGCAACTGGATATACCCAGACTGCTGGGATTGGATATCTTATTAGCAATTTGCAACATCTGTGGACTCTGAGATTTCCCTGATGTGGCACAATTTACACTGTAAAATACTTGCTTTTGTTTATTAGGAAATTTACACTGGGTTTTGCCAGCTCACTGTACCAAAACCATCTGCATTTTTCTGCCCAGGTCCACCCATATGATAAAAATAAATAGATAAGAGTAGTTTTTGTTTCCTATAAAAAAATTGTGTAAGGAAATACTTTGGCAGACAGTATGGTGTAGTACAGGTAACCATACTGAACCATACTGTGGCTGAATCTCACCACAGTAACTGAAAGCTATGATATTGCAGGTGAAACGTCAGCGAGAGACAACACAGGAATTCCTGTGATTCACTTCCTCTCCTCCCTAACCCACGTATGATTCTGAAAGGAGGTGGATTCTGTCATTTCCATAAAATCATTTTTCCATTTCTATGTTTATCAATCCTAGTCTAGGTCAACAGAAAATACCATTTTTGGTGAGTTCTTCTATTTTGCTGCAAAACAAAGGAAGAAATGTTATTTATCTCGTAATACAAACACACTCATAAATTCCTGTGCAATTTCTTTGTTAACAATAAATAGGTGGAAAATAGACATAATGAAATATTTGCATAGGACATATTAAGGTAAAATATACATTCCTGTGATATATGTGAAATAAAAATTCACCAGCAAGGTTGTCTGTAGATGGATTTTACTTTTTATTGTAATTCCCATTGAAAGCAAAGAAATATACAATCCTATTGATAAAGTCAACTTTTATTCATTTATTCAACAAACATTCTGTAGTACTTGCTATGTCCTAGAAAATACATTAACTCCTGTGACAGATACAGGACAAATAATATTCTATAGGGCACTTCTTGTAGTGAAGGAAATGGACATACAAATTAATTGTATGTGATACTGCTATGTTGGAGGTGTGTGCTGTGGAAATACAAAGGCAGAATATTTATTTCTCTCTGACATGTGATTTCCGGTCACTAAAGTGACGTTGGAGTTAAGAATTAGAGAATGAGTTATATACACTAGGTGAATAGTCTTGGAAAAGCCATTTTTATGTAGACGAACAGCTTCATTTTTTAAAAAGGCATTGAGTGTGAATATGCACAGTATATTTAGAGGATAACAAACAGGTAAGAGATGTGTGCTCCGGTGGAAAAATCTCCACTGGGGCTATATTATTTTCCGGGGCCCTCTATCTTACCTGTAGATAGAACTCTTTTTGTCAAAAATTAAAAAAATAAAAAACATCTTAAAGATTGCTGAATGTTTCTGTTTCTGGCTCCTACCTTTAAATGAATGATACTATTATTTAGGGGAAAGCACATCAATTAATTAACAGACTTAGGGAATTAGGATATTTTATCAGGAAAAATGCTAAAGAGAAAGCAACTTAAAAGATCAGTTAAAAATAGAACATTTTGATAACCACCATTTATTTGGACTCAATAGGCAGAAACCTATTACGGGATTCGATGCAAGTAGTGTAAATGGGGCATGAAGGCTTCAGTGTATATATAGAATTGGAGATGCTTTCACTTTCCATTTGATGAAATTGAATTTCTCAGAATGGACTCTATATCTTTTTAATTCCATGATTTTCAGCAAGCAGAAGGACGATATCCTGTAATTTATGAAGATAGTTTATTATTATTTTTTATTAGCTCTCAGCTTTAGCAACCACTTTCTTCCCCCTCCCTCCCCAGCCATGTTGCTGCTGGTGATCCTTATAAGTGAAGCTGCTTTTCATTTTCATCTTCCTCAGCACAGCTGGTGCTTACACTACCCTAAACATTCATTGAGTCATTTCCTGCTGATAAATGTCTATATGTAGTCACGATTGTCACCTATGCGTGTGATACTAAACTGTCCTCTCTCTTTTTAAACCAAGATAGCATTTGTACCAGCCTCTAATCTTATGTACCACTTTCTCCTCTTTCAGAACCAAGCTGGCAATTCTCATCTTGAATAGCTTTAAAATTGCTCATAGCAATCAATGACAACTGAGGCATCACTAAAGAATTTCTTTTATCTCCAAGCTCCAATTTAGATCTGTCATTAAGCTTGAGTAAGCTTGAACTGTCAGAACATTTTCCCTCATCACATGCTCTAAGCACAAAAAGTCAACTTCAAAATCAAATTTGTTCTGTCTCTTACTATACTTTGTAATGGTTTCATGTGAACAATAAACTTCACCGAAATAGTAGTGTCAATCTTTAGTAACTCAGATCACTATGGTTTCAAAAAGTAGTGAAATGCTGCCAAAACTCAAGTATGACGTATGGTAAATCATTCACTCACATTCAGTTGCTCTTTGTTGTGCTTTAATATTAGGGGAAGGGGGACTTGGCAGGGGGTATGGAGATGAGGAGTATCTTTCCTCCTTTTAGAGGAAAGGTTGTGTCATCTTTTTGGCAAGTCACTTTCCCTCCCTACGCCTTCCTTTCCATGCCTGTAACATGAGATAGTTTTATTACATGAATTCTAAGTCTCTGCCCATTCCTAATGTTGGCCTCTTAATAAATTCAACTTTTCATTGTGTGGTGTTATTCTTCTTCAAGAAATGGATTAGAAATGTTACCATACAGAGCTAGAAGTCATGAATTAATTAGGAAGCCCATCGTCCAAATCTAACTGTAAAATGCCTTGGTTTCATCTTCTGGAACAAAATGATGTTTTTTTTTGGGTTCTGCTGATGAACAGAAACTGTCTTTTAAAGATCACAGTTTCTATCTTGGAGATCTTTTCCACTGACAGATACTTCAGCCTCATCCACATATTTAAATGTACTTTGATCTTTCTTTGTTTTGCAAATTTCCTTTTGAAACAGTTTGTGTGAACTTTAGAGGTGCCAAACTGAGACTAAAGACCACTAAAATCTGGCAGAGCTATACATGTGAAGTATTCAGCAGCTCAAATATGTTTACAGAGTCCATGTTCAAAATAAGCGATTGCTTTTTTACAATTTCTTGTCAACTCCAAATTGAATTGTATTTCTTCTTGTATCTATAAAGGAAATAGGAAGCTTGATAATAATCACTTTTTAAATTTTATAAGTACCGTTGTGTTAATGTGAAGTTATTCTTTTCTCGTTTATCTTCCTGTTAAAAGATGGCCTTAACAGAAACATAATTCAGGTCATTATTACCATGATGTATTAGAGTGAGAAGAAAATTGATGATTTTTTTTTCCTTAGACATGGAGGTCTCACTCTGTTGCCCAGGCTGGAGTGCAGTGGCACGAACATGGCTCACTGTAACCTCGACCTCCTGGGCTCCAGCAATTCTCCTGCCTCAGCCTCTCAAGTAGCTGGGACTGCAGGCACGCACCACCACACCTCGCTAATTTTTGTATTTGTTGTAGAGATGGGGTTTTGCCCTATTTCCCAAGCTGGTCTTGAACTCCTGAGCTCAAGTGACCTGCTCACCTTGGACTCTCAGTGTTCTGGGATTACAGATGTGAGCCACCATGCCCAGCCTTGGTGATCTTTTAAACCCAGAAATCAAGATCTTAAAACAAATATTCTAGCAGATGACCAGTGAAATTGAGGGTACCATTCTGTGATTTTTTTTCTTTCCTTTACTTTGGCAGATCTTCTTTGTGATGGTTCTGTACTTTAGCCCAGAATCTCTTGGTATACTTGAAGTTTTCTCATCACTCATCCTTCATTGATTTAACTCTTAGCCTGACCAATGTATTAATGTTAAAATCTGATGGGAATTTTTACAATCTTTGCCACATTTCCTTGCTCCTAATCAAAATGTGTGTTGTTTCTTAAAGAGTCATTTGTTAATGGCTAACAATCTTTATTTATTTTATTTTATTCTATTATTTTTAATTATACTTTAAGTTCTGAGATACATGTGCAGAATGTGCAGGTTTGTTACATAGATATACACGTGCCATGGTGGTTTGCTGCACCCATCAACCCATCATCTACATTAGGTATTTATCCTAATGCTATTCCTCCAATAACCCCCCACCCCTCAACAGGCCCCAGTGTGTGATGTTCCCCTCACTGTGTGCATGTGTTCTCATTGTTCAACTCCCACTTATGAGTGAGAACATGCAGTGTTTAGTTTTCTGTTCCTGTGTTAGTTTGCTGAGAATGATGGTTTCCAGCTTCATCCATATCCCTTCAAAGAACATGAACTCATCCTTTTTTGTGGCTACACAGTATTCCATGGTGTATATATGCCACATTTTCTTTATCCAGTCTATCATTGATGGGCATTTGGGTTGGTTCGAAGTCTTTGCTATTGTGAACAGTGCTGCAATAAACATACGTGTGGATGTATCTTTATAGTAGAATGATTTATAATCCTTTGGGTATATACCCAGTTATGGGATTGCTGGGTCAAACGGTATTTCTGGTTCAAGATCCTTGAGGAATCGCCACACTGTCTTCCACAATGGTTGAACTAGTTTGCAGTCCTACCAACAGTGTAAAAGCATTTCTGTTTCTCCATATCCTCTCCAGCATCTGTTGTTTCCTGACTTTTTAATGATCACTAATACTTAAAAATGGATTTTGTGCTGGAAATATTTTCAAATTCATCTTTGGTTATACTGAAGCAGGCATACTTTTCTATATTATATGCAAGTGATAATTACTTGCATATAATACTATATATTATATATTAACTCTGAGAAGTTCTTTGTAAGATACAAATGGCATTAGTATTAGTATTAGTATTGCTTTCCAATGAATGACTACTGCTCCAGTTTATTTGTGTATTCATATATAGCTCTCAAACTACAGAAAGAAGAGTTCAGTGACAGAACAAATCTTTGTAAAGAGAATCTAAATTTGGGGACAAAAACAATGTTTATCTACATAGAAAATTTCTGAAATGTATGTTATTATAAAAGTTAATTTCCCTCCTGAATAAATGATACGTGATTTTCATATTATCATACTAGTTTGAACAGCTGCAAAGAAGTGCTTAGATAAAAATTTAAAAAAAGTTTCAGATCCAAATTTTGCTTTCAAATTAACAGGTGCAAAATATTCCAGGATATGAACTTCTGTTTGAAGAAAGAATTTAGCTTGGGATACATAGACTGGCTATGATTGAAATGCATTTATTGACAGTAAAATATTTTACAAACAAGGTTTTTACATATATTAGAAAGAGTGAAAAACTTAGCCCTCTTTACTGAGCAATATTAGTAATTGCAAGGAGCAAGTCACTGGACAAACAACCCTACCACGCAGATGGTTTAGGTGCTGTCAAAGCAGAATCACCCATTTCTATGTCTTTGAGTGTGTTTTAGAGAAGTGCTGATTGTCAAGGAGAATAAAACTTTAGTGAATGTTGTTTGTCTTTCCTGTGAGGAGACAGGAAACACAACCATTTGGGGTACATAAAACATTCGGAGTATAAAGATACAAATTCCATGTTGAATTCGGCTATTGATTATTGGCTTGTGTAAAATGGTAAAAGTACTGTATTTGTAATTTGTTACTAAGAATCATCGTTTAGACCATATAATAAGACAATATAACAGTATAATAATAGTATTTCTATTATATACTACAACGAAATGTATTTAAAATACAATTTGAATTAGATTGCTTTCAAATATTTAAATGTTTGATCCTACGCTCATCTATAAATGCTTACATTTTATAATTTAAGGTCTGTTTAAAAGTTTATAAATAATACAAAACTTTGATTTCATTTGGCTGTCTTTTTGTGCTTTGCTTCTTGAAACTTAGCAAAAGATGATCAAGAGGAGCATGAAAAAATCCCCTGAATCCATTGGCTTTCTTCCCTATACTGACAACAGTTTACTTGTGTAAGGTAATTCTCTTTTGCCTGTGTTGCCTCATTTTGCTTCTCCTTGCTTGGCACCATTCTTAAGCAATTTATTTATTCATTCATTTTCTCATTCACATATTCATTGTTTCAACAAATGTTTATTGATGCTGCTATGTGTCAGCTCCTGTGCTCGACTTTAGGGATACAGAGATGAGCAAGGCAGGTATGAAACCAGGCTCTCATGGACTTTCTGGTTTTTGGAGAAGAGAGACAACTAAATAATTAAGTTTCACTGTATGTGAGAGATGCAGTGAAAGAGGATTATGCTATGCTGTGAAAGCAGCTAATCAAGTTTGGAGGTTTTGGGAAAAGCTTTAGTTTCTGTTCACATACTCAAATTATAAATTATTTAATCTTCAGTTGCTATTTGGTTAGAACATTTCTGACTTTATTGGCTTCCCATTGTAGCTGTAACAAATTACCACAGATTTAGTCAACTTAAAACAGAAATGTATTCTTTTATAGATTTGGAGGCCTGAATCTCAAAGTGGGTTTCTTTGGGACAAAACGAAGGTATCGCCAAAGCCATATTCCTTAGGGAGGTTCTCTGGGAAAATGTGATCCCTTACCTTTTTCATTTCTAGAGATGCATGCCTCGACCCCGGACCCCTTCTTTCATCTGCAAAATCAGCAGCACCCTCACATCATCTCCTGTAACAAACTCTCTCTGTCTCCTCCATATAAGGTCACTGATGGTTACATTTAGGGTCCATGATATAAGGTAAAATAATTGCCCCTCCTCAAGATCCTTAATTAAATCACATCTGCAACATTCCTTTAGCCATGTAAGAAAACATCCAAACATTCCAGAGATTAGGGTATAAATATTTTGAGGGGCTATTGTGTAGCTGACCATACTGGTCCATCGAAAATTAGTGTCTATAAATAGTTACCTGAATGTGTAACCTAAGAGAGTTCTTGTAAATGATATGAACAAATATTTTATACTCATTTTTGGAAAAGAAGTTCAAAATTTCTTTATAAGGTACTAAACCTTTGTGGTTTAGTAAAGGTATAAAATCATATTTTATAATATTGTAAACTTTTGTATGTAACTCAAGAAAGCTAGGCTACATTCACGTAACTATTAGAAGGGCAGTGATAGCATGTGGACAGGATCAAAACTTTGAGATTTCTACCTGTCTCATACAGCAGTTGCAGCCCCCCTTGACCATCTCAACTTGAGTCCCATGTGCACAGATACCATTTCACAAAAAGAAAAAGAATAATTACTGATTTGGCTCTGAAATGCTTATGTATCCAGCCCTCCAGAGAACAAACCGGTACTTCATATGTATCATGAGGACTACCTTGCCCTAAATAATGTATGGGCCTCACTATCCTGTCTCTTAGTTCCTTTTTCCTGAACTCTTCCTCCAGAGTTGTGGGTGTTTCTCTTCCAATAAGAAAAGAAACCTATCAGCCACATGGAATTCTAAGGGGGAGAGTATTTAATGAGAGACAGGAGTGTGTTTGCATGGGTCTAGCTGCCATTATGATTCCTTTATTCTTCCCAACAGAAATTCCACCTTCTGGTACAATAGCCTATTCTTATTAATTCCATTTGTCTATTGTTCTGTTCTTCCCCCAGCCCTAGAGGAAGAATGGAGTGAGGTTGTGGGGAGAGAAGGTCTTGAGGTATTTCGAAAGATATATTATATGGTCAAACTGATGAACACCTTGAGATAAAAGTAGAATATATGAGACTGAAGGCAAAATCACATGAAGCAACTGAAGTTTTTGAACAGTAGCTAATAGCATAAAAATTAGGGTGAAGGTAATATCTGAAGAAAAGGAGATGAGTGAACAAATAATTATTGAATGCCTATTATGTTTCAAAATATTTGCTGGGTACATGACCTTTGATGCCTCTGTTTGTTTAGTTAATTCTCTTTCTGTAGAAAGAACTAAGGCTGAGAAAAGTTAACTGATTTTCCAAGGTAACTCATGTAGTGAATGGGTATGCTTGTACTTAAAGTCTGGTTTGTCTGAATCCACAATCTATTGGTTTTTTTGATATTCCAGGCCCTCTCCAGGGTGCCTGAGTTTGTTGTTTCATCACAGAATTACACGGAAGAGACTGGAAAGATAACTCTTCAAATGTCAAATCATTCCCCTATAAAAAATTTTGCCACAGCTGTTGAAATATGGCCTTAGGGTTTATGACAGAATTTGAACCAGCCCCATGGAAAATGCATCTTGACTCTGCTTTTTTTCCTTTCCCTGCTGAGCTCCTAATAGAAGATGGATGTCTATTGCTTTTCTCTTGATATTCATGGCACTGCTCCTCTCCATCCATAGGATTATCTTATGTAAGTAATAGTTCTTTCAAATTTTGGGTGGATTTTAAAATGACTTGCTCCAACAGGGTTCACTCTTCTAACTAACACAACCTCTGAGTAGGTTTAAATTCAATTAGTTTGGCTAGTGCCAAAATGTGATCAGCTATTAATGAGTGGTCTGAAGATTTTTTTTTTTTAAACTGAAAGGGTGATTCTGTCATTCACTTCCTGAAAATTAGAAAAGCTCTTCTGATTTCATTTGCATGTTGAGATTTTCTATTATGACTTGTATTCAATTTAGCACACTCAAATATGAAGCAAATCTATTCATTTAATCTGCTGCCTGAGCCAATATCTCTGCAGCAAGAGATATCCTACCTTCGTGTGTGCATGTGCTTGAGAGCAATTGTTTGGCAATAGCTCTTATTAATATAAATCAACATCTACAAAGAAAGCCTCCTCTATTCCTGAAATTCATATTTATATAAATAGAAAAGTAATGGATTTCAAAATGGGTCCAATAGGTTTGAGCTTCTAGAATTATCCCAAGAGTACAGACAGGACTGAAATATTTCAAGGTGTTTTGGAGAGGGGTGTTGATAAAGTATTTTCATGTTTGCTGCGTGCCTCTGAGCTGGCAGATTCATACTAATAATGGCAGAAGCCAGGAATAGTTATAATACGCTTAATTAACTCTAAGCTTATTTAATGCCATGGTCCAGATGAACTCTAGATAGGGAGACATAATACATATAGCTCATTAAAAAATAATTTGGACTTTTCTAATCTATATTTGCATAAAGTTCAGGTCCTTGTCCTGAAGGTATTAATTATTTTTCTAATATTATTGTTGAAAAATGGATGCCCATGAAAAAATGGTAATTAGAGAAATGCTGGCTAACATAATTCAATTTCACATAACATGCTCATGCCAATTATGCCAGGAAGTTTCTTTGTCTTGAGGAAATACCCTTTTAAAAGAGAGTTATAGTAAAAAAAAAAAAAGTGTAAATGAGAGCTGTTAAAAATAAAACAATAAACAAAATTAACCTATTTGTCTCTGTTTATATGAGTTAGAAAGGTACTTGCTAGAGACTTTATGCTTCCATCAGAAACAGGTTATTTTTGCTTTGATCATATTTTAGAACTCATTTTCTTAAGGATACTACGTATTATTTTGAGAAAATGTATGCAGAGAATTAAAAGAATCTGATTAATTGTTGTATTTGATGAGATCTTATATGACACACTTCTTGAATTTTATGGTGAGTTGCTAGCAGCGAACAATTCTAGAAATCAACATTCTAGCAAAGAAGCTATAATAGCATCCTAAATAAGAACAGCAACTTTAACTGAATGTACTACTGAAATGTTTTCTTCTAATTTTACGCACGGTGTTTGTTTTTATGCATTCCGTTTTTTATATGCATATAATGGATCTATTTTGTGCAGAGGCATAGGTCAGTGGCTCCATCATCCAATATCCTTCATGTGTATAAACAAAATAAGGAAAGATGAAAAGGTAGGCAAGGAAGAGATTGCAAAGTTATAGGGTTAGAGAAGCCAATGTTTAACATTCATCTCCATGTTCTGCTGGGGCTTTTCTCAATTCTACATCTTAAATCATATCTTGTTTTTTAAAAAATATTTATATGAAGAAACCAATATGGACTAAGCTTAAAAATGACAAACAATAGTTTTCCGTATCTTCCTTAATTTCTACTGTGGAAACTGTAGCCCGTCTCAAAGTTCCACCAATTATTTTGGGACCTCTGTGTAACTTTTAAAATTTTCATTTTTGCCTTCATTGTTGGTCCATACTTCTAAGGCATTGTATGCTGCTAAAATAATCAAAGTCCACACAATCCTTCAAAGGAACTCTAAGGCTGCTGATATTGTCATAGTCTCTGGATAAAAATCACTGGAACTGAGCAATGTCAATATTCTATTGAACTGAACCTGCTTTGCTGCGCCAAAACTGAAGTTATTGTTGAAGCTGAGGAATCACCATGTGGTCATTCTGCTCTATGCTTAGGGGAAGAGAAGCCCTTTCTCCCACCTTTGTGGTATGCTTGGATACATATGTCCCAGATATAAGCAACCAGAGTAGCCACTTCATGTTGGACTTCACGGTCCCAATATCTCATGGAGATTTTGGTGAAAACAGCTTTTATTTTCTCTGCAAGTCAATTTTCCTGGAATACAAATGTGAGGCCATGAAACTCACATAAAGCACCTGTTGATAACTGCCTCCTCTTTCTAAATTGATGTCGTTCTCAAATTGAGCTTGCATGCCTCATTCTTTTGGATAAACTGCTTTCGAGGTGGACATGTCAATGAAATAAATTCCTAGTGGGCTCAACCCATCGGCTCTCTAGGGAGTTACTGCAGCATCTGAATCTTTGAGCACAGTTTACAGCTAAGCTGGGAACAAGCTTCTCCTTTCCCTCCTAATATCTACTTTGTGTGTCATACCACTGATTTACTGGACTAGATCTAATAGTTTTGTGCCAGTTTCACTTAACTATTGTTATTGTTATCAAGAAATGGAGTTAGGTCATGTCGAAAATGGGATATTTGTGTGCATCTTTTTTAAATTTATTGTGTGTGTGTTATTTAGAAGCCCCACGTGTTGGCTCGGACATTTCTACCATCTGTATTTTAGGCAGAGTAGCCATACCCAAACTACTTCTGGAAAGTGCCAGATATGGAATGCATGGAGCAGAGTGTGGTTGTCTGAGAGTTAACACTGTAACAAGGTTCAAGAAAATGTCTTGATTTGAGTGCTAAGACAGAGGTACAAAGAAAATATCTAAGGTCAAAGCTGTGTGTACCTAAAGTCATGAAGATAGGGAGTAAAGAGTTAGGGGTACCATTCTGACTAATATGAGGCTTCTGAGACAAGCAGAGAGGTTGTTGTCTGTAAACCTCAGATAAGCACCTAATCAATATGGCAAAGGGTAGCTTATTAATAGTAACAGATAGGATTTTTACTGGACAGTGACACATATGAGCCTGTCAAGAGTGATGAATATGAGCCAATGCATGTCAAGCACAGAGGGAGGCTTCAGATGAGGTCTCCTTGGTAACAATCGAAAGGAGATTCTTCATCTGGAATATTGAAGGCTGTTTTTGTTTGTTTTTTTGCTTTTTTCCTTTAATACTACTTGGCTGATGAAAGTTTATAGGAACCTTTAGAAACTAATTTTTATGCATCCTTAGAGGAGAGAAAAATCAACCTGAGGTTAAGAACATGCATGGCCCACACCCAGAGATCAAATCTAGTTACGTAATCATGGAAATAGTATTCACCACATGAGGCTTTTAGAAGGTGAGGTTTTCAGAATGGAAGTCTTCCTGGCCACTTTCATCAAGGAAAACATAAGGCAAACAATAACCTTACTGCAGTTGAAAATTTAAACCACATTTTATAGATAACATCCTCTTGTCTATATCTAACCCCACCCCCAAAAAATAGCACCTCTACTTTTTGTATACTGTGTGGCCATACTAGAAATATTTCAAAGCTTGCTTGAAAAATAAAACTTGTTGCAAAAATATGTTGCATGCCAAGTATTGTGAAAATACTATAAAAATACAAAAAATGCAGAAGATATTTTGTAAAATATATCTGTGCTCACATTTTAACTTTGGAGGCTGACAGATTGTATTATCCAAAGATGACCAGAGACCTCCCTTCCTGTGTGCTCTTCTGCAGTGTGATGTTGCCACTCTCTCACCAAGACGTAGAGTTTATTTCTCTATTCCTTGACTCTGAGCAGGCTTTGTGACTACTTTGACCAACCATATCTGGCAGAAGTGGTTCTGAACATAGCTAGTGGTCAAGGGATATCTTTTCAACCCTGTATAAGAGTTAATCTAGGAGAAGTGAAATAAGAATTTCTTAAAACCGTTTGGCTTCCATCATGGGTGTTTTTATGGCAGACAATATTAATCAGTTGAAGTCTTGAGAGTTATAGATCAAATACTGGTTGGGAAAAGTATGTTAGAGAATTATCTTATTTCATTTGTGTTTTGGTTTGAACTTTTTTATGACTAGTAGCTTAATGTACTTATTTTGATTTACATTAATGAACTAAGAGGGCACTTTAACGTACCTGAGAGAGATGATATTATCTTATTAAGTGACATTTTTCTCTTAAGCTAAGTACTGTTTTAAAATATTGACTCGTGATGGGGGAAAAGTTATACTTAACAGTGTATTAACAGTAAGATGAAAGACTTGGAACAGATTAATATGGTTCTGAAGGTTAAAAGTTCTGAGTTGTTATCCTGGTTAAATTCTAAAGAAAAATTGACTTGTAAATGCTGCCCAGCACAAACACATGCATTTTCTTTACACTTTCCCATTGCATTATTATGTTACTTCCAAGTGATAAGAAATAAACGTGCTTAGATTTCTCCTTATGATGGGAGTTCATTGTAGGTTTATAGGAGAAGAGGGAAAGTACAAGAAGCTGCTTCAGTAATCAAATCCCAAGCCCTCAAGGAGTTCTTCGTGTCTCCCCGTAGATTTTTAGTTGTCCCATTGTAGGCAAATGCCCATTGCTCCCTTTACTAATCACTCTATTGTTCCACTTGTTTCTCTGCTTTTACTTGTGGCTACTTTTTGCTTTTCTATTTTTACCTCCTGGCTTCTTCTTATTCATGATATGCACTTTCTCATGGCTCTTATTTATTTATTTCTGCAAATCTTTTAAATCCTTCCACTATCTAATCCTTCTCTAATTGGTTTGGATAGTCACTATCAATTTTAACATGACCTTTTAAGTTCAGAATACACAAGTGAAGACACCATTTACTCTGCTGGCCAGCTGGCAACTTCTGGCCAGCAGGAGACAATGGGTATGGAAGAAACTCAGGGTTATGGTCAACTCTCCACTATGCAATTAATCGTTAGGCATTCTCAGGTGGTATATTATGACTGTAAAAAATGATAACTGAATATATGTTCATTATTTCATAGTAGGAGGGAAAAATAACCTTCAAAGAGGTGAAATTCTGATGCCACAAGATCTTCCTTCTTCTCCTTTGGTTAGAGTCTGGCTTCTCTTACCTGGACGCCCTGAATGGTATCTACATGTGTACCATTTAAATGAATGTACACAGGTTTTTGAAATTAACATACATTTAATACGTATATTGTGTCTTATTTTAAATTTCTTAGCTTCTCTTATGTGTAATTCCTCATCGTTAAGAATATCACTGAGGAGATATCTCTTGAGGTACAATAAAATTTTTAATGATTGATTGGTACTCCTCAAGGCAAAAATCTTCTTGTTCCAGCACTTGGCCCATCTATTGTAAAAGTTGACATTCTCTCATTCTTTTGGCTCGTCAGGTATATGAAAATGAAGGACAGCATTAACACGTGCATATTTTCATTATTGACACATTTAGTACCATCTGGAGAGCTGACTCTGGCAGGCTCTATAAGACTGGCTTACCAGTCATTTCATACATCTGGAGAGAGCTCTAGGAAGTAATCACTGATTGAAAAGCAGTAAGTGGCAAATTGCCTGGGATATTTTTTAAGAGAGTACAGGAAGATTCAAGCTTAGTCTATTTTCTTCAGTCTGTTTTATTAAATATCTAGAGAATATATGACATGTCCTGGGTACATGTGTAATGTTTCCTTTTCACCTGGAAACTGTTCCTACCACCTGTCTCTGAGTTTATTCAGACATCAAATCTGTTGCATGCTAGATTCTGGGGTTAGAAAGATGAATAAGAAGTCATCTTAATAAGATGAGAATAGTCTATATAAAGCAAAGACAGATGTAAAGCAATAAGTGCATTAATGCACTACAGCTGTTATCATAAAGGTCTACACAGAATGTAGTGGAGGCATAAAATACAGAGTGAGAAAGGTACTCTAGGTCATTTAGAAAGGGTTTCAGATAGATGATGGTCTTTGAACTGAGACCCGACAGATACATACCCTATGTATTTGTGTATTTTTACAATTGTGCATTTTTATGTGAATACATAAATCAACATTTAGACCAAAGGACTATGCTAAAAGAGTTTAGTTCACTTGCCCAAATTTAAATAGCTAGTTAGTGATGTAGCCAGGATTCAAACTCGGATCCTCCTTATTCCAAAGTCTATGTTTTTATTGATTTCCCTACCCCAGTTGTGCAGTTGTGTGTGTGTCTCTGCATGTATATGTGTTTATGTGTGTGTGTGGGTGTGCGTGTATTTTATTTATATATATATATATATATATATATATATATGAGACATTCGGATCAAATAAGATATAAGTAGAATCAGCCAAGCTTGTCAAAACAACACTAAATTATTCCAGATTAGTATTACCATAAATTAGGGGTACTGTAAGAAGGAGCTAAATCATGAAGGTCCTCACATCCTATGTCCTACTGGCAATGGGGCACCATTGAAGATGGTAAGCTAGGATATCCCATGACAATATTCATTTTAGAAAGGTTATTCTGGATCAGGACAGAATAGAAAGAGAAGTAAAATATTTCAGTAGTTATAAAAGATAAAGCAAGAATCAATATTGTGACAGTGGGAATATAAAAGAAAAATAAATAAGCAAATATTACAGAGGTAGCAGTCATGGGACATCATACCATTGGAAAATGTAAAGAGAGGGTAGGCAGGAAGATAGCTTCCTATTTTTCTGGTTCATTTGACCTGGCACATGATGGAATCAGTTATAGAATAGAGAGAATAAAGAACACAGAAGGAAATATATATTGGTAACAATGTGATAAAGGGTCATGAAAATGTTAAGAAACCTGAGAAACACATAGGCAGCTGAAATAGAGTTCAGGGTGGGTGGGGAGGTGGCCCAGGGAAGATGACTGGGAACTGCATATATATAGATATTCCAGTGAAACCATGTAGAGATGTCCCTAAAGCCCGGAGAAGTTTTTTTTCTAAGAATAGTTGATGGTATATCTACCATAAACTGCAGAGATAGCCCAAATTCTTCATCCCTCCTTACAAAGGGATCTCTTTGCCATGTGGCTTTGCAGTTACTCTCACTAAAAGGTGGAGTTTGTTTCTCTGCTCCCTGGATTCTACCTTAACCATGTAATTTGGTTTGGTCAATGGGAAGTTAGCAGGTATAATGCGTGAGAAGGTTTGAAAACATCAGTTACAGGATACAGAGAATCAGTTATAGAGTATAGAGAGTAAAGAATACAGGAGAATAATATATCGGTAATGATGTGGTGAAGAATGAGGAAATCAGTGATAAAAATGTTGAGTCGAGAAACCTGAGAAACATTTAGGCAGCTGAAATAGAGTTCGGTGTGGATAGGGAGAAATATACAGTGACAGTTCTGCTTTCTCCTTTTTTTCTTGAAACCATTTACTTATTTATTCTTTTTTTTTTTCAACTTTCATTCCTCTGCTTTTGCCGTGAGAATACAAGTATAGATTGCTGGAGAGAGTTGAGTGAAGCAGAGTGGATTTACTCTAGCCAACACCCAGCCAGTCCAGATGTATGAGGCCCCAAGCTGGGACTGCAGAGCCCCAGATATGCAGGTGATCTCACCTGAGACTAGAAGAACTATGTGGCTGAACTCAGCCTCAATCATCAACTTGTGGGCTTGTGAGCTAAATAAATGTTTACTGCTGTAGGCCATTGAGGCTTTCTGTTGTTTTATAGCATTATTATGGCAACAGAAAACTGATACAATAAGAAAAAAGATGAAATTGCTTCATTATGGGCTTATGGAGGTCACACATTCTGCAAACACTCTTAATTCTCTACTCTTCTCCCTCAACTAGCCATAGTCATAGCCAAGGGTCATCATCAAGAGAAGAGTCATTGCCAAATTTTAATGTTTTTGAATACATCAAGTAGCAAATCAATTCAATACAGACTATGTGGTAGTTTTGTTAAAACAAAACAAAACCTTCTGTCAGAAGAGTGTAGACTATGTCACAGTACATATTCAAACTTAAGGGCAATTATGATTTGGGAATTTTTTTAAGAAACATTTTGAACTGATTTGCAATGATTGCAAGGATTGACACCACATGTCTTTCAACCACTTTGACGTTGGTATCTCTGAGCATAGAATTACTTTTTGGAAATTGGAGCACATACATTATATCCATAGTTAGATATATCTCCAGGTTAAACTAAATTGTGGATATAGGAATGGTGAGAATTTTACGACAGATAAAAAAGAAGAAGCCAATGGGATGGCTAGTGAAAAGTGGGGAATATTGTGCTAGAATATATGTTGGTAAGGCCTTTTTTTTTTCCAGATTCACCACGTATTATTTTATTTTTTCACCCGATTGAGTATTAGGCAACAGTCTTTCTAGGGACAAAACTGTATACTTTTATATATTTTTTTCTTGAAGAAACATATAAACACATTAAAAACAAATAAGTCAAGGTAATCTCTCATACATCCAGGCCTATGTTGATGAATATAGTCCCATATCTTGATTCTCATTTTGCTGTGCTCTCTGTGTCCTCTTTTAAAAAAAGTCAAAACGGGCGAAGCAAAGGCTAAATGTCTTTTCATTGCTGTTTTTACAGTCTCCTTTCTCTTTAATTATTCTCCCTCTTCTCATTCCCCAACTTCCCTTTCCCCGGAATCAAAGTATAAAAAGCATAGGATACTAACATATCACCACTTAAATGTCCCAATGCCCTTGAAGACCTGACTGGGAAGCTTATCAAGTACTTTTACAGTTTTATCTCACTTCACCTTTCCTCCTCTCTGAACTTGTAGGTTTTTCAATCATTCGTCCTTAATTCTGCAGTATATTCAGACACGCAATCCTTAATTCAGCTTCTCTCCTTTCACCTTACTCATATGAATCCTCACGGTGAAAGTACAATAATGAGAAAATGGTGGTCTGGAAGTGAGAAGATATGGCTCCTAGAGGGCACTTCTAATGTCGTGGATAAGGCCTTTAAATAAACACATCTAATTATTATGCTGTCTATTTCTCTCTCTGATTATAAGAATAATAACAACTACCATTCATATGATGCTTAAAGGATGTTTAAAGTGTTTAGCCAGTATTTCATTTGATTCTTTAGGACACTGAAATAGGCAGGATGGATATCATGCTCCCCTATCCACCCTATTCCTTTGATATGAATAAGGAAAGTAAGGCTTAAACAGTTTAAATAATGTGTAAAAAGTCTCAGGACTAACAACTAAAAAAGTAGGGACCAGAATTCTGATATTATTTCTGGTCCAGACCTCTTTCTATTATACCTTGATGACTGTTGAGATTAAATCTGAGAATTTGCAAAATATTACAGGAACTCTTCTTCTTTCTCTTCAGAACCTAGGTTGTATTATCAAGTGCTATGACTAGGGTCTGTGTCCGCACCCAAATTTCATGGTGAAAGGTAATCCCCAATGTTGGAGTTGGGAGCCTGGTGAGAGGCAAATGGATCATGAGGGTGGATTTCTCATGAATGGTTTAGTACCATCCCCTTGGTGCTGTCCTGGAAATAGTGAGTGAGGAGGGATCTTGTCCTTTAAAAGTGTGTGGTGCCTCTCCCATCTCTCTCTCTTTTGCTTCTGCTTTTGCCATGTGATGTGCCTGCTCCCTCTTTGCATTCCGCCATGATTGTAAGCTTCCAGAGGCCTCCCCAGAAGCAGATGCCAGTGTTATGCTTTCTGTACAGCTTATAGAACCATGAACCAATTAAATCTCTTTTCTTATAAATTACCCAGTCTCAGAGAACAGACTAATACATCAAAGATAGATAAAACAGAACTTGAGATCTTTCAGCTTCTCTTCACTGGTCAAAAGGGAAAGAGGTTGGATAAGCAAGTATGGGGAGGGGGTGGTATCTATTGAGGATGGGAGACCAGGTCTTCCGAACCTCAAATACTTGCTATTTGTGTGGGTTTATATGCATGTTGTGGGAGAAGGGGCCATAGTGATAGATGATCACATCATACAAACTAGGATAATTTTGATTGTCAGAGGGGATGCTAACCAGTCATAAGACTGAGAAACAACAGATATAACTTGGGATAGTCCTTGGCAAATTGGAACATATGGTCATTCTAGGGAGTAGAAACTAGGGTCCAGCAAGAAAGCCCTGTTGGTTTGTAAGGGTTGGTAAGCCTTAGGCTAGTAATTAGCATTTGACTTTGCCTTTCCTCCCAAGCTCCCACATCTATCTTCTGGAAGTGAGATTTCATATGTAGCCATATATAGCAATTGATTATTGCTCAGTTCATACCTTCCCCTTCTCTTCTCTCAAATAGGTTGTGAAACAACTTTTTGTTCCAGCAGAGTGATCCTTTATTTTTATAGTATAATAGGATGACATTAATTTGTTGCTTTTGCAATTGATACAAGGCCTACTTTTATTGATTACACAATTTTCTTGTACTGTTTGCAAATTTATTATAGTTTCTGAATATCTAAAGACCTCAATGTCTCTTCCTAATACATTTCCAAAGAAATAAAACCTCAGTTTTTTCAAAATTCCATTTTTAACATTGTGGGTTTCTGCGGCCTTGAAGTTGAGAAACTAGTTGTTATGGGCTGAAATGTGTCTCCCCAGTTTATACGTTGAAATTCTAACTCCTAGTATCTCAGGATGTGATTGTGTTGGAGATAAGGTTTTTAGAGATGTGATTGCATTAAAATAAGATCTTTAGGGGGGACCTAATCCAATCTGACTGTTGTCTTCACAAAAAGAAGAAAATTAGACACTCAGGGAAACATCAAAACCTTGTGCAGGAACAGAGGAAAGAATGTGTGAGGACACAGGGAGAGAGTGTCCATCTGGAAGCCAAGGAGAGGGGCATCAGAATAATACCTTGATCTTACACTTCTCCAGAACTGTAACCAAATAAATTTCTGTTCCTTAAGCCACCCATCTGTGGTATTTTTTGTGACAGCTCTAGCAAAACGAATACATTAATTTTCACATATTACTTTGTTACCAATTTGTGAACTTCTTCTTCCTTTTTGTAAATCCACGAAGTCCTCCCTAGCCTAGTTGTTACTGGAGCAATCCTTGCTATTCCCTCAATGTTTATCCTCATGATACTATTAAAGTGTACTCAGCAGAAGTAAAGCATTTTACAAATTTATATACTAAACAAATAGCCCTTGAATTATGTCTCAGGTGCCTTTCAAGCACTATGGTGGATTTCAGGATGTAATATGATTTTTAAATTGTTAAGATAACAATATCTAAAGATTAGGTATATATAAATATTACCACTTTTTTGATACCTGTTACTTAACAAATGAGAGTAATTTCTTCATGATGCTAACTTTTAAGAGGGGGAAAAACCCCTGTGTTTAAAGCTATATTTACTTTAAAGTTAAAATTTTATAAGTATTCAGAAATGCATCTTTTTAAATATAGAAATTACTAAGTTCATTTAATGGCTAATATAAAAATTAGTCTTTAGATATGTTGTTTTATATTTTAAAAAGTCAGCCAGTTGCGGTGGCTCACACCTGTAATCCCAGGACTTTGGGAGGCCGAGGTGGGCAAATCACAAGGCCAGGAGTTCAAGACCAGCCTGGCCAATATGGTGAAACCCCATCTCTACTGAAAAATTAGGCAGACGGGGTGGCGCATACCTGTTGTCCCAGCTACTCAGGAGACTGAGTCAGGAGAATCACTGGAACCCAGGAGGTGGAGGTTGCAGTGAACCGAGATCACACCACTGCACTCCAGCCTGGGTGACAGAGTGAGACTCCATCTCAAAAAAAAAAAAAAAAAAAAAAGTCAAAACTGGAGACTCAAAGCGCTCTGTTTTAGGCACTTTCTGATGGTAAGTGCTTCCCAAATTTAGGTTGAAAATATGAGCATCTAACTGTCCATTGACATCGTTATAATATCAAAATCTTGATGAGGCTATCAATGCCTTGGTGAAAATTTTTATAGTGAGGACACTCCCCCCCCAATCCTCCATTTAGCTCATGATGACAAAATGAGCCTTAAGTTTGTAGTTTGGCACTTTCAGGGATACAATGACCGTATATTGTACTCCTCTGTTGTGTTCTGCAAAAAGTAAAGTGTGAACTAATCCTCTGGTAGTCTAGTAGCACTTTAGCAGCTACTGGATAAAATGACTTTCTAAGTTAATGTACTTTCTTATTAACAAATGTCAGAAATTAAGATATGGAGAGAGCTTGAGGTTGGAATTTTCCTCTCATAGGAGCACATCTCTTAGCTTTTATGGGTTTAACCAACTTTTAATATTTTAATGAAGGCTTTTTATGTGCGTATACTACTTACTATTTCAAATTAAGGTCTGTTCTTTTCCTGATATGCACATGCCACTCCATTATGAACCATCAAGAAGAGTGTGGTAGAAAAGCCTCTATCTGTATGGAACAGCACATGCCTTAAGCACAGAAGGTCAACAATTGCGCTTTGACTAAGCTAGGGCTACTTAATGAGAACTTCAATGCTTCAGCAAAAGTGTTTTATATTTTAGTCAAAGCGCCAGAGTTGGATAATGATAAGTTTCAATATGTTCTCATTCAAAAATAATTTCATAGTTATTTTAATGTCATTCTCCACTTTTAAAAGAACAACACATGCAATCTGTGGTGTGAGGGTTACCTCAGGATTTTCAGAAAAGCAGATTTTAAGCTTTAATGGGTAGTATAACTTGGTTAACTGTCACAATCTGTTTCCATTCAGATGCTAATGACCTAAATTCACTGGTTTCGTTCCTTTCACTAAGGGTCAGTGGTCTACCACTAGGAAAGAGAGATTTTAAAATCTGAAGAAAAAAAAAAGAAATCTTTAGCTATGTAATAACAATAATTAAATGAACAAATAACTAGGAATACTTGTTTAAGAAAGAAAAAAATATCCTAGCAAACTAGAGTAATTTCTTCACTGCACTAACTTTTAAGAGGGGAAAAGAAGCACCTTTATTTAATGCAAAATCTATTTTAAAGTAAAATTTTTAGAAGTATTCAGAAATGCATCTTCTTTAATATAAAAATTAATATAGGAATTAATGATGATATAATGACATTTCTAGTGATGAACAAATGAATGCATTGGGACAAAATACTGCTTGAGTAAATCTGATCCTTAGGAAACTTCCCAAGCATTTTTATTTGCCTTCCAGAGGAAATAACTAGAAATACTTCTGGCCCAATATTACAGACACTAATGGCATTAGTATGGTCCTGAGAGAACTGCTTCTCTGAATTATTGTGGAGAAGGAAAGTACCTGGATGGTTCATCAAAAATCACACATCTTATTTAAGGAATAATTAGGGAAAAGATGTAGAGGTATACTGCTCCCGTTAAGAAAATGTTGAATTGACAGTCTCTTGACTAGAGTTAATGTCAGAGCAAACTGATGAGAATGACAACCTAATGATATATTTGAGAGGTTCTAAGCTAAATATTTGAAAATTAAATTATGCATCCATGAGTGCTACCACTGGTGCTTTATTCTCTAAATTAAGGCACATCTCATGAGTCCTGCAAAGATCCAAAGTGAAAAGAATCTAGGAGACTATATAGCACATACTCCTGATTTAATAATGAGGAAGCTGGAGGCTCAGAGGCTTATATTGGGTTATCACCTATTAACACCTTACTGTAAAGTTTATCACATCCTTTACACATGATAACTGGCTGTCAATGTTTTGTTAATGAAGACGTTGTTCAGGAATCAAAAGCAACAACTAAAGCTTTGAAATGTGGGCCAGTTATCTATTTCTGTGTAACAAACTACTGCACAAGTCAGGTCTCCAAAGCTATAATCATTTTATTATGCTTATGGTATGACTCAATTACTGGAGGCAATTTGAAGGGGTGAAGGCTGAAACAGTTTGGGCTGGAGGACACCCTTTAAAAATGATCTCTTTATTCACATCTCTAGCAGGTAGAGTGGATGGCAAAAGAATGGACATAGTTAGGAATGTTGATGGGGGAATCTACATGACTCCACCCCAAGTCAGCAGTTTTACACTGTTGTTTAGGGCTCCAAGAGCAAGTGTACCAGTAAGGAAGGTGAAAGCCTGGATAGATATTTTTATGACCTAGTTGTGGAAGCCACATAGTATATTCTAGCGGTAAAAGCAGTTATAAACTTGCCCAGATTAAAGGAGAGGTGCTGTGGACCTCATATCACAATGGGAAGAGTGTCAAAGAATTTGTGTTTTTAAACTCTATCAGTGTGGGATAGACTGGAGAAAGACAACAGTGGTCTAGGTGAAACCCCGATGAGCAGTGACATTCATCATATGCTTTCTCAGCTAGTATCTCTGGTTGTTATTTTTCGCTTAGAAGTAAGTGAAAAGGAAAAAGAATATCAAAAAGACAAAATCTGTTTCTTAAAATTCTGTTGTCATTTTTGTTAAATAATGTCGTGGGGTATTTTTTCCCCAGCTTTTTTTGTAGAAAGCCGGGATCTAGTGTCTTCTTGACAACCAGCGGTAATAACAAGAAGATGAACATTTTGGGGAGAAAAAAAGGAGAATATTTAGATCATAGTGATTAAAAAAATTATAACTCAGGATATCTTGCCTAAAGATTTTACATTGCTATAAGCGAAAACTGGGCAAAACACTTTTTCTTTGTTGAGCTTGAAACTTTCTTCTCACCTTGCCTTTCCATTTCTTTTCCACTATAAACACAAGGTCATAAATCTTATAGTAAGGCAAAATAAATTGGCATAGCTATTTAAAGAGAATGAGTGATGAATGGGACAAAGGAATTGATTTAATTAGAATGAATCCTTCAACCTAGTCAAGATTGCTTGAATGAGTTTGGATGTCCATTGGCAGTCTGCTGAACTAGGCAGGTTTTTTCGAAGTAGGAGATTTAGGCCTATAGTGAGGGCCATTTAAATGGTTAGGAAAAGACTTGAATAAAATTTGGCGGGTTAAATTTTAATGGCTGTCATTATAGCTAGGCCCAAGCCCCTAAAACTGAAATGGGTCAAGTGTTATTTGAGGGAGAGTTAAACTAGGAAGCTATGGATAGCCATTTTTGTTATATAAATATGAAGAAGCAGTAAAATACTACATGGAGATGGATTAGAGATCAAAGGGAAGGGGTGGAGAGACAGTCATAAATGAAAAAAAAAATGTTCAGACAAGCAGAGATGAAATATCTGGCTCCACAAAGACATAGACAGGAGACCCTGTCTCACTTCCCAACATCATCCCAGTTTCCTGGTTTTAGTTGCTTATTAAATATGGAAAGTATATAGAAAAAATTTATTTCATTTCAGTGAAATAGTTATGTACCCAAAATTAATTTACACCATTTAAAAACAGTTAATTTGTTTGAATTTGTATTTTTTTGTACCAAAATTGTACTATGACTTACCTCTCATGTGCAAAGCAAGATACTGAATACTGTGAATGCAGATGTGGTTAACAAAAATGAATCAGACACTGATAGTCTCCTCATGGAGTCCAAAAACCGAGAAAGGGAATAAGCTGTACACAAATAACAGTACTGCAGTGTGTATTGCATAAAATCACTTAAAAAAAGGAAAATCCAGTTAACACCAAGGTTGGAATTTGAAATACATTTGTGATCAAAATGCATCAAAATACCTGCTCTTGTATAATACTAGATCTTATATTCTAGTAGAGAGAGATGCAAAAAATACACAAAAGTAAATTATATAGCATATTAGAAGGCCATTAATACCATGGTTAATGAATAAAACAGATACAGCTGATCAAGAGTGTAGGATAGAAAGAGATACATTTTTAAATAGACGGTCAGAATAGACCTCACAGAGAAGGTGGCATTTATGAAAATACTTGAGGTGAGGAAATTAGCTATGAGGATATTTTGAAGGACATTCCAGGCAGATAAACTAGTCACTGGAAATGCCCATAATGGAAGTTAGCTTGGTGTATGGGAGGAATATCAAGGAGACAAGTGCAGCTTGAGTAGAGTGAATCAGACAGAAAGGGAAAACCACAAGGTGAAACAGGCAATGGGAATGACAGATCACATAGGCCTTTGCAGACTATTGGCTGCTGTATGACGAATGGTAAGAATAGAATCTTGGCAAGTAGCTAGAAGGATGTTGCAAAAACACACACAAGTGGATAATGGTGGATAAAACCAAGTGATAGTAGGGGAATTTCTGAGAAGCAGTTTGATTCTGGATAAAGTTTGAAGATAGAGTCAAAAAGATTTCCTGGGGGATTGGACAGGGTTTGTGAGGGAAAGAAAGGCAGATAAAATGTTACTGCAAGTTTTTGGCCTGAGTAACTGCAAGGATGGTATTATCACTTGAGAGAGGAAAGAGTATTTGTGGATGGAAGATCAGGAGTTCAGTTTTGGACAGGTTATGTTTGAAAGGTTTATTAAACATTCTGGAGGAGATATTAAGTATGCAGTTGGTACCATAGGTCTGGAACAAAGAAGAGAAGACTGGGTAGCATAAATCAACTTTATGAGACATTGCAAATAGATGTTTAAGGCCATTAGGTTGGATGAACTCACCAAAGAAGTGAGTGCAGATAAAGAAGAGGATTTATCAGGGATTCAACACTAGGGTTTCCAACATTAGGAGGTTGATTCAAAGAGAGAATGCTGCATGTGCAGAGTATAGAGAAATTGTTTTATGTAAAGTAAGATTGTTTTGAATAGGGAACAGTTCATGTTATTTCATGGAAGAAATAACATTTTAATTAAGTCCTAAGAGTAGGAAGGATTTTGAGTGAGTAAAATTTGGGGATTGAGAGTTATGTCATAGAAAAAAGGAATAGAATGAGCCATATATGAATGAGGACAACAAGTATGTCACCCTGACTAGTTAATAGTATACATCAAGGTTTTGCAGTAGGTTATATAATATAATTTATATGAAGTAGACTATGCTGAAACCAGTTGAGAATAATGAAAGGCCTTTGCACACAGAATGATAAGGTGGGATGGTGCTTTAGAAAGACTAATCTAGCAAGCAGCATGGTATGGGTTAGTTTAAAAGGGGTTGAGTTTTGTTTACAAAAAGTGGTTTAAAGAATATATAAAATTGTTAGAGTAGGTAGCTAGTCAGGTATGAGCAGGGCAGGAGAGGGCTCCCCACCAACACACACCAGGAGTGTTGACCATCACGTGATGGTCAGGCAGTTGTTAACCGTTTCTCTGAAGTAATAATTGGTTGTAGCCAGCACCGGGGAAAGGCAGTCTCCTGATAGACAGATAACACCTGAAACTGATCAGCAGCTTCCCAATAAGGTCTCAGGAGTCGGGAGAAGTAAGGCAAGATCCCAGAAGCAGGCCAACGTATAAAACCCCAAGTCACTTGGTTTCTCAAGTTGCCCGCTTGGCCCTCTTCCAAGTTGTACTTTCCTTCTTTCCTTTCCTTTCCTTACTATTCTAAAACTTTTTAATAAACTTTCATTCCTGCTCTGAAACTTGCCTCAGTCTTTTTTTCTGCTTTATGCCACTCAGTCGAATTCTTTCCTCTGAGGAGGCAAGAATTGAAGTTGCTGTGGACCTGCATGGATATGCTGCCGGTAACTCGGGGTAACTCTGATCTCTGCCAATGCTAACAAAATGATATATAAGAAAATGTATCAATTAGCAAGAAAAGAAGCCTTGAAAGTCAATACAGGAGGCACAGGTTACCTCTGCTACTCATCCTGGACAATTGCAGCTGTGGTCTACTTTGCCTCATTATTGAATATTAATAGTAGGATAAGGTGTTCTATTAATACATGGTTTACAAAGACAGCATTAATTGATAATGTCTGAATCCACGGTTTTGGTCAGAATCATAGATATTAGATAGATAGATACATACATACATGTATACATAGAGAAAGAAGAAAGAGAAAGAGAGAAGGAGGCCACTGGGTGCTCATGTATTTGGTCAAACATTATTCTGGGTGTGTCTGTGAGGATGTTTCTGGATGCGATTAACATTGGAATAGGTGGACTGAGTCAAGCAGATTGCACTCCCTAATGTCAGTCAGCATTATCTAATCAGTTGAAGGTGTGACTAGAACAAATTGTTGGCCCTTCTATGAGTAAGGGGGAACTCCTTCTAACAGCCTTTGAGCTGGGACCTCAGTTTTGTTTAGGTCTTGAACCTGGGACTACACCATTGGCTCTCCTGGGTCTCCAGCTTGCTGATTGCAGATCTTGGGACTTGTCAACCTTCATAACTGCATCAGCAAATTCCTTATAATTAAGTCGTATATCTATACATCTATACATCTATATATTTTCTATTGGTTCTGTCTCTCTGGAGAAACCTGACTAGTATACTCACTAAAAAATTGGAGAAATTATCAAATAGGTGTGATCAAAGGAAAAGTTATTCTAGTAGAGTGTGGCCTTGTACTAGGTGATAATTTCTTATTGCCAGTGCTAGGATGGTAACTTTCATACTAGCAGGTGAAGACTACCAGTCTCTCACTTTGTAATTGTACTAGCTTGCACCTGAAGTACAGGCTCTGTTCTATAGCTGTAGCTATTGCTTTAACTTGTGTTCTACTGTGTTATGCTATGTAATGCTGAAACTGAAAAAGTGTTTTTCTCATTCAGTGTGTGGCCTATATGATTCCTGCTGTTAACAGGAAATCGGTTTCTCTCTAGGCCCTGTGGCATTTGTCATTTTGGACCCTATCTCTCTCCTATCTATATTGGACTATGGTGGCACACAGAGTGTTGTAGGTAATCTTTACATTACTTATTTTTTGTTTACTCCCTGAGTACCCCTAGAGTATAAGGATAATTCGTTTAAGCAGGTTGTCTGTTTTGCTTAGTAGTATATTCCCAGTGCCTAAAACAGTGCCTGACACATAGGAAGTACTCAACAAATATTTGATGATTAAATGGCTGAATGAAAGACTGAATGTGGGGGGATAAGGCTTTCAAGTTAGATGCAGCATGTTGAAAGCTTTTATCCTATGAAGCTATTTTTAACCCTAAACTACTTCCAGTTTTGTATGATTAAGTATTGCTCCTAGAGATGACAATCATAGTTCCATTTTAAAGTTCTTTTTTTTTTTTCTTTTTAGAGATGAGGGTCTCATCCTTTTGCCCAGGCTGGAGTACAGTGGTGTGTATGTAGCTCACTGCAGCCTTCATCTCCTGATCCTCCAACCTCAGCCTCCACAGTTGCTGCGATTACAAGTGTGAGTCACCATGCCCAGCCCATTTAAATGTTTTTGTATCATCTTTAAGATATTGTAAATTAAGAGAAGATTAACCTGTTTAAGTTACGTGTTCAAAAGGAAAAAGCCAGGATCAAGAAGAGACTTGAAAAGGTTTTATAGAGAATACTCTAATACAGTGAACTATTTATACCAATGTTGACAAAACCTAATATAGTATAATGGGAAGGAGATAATGATGGCAGTAACAGTGAAATGGGGTACATGGTGTAGATGTTAAATACTGCAGTGGGAAAATCAACATGGCCTCCCAACTGACTATATTGATGGAGGCAAGGTCTATGAAGTTTAAAAAAAAAAAAAAAAGAAGAAGAAGAAAAGGCTGGATATGGTGGCTCAAGCCTGTAATCCCAACACTTTGGGAGGCTTAGATGGGAGGATAACTTGAACCCAGGAGTTCGAGACCAGCTGGGCACCATAATGAAACCCCATCTCTACCCAAAATAAAAAATTTAGCCAGACACTGTGGTGTGCACCTGTGGTCCCAGCTATTTGGGAGGCTGAGGCAGTAGTATCCCTTGAGCCTAGGAGTTTGAGGCTGCAGTGAGCTATAATTGCACCATCACACTCCAGCCTGGGTAACAGTGAGACAAAAAAAAAAAAAAGAAAAAGAAAAAGAAAATCCAACTCTAAAAACTATTAAGTTGAAAGCTTGGATGAGTAGAGAAAACACCCAAGCCATTAACTGAAGTAGGGAATTAAACAGGATAATTCATTTTAACTAGGAATTTGGGAAATTCAACTTTATGAATATGTCCTTTGAGATTCTGTTATGGTCTCAAAATAGATTAAACAAATAGGTAATTAGAAATGAGAATGAAGGAGTAAAGTGATGGTGGATGTAGACTCGCTGGTGGGCCATAGAGAAATCACTTTTTTTTTTTTGGAGATGGAGTTTCACTCTTGTTGCCCAGGCTGGAGTGCAGTGTTGCTGTCTCAGCTCACTGCAACCTCCACTTCCTGGGTTCAAGAGATTCTCCTGCCTCAGCCTCCCGAGTAGCTGGGATTACAGGCACCTGCCACCATGCCCGGCTAATTTTTTGTATTTTTAGTAGAGATGGGGTTTTGCCATGTTGGCCAGGCTGGTCTTGAACTCCTGAACTCAGGTGATCCGCCTGCCTCAGTCTCCCAAAGTGCTGGGATCACAGGTGTGAGCCACCGTACCTGGTGATAAATAATATTTAAAGCCACTAAATATTTAATATTTAGTGAGAGAGAGCTCGAGAAGAACAACAATAACAAAAAAGGAGGAGATAAGGGAATAGGGGTGAAGACGCATATATTGAGGAAAAGAAGCCAAGAGAAAAGACAGAGAAAAAATGGCTGTAGAAGTCAGAGGAGAACAGAAAGGGACAGGGTCAGGCAATCATAATTGGAAGGAGAATCTTCCATAGTAGCTCTCAGGTCATAGAGGAGAAAAATTTTAAAAAATTTTAAAAGGTATATTAAAAAGTATACAAAAGTATATTTTAAAAGTATATAAAAAGTATATAAAATTATGTATAATATATAATATAATATAGAATATAGAATAATATATTTATATATAATTATAATATATATTTTATATAATTATATATAAAATTTAAAAAGATATATATATTTGAGTTGATGACTATGTTATTGTTTGTTTGTTTTTTTTGAGACGGAGTCGCGCTCTGTCGCCCAGGCTGGAGTTCAGTGGCGCGATCTTGGCTCACTGCAACCTCCGCCTCCCGGGTTCACGTCATTCTCCTGCCTCAGCCTCTCCGAGTAGCTGGGTCTACAGGTGCCCGCCACCACGCCTGGCTAATTTTTTTTTGTATTTTTAGTAGAGACGGAGTTTCACCATGTTAGCCAGGATGGTCTCGATCTCCTGATCTCGTGATCCGCCCGCCTCGGCCTCCCAAAGTGCTGGGATTACAAGCGTGAGCCACCGCGCCCGGCCGACTATGTTATTGTTAAACTTTAAGAGAACAGGTTAAATTTTGTGGCAGGAATTACAAAGGAACAAAGAGCAAATAAGAAAAAAAAAAAAGAGAGAAAGCTGGGGTAAATGAATCTTTACTGAAATTTAGCTGTAACAGCTGTAAATAACGCTGGAGGTATATATAAAAATACACTCCTTGATGAATCCCAGTAATTCTTTTGGAATGATTACCAACTTTTGATTTGAATCTGTGCTAAAATACCTGGAATACTTTAGGCCTTTTTGACTTTTTGGTCTATAAGTTCTTTTGTCTCAAGGAAGCTTGTTTTTGAGAGTCTCAATCAATTGTCCTCTTTGGTCAATTTACAGGATAGCACTGCAGAGTCCATCTGAGTACACAGACAATATGTATGAGAGTTAATTAAGGAAAGTATTGATGAAAGCATAATTTGTTTCTGAAGCTTATCAACTGAAATGGATATTAATTCAAGGTCCTGCACAATAGCAGACTTGACACATCTATTTCCTGAGGAAACAAATTATATTTATTTTTGAAATATTATTCATAAGACTTTACTTGAACTTGATAAATGTAACTGTCTTGATGATATCATCCACAAACTTTTTTGTTATGTGAGAGACTATACTGATATCTAGGCAATGATATAGACTTACAGTGGGTTATCGTAGCATGATAGAGGCTGGGGCTACCAGTAAGCAACTCAGTTTTGCAAGGTAACCTATTGTGCATCTGTCTGCACGGAGAAGTCAGTCTTTTTGTAGATTTTAAGTATTCTTAAATTTATGTTTTCCATTTGTTCATCAAAGCAAATATTTATTGTTCAAACTTTCATTTTTCTGCACCATTACATTTTCTTAATAACATCTGGAAGACATTTCTTAATGTTAAATTAAAATGTTAGCAAGAAGCTTACACATGTATGACCTAAACTGTAAGCTGAGGAACTGAGTCCCATTGCAGTAAGTAATATTTTGTGCGCTGAAGGGAGGATTTATTACTAAACTTGAACATTCACAATGAGCAATGTCACTCTCATTGGCTGACATATCCAGCTTTTTTTCTGGATTTTCACTTAGCTATAAGTTCAATAAGAATTTTTCATACATCTTCTGTCAAGAAAAATAGAGTAATCTCATCAAAACTTGGCATAGCAAGAATTTGAAGTGTTGTTATTTTTTGACTATTATAGTAAATGAATGACAGAAATAATATATGTTGTCATGACTGTTATTTCTTTGCTTTTGAGATAGGAAAATTTTCTTTTATAATTAGGTAATTTTAGTTAAACTATTTGCATGTAATTGTTTATACAACTGACTCCTAAAATACATTCAGGGAATTCTTAAGTCATTATTAATAAAAAATGCTTTGCAAAATATAGACATATGATGTGAAACCTCATAAATATCCTCAGTCTGTATCCTGATAAAATAAGCGAGAAAGATTAACAAATACATAAACTTTCCATAACATATACAGAAACTTTATTTTTTAGCCATCAAAAATCTATGGATATGCATTGTTTTTATGAGAATTTGTATTCAGGAAAAGATGCTTTGAAAGATGTAGTTTAAATTGCTGTTCCTATAGAAGCCATGTTACCATAGAAAGTCACTTTCCTGACCAAAGACATGATGCCTAACTTCTAGAAGAAATGATTACTGGTATCATAGATAACAAATTAAAAGTAATATGAACTGTCTTTTACTTGGAAGACTTTCCAAAGACATACACGTCAGCTAAACAGAGTGGTGCAATAGCTAATCTTACTTCTAATTAATGAATGAAATGATCAATAGAAGTGAATATGCAGGTCAAGGACAGAAGGTGGGGACAAGAGAAAACAGCCAAAGTTCCCCTGGGAGTGAAGGCCAGACAGTTTCCAAGATGGAGCCAGGACTTGGCAAGGCTTCATGGAAGAAGCTTGTGGGCAGATGGCATGAGACCGTTCACAAATCACTGCTGGTGGTGCCTTTAATATTGTAGATATTTTTAAATCTTAGATGTACCCATTATGTTGTAGATATGCATGTGTTTTCGAAAAAATACAGTGACATCTTTATTTGTCTGTATGTGTGATGATCCCCTTCTCTTTACCTAAATGACATTGTGCTTTAGTTAGGTATTTTTCCATTTCCATTTTTTTTTTAACTCAACGGTATGTTTTTAGGATTCTTCCATAATGTTCTCAGCAATCCAGTTCATTGCTTCTACAAGCTGCTTGATATATTAGGATATTGATTTAATGCCATTTACTCTTGCCTCCATGGTATAATCAAGCTCTGGAAAGTGAGGTTTTTTTTTTTTTTTTTTACTTCAGTGAATTCCTGGACTGTCTTATAAACCTAAATAATAATTGAAAATTGTATTACTCTTAATTCTACTAAAAAATATTGAAATACAGGCAGTCCCTGACTTATGATGGTTCGGCTTACAATTCTTTTACTCTACAATGGTGTGAAAGCTATACATATTCAGTAGAAATTGGACTTTGAATTTTGAATTTTGATTATTGGGCTATGAATGTGTGGTATGATACTGTCTCTTGATGTTGGGCAGAGACAGTAAGCCGCAGTTCCCAGTCAGCCCAGCAATCATGAGGGTAAATGCCAGTACCCTATAGTGTACTGTGTTGCCAGATGATTTTGCCCGTCTGTGGGCTGATGTAGTGTTCTAAACATAGTAATGTAGGCTAAGCTAAGCTATGATGTTCAGTAGGTTAGGTATATTAAATGCATTTTCTACTCATGATATTTTCAATTTATGATGGGTTTCTCAGGATGTAACCCCATCATAAGTCAAGAAGCATTTTAAAATAGGGACTATTTAGATAGAGTTTTAAAATATTTTGCAATCCTTGAAGTTACAAACCAAGTTTTTTATTTACTGAAATTGATTTAGAACCATCTGCATAAGATCTATCTTGTTGGTCTTTTTTCCAACTTTTATTTTAGGTTTAGGGGATACATGTGCAGGTTTGTTACATAGACAAATGTGTGTTCCAGAGGTTTGGTGTACAGTTTATTTCATTACCCAGGTTATGAGCATAGTACATGATAGGTAGTTTTCTGATCCTCAGCCTCCTCCCATTCTCAACCCTCAAGTAGGTGCTGGTGTGTCTCTTGCTGCTTTCTTTGTGTCCAAGCGTACTCAATGTTTAGTGCCCACTTTTAAGTGAGAACATGTGGTATTTGGTTTTCTGTTCCTGCATTAATTCAGTTAGGATAGTAGCCTCCAGCTGCATCCATGTTGCTGCAAAGGACAAGATTTTGTTAATTTTTATGGCCATGCAGTATTCCATTCACCTTGTTTTTATATTATACATATAAACAAAAGCATCTCTAAATGATGTTTCTCAAGATACACAATGAACTACAGGATGGAATCAACAAAGGATTTTACTGTAATCTATGTTTAGGAAACATAGGAGGTTACTTATTAAATATATTTGACATAAAAGCTGTGAAAAAAGAACAAAACTTTTAGCACTAGAGTGGTGCTTAAGAACATTGCCCTATAGTAGTTAGATTCTGCAAACCCAGGTGGAACCTTGTTTCATATCTTGGCTCTAACATTTGCTACCTGTGTCACATTTGGCAAGATTCTCTGCCTCTGTTTCTTTATCACTAAAGATTATTACTAAATTAAAATATGTTGCTTTTGGTAAAATTCTTAGGACATTACCTGATACATTATAAACCATACATATATGGATGATGAGTATAAAATCATTCACAAAAATACCTTTAACCTATTGTGGTTGATTCTAATATTTTTTTACTCAGTTTAATTTTCCTATGAACAGTGATGATCATATGTACTACATTGATATAATGACTCATGATATACAATTTTAAAAAATTAACACAGATTGTTATCTTCTTGGAAGATCGTAATGTACAGAAACCATTTAAAAATGTGGAGATGTCCTGCAGAGAAAAGAAAACCCTACTTACCATTTCTTAGACAGCACTTCTAAAGTTTACTTGTTCATAGAAATCTTTTCATCTAAACCAGGTTTAGCAGATCAAATTCTAAGATGGACTCCCCACAAGATTTCCTGCCTTAACCTTTTGATTTGTGAATGTAACAAAAGAGTATGCCCTGGTTCTGTTACCTTACATTGAAAAAGTGATTTTTCGGATGTAACTAAAGTTACTGAACAGTTGACTTTCAGCTAATCAAAAGGGAGACTATTCTGGTGGGCCTAACCTGATCACGTGAGCCTTTTGATAACAGAGTTAGTTTTCTCTAGTTGGCGGCAGAAAGAAAATCAGAGAGATTCAAAGTGTAAGAAAGGTGTTGCATGCTGTTGTGTTCATGGCTTTAAAAATGGAAGGGGCCACATGCAAGGACCAAACAATTGCCTTTAGGAGCCTAGGGTAACTCCTAGCCAATAGCCAGCAAGGAACTGAATTCTACCAACAATCTGAGTGAGTTTAACAGTAGATTCTTCCCTACAGCCTACAGATTGGCTGATACTTTGATTTTGGACTTGTGAGGCCCTGAGCAGAGAATCCAGGCATTTGCGCCCAGACTTTTGAACTAATGAACTGTGGGATAATAAAGAGATGTCACCTTCAACTACTAAATTTGTGGTAATTTGGTACACAGTAATAGAGAATTAATACACTAGAACACAACTCTAAATCAAAATACACAAACAATAAAAGAGTAAGTGCAATTTCAACATGAAAAGAAAGATGTAAGAGAGGATTTCATGTTGTTTTCAAGTTTGATTATGCCTTACTGGTACAAGAAAGCAAAAATGTCAGTTTGTGAAGGGGTAGCATTGTTTTACATACACTATGTTTTAAAAACAACACCCTATAAAAAGTAGCAGCAATAAAGCAAGGCAAGAACAAATAAAATTACCAACTCCTTTTTGTGGACTTACTCTGTTTCTTGTGTCTGGAAAGACTTTTCCACTATTCCACCACCTCAAAAAGAAATCCCATAACCCTTTAACTATGAAACACTTACCCCTTTTTCCTTCCTCAACTGAAAACAACCGCCGTCTCCATAGATCTTTCTATTGTGGACTTTCTATGAATAGATTCATATCATATATGGACTTTTAAAACTGGCTTATTTAACTTAGCATAATGTTTTCAAGTCATATCAATCTTGTAGCATGTTATCAACACTTCATTTTTTATGGCCAAGTAATATGCCATTGTATAGATATACCACATTTATTTATCTATTTGTACATTGATGAACATTTGGGTTGTTTCTATCTTTTGGCTATTATAAATAACTGCTATAAACATTTGTGTACAAATTTGTGTATGAACATATGTTTTCATTTCTATTGGATATATCCTAGGAGTGAAATTTCTAGATAATATCTGAATTCTGTTTAATCCATTCAGGAACTACCTGACTTCATAGAGAATTCACCATTTTACATGCCCATCATCTCTGTATTTCATTCCAGGATGTTCTTACCCCAGAATTTACTAACTAGGTTTCCTTTCTTTGGAAGATTCTTAGTCTTCAATAAGCAGCATCATGACTTTTCCATGATGCTCTTCCATCCTGATGCAAGTGCAGTTATTCCATAGCTTTCCACCTTATGATCTCCTTCCATTTACCTCCCTATCACACACACAGTTCTATAGCATGATCATTGTGTTAGTTAAGGTTTCTGTTCAGAAAAACCAAAACCATGCAGAAAGAGGCTTTCTACAGGGAATTACTTTTTTAGAAAAGCACTGGAAGCAGATTATCATTAGACTTTTTGCTATAAGATCGCAAATCCCTGCTATTCCCAGGGCTACTTCCACTGCCATCATATATGCTGATGGTTGATGACATGCGGGCAGAACGTTCAGCCTGTCTGAAGCAAAAACTTTCCTGTCAAAACTTGCTTGCCAGCCACCACTGCCCCTAAATGCCATGTGAATGCAGCTAATTCACATCTAGAAACCTGGTTTCCAAAGGAGTCTATGTTGTATGATTTTTATCCTCCTAACCTCTCCAAATAAGAGAGTAAAATGATGTATGATAAAACAAGTTCAAGTAACTACCAGTTTATATGTAGTTGAGTTCATTTCTCTGGTTGTTCCTCAGTGACTTTGGAGTGTCTCATCCTCAAACCCCACATCCCTTCACACTTGGCAATAGCTGCAGTTCTACCTTGGTCTGTTAAGAATTATGCGGGTGGTGGTGGGGGAATGGGGGGGAAATGTGCCTCGCCTATGGAACAGTATCGTTGACTATTTATTTCTTTTATTTCCTCTCAGTCAAGTTGGTGTGTATCTACAAAGGCAATGGAAAGGAGTTCTTACATATGCATATTCTGAAGAAGGATGTTACCCTTACTGAAAAACTTATTCCAAGATATGTTTAATCAATCGTGAGAAAAATAAAGAGACATCCTTATGAATGGAGAATAAAGTCCTCAGGGTTTTTTTCTAATTCCCCATGTGAATGAAGAGCTGTGTTATTCTAAATATAGTGTTTGTCAAAAGGCAATTGTGTTGGTTTGAGTCCTTAGTCGCTGTGACACTGATAGAATTCCTATCTCCAATTGGAAGGTAAGTTGATAGATTCTTGCCTCACTTTTGGGCATTTACAAAGTAAAAGTGTCTTCATATTTCAGGTTACAATCCACATAGACATGCAGGAAGAGTCCAAAACTACCAAGGCAGACAGAAACGCACCATTGAGCTCTGCTGTTGAAAGCATCTGATGGTGGCCCATTCTGACGAGACATTGGACTTCCCTAGTAGGAAAGTTTGGTTTGGGGACTCCTGTCTTTCTGGCTCAGATTATCTTAGAGCTACACTGCAGTCTGAGACTCTACCTGCCCCACTCTCTTTCTTTCCCTTTCTTGTCAACAACATCAGATCTGCATTGCAGTCTGAAGGATTTCTCTGCCTGATCCTGCTTTCTCCTCTTTATTCTTTGCAGTTGTTTCTAACTGCAAAATCTCTTGAAAGTCTACTCCCATCTGGCCGGGCGTGGTGGCTCATGCCTGTAATCCTAGCACTGGGAGGCCGAGGCGGGCAGATCACGAGGTCAGGAGATAGAGACGATCCTGGCTAACACGGTGAAACCCCGTCTCTACTAAAAAAAAAAAATACAAAAAAAAAAAAAAAATTAGCCAGGCGTGGTGGCGGGCACCTGTAGTCCCAGCTACCTGGGAGGCTGAGGCAGGAGAATGGCGTGAACCCGGGAGGCCGAGCTTACAGTGAGCCGAGATCACGCCACTGCACTCCAGCCTGGGCGACAGAGCGAGACTCCATCAAAAAAAAAAAAAAAAAAAAAAAAGTAAGTCTACTCCCGTCTTGCTGTCTGCTTTTCAGATGACCTAAATAAATACTTTAAAAAATATAATTGGTGAAACCCCTTCTCTACTAAAAATACAAAAATTAGCTGGACGTGGTGGTGGGTGCCTGTAACCCCAGCTACTGGGGAGGCCGAGGCAGGAGAATCGCTTGAACCTGGGAGGTGGAGGTTGCAGTGAGCCGAGATTACGCCACTTCACTCCAGCCTAGGCAATAGAGTGAGACTTTGTCTAAAAAAAAAATAAAATAAATTGTTTCGAAGATGGTGAACATGGGATTATCACCTCACCTGAGAATAGGAGTGAGACAAATTGAATAAATATAGAGAAGTGAAGTTATTTCAATAAGAATTTTTAAATTTAAAGTCATGTAGATTCTGAGATGAGATCATATTAGAAGACAAGTTAGAAATGGACTACTTAGAGAGCTTTAAGAAAGAGTCAACATCGAGGTACATATCAATAATGGCTAAATCTATGAGCATTCTCCTTGAATGATGAAACTCCATCTTTGTTTCAGTCATGGAATTGCGCTGTTGAACTTTTTGTGTCCTGTCTAGGGCAAGTCTTAACTGCATCAGCCCTCATTACAGGTTAAATACACCCAAAGTCCCTAATCAACATTCACTGTATGTGTTTGTAAGTAAAAGCATTTGCGTTTCAATTATGGAAGAGTCTTTATTGTAATATGGAGACTATCTGAGCTTACTTTTGTTATTTCTGTAAAAGTAAGTTACCAGCCCACATTTATCTATTAACTTTTTGCAATAATTGTAGTATAATTTGTGAGCTTATTAAGAATGTGATTGTTTTTTAAATATTTGGAAACATTCTTTCTACAAAATACTAATAGCTCAGATGGGAAATATTTTGAATAATTGTATGTTTTAAGTATAGTCAATAAATCAAATAAATTTCAATTCATAACATTTTTCATTAGATGACAATGTTATAGTTATATAAACTTAATATAGTTTCAGTGATAGGTTATATTTGTCTCTTCTTCCTATTCCCTTAGTTCATCTTGAAGCTCATTCTGGGTGTGTAACTGATTCCAAAGGCAATTTCCCTTCATCCTCAGTTTTAGGAACTCCCAGGAACCAAAGCTTAAATATCTATTTTCTTAGGAAGGCTACATTTATATAAATGTATTAAGCCTGATCCCTCTCTGAAAGCAAATATAATTACATTTCTTTTTCCCAGTTTGTAATAAAACTTTAAATAAAAATCTCTGGATAAAGGACTTTTACCCCCCTGGTTAAAATCTGCTTTCTTGTTTACTTAACATTTGGTGGTGATGCAATGTATAAGGTATCGGCCAAAGAATGACTCTGTCTTTTCCTGTTGTTTTCTTCTACAGGTTGTGTTTCACATGGATGTGGGTATGGTATGCCACAGCAACATGACATCTTGATTATGTGTATCTGTCAAGACTGTTTTAAAGAACATTCTCACCTCAGATTTCTTAGGTCATAACATTATATTCTTGGTATTCACAGCCTAAACTGTCATGCAGATGGAATACACTTTGCTTTCTTGGTGATCTGTGGTAGAGAGAATGAGTTCCAGTTACCATGGGAAATGTATTTGTTTGTTGGCTTGTTTCTTGTCTTAATAGTGGTTTGTATTAAAAGTAAAATCAGAAAAATATCTAAAAAATCTATTGAGATGGTGGCGAACATTACGAATCTTAACCTTCTTATAGAATACCCAAAGAACAGATCTAAAGAATTTCAATAATGACCGTAGGTTATGTCAAATAGTACATTAGCTATATAAATAATATTTTGATTAATTTTCCACCAGATATATACATATGTAATTTTCTTGCTAATATATATTTGTACCAAATCTGTACATTTGAACTTTCCCTTCCAAAGGTTTTTTTATTTGGGTATAGTTATTAGCAGTCATCTGTAGCAGGTCAGAGTGCTGGAAGAGAGGCTGGTAGACATCAAAATAAATGACTTCCGTGCCACATCTGAGATGCCCTAGAGGTCGAGATCATGATTCCCTTTGTCAAATAAACTAAAAGTTCTAGAATTTTCAGACTCCTGTTAGTTTCTGCTACCACTTAAGTGTTAATAGCTAATAATAGAGCAAGCTTGATTACTAGCTTGGTGTCCTAAAACGGATGTTGGCCTGCCAGGTAATGTCCCTCCATTTGCATCTTGTTTTTTCTATCTATGTAGCCATGGAGAACACGTGCCACAATTTACAGGGGATGGTCATCTTATCTGTAAAATAAAGTGTTCCCGTCAGATGATCCTCAGTATGCTGAGTTGTGTTTCTCTGGTATTTTAATTAATTAATTGTTATTATTATTATTACTGTTAATTTTATGTCTGATGAAGTGGCAAAAAAGGAGCTCTACCTGCTTTCGTTGCCAAAATTATCATGAATATTTTAAAATAGTATCAGAGGTTGATGAGCGGCTGGGTTTTTTTGTTTTGTTTTGTTTTTGTTTTGTTTTGTATGAGACAGAGTCTCACTCTGTCACCCAGGCTGGAGTGCAGTGGCATGATCTCGGCTCACTGCAACCTCCACCTCCTGGGTTCAAGTGATTCTCCTGCCTCAGCCTCCCGAGTAGCTGGGATTACAGGCACCCACCACCACGCTGGGCTAATTTTTGTATTTTTAGTAGAGACGAGATTTTACTGTGTTGGCCAGGCTGCTCTCAAACTCCCTACCTCAGGTGATCTGCCCACCTTGGCCTCCCAAAGTGCTAGGATTACAGACATGAGACATTGTGCCTGGCCGAGCTGCTGTTTTTTATTCAAGAGTCTATAGTTGTTTTTCCTTTTTTTCTTATTTTCTACTTAACTTCCAGGAGGCATGAGTGTGGACTGAATGGAACACTAAGATTCCTTCCAGTTCTATGATTTTATGAATTATTACTTGATAACTCTATATATCGGCAATGACATAGATGAGAAGTTTTCCTGATTTCTATTCCACTTTTTTTTTTTTTTGCTTCTCTTTCTCCTAGGAAAACAATATTTTTTCCCCAGATTACCATATCTTACTGTAGTAAAGAATAATTAAAATATTCAAAAGCAAAGCGTCACTGGCTGCCAAGGCTCTTAAAAATGCTCAAACATATTTTAGGTCTGTAAAGATTATCTTTTCTCATTCTTCATACAACACTAAAATATTAATCCTGACCATAGTGTGAATATATTAGTTTTAGTATGAGTACTTTTAGATGCTTAGTAATTAGTTCTGCAAAAGATTGATAAAAGACACTATCATATCTATGAGAATTCGAGAATCATAACTTGTCTTCCTGTTTTAAATGCATGCTTAGATAACTAAAAATAATTTTAAACTGTTATCAGTCTCATTATTTTTAGTGAAAAATACACCTTTCTCCGGATACATATTCCTTTATCTGGGAAATATAGATGGAATCAGTGATATACCTGTTGCTGAGCACATTATTATATCATTAATGCTTATATATTTCAAATTACATGCATATTCTCCCCAGGGTGATTAGATCCCTTCTACAGTTAGGGTAATGAAGGCTTTATTTGCCTGAGGGGACACAGGGAACCATTTAGGAGAGTGAGGCAATTAAGCAATTATATAACATTTTGAAAACATTCAATACTTCCCACCATTTGATTTGTGCTTCTGGAGAACTGCTTTTCTCATACTAGCTGGTTAGAATAGTAAAAATCCTCACACCCTCCCCTCCCATCTGTCATTTTTTTTGTCATGAAATTATACCTCATTTTACAAAATGCATTTTTCTGAGAAACTAATGCTTACATTCAATTTTGCAAGTTTAATAATAAAGGATTGGAATGTTTTATTTAAAATAATTAAAATTATTTTTTAAAAGTATCACGTGTGCAAGTAATTATCACCCCCAAATTGTATTTTGCAAATTGTGCCTATTTTATCACTACTATACATTTAGGACGAAAAGAAAAAAAGTTGGGGGTGGATAATCTATCATAAAACAAAAAGAAAAACTCTTGAGTCAGTGTTACTTTTCATTGGGGAAAAGGCAGGTGGGAAAAATAGATAAATACAAGTTACAGTTAATCCTAAAATCTCATTACAGCTTAAAATATCAATCTCTAGAAATACAAAACATTTGCCAAAATAATTGTTAATATGTGCAACACTACCCAAATTAAAAAATGCAATTCTCCCTTCTGCTAGTCCTCCTTCTGTACCAATATAATTAGCAATAAAATTGAAGGCAACAAAAATAAGAAAAGACATAATGATCCTGGAAAATCTACAAAATGGATTATCATTTTCTAACAATTGTTAATACACTGTGTTTTTTATGTGGTGGTGTGATAACATTTTTTTCTTGATTTCTTGTAAGTTAGGTACTGTGTTATATTTATCTTTGACAGGGCACCTAGCATCTGATAGAAATTCTAAACAGCAAATGATAGTATGATATTTTTATTATCTATGCCTCTTAAAACTCTGGCCAATAGCAAGTAACACCATTTCCACCTCCCAGAAGAGAAAGATAAACACAAAAGGAGCTTAAGTGGATAAATCACATAGCATGGACACAGAATCTTTTCTAAATAAATAACCTATTAAAATAGAAGTTGGCAGTCTTATAAAAAGAAAATAAAAGTTCTGATGAGGAAACCTGGGTTGTTTCTCAGCTCTAACTACAAAAATAAACATCCTTGAGAAATTGCTGAACCCCCTTGTTCTTGCTTAATGTAAAATGAGAGGGCAAGATTAAATGATCTCAAAGCTCCCTTTCAGTTCAGGGACTGTGAAATAATATGGTACCTTAGGCTTACTTAGGACCTTGTCGGGCACTAGCACTTTAAGAGTTTTATGTGGATTGTATAATCATCAAAATAATCCTGCATAATAGACACCATTGTTAGTTGCATTTTATGAAGAAAGTGAGGCTTAAGCATTGAAGTATTTTACACAATGTCATGTGCTTAGGGAGCAGCCAAGGTGAAGTTTTCAACCAGGCTGACCAACTTCAGAGTCCACTGGCTTCAAAACAGTGCTTTACATCCTCCTTCCAACATTATTCACAAGCTGATCAAGACTGAGAGAGTCACAAGTGTGTGAAACCTGCATTCTTTCTGACTTCATTTTCCCTGGTAAGATGGTTACTTGCCCACCAATCTGGCTTATGCTACAGTGAAACAAAACTTCTTTTCGGTTAAAGTTTTTGTCTGTGCTCATTCTTTAGCTGTAATCAAGAGGGTGGCACATCTTCCAATAGGATATTTATCCTGTGTATTTTCCAAAAACTGGCCATGCAGTCACTAAACATGGATCAGAGAGAGGTTCATGGAAATTATAAATGAACAGTCAGGAGAGAGTCTTTTGTGGCAAAATTACAGGAATGTCTCCTCAGGTCAAAGTCAAAGTAAGGATGAATTAACTCCCGAAGCAATTTTGAAAAGGTGAAATTCAATGATATTGCAGTTGTTGGACCAGGTGTTAAAATGTTATTGGGTGTTAATTTAATTTTCATCCTGTCAACACTCATCTGAACTGTAACAGCTGCTAAACACAGTTCCACAAGAGCAAACTATCCTCACAGAGGAAGCAGATGCCTAATCAATAGGGCCAATAGAAATGTATGGCTCAGCCAAGCAACACACACAAGGGGGAATGAATCCCATAGGACTCTGTCTAACCTGAATGAAAAAGAACTTAATGATGGTGAGGCTATTGAAGCAGTAAGAACAGGAGACTGAAAGTCCTGGATTGGCTTCCCATTGACTCTTTTTTTTTTTTTTTTTTTTAATTCTGCATGACCTTGGAAGGGACAATGCCTTAGTTTCTCTGTCCCCCTGAGCTTGCAGAGGTATTGTAGATGGAGTTTCAAATCTATTGCTATTTTTACTGCTATTATCATTTCATAGGTCTTGCACAGTTCTGAGTAAAAATCAGCTTTTTCTTAACAAAATGTAACTTTCTTGAGCTTCTAATATTAAAAGATAATAATGATGAGGTAGTAATAGTTAATAGCTGTCCTTCATTGCAACCTAGGGTGGAAATGAATAGATGACTTATCACTGAGAAAGGGAATTTTTAGATTTGAATACTTTCTTGAGTACTATAATTTAAAACATACTAAGATATGTTACCTCCCCTTCTGGAGATTTTCAAATAGAAAGTAGATTGTTGCGTTTAGACCAAATATAATCTTACCTAGAAACTGTGGTTTGACTATATAACCTCTTAAGGTCAATTAGAGCATGCATTTAATAGTTTTCTATAAGCTAGTATACCTCATCCAGAAGGTCAGCTTTATTTATGCATCTCATGCTTAGTTATAGATACCCCTGGGAGCATGTGGTGGTGTGGGGCTGAAATATTACCTGGGATTTTTTTTTTTTTTTGAGAAGGAGTTTTGCTCTTGTCGCCCAGGCTGGGGTGCAATGGCGTGATCTTGGCTCACTGCAACCTCCACCTCCTGGGTTCAAGTGATTCTCCTGCCTCAGCTTCCCAAGTACCTGGGATTACAGGCATCCACCACCGTGCCTGGCTAATTTTTGTATTTTTAGTAGAGATGGGGTTTCACCATGTTAGCCAGGCTGGTCTCAAACTCCTGGCCTTAGGTGATCCACCTGCCTCGGCCTTCCAAAGTGCTGGGATTACAGACATGAGCAACAGTGCCTGGCCAGGAATTTTTAATAAATGAAAATAAGTTGATATTTATTTAAGGAAGTAAAATGAAAATTTCACATGAATATGAAAATAATGCATATTTCAAATAATTTGAATGTTGAGATAGACCTTTTGGCCTACATACAGACACTTGGCAATTGTTCTTTCTTGAGGGGTCATCAGGGAGAGGTTCACTGTGGCTACTTACGTAGGATGTTCTCTTGAAGGAGAGATCTTTCGTTTTTCTGGACTTGTTAAATGTCATACCAACCAAAAGAACAACAACAAAACACCCGTCTTTGACTTAGAGTTTCACAGTGCTTCTAATATTCCTTCTCTTCTGCTCTCTACTTCTACAGAAAGTGAAATATTTCAGGAGGCATGCAGTAGATGTTATTTCAGAATATATAGAAACTGTCCAGTGACTTTATGACAAAAAAAGATTAGTTTTGAGAAGATAAAATAATTGCGGCATATGGCCTGATGAACTGGATTTTTTTTTTTTTTTCGGAGATATGTCAGTTTTTAGTTGGGAGAATTCAAAAGGCCATCAGGTGCATACTGAGAATTTTGTATCATAAAATTCTTATTCCAAAACATAAATGCAAATAAGGGTGATAAGAGGAACAACGCCAAGCTTTGGCTCTTTGGAGCTCTTGTAGAAAAACAAACACACAAAAATAAGGTCATGAATTGTATTTCTTAGCATTTAACTGAAACTGGGGACAAGAGCCATCATTCGTTGTGTTTAGTATGACAACATACTAGAAGTTTTTTTTTTTCTGTTAGGTATTTGAAAAGCTTAAAATTTGGCACAGGACTATAACATCAGGAATTCCTTCATTCCTACCCTCTCTCTCGTCTTTCTTCTTCTGCCCCCTTTTCTCCTTACCAGTGGGAAACGAATTTAGATGAAACAATTTGATGAACGGATTTTGAGCAATTTCAGTGAGGAAATATGTACTTACAGGTTCAATTGGGTTTCTAGTGTGTTAATACATTATCAGAGTCATTTATAACCTGTATTCTTATGGCTGTAAATTAATTTCATTATATAATTTATATAAAAAAGATAATAGATTGATGCATGTTATTATTTCCTTACCTTCACTAATTAGGTTATTACTAAATGAGATCAGCTAAATTCTGAAGCTTTTAATGGAAAATTGATGTAGCTATTGTGAGCTCTGGAAATCTTATTTCTTTATTCTATCACTATAATATGTGTATAAGGATTCATCACCAAAACTTGATATTTAAGTCAAATTAAAGGGCATTTTTACTGTAGTGATCAACCTTATACAATTTATGAAGATTTGTTTTTAAAAACAAAGTTCATAGAGAAATTAATGTTTCACCTTTTCCCTTATAACCAGATGGCTTCTGGAGGGAAAACTGCTTACAGCTTATTCACTGGCTTCTCAATGACTTCAGTGCAAGATGAATAATTTCAGGGGCCACTTTATCTTGACTATGCTGTTTAGTAACTAGTGTGATTGTAATGAAATGAAAAGAGAGAATGAAGAACGTAAAAAATGAGAAACTAAGGAGGAAACAGGGAGAAGGTTAATAACTCATTCTGAAAATACCTGTAAGATTTAGCCATGCCCTAAAGTTTTAAAAGGTTGGGCCACATTTTATTCAGGAATTTAGTGAGGAGCCTATTAACCACCAAGACTTCATTTCTTTTCATATATAATATTTATTTGAGATTTGGGGATTATTCTATATCTTCTGATATGAAATTATAATAATGTGACTTTCACTACTGTTAGACAAATACTGATTGTCTTTCTTCCTGGGAACCTCAAAGAATTCAAATATGCTATCTAGTATACACACTAATGTTTGCTCACCCTTTGAGCATAAGCTCAAATTTTATTGTGGCTTATCTTCTCCAAAAAATAGGTAGGTCTCCACTTTTCCAACATGTATAATGAATTATTTAGTGTTTGTCTTCCTTGATGAACCCCCATGCTTGTCACAGTAGCTGGCATATTAGGAGTTGAATCGGGTAGAAATTCTCAAATACTCCTCTATATTTATTTGAAAAAGCGTATCCACATTTGTTAGTTGGAGGAAACCAACACAAAGAGATTAAATTTTGCCCATGATCTCTTGAATCTCTAGAATCCTCATTTACTGAATTTTATTCTAATACTCTTCTTAAGGTAATACTATAATCCTTAAAGTTAAATGTAACCTGTGGCTAATGAAAGCTGAAAGCTAAGGCATACATCTAAGCACAAGCCTAGAATTAAGAAAATGCTAGGTCTTACACTAATCCTGCTACTAGTAAGTTCAGAGAAGTTACTTGTATAAGTATGTATATGAATTATCCCCCGAAAAGTTGTTTTCTTGTTTTTTAATTCTAACAATGTTGTACTGAAGCTGTTTTAATGTATATTTTCAAGAGATGTGGTACAATATGGTCGTTTGAGAATGTGATATATTGCTTTTTCCTCATAGCACTTATCACTACCTTAAGTTACTCTATCTATCTATCTATCTATCTATCTATCTATCTATCTATCTATCAATTGAGGAGCTCCTCCTCCTCCTTGGCTTCATCTATAATGGAAAAGCCATGACAGCCTGAGAAGAAGGACTTTGTCTATGTTTTTCTCTACTGTATCCCACCTTTAAGAACAGTCCCTCAGTCAGCAATGGTGCATAGATAGCATTGGGTTTGTCAGTGAGTGAATGAACCATAAATGTATGTCATCAGCACCGGCTCTATAGCTTAGCCTCAGTCTTAGTGAACTCTATGACCTACCTTAAGTGACCTTATTGAAAGCCTTGAACCACAACTTTAATAACAGTTCTGGTAGTATCTTTATTCTGCTTTTGGCTTTGATTGTTTCTTTACTTGTGTCTTTTGTCCAAATGGATTAACTATTTGAATGTATTGTTGCTAAACATTAATGTAGAATCTCCTTCCACTGTTATTGTAGGATCTTAAGGTTGTGGCATTTGTTGTTGTTCATAGGTCGAAATTTTTGTAGAACAGACAAATCAAGAATGATGACTTCTTAAGATGCAGTATTCAAGTTCAGAAATCTATACTCAGATGACCTTGTGTAGGTCATCTGCTTCTGAGGTTTATCTCACCAGTGGTAACTGAAATGGTATGAATATATACTACTTCAAATAAAATGATAGTGTAATAAACTAACCAGTCTCTGAGAAAGATAACCTATCTTGTGGAACAGCAATCACTCAAATATAAATGAAATAGTTTACTCTAAGGTGTAATTATTACTTATTACTGTAATTTAGTTTTGACTTCAAATCCCCAAGCCTGAGTATCTTACTCATCCTGGATGTTTTAATAGTATTAGAAGTCTCTTAGTTTCCTAAAAATTAAGACTTTGTTCCACATGCAGATATTGGAAATTTATTTAATAGGCCAAGTGACTGAAGTGTTAATTTCTGTTTTGAAATATTACAAGAATCATGTAAATATGGCATGTTTCTAAGAAGTGAATTGGGAATAGATTTTATTGAACAAAATCTATTCATAGCATGTGGCTGCTCTGTAAATCCTGGACCATTGTAGTAGAATGTGTGTTGGTTTGCAGATGTAAGGAAAAAAACATAATTCACTGCTATGCTATGGTAATAATAAGTTCCTAGAGGGAGAGCAGGCTAAAAATAATTTATTGAAACTGCCCTCAATTTCTAAAGACATTTCTGAATTCTATTTAGAACATAGCCATTGATTACAAAGTGTGATTTGAGAAGGCAAAAGAGGCCAACTTTCCTGCAAACAAATTAAGAGATGCATATTGACTGCAGGGAAGTATGTCATCACTGAGAAATCGAAAGCAATGGGACTTTAGGAAATCAATCAGCAGTCTGGTCAAATTAGATTTTTTTTCCCTCATACTTGCTGGAACCCTATGTAGAATGTATATATTTTCAGCAGATACAAACTTTTAATTTTTTTAGTAAACCCAGTTCAACAAAATAAATAGAGGATAGGTTACAGGTTCTAGTTCATTCATATTGCATATTTTCAGAGCCCTAATAGAACACAGAAGTCCCTTGGAATCCTATGTAGGTGTATATCATCTTATGATAATTTTTGTCCCAGTAACCCATTTTTCTTAATGGTCTAGTTTGAATGCCCTTTGGGAAGACATGACTCTAATCTGAGACCAATAACCAGCTTGCCACATTTATTTTGACCCCTTTTGGGGACTAAAAAAAATGCGTATCTTTTCAATACATAAAAAGACAATAGCACTATATGCTAGTCAGTTCTACTTGATTCTCTATGCTTATAAGGTCAAGGTCATTCTCCTTTCTGAAATAATGATAGGAGAATATTCCTAAAAGTAAAAAAGTCAAATAATGGAATCAGTTAGATCTCAAGCATATAATGATTCATAGAAGCATATGTATATTGTCACAGAGTTTTTTTTTAAGATAATAAACCAGAGACCTTATAATAAATAAGAGCAACATATATCCTGAGTTTATTATTTTCAACATAATGATATATATTATTTTCAGACATCTTTAAAATATTTTTAGAGAAATGAAAACATATCCTCTAAATATATCAAACTAGAATGTGATTGATAAAATGGGGTTGAAGTGGATCTTAAGTCAGTCTTAACTACTTGTGTGTTTCATCGTGTGCTTGTGTAAGGCCCTATGCTAGCCGCAATGAAGGGTATAAAAATGCATTTGACACAGTGTTTATCCTCAAAGAGATTATCCTCTAATACTGTGTGCAGTTAACACAATCTCTGTGGAATTTTTTTTTTAGAGAGTTGAAAACATATCCTCTACTTATATTAAACTAGGATGCATAAGAGGGTTGATAAAATGGAATTCAGGTGAACAGTAAGTTAGCCTTAAATACTTGAGTTTAATTCAAACTTGTTTAAGTGTATTTCTTACTAGAAAATGTCCACTTTCTTTCTATAAGTGGTCTAAGACAATATAAGTGAAAGTATTTCAAAACTACTTTTAATTTTTCTTCATTTTTATTTCAAAAATACTTTTAATTTTTCTTCATTTTACCAGATATTATTAGAGATATTAAAAACAGAAACAAATAGTATAGATTTTATGATTGTAAAACAATACATGCCAAGAGTGAATAATTTGGATAGCATGGATTTACTCAAACGAAGAAAATAAAAAGCATTCATAATTCCACCACCCAGTCATGAACACTGCAAACACAGAGATAAGGCAGTCTTGACTGCCATTGCCAAAATTTCTCCAGTTTTGTTTCAAGATTACAGAATAAATGCATACTGTAGCTTTCCTTTCCAGCTTCAAAACCTTAGCAATGGAAGATATTATAAAATGAATAAATGCATACATATACATAAACATGTTGGTAAAAGCAGTGGGGAAAAATTATAATTATTCCCTTGAAAAAAATTATCAAGAATCAGATTGAAGAGAAAACATAGCAATGCATGGATGGGGCCAGTTATGAAAGGTGGAGGTTGCTCAAGGAGTGTTCCTCAAATAAGATCATGAAATTGCCCTCTTCGTTCCCGTCTTGGGAGATTTATCTGCCCCTAGGTAGGAGCAGTGAGAGTTTCAAACTTTTTTTTTCCTATATGTAAATATATATATAATTTCCAGAGTATTTTCAAAATAAAAATCATTATTATAACATACATACCATTTTGTAACTTATCTAACAAATTATTGTAAGAAAATAACTTGCCTACAAAATCATAAAGTTCAGATGCAGTGTAATTTATTTATTTAAACAATTACATCTTTCTCTATTTTAAACAGTGCTGCATTGAACATCCTTATAGTAAAATCTCTTAATTTATTTGCCTTTTTTCAATACATGTTTTGATAAATTAAATTTTAGTATTATTTTGTAAGTAAAAAATTGGGATTTTGATTAGATTTGCTTTAAATCTAAAAATTAATTTGTAGAAATGTCTTAAATCTTTACAACATTTAAACTTATGTATGGTAATGTCTCTATTCAAGTGCTTATATTATTCAATACTTCTGAGGTTTTCTTCACTTTAATCCTAAATATTATGCATAAGTATTTTTATGTTGTTCATATAGTTCTTTTTAATCTTTGAAGATATTGATATATATATATATGCAAGTTACTGGTTTCTGCATATTTATTTTTAAGTATTTTAAAAATTATCTTGTTAAATTTAATATTTTTTATTTGACTATATTCATTATAATTCTTCATGTACTTTCAGGTTTTCTTCTGATTGCCAAGTGTTCTTTTTACCCCCAACAGGCATCCTGACTCAAGCTGTATACATTTGCAATATCTGATTTTTAACCACACACTCTTCATCCTATTGACCCAGAGTGAAAATTGATACTCTTATCTGAAGGACTGTTCCCTTGAGTATATTTAAACCAGACCAATCTCTGTGTTTAATCTGGGTTCATCAGGAACCATTAGCCTTGATTGGTTTGTTTTTCTCCCCCTCCATCTCAGGACTTGATTCTATTGAGTTAACAACTATTCTCCCCAGAGAACAGCTACCGCAAGCCTGTTTCAAGTAATTCCAATATCTGGCTCTTAGAAATTGAACTGATCTTTTTTTTTCTTTAGTTTTATGTGAAGAACTGCAGTAATGAATTCTGAATTTGTTCAAATCATTGAAGATGTGTGAAGACAAAACATTCACTCAAATCTCTATCATGTTAGCATGTTATTTATCATTGCTCTGTTCTTCATTGTTGAATAATGCAATTGAGTTAAAAAGAATAAACATTATTTATCGAAGACTCATATGTTGATATCCAGTAAATCCTTATTAATCACAATTTGACAAGCTTGCAATTTCTGGTATTTCAGGAAGGAACTAGGTTTATGTTTATCTGTGCAAAATATCAAAAAATGCATTAGTAAGCATTTTAGTAATGTAAATAAGACTGCGGAAGAATTATTAGAGCAAACTATATTTTGTTTAAACTATTACAGCATAACACATAACTCAGAAAATAAGACAATCTATCAAAGCCTTACAAATTACAATCTGTGAGGCCTGTCATAACTTTCATAAGAATGCTTAATTACATTGTGCAGCTGATATAAAGAACCCATCTCTAAATACAGTTAAAACATTATCCAGATTTTCAAACATAATTTCAAGAGGGATAATAAGTAGAAAAACTACGGGGTTATTTTTCAGATCATATATTTCTAGCTCTACTTTTGAATATCTGTGACTCATGACTTCAAGTAAATATTTTACCTCTTCTGAATCTAATTGCTTATCATTTAAATAAAAATACGTCATTGTGCATATTTCATGGAGTTGCTAGTGAACATAATGAGCTTGAGACTGAAAGCTACCTTAAAAATTATAAATCAACAAAATTCTAAATACTCATTACTATGTTCTGGATTACTCTTATTATAAATTTGCAAAATAATTTTGTCTTCAGTTTTTGAATTCTGTATGGCAAGGAGCACAACGGCTTGTGTTAGCTTGTCTATAAAATTGTGATTGGTATGAAACAGCTTTGATAATTACCTCAGCTACAATATTCTGAGTAATTTTCAGTTTAACTTAAAATATTAGAACAAGCGGCTATTCATGAATAAATATTACTGATATCTTGAAAGAAATAACAAGATTCCTTCTTTAAGCTCTTAAACTCTTTCCATTCTGTAAATTAAACACATCAGTAATAGCTAAGAGAGAATTCTGATACACCATCATTTTCCACTATACTATTATAGCACAAATTTTGGATGTGACAAATTTTAAATTAGTAGACGTTATTTTCCCAAATAAACAAAAGGAGAATCTAACATGAAGCAAATTCAAACTACATCTTTATAAGACGTTTGATAGACATGTAACATAAAGGCTAATACTAAGCTGTCATTAGTTAAATGATTAAGTTTGGAAAGCTTATTATTGATGACTAGTATTGCAAAGTGTTAAAGTATTAAACATTACATCTCCTTGTGTCACTAGGTACTTTCCTTCCTCATTCCAGGCAGTGACACAAGAAAGCATTCATTATTTTAAGGGAGCACAGTCTCAGGAAAACAGCAGAACAAAAGCATAGACCTAAAATTCTTACCTTTTAGATTCGAAGTGGTTCTCAGGTATAAGACAACAAGATTTGAGAAAAACAAGCAAACAAACATGATCACACACAAGGAGTTCTTTCCCAAACTATACTAGACCAGAGACTAGAGAAAGATCATTAAATCTGAAGGAAGGAGTTTAGCAATCCAGAGGCTGGTATGTGTTTCTTGCCCTCTCCTCTCTTACTTGAGTTAATTCTAAACTGATGGGGACAAAGTGGAATCCCTTAATAATTTGAGGGATCTGCAATTAGATAAAATCTGTGCTGCCAACGTTCTATGTTCCTTCTTGGCAGTAGAGGATACAATGAAATGGCTAAATCAGTTCTCCATGCACCAACAAGACTTACAGTACAGACAGATAGTTTTTCTGGATAAGGTTGGCATAGCTTTGCCAGTCAAATTGGAGGAGAGTTGCAGTAGCATACATGGCATGAATCATATGATAAGAGACCACATGAGAACTGTATACCTCAATTGATATCATCATGAAGGTATTAATTCCAGAAAGCAGATGGAGGGTATATTTTAGTGGATGTCACGATAGGCAGGTAGTGATGAAGGATGAGATGCCACCTTTCACCTCATCACATTTCACCTCAGTGACCTTGGCGTTTATACACAATACCAGGAAGAAAGGGAACAGGAAGACGAATCCTCTAGACTGCTTTGAAGTGGCAAATTATGTTTCAGTTCTCCTGAGCAGAATGGGGTTAGGGTTAAATTAGACTGAGTTATAGAAAATAAAAACTACAATTTTTCATAATTAAGTTTGAAATTATTGTACCAGATACACTTGTCTTCCTATCATGATGATTGTGTTCTCTTCCTAACATGGCATTCACCTTAGCAACTCATTGTTAATATATAAAACACAAAACAGAAAGATAAGGAAACTGGTAAATTCCATCAGCCTAACAAGTTTCCTCCGTGTTTCCCTTTGACTTATGCTGAAGTTAACTGCAAGGGATGTCCTGGTTCTTTCTAGCTTCTCTAGTTTTAATGTCAAGAGCAATTTATTTTCTTTCTGTCTTCTTATCCACTTGAAGTGGTAGAAAGAAACTTTATTCATAAATAAAATCTCCCTAGGTAATAAATTTTTGGTTTAAAATACCTTTAACTATTGGCAACTCCTAAATTTCTCTCAACAAGGAGCTTAGGGGCAGTAATCCGGCTGGAAGTGGTGATGGTGGCTGCATTTGTAGGTGGCACACTGGCACATTATGCATTATTTGGAGATAGATAATGGGAAAGTTAACAATGTTTACTAATCATCCCCGCAACAGCACCCGCAGATCTGATCTTGGTGATACAATCTTTACTGACGAGCCCTCCTTGTATGCTGCCTTCTGCTTATTGCTTGCATATTTTATTTTATTGCTTGTCCATTTGCTTTAAATGTGGTCAAAAATTAGACAGAGATGATGATTCTCAGTGGTTTTATGTTGAGTAATAGGCTAACAAAAAAAATTCATACAAAATTCTTGGATGTGTTAGAACTGAGTTTATATCTAGAAGCCACAATAGCAGAAATAAGAATTTAAACCTTTTTGATCTTTCATTTTTACTTTCAAGCTGTCTTAAATTATGTCCCAAGAGGAATTTTGGATCTACCTTTCACTGCTCTTCAGTGCCTTGTGCATTCCCGAATCCAGTTCACATCCCTCATTCTTCACTTGAATGAAACGCAAGCATATCAATGCATTTAATCTTAACATGGCGAGACAGCATTCCCCTATTTCTGTGCTTGTCTTCTGTAATTCCAAATCTTAGGCAAGGATATATAGTAAGGTTTGGAAACCACGTAACTTAGTGAAATGGATTTAACTCTTTAAATGAAAATACTGAGGATTATGGTCCAAGTAGTAGAAAGTTCACCAACCTATACAACCACAAATATTCATATAATAAATATCTATTAAACACATGCTATCAAAAGAGCACTGTTCTAGACGTAAAGATGGGATAGTAAAAAACACCAACTCTCTCTCAAGATGTTCAGATTCTGGTAGATGAACAGACCGCAGATAATAAACTAAAAAATAGCCACAAATCATATTGATCATGAAGACTGGTGGTCAATGAATGTCCTTCTGAGAGGTCAGCATTTAAGCTTATTCCTAAATAATAAGATGAATATAGCCATGTGAAGATTGCGTGGGAGAGCTTTGGTGGCAAAGGGAACACTAGACGACCAGAAATTTCAGTGTTTCAGGGCCTATTGGATGCAGGTGACAGCAGCATGAGAGAAAAGCATTTAGAGAGGTAGGTGTGGGCTGATACTATGGATATCAGAGAAATTAGACTTTATTCCGGCAGCAAAGGGAGCCTATCGTAGGGTACCAAGAGCATATGGTGATTTGTTTGATGATTTTAAAATATTATTCTTCTTATAGTATAATACCAATGATGAAATGTTGTGATATCTGGAATTTGTTTAAAAAACTGTTGGGAAGTAAAGTGAATGAGGTTTAGTGAAACAAGATTAGCTGTGAATTGGATAGTCATTAAAGTTGGGCACATAGAATTCATTAAACTATTCCCTCTACTTTATATATAATTGAAAGTTTTCATAACACAAAGGTTTAAAATTATATAAAAACACAACTTTCCTCCAGTATAATAAGCAATCCAGTGCCCAGATTTGACTCTGTAAATACTAGCCTTTACTGATAGGATACACTGCTGGGGAATAGTGCTTGGGAACATAGACTGGATAATAGTGCCATTTACTGAGCTAGGAAAGACAGGTCAGTGAATTGCAGCTTGGAGGGGACACTGGAAATCAAAATTTCAATTTTGGACATGGTAAGGGCAAAATGTTTGTTAAACATCCAGGTGGAGTTATTAAGCAGCTCTAATGTCCATATGAACCTTGAGTTCAGAAAAAGGGTAGTGCTGTAGCTGGGATTATTTGTTCGTGAGTATTCGTCCCCTTCCTTCCCTTGCCATGTTTATATGCAGAACATACTTCCTATCCCACACGAATGGCTTTGGGTAATAGAATATGAGCAAACCTAACATTTGCTGTGTGTAATAAAAAGCTTTAAATTGGCTTGCATGTTTTAGTTTGGCCCCTTTTTCTTGCCCATTCACCAAGAAAGTGATATGTCCCAGTGATTCTCTGATTCTTAAGCCTGGCATCTGAGATGAGAAGACACATGACACTGAGCTGTTTGAGTTAAGGCCACTGGAGTTGTAGCACTGGAGTGCTGTGCACAAGAAATCCATGTTGCTGAAATCCACTATGTTCCATTTATTTGTTATCCTAGAAAAGCAGACTTACACTGTCAACGAGGCAGATGGAGGTTTGAAAGTCATTGGCTTATTGGTTGTGTTTAAAGCCACTGGACTAGATGAGGTGATCTAAGGGAGATGATAATCTAAAATTGTTTTTTTTTTAATGTGGACAAATGAGCTCAAAGAAACAAAACAAATCAGCACACAAAAATTGCCCTAAATTAAGAAGTTCTAGGAAGTATATGGGTAAAAGAACATTAATTTTCGTTTCCATAACATTTGAGTTATATTTCAGAAACTGGCAAATGAGTACTTTAAATAAGCATTTAAGAAATATTTGTTCTTGATTTATATGCCAATCAGACAAAATGTGAAGGCCTTACTCAGATTAAATATCACCATGAGAGAGAAATTTCTGATAATTTTTCAAGTTTTAACAAGGTAACTGAAATTGGAGAAAGTTATCACTTGGAATGAGTTGATCTATCCCATCCTAAAATATGTCACTTGCTTTATAACATAATAAATATGATTTTAAATTGTATCATTTCCTGGTATAAATTTCTATCATAAAATGTATGAAGCTTTCTTTTAATTAGATGAAATAAGGCATTTCTAATTTGATGATAAATGTTGCTTTAAAGTGCATATGACATAGCACTGGTGGTAATTTGTTAAATTATTATGAAAATTTTATACTTCTACAGTAATTTGCTTTTTATTTAGGGTAAGAGTTCTGTCATAAACTCCCCATTCACTCTCCAAATCCACTCTTTCTTCTCTCACACACATACTTGTGTTTTCCCTAATCATGAGGGTCCCAAACAAATCATAGTCAAGGTAGGTTGGTGGGGTTAGTAGAAAACTATTCTTGAACCAAACACATCTCTTTAGAATTTTCATGCTACATTATTTCCTCTTGAGTATGTTTTCAACTATGGTTTTAAATTTTATTATTATTAATTAGTATGCCTCTTTAAGGCATTCCCTCCCTTTAATCATTTTTATAACATAGATTGGATTCTTTTTATTTCTTTATTTCCATGCAGTTTATATTAAAGTCCCTGGCATAATACTAAAATGTGGTTTTATACTGCTATAATGCATCCTGTCCAAATCTATTTGACTAAAGTCATGGCTTGCCTCAATCCTTGCTCTCACATACAAAATTATCATAGATATTTCATTAAGGTAAGGAGAGATTTGGGGGTGACCCTTATGAATTGTATATTTTCAGCTATTCAACTATTTAGCAACAATTGTAATTGCTATTTTTAGGCTTTTACTATGCTTCATATGTTATTGTAAAAGCAGCGTATTATTTAATCCTCACATAACCATATTAGGTAGGTTCTGGTAATATTTTCTTTTAATAGGCAAAGGAGATAGCTAAGTAACTGGCCCAATGTTATGCAGTTAGTAAATGTGGAGCCAGGATTGAAACCTTTTTCTGTCTCATGCTAAAGCCTGAATGCCTAACTCTATTAATTACAGCCCCTTATTAGTTGGAGTAGTCTAAGAGTTCCACGAAACAACCTCCAAATCTCAGTTACTTAGCAAAGTAAAATTTCATTTCTAGCTCATATCACAGTTCAATTAAATGACCAGCATTCAACATTTCAGGCTCCATCTATCTAGTGTCTTTGCCTTCCCCTAGAACTGCACAGTTCAACATGGTAGCCATTAGCCATACGTAGATATTAATTGAAATGAAAAATTCAGCTCCTCAGCTGCAGAAGCCACATTTGAAGTGTTCAGTAGCCTCATTTGCCTACTAACTATTTTATTGGTGTGTAAAGATGTAAAACATTTCCATCATCACAAAAATCTAGCTGGACACTCTGTAGAGCCGCTGGGTCTTCCACTAGGAACTCTGTTTCAAGCCTGCAGATGAGAAAGAGAGAGCATGGGAGATTGGTAGGGGGATTTTTGTGAGCCAGGCTGAGTCCAGTATATCACGTCTGTTCACTCTCCATTGGCCAGAATGCAAATAAATGGCTGCATCTAAATAAAAGAGAAACTGGGAAATGCAATCAAGCTATGTGCACAAGAGCAAAAGGGAAATGGCTGGTGAACAACCAACCAGGTTCTGTCTCATAGTTACACTAAATATCTCTCTTCTTCAAGCATTCACTGAATACTTACTATATATCCCTCTCTAAGCATTTGAAGTGCAGTTTAAATCCCTCACAAGACATTGATAAAGGTTAGATTATTGTTTAGATAATGATTACTGTCTTTCCCCTTACCACCTCATGAGGGGGAGTTTTCTTCCACATCTCCTTGATGTTGGGCTTGGCATATGACTTGGTTTGGCCAATAAAATGTGAGCTGAAATGACATTGTTGTATCGAACTTGAGTCATTAAAAAACAGTACATTTCACTCTTCAATCCCCTGGAAGCTTGAGAACTCTACTATGAGAAAAACGTGTCTCCAGGTAATCACTGTCCTTCTAACCCAGGTCCCAGAAGGCTGCATATGGAACTGACCTGGACTTAATCTACAAGATAGATACCCCCAGCTAACCTGCAAACTCACAGAGTGATGAGTGAGAAAATAATGCTTCTTCTTCTATGCCTATGTGATTTAGTGATTCTGCTATGCAACAAAAGTTAATGTAATTTTTTAAAGCAGAAGCTATTGTAAAGAAACTGAGACCAAGAATGGTTAAGTAAAGCATCCTAATTCACATGATTATAGAACAAAAGAACTGGGACTCAAACTAAGGCCCTCTGATTTCAATACACATATTTTTAACTGTTATGCCATGCTGTCTCCAAGTAAGCATATTATTAATATTATTATCAGGTACAAGAACATATTATGTAGAAAATGCCAGGGTTGTTCAATGCTGCTTTTCAACATTTCTGTTATTAATAGTTTAATTTTCTCACTGTGCTCTTTAAGCTCTCTATCTATAAACCTGTTTTATATGTGTGTGTCTGTACATGTACATGCAAGTAACAACGAATAAAATTTTGAAATTTTATAAAGAACATAATTTCGGCCGGGCGCAGTGGCTCACGTCTGTAATCTCAGCACTTTGGGAGGCCGAGGTGGGTGGGTCACCTGAGGTCAGGAGTTCGAGACCAGCCTGATCAACATGGCAAAACCCTGTCTCTACTAAAAATACAAAAATTAGCTGGGCGTGATGGTGGGTGCTTGTAATCCCAGCTACTTGGGAGGCTGAGGTAGGAGAATTGCTTGAACCCAGGAGATGGAGGTTGCAATGAGCTGAGATCGCACCATTGCACTCCAGCCTGGGCGACAAGAGCAAGACTTTGTCTCAATAAATAAATAAATTAATTAGATAATTTGTTCAGGTGAATTGTTAGACTACTTTCCAATAAGTTCCTTTTTTAGGTAAGTCGTTTCTTCAATAGGTGATCTTTATGGACAACATTGTAGCAAAGGTAAATGAATACACTACAGAAGATCAGGTGGGTATTCATCCAAGTTAGGTTTGAACAATGATACCAAAAAAATTGGCTTCTTTTGGTGAGATCCCAAGAGAGATACTTTTAAGAATGCTCATGTTTCCATGTGCATAAGCAAGCTTTGCTATTACTTAAGTGGCATATGGCTGTGAAATCAGAGATCGGATCTTGCTAGGCTGCCAGGAGTACGTGTGGACACTGAAAATATGAAAAATCAATAAATGAGCAAGATACGAGGAAACCTTGTGGTTGAGAGAGTGTTAGCATAGTTTGTGAAGTGCTAGTATAGTTGAGAAGTGTTGACTATTGAACTAGCTTGTTGCACAGTTACAATATGTAAAACATATTCAAAGAGTATAAAACGGGTTTAACACATCTAAAATTATCCTATTTCTGTGTGCGCTTCCCTTTGTGTGACTTTTTTTCTTTTTGAATATTGTTGTCATTTTAGGTTAATAGTATGGTTTTATAGTCATTGAAGCCAGTAAAAATTTAATAAAATAAAAATTGAACATTTACCTGATGTGACTGCAATTTGCTATTCAAAGTCTGGTCCACGGACCAGCAGCATTGGCATCAACAAGGAGACTATTAGAAATGTATAATGACTGGCCCCACCCAAGCCCGACTGAATTAAAATATTTGTTTTAACAAGGTTTTAAATTTTAACGAGAGAGAATAACAGAGAAAATGTAAAGTTATTGTCTAGAAGCCACCAAATTGCAATCTTATTATTAACCAGGTTGATTTTTTTAAATACAAGGAAATAGATTATTTACTGAAATAAAATGGAAAATAAGATGAGAGGGAACCCAGATACCAGCTATTTTATCATTTAATATATATCTGACTTGCAGTTAATGTCCAGAGCAGTGTGAAGAAAGATTTATTTTTAATGGTCAAAATAGATGAGAAGATGTAGTAAGCCCACTACTATTTTTCAGTTGATAATTCTATTCTCAAATGAGCATATTTTTGGAATTTAATGCATTAAAAAGGGAAATATTACAAACTTAGACTAGAACCTTTAATCAAAGCGTAATTAGCAAATACAATAGCTTTGGAAATAAGAACAGAATGAACATTAATATCAATAGCGTGCTAATTGTCTTTCCTTTCTGTTGACTTTAGGAAGATTTGGGCAGTAATCTAAGAATGAGACTTAGTGCTGCTATTTGATGCCTTAATTTCATATCTTTACAATAAGCCAAAAATATATTTGTTCAAATAACATTCAATTTAAAATTGATATTAATTTACATAAATTTTGATAGGATTCATGTCTGGTGAGATATCTATGGTGAATATGCTGCCAAAAATGCTAAGTATAATAGACACTATGATGAAGTCCTTGAACATTTTCTTTTGGAGAGGATTTTTATGAAACTAGTTGTCATGTCTGTGTTCAAATAGATTTTAATTTATTGTTTAATTAAATATAATTAATTACAATTCAGTAATTAATTACTAAATTAATTATTATTGAGTCAAAGAATCCTCTGTCAAATAACTTCTTAATTTATGTTGTTGTCTTTTTTTCTCTTATTTTGATGGGCCAGTATAAGGGACATGAGTCATGTTATTCTAAATGTGTGTGTGTGTGTGTGCGTGCACAAAGCTTTGCATTTGATCCAACATCATGCTCAGTGTTGTTCGTCAGTATTGTGACTTCTGATATGTACTTTTTTCTGTGTTTTAATTTCTATGATCATTAATATTCAGTGACTGAAGAAGTTATCCTTTATGGACACACTCTGAAGGAAGAGTGTGACCTACTGATGTTTCCAAAATGAGCATGTATTTGGAAATTTGGCAGCTTTTCACAAAGCCAGTCACTACTTGATATAATTTGTCCAAACTTGGAGGCTGCCTGGGCAACTGTGTTCCTCAATATCTAATTCCTAGTATCAGAGACCACCTTTCATCTTCTTCAGTGCCATCAGCCTCCCAACATCATGATTTTAAGGATACAGGAAAGCCACCTTACTTTCAGGAAGATTCTCTACTGCTTACCAATAGATAGAAGTTTTTTTTTTCTTTCAATTATTTGACATTTTGTCTTTTATAATACATCTATTTAAAACTTTATATAATTAGGAACGAACCTTAAAATGACAAATGTAATTATTAATAATCACATGTATAGCATCTAAAATCATTTTGGTTACTACAATTTGTGAAACATTGACTTCTGTTTTGGAGAGTTATTTTTCCGAGAAAAAAAGTTGCGTAGAATAGCTTGAGAGCTCAATGGACTGAATGAGCTAAATGCTCCTTGTGAGTTGAAGTTGGGGGGGGGCTAAATCCAATGACAAGTGTCATTGGAAAAAATGTCCAAGGACAAGTGTCATCTAGAAAAGCAGAGGAATATTTGAGATGCACACACAGAAACAGGGGAGAAGTCAATGTGAAAAAGGAGGAAGAGATTGGACTGATGCATCCTCAAGCCAGCAAATGTCAAGAATTGCTAGCAGCCACCAGAAACTGAAAGAGACAAGGAAGGACACTTCCCTAGAGTGTCCCTCTTTGGAGGGACCATGACCCTGCCAAGCCCCTTGGTTTTAGATTTCTGGCCTCCAGATCTGTGATAGGATAATTTTCTGTTTTTTTAAGCCACTGAGTTTGTGGTCATTTATCATGTCAATCCTAGGAAACTAATACACTGTTGTAGCAATAGATTCCCAAATCCAATGAGTTAACAAAATATATGTTTATTGCTTATTCACATCATAATCTGACGTCTTGACAGGTAGGACTCTGCTCCATGCAGTCATTCACCGACCCAGGTTATGTCCACCAGGTGGTCCTGCCATTCTCAAGAACTGGCTTCTAACAGCTCTGCAAAAGGGAAAAAAGAGAATAGATGATCATACAGATTTTTTTTGATCATGTGTGAAAGTGGCATACATCACTTTTACTCACAGGCATACTCAGATGGCTAGGATTCAATCATAGAAACTCAAACTAATCAAAATGATGTATGAAAAAATGTACTCTTCTTGAAAGCCAAGAAAGGTGTTTTGGTGAACACATAGCATTTTCTCTGCCAAAGTCTGTACTTCCAATATGAAATATCTACTTCACTCTTACTTCTACACACAGAAAACACTAATGACCTCTCCAATGAGGTGCAAAAATTCATTCAGTCACTGCCTCCAACTCAAAGTCTAGAATCTTCCGACAATGTGTTGTCTTTTTCATTGGGTCAGCATCCTATAACCTGAAAATTCTTTTTATCTGGTCCTATCCCCAAAACCCAATAGCACGACAACATTGTCATGTGAAAAGGTAAAGAATGGGCTCCATGTAACAGACACTGGTATGGAAAAATTCTAAAACTTGCTTGGTGAACATCGTAAGGACTATGTATTTTGGAAGAGGGAGAAGTTTATTGATTAGATGCTAATTCCAATCTCTGCAAGAAACTCTCCTAGAGGGTGCCTGGCTCTGCCTTCTCTGAGGACTGCACAGGTTTTGCAGCCTGGCTCTTAGTCTGCTAATGGTTAACATTACCCCCAAATCCTCCAGTGTTTTAGACTGAGCTTATGATTTCCTTTATTAAAAAAATAGTTTTGTACAAACAGTATCTTCTAATCTATCTTTCTTGCCATTTACATGGCCTAGTAGCCATACCTAAAGTTCTTTCTCGGATATAGTTCACAAATATACTCATTCTTTTAATTCCTCATTCACGTCTCTGACTCTATGCTTAATGCCAGCTCTTTTGAGGCTATCAGGAATTTTAGGAAGGATGGATCCCTGATCTGAATTTGGGCACAAAGCTGAGTCACTTTGTTCAACTGAAAAGTTTCACTGGGTCAGAGACTTTCCTCAATTTTATTTCTTACTCTTTGGGATCTAGAAGGGGTTAGCAAGGCTCAAAAATTCTAGATTCTCATCCTCATTTATTTCTGCTTGCAAATTTAGCCACTTTTTTCTTAGTCTATCTCTTTCTTACAACATATTACCAAACACAACAGAAGCAACCAACCTATACATTGATGGCTTTGTTTTCTAACCTCTTCCCTTAGATCAAGTTCAGCAGGCACAGGCTATAGGTGATAGTTTACCAAATGTGTTCAATGAACACTCTGATGCCTGTCATGAGTCATGTCACAGTCAATGTAAGTTGCCCCACCTAATCAATTCAAGACCTAGCCTTCTCCCGTCTTCAGCATGTAGCTCCAGGAGAATGCAGGAGAGTAGTAGTGAGAATGCAGGATTGTGGAAGAAGCTTTCTGGCTGAGTCTGGGAATAGTATACACCAATTATACCCAAATTCTAGTAGCCAGAATGCAGAGATATGAAATGTGAAAACAGGATAGGCTAGGCATTATAGTCTTCTTGTATGCCCAGGAAAATGGCATGGTTTGGGGAAGCACATAACATTGTTTCAAACCTAGGCTCCAGAAATCCCTTTTCTTTTTCTCTGTAGCTAAACAGTCTAAGGTAGTTCCAGTTCAGAGACTGGGGCTAGAAAAGAGTCATGATCAATTCATTCAGACATTCAGAGACCAGGCTGCCAGAAGCCATGTTATCTTCCAGGACACCCTAGGCTTTGATATTCAGCCAACAGATAGTAAAAGAGAAGGGAGGAGGCATGCTCATTTTTCAAATATCTGGACCATTAAATAATATACTTTGCTTCCAGCCATTTTATCCTATTAAAAACTAATCATACAGCCCCATTTTGATGCAAATGGAACCTAGAAATGAAGTCCTGAAATGAGTGCCTGCTTCCTAGCAATTATTCCATACGATGGAAGGAGGAGTATTTGAGGAGGGACAGACAAAGGGCCAAAAGTGCCTAAACATGAGTGAAGTTTCAAGAAAGGAGAAGACAGCAAGGCTGACAGGCTTGCCCACTTTATATTTTTGGCTAGGATTTGTGATTGATTCTTACAAAAGTAATATATTTTAGTCATTATTTAAGGCTGTGATTACATGGATTAGTGACATCAATACATTTAATTTAATTATTTATTTAATTCGCTAATGTTTTTATAATCATATTGCCTCACTGTTTAGATGAATGGGTGATTTGCCTCATCAGTTAGCCATGGGTGTGCCTTCTGGTGACCTGGGTGTAAGTGCACATGGCAATAGTGTGGCCTTTTTAGACCACACAGTGAATCATTTTTTCTTTGCATTTTATTTTGTAAAATGTAAATAATGATGAGCCTTTTCTGGGACTGAGACTAAGATTCCCAGCAGCAGTAAATACCAGCAACAGTGGCAATTTCCACTTAAAAAAACCCCACAAGGTTAGCCCATGGTCTTAACTTCATTGGTAAACATAGCACCTAATGTCCAAGGCAAGCAGAAAGCTTGATGATTCATCTGCCTTAGCCACCCAACCAGCTAAATTGTATATTTTCCAAGAGTCATATCTATTTTTAAGAAATTATTTTGTATACAGTTGAAATATTGCAGAATGAAATAAAGTTGTTGTTTGAGTTGTTGGGAAGCTTTATTATAGAACATTTCCAAAAAGCATTCTGTAGAATTTGTTGAGGATAAAATGATTGTAAAGGTTTGGGAAAGTATATAAAAGCATGAAAAAATAAATCACCTAAAGGATTCTACACTTTTCTTTCCAAGTATTTTTAATTTCTTACTTCATTTTAAGGGAACATAAAATTATATTTATCAAAAATAGGGAAGAGTTGTGGGTTAAGCAGAAAAATGATGAGAAATTCCAACCAGGAGCTCTCCTCTGCTGCCCATAGTAGTAGCAGACACTGTTGACGCTTCATGCTCCATCCACAGCTTTTCTGTGTTCACCTGCACTTTCAGTAGACAGTGCCCAGCAGCTTTATAGCTTGCCATGCCACACACATGCATTCCTTTGACTCTGCATGAGGATTTCTCTTAGAGATACAGAAGCTTGCTCAGTCCAGTGCCAAGGCCACCTAAAGTGCTAGGGGTTTAATGCTCCCAGGTAAAACTCTGATTCGATGAGGCATGGACATCAATGAATAAATATATAGCCAGCTTTCTATCTTTTTTTTTTTAAGGGTAGTTTTGAAATACCACACAGTTCCTCAGAGAATTTCAAATGTGATTGAATTTCAGTTTCCACAGCTAAACCTACACGTTGATGACTTTTCTCCCCTTCTCTAAATCATCTTCCCTACTTTATTCATTGTGCTTTCTTGGAGCACTTTCATATACGCCACTTGTACTTTATCCTTATTTCAGTGTGTGCTTTGTGGGGAGCACAAAATAGGATACCCACCAAAGAAAAAGCTTGGCCATATATGAAAATATCTACAGATATATCTGTTAATGTATCCATTTCTTTCTCCATGTCTGTCTGTCCTGTAAATTGTTTAAGACAATTTCTTAGCTTAACTGATTTCTTAAATGATCAACTTCTAGTGCCAATCATGTTGGATAAGGTTTTGTTCAAAGGCTTTGTGAGATGCAGATGGGCAAAATGACTAAATACTCAGGTTCTGAATTCATATCCTAGCCCTGCTATTCTTAGGAAATATAATTTTCGACAAATTACTTATCCTTTCTGGACACAATTTATATTTGTAAAATGAAAAATAACTAATGATTGGCTCTAGTTATTAGTTTATGTTATCATGAAGATTAAACTGGCTAATGCATGCAAAAATACTAGTACTATTTAGTTTGTAAATTGCAGAGAGTAGATTGTTAGTTTTGACTTCTGAAGATGCCTTGAGCCTCCCAAAATGCATATTGACTTACGTATATCAGATGGATCTTTCAGAGCCTGTGGTACATGTCATAGCATTTTAGGACAGCAATCAGCTTTAAATTCTAGGGAGACATTTGATTAAAAACACCCGATGAAATGAATGTCTGTGGGCAATTAATTATATCCTCTTTTTGAAATCTAACAGGATATTGTGGGATGGCCCCTGATAGGCCTAAAATTCATTCTTCTTTCCTTTTTTTTTTCTCTTTTTTAAATCCTCTCATTCTATATTTTATTTTCTGGTCAGTGTGAGAGTCAATATATTTGACTTCCTTCTCAACTTCTAGGTTTTATAATTTACTGACATTGATAAGTGTATTTGTTGTAGTTTTGTTTTTTAAAACTATGCATAAACAACATGAGACATTCATTTCGTTTGGCTAGTGAATCTCTGCTGTTGGTTTAAACCAAGTATAATCACCAGCAAACCCAATTTAGCTCCAAGTCTCTGCAAACTTTTGGATATTGTGCTGAGCAGATTTAGTGCAAATTCTATAGCATGCTGTTTTTTATGTCACATGAACATTTTCTATGGGATCCTCAGACTTATTTCAAAATGATAATGTCCTTGATCTCAAGGTATCTCAAATGAAGAGAACTTTTATGGATTAACATATAAAAGAACGTGGTTATATAAAGCCGAAAAAATCACCATCTATTTTGGATGAAGCATTTATAGCTCATTTTATGCAAGCACTGATAGGAAAGTGCTAAAGTACAAGCACTAATCCAGGAGTGGTTTTGCTGCATAGTAGAAATGTGCTAGTGAGAAAAAAATTAGGGGCAGAAAGATTAGCTTGCTTTCTTTTGTATTTCTTAGTCATGGAAACCTGTATTAAGAAAACAGATTTCAGGAGCCTTTGAACAAGAAGAGAGAGGAAGAATGACATCACTGAACAAGAGAGATGGCGAGCAGAGTTTCCTGAATGCTGTGAGCAGAACAATTGGACAGATGAGGGAAGTCTCTGACAATCCAGTGGAATCACGCAGTGTGTTTAAGTAAAGCTCCCTTTGCTCAAAATAAATTTTAAAAGGAAATTAAATTCTAACCACGTCTTAGGCATAAAATGACCCTCTTTTCTCATCTAGCCTCATTCTCTGAAGGTATACAAGAATGTTTCAGGTACCTGCAAAATTGAAAGAGCCGACTATACTTTCCTTGTCTATTACATGTTGATTTTTACACAAAAATAAGAAAAGAAAGCCTTCAAATTATCACAACATTTCAGTTAGTAGATTTTGATAGTCCTTGGGTGGGATATTTGGGAACAGAAAGTAGACAGTTTTTCTTCAGGACGATTACAGCCCAGAGCAGCTAAGTTCTTTTCAAAATTTCAAAATGCTGGATTGCTTTAGGTAAGTTATCTAAGCTACCAATTATGTTTTAAATGTAATAAAAGCCAATCCTTCTACTCTTGGAGGCAGAGATGCTATAGCTTGTTTAAAAGTTCTTGCCTTATTAACGAATGCTAATTATGAGTAATGGAAGTCAAATTAGTTTTCATTTCTCGAATAGCTGTACTGTATTTGCAAAGAATTTTAGAGAAATTGAATTAATTTAAGTTTGTTTTAATTATAATTTGTTTTCATAACAGCCAACTGACAGGTGATACTTGCACTTGCTTGAATTACATCCACAGTTAATGTTTTCATGTTTGTAGCTGTATAAATTATTTTAGCTCAATGATAATATTTAGTCATAAAATAAAACATATAAATACTTTTAAAACAGACTGAAGTTGTTTATTCCCTAAATAGATTATTACCTATTGGGCATGCACTTAACATCTGTGATATCTAATATAAAATCCAAATTACCTTGAATACTACTGCTACATTTCATAAAGAGCTTACATTTTCCTCTTGTGAATCAGATTGTCTCATTTAACAAATAAAAATAAAGAATGCCACTATATTTTCCCCTACCTCACTGTTCCTTCAATTGTTATGTTATATATATTTACTTTCAAAAGTGGTAGAACCTTAAAAAAAAAAAAGGAAATTTACTTTTCTGGTCAACTCACCATAAAGCTACCCGGGGGTAGATATGCCTTATCCTAGATTTAAAAATAGAGTCTCTCTTTGGGAGGCCCAGGTGGGAGGATGGCTTGAGCCCAGGAGTCTGAGGTTATAATAAGCTATGATCACACCTCTGCACTCCAGCCTGGATGACAAAATTAATTAAAATAACAATAAAGAGTCTCTCATTGGATACACTATGAATGCTTATAGATCTAGTTCCAGCTCTGTTCAGGTGAAATGCAGTGGAGAAAGTAGAAAGAAGTGTAATTATCGTGAGGGCATATTACATGCTTAGAACTAGTAATCTGAAAGGTACTTTGCTTCTTCTTAAACTCCCCTGGAAGCAGCGTCTCATGGAAAGAAAAAATGAAACCTTAGGTTACAGGAATTAGAGGGAGATACCTGGTTAGAGATTGTGGGATAAATCAACACTCATCTTCCTTGAAGTTTAAGTAGTATTTCTGGGGTGTCTAGGTATTTTTCTCAATCAACATTTAATGTTTAACCCATTTCTATATCAAACTGGAAGATGCTTACAAAGACTCAATCTTCATCAGGGGACTCTAACTGATTTCTAATTCTAGTACTGTATAATAAAATCGCAATTCTGTCACATATTAACTATATGATCTTGGGTGGGCCTTGACTTACTAATCTATGATACTAGACTTGATTATTTTTAACTAGAGTTAACACTTCTTGCTGAATTAGAGTCTCAACATGAATGAGTTTTTTAGATGAATTACATTGACATTTATATCAACTTATCTTTGGGTTCTCTTTTTGTTTTTTTCATGTCATTATTTCATCTACCCATTTTAAGATGTTACCTTGATCAGATGTGTGAATACAGAGTTGATAAAAATATTGTGAAATTTGCTTTTCCCACAGAGTAGATATTTGGCATGTAATAGGTCTAATAAGCGCTTCTGAAAACTTTGTCCTCCTCCATCTTCTTCTTTTCCTCCTTCATCTTCTCTTGTTTGTTTAACCTCATACTCCTAAATAAGAGATTACCAGCAGGTCAGTTGATTTTATTATTTTTTGCTAAATGTTTATTTACTTATATATTTTTTGTTAGTTTTCCCTGACAAGTAGGAAAGGAGCTCAAATGGAGCTCCTGCTACAGGAGTTTTCTCTTTTGCTTATTGGATCTTTCTTTTGAAAACATTTCATTTCGATCCCTAAATACATTTCAAAATAATAGTACGTAAAAGAAATTGTAAACCATTAACTGGATAGGCATGTAATATATAAATGCATTACCTATAGACCTGGTATAGTGTATAATACTTTGACTCCAGATGTATACAATATTGCTTAGTAATTGGACATAAACAATTTTTGGAATACTTACAATAGCCAAATAAAAGACATTTCTTATTTCTAATATGGTTTCATTATTTTAAACAGATGGTATATGATAGCATGAAATTCTTGTTCTAGGATTGCTACTTTCCGATCTCAAATGGCTGTTAACAAAATATTTCTTATTATTCCTTAGAAGATAGTTTTAGTCTCGCTCTCCCTGAAGTTTGCTTCTGGCACCTGCAGTGAACATCAAGAATATGTGTTTTTTGAAGACAAGAAATTGATCTCATCAGTCTATGCTGTGGCTCACTGCAGGGTCCTTACTTACAGGGTTGGCTAGACACATTCCCCTATCCATGTGAACACCAAGCTTCAAGAATTCCTGTCTGAGCAGCATTTGACTTTCTCCAGAAGAAGAAGTAGATAATGTTTAAGGACAAGAATAATGGAATCATGATTAACAGTGGATTACTTTAATGAATGAAAACAAAACTTCCTGGAGAAGAGATTTTAATAATGTTTTTGTTTCTAAGTTTCTAAGGCATTTCGGAAATATTAGTGGCACAGCCACTTCCTAGTGAGAATTGTCTTCCCAATAAATGCTCTCTACCCCCTCCATAAAGGCACAGCCCACGGGTTTTATCATCAACTTAATTTCATGAAATATAACAATGTTTAAAATTGTCAAATTTTTTTGTCCACATGTTTTTCCAGGTCTATCAGAATCTTATTTCATTTGAGACAGAAATATGTCTCAAATATATGGCTGTTTCATTAGGGAAAAAAAGGCAATATATTATCATTTTTGGATTTCTTTATGATTGCAAAATTGAATAGAGAGCTGAAATTATAATCTGGGAATTCTGCCAAAATCCTATTCTTGAGACAAATATCTGGGACCTGAGTTATCCCTACTGGTTGCCTTTATTGCTCACATTCATTTCACACTACTTTTCTGCCATATCATTTTTCTTGAATTGATGTATACTTAAAGACACTCTTATGACAGATAAATGTTTCTTTCTTAGTAGCTAGCTTTCAGACGTAGTACTATGTGCTTACACATTCACCTAAAAGCCCATTTATGAAAATAGGCATTCGTAATACATTGGCTACCAGTTTTTTTTTCTTTCTTTTTTTAATGCTACTGCATGTCAGTGGGATATTTACTTTGCTGGAAAAGGTTCTTGAATACTATTGAAGTTTTATCAGTTTCTGTCTGACAAGAAATAGCTTGGGTTGCCTATGAATGGAATGGGCCAATAACCTAGATAAACATCAGATAATATGTGAGCCCTTAAGACACTTTTGAGGTATGATAAAACATGTCAAGGTATGAAGGGAAACTATCTCAGTAACCTTCGAACCACAGAGTATTAGTTTTGAAAGATTAATCTTAATAGATTTTGAATCAATTTATGCCATTTGAACACACAATGAGACAGCAAGGTGCTTCTCTATTCTATTTATACTTCCTGAAGGTTAACTTTCAAAATGTGTGTGTACTTTGCATTTGGAGAGCTGTCAGATGATTTTTAAGACTAAAAAACAGATTAGATTTTGGGATTGTATTTCCTGTCCCCACAGAGAGTTTACAGTTGAGCAGAAAGTTGAGTTTTATATGTAAAAGTGAAATAAATTTTACGTTTTTATTTAATAGCTTTTGGAAAGGTAAGTAACACAGATTGCATTAGCTAAGCCACAGGTAGAAAAATAATTCTTTAAAGTATTTAAATACATCTTAAAAATGCTATACTCCCACATTACATTGGGTGTACAATTTAAAATACATGATTTTTAAGTCATGAAAAATATTCTGGGGCACATATTTTTACAGAAATTCTTGAGTTCAGCTTGTATGTTTTATGCATGAACACTTGCAGTGGCAAGCCAAAATGACTTATTAGAAAGGGTGAACTTTCTGTAAGCACCTGAGCATTTGGGTGATCTATGTTTTTGGAACAGCACTAGCTTAACTAGATGTGAGAGGGTTAGATATTTTGGGAAGTAGGGTCATTAGCATAATGTGGGTTCTTCTGAAGCAGGGGGAATGTAGGTGATCTAAACGCAATCAAGGTCACGAAGCAGCAGCTGATGTTCAAGTCAGCTAACATTCTTTTTGATTTAGGCCACCTTGATAGAAGGATTTTTTTTTTCTTTCAAAATGTGTGTAATGATGCTAAGTCCATTACCAGATTATATAAGGAAAGCGATCATTATACTAGCAAATATGCCTTTGTAGAGCCTATCCTGTGAATGTTTGTGATTTCACACATATGCAATTAAGATAGCAAATAAGCCAGTTTAAAGAAAAGGCAAATTCACTGTCACAGTATGAAGTCAATCTTTTTAGTTCCTAAAATTCCTTTCTAAGCAATGATCCTTAATGACAGTGGATAAGATGTTGTCTTTCCTAAGAGAGAAGCAGTGACAAGATGAGATGGCTATGGCATGATTTGTGACATTTTCTTTCAGGAGCTTTTATAGTTAATAAATAAACCTAATTATAACTCACCCACAAGAAATTCTGACAATATAAACTTGACGACTGCTAAAACTCAGCAGGTTTGTAATGTTTTCCAGCAGCTATTTTGGGCTACTTTATGAAGGGTGTGAAACGAAGATCAGTCAATCAAATCAGGGTGACATTCATTTACAAGACTTGTGAGAAGACTAAAGATAAGGTTTAAAGTGCAGTTCAATTATAAAACTGATTCAGAGAAACGATGTGGGCTAGCCTATTCGTTTTCACTCCTTGTCCTCTAGGTCAGACATGGTTTGATGTGTAAGTCCAAAGCTGCAATTTGCAATTTAAAGAATTACAAATAGAAAATCACAAAGAGTGGAAAATCCCAGTTTTTCACCTCTGCCCTCTGACATCATCGTGAGAAAAACATAATTTATGCCATTACCTTAAGATAATATTGCATGATTACATCTGAGGCTCATACAAAAAAAAATTAAAGATTGATGTAGATATAATATTTGAAAGAAGGGTTCAAAAGTTCCTTGAAGCCTGTCTCAGGTTTATAAAACTTGCTTTAGAGGAAACTCAGCTGTAGGCTATTCTCTAATTTTTTGTTTTTTTTACCTGAAATAGTTTATCTGTAATTCTACACAAGTTTATTTCTACACCCATATCAATTCTTTGAGCCTTTTCTCATAGATCCTCTTTCCCAATCATTTCCATTGCTCTACTCTGGACACATTCCAAGGTTTCCACAACTCTCTTAGTAGTAGAGGCACAAGCACCAATAAGGATCTTTTTAGGAGCCAAGCTGAATGGAATCCCACTTGTTTTTCCCTCTGTTGCAACAACTCTGTGGGACTGCCAAGGAGAAAATAAATATTTGTTACTTTTGGTAATGAAAAAAGTATGTGTGACTCAGCAACACATGGGGAGCAGATGTGTTGAGTAAGAGGCCACTCCTGTGCAACAGACCTGTCACTAAGTGAGGCTATAAATAGAGAAAAATTAGGAGAGAATAAACTGCAACTCTGATTCGGCTCAATCGCGTTTAAACTAGAATTACTAAAGTTTTTGTTTCTGATGTAAGAACAATTCTGCTCTGTATAGATGTCTGGTCAACATGTGCTTAAATAAGCCAGGCAGTCCCTCCACCTCTGCCACCCCACACACAGGCAGTCTGAACAATGGGAGTCCTGGGGATGTTGAAACACATAGAAGTTCAAAGAGTGGATATCTTGCTCTAGAAATTGCTGGATTGGCCTGATTATGTTGACCATCTCTACCGTTTTTGTCCTAGCAGGTGAGAGCTGTAATTTTACCTTGGACTTGCCTGGGTGTTTTTCATAGTGGAGGGTACTGAGCTCCCAGTTGGTAAAGTAAATGCTTGTAAAAGACATGTTCTACTGGATCAAAGTCAGCCCTAGAAAGTTGGCCACATCTCTTCCCAGATAAAATTGTTCAGCCTGGGGGTTGGTAAGAAAGTGGATTTGGATTAATAAATAACTCTAAGAAATCAAATGTGTAGAGTTTACTAAAGAGCTACCACTTGGACAGTAAGTATCCTTTTTGCAGGCGTGAATTTCCTAGAAATAATTCACTTGCAATTTTGCAATATGACTTTTTCAAGCTCATATTAATACTTTGATACTTACATCAGGGAAATTCAATGGAAAATATCTGCTCCTGTGTCTTATAATTTGCCAGATAAATTATCTGTACATATAACGATGGACTAAAAAGAAGGCAGGGCAATTCTAATGGTCCTCGGACAAAGCCAACTATATTATCATCTCTTGAAGTCTAGAAGCCAGCCTTAGTCATCTGTGCATATGACCAAACAATATAATATTGTCTAGAATATAATCTATGCTCACTGTATATTTGTAGGATGACATGAACAATTCTCTCATAACTACCTACCATTAGAATGAGATTTTGACACTCTCTCCCAAAACCTAATTCTAGAATGTTATTGTCTCAAGACAATTCTTGGTTGCTTCACAAGGAAGTTCTCCTTAGACCTATAATTTGAAAGGAAAAAAACTGAGAAGGCTGAATATTAAAATGATATTTTGTTATGGTATCTCATAAGGTATGTTAGTTGTTTTTTTTTTTTTTTTTTTTTTTGAGACGGAGTCTCGCTCTCTCGCCCAGGCTGGAGTGCAGTGGCGTGATCTCCGCTCACTGCAAGCTCCGCCTCCTGGGTTGATGCCATTCTCCTGCGTCAGCCTCCCGAGCAGCTGGGACTACAGGCGCCCGACACCACGCCCAGCTAATTTTTTGTGTTTTTAGTAGAGACGGGAGTTTCACCGTGTTAGCCAGGATGGTCTGGATCTCCTGACCTCGTGATCCGCCCGCCTTGGCCTCCCAAAGTGCTGGGATTACAGGCGTGAGCCACCGCGCCCGGCCCCTCATAAGGTATGTTCTTTTACTTCAAAATAAAAGATAGTATTAAATGAAATAGCTGTGGTGACTACATTGCGATGGAACATATTCACTGTCTGAAGCCAATCAGTAATGGAAACATTACTTTTGTATCTATACTGCAATAAAAAATTGACAATTTTTTTCTACATACCACATACAAAATGCTGATTAACTCTCATGTTATTTAGGTAGGAGTCTCCGCTCCAAGGCAGAATTGATTAGAGTGGCATTCTTTGCTTCTGCCCTCCCCTCTCCTCCTGCTTTTTTCTTTTTTACTTGATTGCCAAGACTGCTTATTCACTGAAAATTACACTTGTGTGAGAATGCCTTACTGATAGACATAGCAGGCACAGATAATTTGCAGAATCACTTAACTAAACTGCATTGCAAAGAAATCTAGCAGCCAACTTTTGTCAATGGCAGACACCTGAGTTATTATCCTAGGAAGAATTCTTGCTCCTCAGGCCTGTGAATGATAGGCGTTTTATACGCTCTTTATCCAAATGCTGTAAAGCTAAGGTCAGTAAACCTTTGGGTGAACTACAGTCAAGAAAAATTTTATTTTCATGTACTTCATGGAAATCAAAACAAAAAAATAATCATTCTTTATAAAAGCAAGTTTCCCTTCTTATGTTTTACTGGTTTTATAGTCCCCAATTTTTCAATCCCCTTCCAATATCTTGAGTTAACTTCCTATCTCCCAGAACCTCACTCTTCTTTCCTCTCTCTTTCCTCATTTATCATAGACACCAAACTATCCTAAATGAATATCTCTTTCTCATAATTTAATAGACAATTCCACTGGCCTTACTTACAAATACCATTTTTTCTTATTACATGGAAAAATAATAATAGGTCTCTCATTGAGTAATAATACAAAATATTTATCCATGTACAAATTACTTACATGCAGTATGGAAACACATTCCACCATAATTATTGCTTATTGACATAAAATGTCAGTTCCAAATCCAAAGTTTCACCTGCAATTTTAATGGTTGTTTTAGTTTTCTCTTAAGAATAAATACCCTGTCTCCTCACTGCTTCATTCTTAGCTCAGTTTTATTTTCAGGTGTTAATCTGTTACTGAATCTTGCTGACATATTCACATGTGCTCTCTGATACCCCCATATTCTGTGGTACATAATATGTGACAACACCAGTTCCCCATCTGTCTTCTGTCTCTTCCCAAACCAAGCCTTGCTCATGTTAAAAATTCTATAACTGTCATCATCTTGGAAATGTCATGACATTCATGGATCAATAAAATCTTTTCCCAGGGAGGATGAGAAATATATGAAAAGAGCTTACTAAATACTAACAATTTCCTTTAGAGGTTCAATGAATGAGTAAGAAATCTGTGTGAGAATAATTTCAGGAAGGGGGTGTTGGATGAATGCAGAAAGGGACTGAGAAGGCGGGTTATAGGAGTGAGAATATGGGGAGAAAGGGAGTTCAATTTCAGTTGCCTGCAAGACTTCTTCATCTTAGAGATTATTTTCCTTAAGGAAGTGCACGTGAAAGGATGAAGAAAGTGCAGAGGCTCTTTCTTCATCAGGGACTGTGAAGTGCAGAGGCTCCTCAGTGGCCACCACGTCTCTGCAGTTTACTAGGCCATACCGAGATATAATGAGGTGCTTTGTATGCGCTGTGCATGAGAGAGAAAATCAGCTCACCAAATGACTTTTTTTTTGTGGGTAATGACGTACAGTCAGGGGGCAGTTTTGTGAATCTGAGGGAACATAAGGATTCTGGAAGGAGTGCTATGTGTCCAGGGAATGGAATAGAAAACAAAAAAGGATTTTGATGTTCGTACTCTGAATGTCACCCTAGAGCAAATAAAGAAGGGGAAGAATTGTGTTATAAAGGCTGTGACATCAGAAGGATGAGCAAAGCAATTTTACAGTTATAGTTAGAAAATCATTAAACGCTGATGTTTAATAGGTAGCTGAAATGAAGAAGGTAAGCAGAATGTCAAGGTCCTTTTAAAGAGCTTAAAGATTACAAAACAAATAAAAGGTTCTGGCAGCTTCTCAGACACTTGCAGGCTGGAGAATTCACAGAGCAACAAGGTATATGGGTTTTTCTCTTTTCCTTTCCTTGAACTCAAACAAAATGTGAACAAAAAGGGTGCAAGTGTGTGCAGCAACAATGTGTCAAATGTGCCTGATGAGATCTTTTAAATTGACACATTTTCTGGACTCAAAATGAAGTATTTTAGCTTATTACTTTCTGTGAATTTCAATACAAACAATTCAGTTAGATGTGTTTTGTCGAAGAAGTAAAAAAGAGTTAAGGTCAATCAAAGTCATAAGGTAGTTCTAAAATTCAACAAGATTTTCTCCAAGAGGCTAAGTTAATATCTTATACTTATGTGCTAAACATTACGAAATACATACTCTCCTACTTATATATTATTGATTAATGATATATAACAAATTAATTTCTAGAGTAAGAAAGAAGTTACAAAACTAATAATCGAACTAAAATTAACTTTGATTTTCTCAGGGTAACATAAATATAGATACAAATTTTGCTTTTCTATCATATGGTAAGTGGCAGTATTTTTATTTTGGAAGAGGGTCTAAAATTTGTAAGTTTTGAAATTTACGTCAATGGAAAGGCTATATCCTATCCCTTGTTTCTTTTTTAAAAATAAAACTGTAAGAAATTATTGCTTAATTTTATTTGAAGCAATAATATAAATTATAAATGAGAATATGTTTATAATTTTATGTAAGACAGAGGCACTTAACTTTGTTAGGTACTTTGGCATATTTTGCCTCTTGATTAATCTGGGAACTACATTTCCAGAATCCCCTTCTGCTTATGAGTCTGGTTAAGAATTGGCAAAAAAAGGAACTTATGCAAAGTTGGGAAGGTGGAGGTTAAACGCTCTGAACGTGGGTGTGAAACTCTCCAAAGGTCATTCTGTGGTTAGATGTCCTTGCAGACAGACACAGGTGGGCCGGCTAAGTTGTAGCTTGTCTTTTCTTTCTCCTGCTAACTGAGCAGGTCTTTTCAATTATTGTCCCCATTAACTAACAGGGTGGGTGCATGGCTACTACCACATGTATAGCTGTGGACTCATGGAGGTGATAGCTGTACAAAATACACAAGTTCTCATAGATTTCCCCATAACCTTCCCCTTGGTGGACCCACTCATGCTTAGAAGTACTTGGCTTAGCAGACTGTTTTGTTAGTGACTCTCTGTGAACCTCTGTCTCCCATATCCAGTCTTTACTTCTCCAGGTTCTCCCACAATTGTGGAATATATATTTGAAAATAAGGTGACCAATATTTGCTTTATTTGAGTCTGAATAAACGTGGACATTTTATTAGCATGTAGATATTTTCTGTATCATTTGCCGTTTTTAGTCTATATTTTAATTTCTCCATCTATCTCAAAGTACTTTGTGATTCTAAATGGCTATACACCAAGATCTTCTTACAGATAGTTTCGTTCACCAAGTTTGTGGCTTTTACTACAATATATGTAGAACTGGATATTTAGAATGTCATCAAAACAAAGTACTTTGTGATTCTAAATGGCTATACACCAAGATCTTCTTACAGATAGTTTTGTCCACCAAGTTTCTGGCTTTTACTACAATATATGTAGAATTGGATATTTAAAATATCATTCTACATGGACAAATTGTATATGATCAGAATTGCTTTGAAGTGAATTGGTGTCACCTTGTAAACCAGGTACTTGTTTTGGGTAAGTTGGAGCCTACTACTATTTTTTTTAAATAACAAATGGAGCAATTAATTAGGCAATACTGATCAAAATTCTTAAACACCTATTTGTGCACTAGAAATTCTTCCCTTTTACAAATATGCCATTTGTCTCAAAAGGGAGACATATCTGAGTCATACACAGTCATTTTACTTAAATTTTGTGAAATTTACTGTTATCTTTGTCACCTGTGCATTCCATGAACTATATAAAATCTATAACTTTCAAAGTGATAAATTGTGTGTAGGTTTTACCGTACACATGGAGCTCTAACAATACCTAAACTAGAGCATCTTTATTGACAAGAATTTGCTCTCAATCATGTAGGAAAATATACTATTGATGCAACATCACTGGGGTTCCATTTGAATCCTTGTGGTAGTAAGTATCAGTGATTTGACAACTCTAATAGAATTTCTAAGTTCAAAGTTAATGGGATTATTGTATATGTCTGAAAGGCATTTAATAGATTTCATCGTATATCTTAACCACTCTTTTAAAGATACAAAATAGTACATTTTATCTAGCTATGATGAGATGAATGAAAATTTGCTTATTAATGGCCATAAGTGCTTTCAAATTACTTTTCTGTGAATGACCAATGCTATGTAATTCTCTGTGGAGTTGAGCTTCTTTCCTGAGAAATGGGAGAAATAGGAGAAAGATTTGCATTATATTAATAATAAAAGTAAAATTCAGATGCCAGAAGCAGACCTACATGTGATCTAGATATAAAAGTTGCCAAAGACTTTTAAGCTAATTGTGATGGAAATATTAAAAATTGAGACATATATGAACAAAAATCAGTGTAAAAGATAAAAATAGCAATCAATAAGATGTACAAATTAACTCATAATTTAAAAAATATTATATAGAACTGAATAACTCAAGAGATGAGTTTAATAGTCAATTGCACAAAGCAAAAGGCAGGATGAATTAATTCAAAGATGAGTCAATAGAAAATACTGAATGCAGAGAAAACAGAATAGAAAGCAAAATAAAAAAAAATAATAGCATAAGAGACACATGGACATATTAAAAGCCTTAATATAATTATAATTGGAATTCCGGAAAGAGAGATTAGTCTCTTTCTGTGTCAGAGGCAATATTCAGAGAACAAACAATAAAGAATTTTCCAGATTTGGTGAAAGATATTAACCTATTCCAAAAACTTAGCAAATCCCAGGCAGGACAAATACAAAGAAAACCATACCAAGATCCATCATAGTAAAATTGTTGAGAATCAAAGGCACAGAAGAGAGAAACATTCAGAAAAACAAACAAAAAAGGACGTGGCTTTCAAAGGAACACTAGACTGATAGCTGATGTCTTAACATAAATTATTCAAATCAGAAAAAATTTAAATGATATTTCTAGAAAAAACTCTCAGCTAAGGTTTCTATCCCAAAATATGTTACTCAATAAACACGGTAAAATAAATTTTGAAACAAATAAAACAGGCAATTTATTATTAGCAGACCAGCACTAATAGACACACTTTTCAAGGGAGAAATGATCTAGATGGAAATGTGGAAGTGCTGTATAAGAGAATAAAGAACACAAGGCAAGAGAAACATACAGGCAAATATTAAATTCTACAGACTACTGAAAAATAATAGTAATATCTTGTGGGTTAAATTATATGTAGAACTAAAAAGCATGATTCTAATAATATAAAAGATAAGAAAGGTCAATATAATTTACAAGTACTGTGTTTCCAGGTAGTATCAAGAAAGTAGTAGGAATACAAATTTTATTAGATTATAATAAGTCAATGATTTATGTTGTAGTATCTAGCATATACGCTATATGAGTAGTAAAAAACAAAACCCAAATAATCACACTACTTGAAAGAAACAAAAGAACAAATAGAAATATTTGATCTTATCCAAAAGAAGTTAAGAAAGCAAAAGGAAACATAAAGTTGTTGAACTAAACACAAAACAAATAATTAAGTGTGTAGATATAGACCAACATGTAATTATATTTTATGTAGATGGATGACATAGTCTAAATAAAGACTGTTCAGGTTGGATTAAAAAAAATGACTGTAGTATTCTTATAAGAGAAACATTCTTTTTTTTTAAATCAACTTTCATTTTAAGTTCCTGGGTACATGTGCAGGATGTGCAGGTTTGTTACATAGGTAAACGTGTGCCATGGTGATTTGTTGCACAGATCCACCCATTGCCTAGGTATTAAGTCCAGCATCAGTTAGCTATTTTTCCTGATGCTCTTCCTCCCCACTTTCTGCCCAGACAGGCCCCAGTTTGTGTTGTTTCCCAACATGTGTCCATGTGTTCTTATCGTTCAGCTCCCACTTATAAGTGAGAACATGTGGTGTTTGCTTTTCAGTTCCTGCATTAGTTTGCTGAGGATAACTGCTTCCAGCTCCACCCATGTCCCTGCAAAGGACATGGTCTCATACGTTTTATGACTGTGTAGTATTCCGTATTGTATATGTACCACATTTTCTTTATCCAGTCTACCATTGATGGGTATTTGGGTTGATTCCATGTCTTTGCTGTTGGAAATAGTGCTGCAATGAATATAACATGTGCATGTATCTTTATAATAGAATAATTTATATTCCCTTGATTATATACATAGTAATGGGATTGCTAGGTCAAATAGTATTTCTGTTTCTAGAACTTTGATCTTTGAGGAGTCACCACACTGTCTTCCATAATGGTTAAACTATTTTACATTCCTACTGACAGTGTAAAAGCATTCGTTTTTCTCTGCAACTTTGCCAGCATCTGTTATTTCTTGATTTTTTAATAGTCACCATTCTGACTGGCATGAGATGGTATCTCATTGTGGTTTTGATTTGCATTAAGATAAACATCCTTAATTTAAGAACACAGAGAAGTTAAAATAACCAAATGCAAAAAAAAAGTATCATAAAAATCCTAAACAAAATTAAGTAGGTCTAGCAATACTATCAGACAATCTTAAAAGCAAGAGTTGGTAGAGCTGAGGAGAGATATTCATAACAATATAGGGGCTAATCCAACAAGAAAATATCACAGTCTTAAATCTGTACATTACCAAAAACATATTTTCAAAACTTACAAAAGTCGACAAAACTAAGAGGATAAATTAGCAAATCTACTATTATATTGGGAGATGTTAACATACCTCTCTCAATGGCTAATAAGGCAAAAAATATTAAGCATATAGCATGCTGAGCAACACAATTAACAAATTTATCCTGATTGACAGACATATATAGAAAGCTGCAATGAATAATGACAGAATTCACATTTTTTTCAAACACACATGAAACATTTACCAAAATTGTCCATTTGCTGCCACAAACAAAACCTCAATGAATTTGAAAAGATTAAGATAACACAGATGATGTTATATGACCATGATCATATTACTAGAATAAATAACAAGAAGACAACTAGAAAAACTCCCTGGAAATCATACGATATACTTGTAAATAATTCATGAGTCAAAGAGAACTTAAATTCAGAAATGTAAAGTATTTTGAGCTGAATATGAATGATGACATAGCATCATAAAACTTATGAGATGTAGATAAAACAGAACTCAGAGGTAAATTGATAGCCTTACACCTAGGCAAGCAGTAGCACTTCAAAGGTAAGGAAAGACCTAATAAACATAAGAGCAGAGGACAATAAAATATCTCATGCCCTTTCTGTTTCACTATCCACTACCTGCATCTGCCAAGAATCACTACTCTTCTAACATTATATGCTAGTTTTGTCTGTTTTTGAAATTTATAGCAAATGGGATACCATATTTACTTATGTGCTTATGACTTCTTTGCTCAATATTATGTTCATTAGATTCATCCATGCTTCTGTAATGCCTCTGTAGCAGTATCAACATGATAAATTAAAATCATATTCTTTTCTAATGCTCATTCTTGAATTCCTAGGATGCTCTCAGTTCAGTTGTAATGTACTCTTTTGTACACTGAATCAGGTATTTTTTCAAATGTTATTTTAGTTTTGGGGGTACAGGTTGTCAAATTGCATGTCATTAGTGTAAATAACATGTCACTGGGGTCTGGTGATTTCATCACTCAGGTAGTGAGCATAGTACCCGATAGGTAGTTTTTTGACCCTCACCTTCCTCCCATCCTCCATCCTCAAGTAGCCCCCATTGTTTATTGTTCCCTTCTTTGTCTCACATGTACTCAATGTTTAGCTACCACTTATAAGTGAGAACTTGAGGGATCTGGTTTCTGTTCTCACATTAATTTGCTTAGGATGATGTCACCAGCTGCATCTATGTTGCTGCAAAGGACACGATTTCATTTTTTGTGTGGCTGCATAGTATGGCATCTACATGACATGCAATTGACAACCTGTACCCCCAAAACTAAAATAACATTTGAAAAAATACCTGATTCTTTCAGTGTACAAAAGAGTACGTTACAAAAGAGTACATAGTATGGCATAGTGAATATGTACGATGTTTTCTTTATCCAGTCCACCATTGATGGGCATCTAGGTTGAGTCTATATCTCTGCTATTGTGAATGTGCTGCAGTGAACATATGTGCGCATGTGTCTTTATGGTAGAACGATTTATATTCTTTTGGTATATACCCAGTAATGGGATTGCTGGTTGAATGGTACTTTTGTTCTAAGTTCTTTGAGAAATCTCCGTACTACTTTCTGTAGTGCCTGAACTAATTTACATTCCCACTAGCAGTGTATAAGTGTTTAAAGAATCAGTTTTCTAATATTAAGAATTTTTCTTCCATTTTAAGAAATCATACCTACTTCTCATTCTGCCCTTATGTAATTTTCACATTAATGTAAGGCCCATCGCATAAAATAAATTCTCTCTTGAGTCTCAGGGACACATTTTTAAAGGAGGAGATTATTTGTTAATTTGTGGTTTTGGAGAACCTGTACAGGCACACCTCAGAGATACTGCAAGTTTGGTACCAGACCACCACAGTAGACCAAATATCACAGTAAAGTGAGTTACAAGAGTTTTTTGGATTCCCAGTGCATATAAAAGTTATGATTACACTATACTATAGTCTAAGTGTGAAATAACATATCTGAAAAAACAATGCATATACGAAAAAGTGCTAATAATCATCTGAGCCTTAGGCAAGCTGTAATCGTTTTGCTGGTGGAGGATCCTACGTCAGTGTTGATGGTTGCTGACAAATCAGGATAGTGATTGCTGAAGGATGGAGTGGCTGTGGTCATTTCTTAAAATAACACAACAATGAATTTTGCCATGTAAATGGACTCTACCTTTCTCAAAAGATTTCTCTGTAGCATGTGATGCTGTTTGAAAGCATTTTACTCACAGTAGAACTTTTTTCAAAACTGGAGTCAATCCTCTCAAACCCTGCTGGTGATTTACCGACTAAGTTTATGGAATACTCTAAATCCTTTCTTGTCATTTCAACAACGTTCACAGCATCTTCACCAAGAGTAGATTCCTTCTCAAGAAGCAACTTTCACTGCTCATCCAAAAGAAGCAACTCTTCATCCATTCATGTTTGACCATTAGATTGCAGCAATTCAGTCCCATCTTCAGGCTCCACTTGTAATTCAGTTCTCTTGCTATCTCCACCACATCTGCTGTTACTTCCTCCACTGAAGTCTTGAACCCCTCAGTCATCCGTGAGAATTGGAGACAAAATTATCACAACTGTGAGGTTGCTACAGACATCTAGTGAATAGGGACCAGATACACTGCTCAATATCCCACAGTGTATAGGACAGCTTCTGAAAACAAACAATTATTAGTCCAAATCATCAATGGTAACAAAGTTGAGAAATACTGGTGTAGACCAATTCAATTTCTCTAATGGTTATAGGTCTTTTATGAAATATATTTGCAAGTTGTCCTCTTCTAGTAAGTCTTTTAATTAAAAGTTTATATTCATTGGCTAACTTTGTTCTTAGTTTTTTCTTAGCATTTTAAATCTCTGCTATAATTGTATCACTGTTGCTATTTATTGTTAGTATTGTTCATTTTAGGTGTCTGCATTGGCTAATGCCAGTGCTAAAGGTTTTGTAATCAAACTGGTGCTGTTTTAATATTAATTTTGTACTTTAAGCACCATAGAGTTTGATATTTTGATTTGAATTTCAAATCCATGTTAGGTTCACCACTATTTTGGATTCTCAGATCAGTTCTTTATTCACCCAAATTTCAGGGAAAAGCATAAGCTTACTTATAGTCCCTCTTTACCTACGCGTGTCTACCCTTTTGCTGAAGGCGAGTGTCTCAGCTTTGTGGGAGACTATCACTAATAATCCGTTCCTTTCTCAGACACAGAGTATTAGCTACATCTGGGCATTAAAATCCAAGATCCCTTGTTAAGGAGAAGAATTAACTGTAGCCCACTCCACCCCAGCAAAATTATCAGCTCATGTAGTTCTCCCCTACTTTTCGTTCCTTTTCCAATTTTGGTTTCTGAGGATATCTCACAAGTGTAATTTAAATATTGGCTATGCAGTTAAAATATGCAATAAAATTTTATTCCACATTTGTAGCTATTTGGTAGCAGCTGAGTTTTCAGATTATTTTGATCATCATATTGCTGGAAACAGGAATTATATCATCATTTAAAATAAATATTTGCATTTTCATGAGTTATTTAAAGTACATTTATAATAATTCTGACTCAATTTATATTTGGCATGTTATATGCCATTTCAAGAGGGTTCTTTGATTTTATAATGTATAGCTTCTGTAATAAAATAACACCTATGAAATGTTTGTTGGTGGAAATATTTTTATTAATGTTCTAAAACAAAAAGAGTCATCATCAGGCCCTATTCGTTTTCTTATGTCAAATTAAATATACATGTAAGTTACTTGATGTTGAAGCCTTTGTTTTTTTAACTTGTCTGGAGAAATTCCCATTGTAGTAGGCAACCCCCTTCTGGTTGTGAATTTTGGTCAGTCCTGAAAAATACAAATAATGTCGGCCGGGCGCGGTGGCTCACGCCTGTAATCCCAGCACTTTGGGAGGCAGAGGCGGGCGGATCACGAGGTCAGGAGATCCAGACCATCCTGGCTAACACGGTGAAACCCCGTCTTTATTAAAAATACAAAAAATTAGCCGGTCGTGGTGTCGGGCGCCTGTGGTCCCAGCTACTCGGGAGGCTGAGGCAGGAGAATGGCGTGAACCTGGGAGGGGGAGCTTGCAGTGAGCCGAGATTGTGCCACTGCACTCCAGCCTGGGCGACAGAGCGAGACTCTGTCTCAAAAAAAACAAACAAACAAAAAAACAAATAATGATAAGATATTTTGCTATTCAATGAATTTATTTAGAGATTGAAAAATGAAGTCCTTATATCATTAAGGTTTTTGAGTTACCGGCAACAGAAAATTAGTCACTACCTTAAGAACAAATGAATGAATTTAACTAATGTGTGTTAGCTCAACAGAATAAAGAAAAATCTGAAGTCTTGGAAAATTCAAGATCCTTGGCTGTTTTAGGAATTTGGATTTTAAGAAGTATTGCATAATCTCTGCAGAATTTCCGGGATGAAACAGCTTCAACTGTTTTCTGCCTTTGTTACTCAGGTTGATTGAAATTCTTAGGAGAGAGAGTCAGACTGACCTAACTTTGGTCATATGCCCATCTCTTTTTAGTGGAAGAAGATAAACTTTACTGAAAGTCTCACTAGAATTCATAAGGGTACGAATTTTTGTCTGTTATCACTCAGATATGCTGCCAATTATATTGAATAGTAGAACTACAAACTATTATCCTCATAGAACCATAGCAGTTATTGCTTGCTCACATTTCCGTGGGTTTGCTGGGGTTTGGCTGGTCTTAGCTGAACTCACTCTGGCTTGGCTACAGGCGAGGTGTTGTTTTAGCTCATCTCCACGTGTCTCTCATTATTCTAGGGCCTGTGTGCCACCAGGGGTATCTTCTGTTCATAGCAATGGCTAAAGAACCCTGGAGGCACTGGTTCAAGTACATGTGAAGCTTCCGTGTCATGTCTGCTCACACTCTCATTGATCAAAGCAAATAACACAGCCAATCAACGAGGTAGGGAAGTATAATCTGCTACTGTTGAAAGAACTGCAAAAGATATAAATATAGAGAGGGGGAAGATTGGGAATAAAAACATAATGTAGTCCAGTTTCCTGAAGGGAAATCTGTGTGCTTTAACAAAAGATGGACAAAAAGGTATATTACTGGAAAATAAAAAACCTCATATGTACACTGCAGTGTCTACGACATGTCTTAATAAGTACATTTGGTTACAAAGTGAGTATGGACAAAATTGGGAAAATCAATTTTTATTAACTATATTTTAGAAAAGGAAAACATTTTATTTCTTTTTAGTCACACATAATTTAATTGTATAACACATACAGGTTCCAGTTAAGCCTCTTTGAGTAGGAGAATCTGGTAATAGAATTATCAAAGAACAACTTGGCACAGATAGAGCTGAACCTAGAAGGCATCAGAATACTTTCGCCTTTGTTTTATCCACATGACTTCCTTTATTTTAAAACATTTATACTGAAAAAATTGGATTACACTGTGTATGATTTCAATCATAATGGGGAAAAGGGATGTTATTTATTTTAGGAATCTCTGAGATACAATCTTGAAGTTTCTTCACTCACTAACTTTATCAACCAATTCTCCATTCTGCTTTAGTTTTCTAATTCATAATAACATACAGAAAAATCATGGGGCCATTCTAAAGAAACTGCTTGTGAAAAATGGCAGGTTACATTTAAGGTAATATGTAGATACTTTTCCCTTAAGGGAAGTATTTCAATTAAGTAAGGCAAAGGGAAATAATCTAAGAGTTTAGGTGGGGAGGGATGAACAAGTCAGAAATGTGAAGACTAGCACTAAAGAGTATACCTCTTTAACGAGAAAGCAAAAATCTTACATTCTTACAAATGTATATTCATCTAAATTCACTTACATGCTTATAAATTAAACCCGTGTTAGTTCACTAAACGGTGCTTTAATTGCCTAACTTCTGTATACTTGAGGTGTGTTACCCTTGTTAGAATTGTTCCCTATTGGACTTCTTGTTCACTCACCATTTCCAAAGTGATGGGTTCTTCCTAAAACAATTTCTTAGGGGTCTTCTCCCTTAGTCCACCAATATCTGGAATCTAGACCTAATGTCTAGGAAAGTGCCTAGCACAATTAAATGTGCTCTTTAAATTTTAGACAAAGAAGCAAAGCAGAAAGGAAAGTATCCGTTTACAGTGTACTGTGAAGGGAAAACATATGCCACAAGTGCCCATCTGTGGAGAGTCTGAGTTTCCCCAGGAGTTCACAGCACTGTGCACTGCTAGATGAGAGGACTTGGCAGTAGGTTCTCATTTCAGAGATCCAGAGTTCTTGTTTGTTGTGACTGTCTCCTCTTGGGCTTGTCTGCCTTTTCCTTCTCCTAAGCATGACAGTGATATCAGCTGAATTTCATTCCAACTCTTCTGAAATTGGACAGCTTTGTATTTCCCCCTTGGTTCCAAGGATCAAATTTAAATGCTATTTTAGCCTCTTGCTGCATAGGGAGCCTACAGGATATATTCTGCCTTTGCCATAGAGAACAGGCCTTTCAAACATGTGGTAGAAAACCTAAGGGGGTTGGTTGTACACTGGAATTGGCCAGCCTACCCAGCAGCTTGCCTAGCCCTTGTAGCAAACATGTTAATTCAAGCTTAGTTATGCTAAACCTCAAGGCTCGTTCTTTAAAAATTAAATTGGTACTTCCACACAATTATTGGCTGAATATAATTTACACTGAGGTCCTAACTAAAGCTTCGCCATAGCTGTGAGAATAGTTAAGCACAGACCAGCTATTTTAGTCTGAAAAACTGCCCCTGGCATGGGAGAAGTAGAACTTTTGTTCACATGTGTTTTGCTTTGCCATATGTGAAACTGCTGTTATGGCAAAAGACTGTTCCTGAGTAATATTTCAGAGCTCTGGACTACTGTCTTTTGGGAATGTTCTACCTGCAAACTGGCTTATCAACTTTGGTCAGAGAAATTGTGTGGGTCAAAACTTGTATTTTACATGATCCAGAGTTGTTGCTATGTTTGAATTCTCATTATTTTGGTCTCCTCCTATGTTTGGATTGATGTTAACAACCTAATATGTTAGGTTGAACCACACTAAATTGTCATTATTCAACCAGTTTTGATCGACAAAGATGACATTTTCACATGGCTCAACCTAATAGCTTTGATTTCTAAAGCCATTTAAGTCCTATTTTATTCTAGCAATCTAGATATCATAATCACTAAATGATCAATCAGCTGGTGAATATGAGTGAGAAATATAGTGAGAAAACTGGCTCATCTTGAATTTTCCCTTGTTGAAGTCCTAGAGCTTTAGGCCACATTTTTGTTTTGACTGCTAGAGTCCTTCAGAAAGGGGGTTTTCATGCTCCTTTTTCTTTTTTTTTTTTTTTCTTTCTTTCTTTATATTTACCAGGGCGGGCATCCTGAGAATTAAAGACTCCTTTCCCTTCCCTTTCTCTGGCTTCTCTCTTTCAAAGTCCTCCTTCTGTTCTGTCTTTTTAATTGATAGTTTTGAAATGGATTTAAAAAATGATTTTTCAAGACAGAGTTCTGAAGAAGAACCTCGGTTTCTCTTTTTGTAAGTCCCAGAAACCAGAATAAGCCCAAGCAGATGGCTCTTGCTCAAGAGCCAGTCTACTTCAGTACACAGTTCAGCGAAGGCTGCCACTGAGTCACACAGAGCCCTCTTTTTACTAACAGTGTAATCTTGAAATGTTGCCTAACCTTTCTGAGTGTCAGTTTCATCATTGGTAAGATGGGATAACTACCACCTACCTCACAGGACTAGTGCAAAGATTAAATATATAATATATAAGCCATGAAGTGTGTTTTGTTCGTAATGTACACTCAGTAAATGTCATCTCCTTTTCATTCCCCTAGGTTCTTTAGCCTGAAGACAAATCTCAAGGGGAAGGCTATGTAATTCCAGAGTTTGTCTTCTTTTCTGTTACTAGTGGGGACATTACAGGAAATCTTATCTTCTGCACTTTTTTTGTTTGTTTGTTTGTTTGTTTGTTTTTTTGAGACGGAGTCTCACACTTTCACCAGGCTAGAGTGCTGTGGTGTGATCTCAGCTCACTGCAACCTCCACTTTCCGGGTTCAAGCAATTCTCCTGCCTCAGCCTACCAAGTAGCTGGGATTACAAGCATGTGCCGCCACGCCCGGCTAATGTTTGTATTTTTAGTAGAGACGGGGTTTTACCATGCTGGCCAGGATGGTCTCGATCTCCTGATCTCATGAATCGCCTGCCTCGGCCTCCCAAAGTGCTGGGATTCTGCACTCTTTTGATGAAAAAGTTCATTGCCCTAGTGGTGGGATTGTGTTCTAAGATGGTTATATTTTATGCCCTTGTTGTTTTCTAGGGACTTCCCTGAAAAATTTGAAGTAGATTGTGGGAGTGTGAAGGAAAGGGGAATCCCGATACTACTTTCAAAAATCAGGTCCAAAATTCAAGAAAGAGTATTTATGAATATGCACGCTCCCTTATTTTAAAACACTTTGCAATATAATACGTTATACTATTCAATTGAAACAGGTAGTTGTAAATATTAACATTTTCCAAATGCCCGGGGTTGCACACAAATGCTGATTTGCATGTAGATGGGTGTGGGTATGTCTAGTTTCTAAATTTGAATGTCTTCTTGCAGATTGTTAAGGACAAAGGGAGATGAAAAACTCCTAATTCAGTGATTCTGATTATAGAATGTATGAGATATGGAATTTTAAAAAATTAATTAAATATTTTTTGAATATCTGTTAAGAGCCCAGTGCTATGCTAAGAGCGCTTTTTCTCTTTTGCTGTTTCTTGTTCTGGTCTGCAATTACCTGTGCTTCCTTACCCAGTCTCTTTTGGAAAAGCCCTGAGAGACCTCCTCTGTTGGCTATCTGGAAAGTCTCTGCTAAGAAACAAAGAACTCCCTGTGTTGTACCTCTAGGGAACAGAAATGTGACGGATGATGGCTAAACTGGGTGCAAACACAGCTATAGAGCTGAGTGAACTGTCAACTGGAAATAGCTCGTTCCTAATTCTAATGAACTTTATTTGTGGAATATTGCCTCAACTACCAGTATTGCTTTGGGAAAATTCTATTCTCTTTGGCAACACAAAGGAAGCTCAGAGTATAAAATGTAGGGATGGAAAGTCCAAAAATCTATTATGTTTATTGTTCATGTCATACTTTTTTTTCCTGCAGACTTTTATTTTCTCAGCCCACAAGAAGAGCTGAAGAGAAGCAAATTTTTCAATTTAAGGCTTGAGAATACAATTTACACATGTTATATATAACATTGCCAGAGGCAGGATTTAAACACTCTTGGATTTCTGTAACTAGTGTCATGGTAACATAGTGGAGGGCTTCTGTGTAGTTTCAGGTATTTTACTTGTATTTGCTTTTATTTTTATTTTTCTCACAATGGTAGATTCTTGTGAAAAGTCCCCTTGTTAAATGAACTTTGGTATAATATTAAATTTACTACCCAGTTCTTCCCATAGAAAATACAGCAATTTTGTCACTATGTGAGTATTATTGCCAGAATATACCTGCTAATTTGCTGATGGCTCATTTTTAAAAGATTCTATAATATACCTTCGATTATTGCTATTGAATATAATACTGTGTCTCTTACATTTTACATAAATGACTCGAGAACATCCACTTTTGTGCAATTATTTTACTAACACAATTAACTACAATATATGACATAGAAATAATTTTTTACATAAAATCAAGGATATATTTTCAATCAAAATCCTTTCTACATTTAGAGAAGTGTATTCTAACCAAAAGATAATGGAACCAATTGTGCTCTTACCTAATTTGCCAAAATATATTCTTTAGATTGATCATTTTATGTTTAAAAAGTGAAAATATTCCTCTGTAGACATTTTCATTAGTTGTTGTTTTATAGAAACTCTTGGTACTATTGTTGATCTCATTTTGTTACTAGTGCATTAAATATATATGGAGATTTGCATGTTAGCTAAATGTTGCTTCGTGGATTAGTGAGGGTCAGGTACTAGAATATACACACATATTCTTCATAGGAAAACATTAATTTATTCTACTTCATTCTTTTCAGATTATTTATAGTTATTGTCTGTTGAACAAAATAAAAATAATTGACCGTTATAAATGATTTTGGTAAAATTGCATTCCTATAACTTCAGTGTCTCTGTAGCTTTTGGTGTGTAACAATGGTAATCTCAGGAATGGGAATATGAAGGTCAATATGATGAGAAAGAAAAAAAGTCAAAATGATTTGTGGAATGGTTTTGTTGTGGGAGAAGAGATAACAAGGAGGCTATTTTACTGACAGAGTTATAGGATGGATGCAAATGAGAACAAATTTTGTATTTGCTATGGACAGATATTTGAGAATGATGAATCATAGAACATTAATTAAGTAAAGCAATGGGACTCAAAAGAAATGGAAATTTCAGAGAGAAATGAACAGATATGTGTGGTTCCCTGGGCTCTTCTGCTTTGTTATGGTGGCTTACAATGATTCCATTAAATCCCACTGAGAAACGAAGATAGAAAAAAAAATTAGGTCATTTTGTAATCTAATAATACTCATTTTATTTTAGTATCTAGTATTCTAGATCTAGGTCTTGGACTAATTCCCAGTGGGCATTCTACATACTTTTGTAAACTCTACATCATTCAGCAAGAATAGCCTTTGTGCAGCTAAGGCCGAGGACATAGTCACAAAGGTATATGACAAAAATGTATGTTGGGTTGGTGAGGCAGAACCTCTAGCCATTACTAATTTCACTTAGAATAGGAATTCCTCCAAAGAACTCAGTCTCAGTAGTTAGGAAGCAGAATCAAATTTAAACCATAAATACTTGAAAAAGTTCTATTAAACATGATATTTATAAATAAAACAAAAAATTGGGTGGATATAGCTGAGCACATTATATGAAATAGTCTACATGTTGATGCTAATGTTGATTACTAGGCTTTCATTACAAGAATATTGCTGAAGTCCCTGTCCAAGTGTAGCTGAGACATTAGTATATGGGAACCTGGTTCCATATTTGGTTAGCCTCTGATACAAATTGTCTCTTAGCATCCCATACTATTTTAAGCTTGTTTTTGTCACTCCTCAATATGATGCTAAATTATCTATCAGAGAGAGCCTAACACCTTTAAGTGTCATCTGTATAGGCATTTACTTATCAACAGAGGTTTCATAAATTCTATTAATATAGTTTAGTGTTTACCAATGCCGTTTGCTATTTCATAAATTCATACAGTGCAAGAAATGCTGGAAGTATGGAGGACTGTCTCTCCTTACCAGAAAATAGGCTAATGCTTACTGTAAAACATTCTTCTAAAAATATTCAGTGCTTGTGGTTGTAGTCTGAAGTAGGAGTTTTAAGAGACTTTCCTGATTTTTTTTTTAAAAACACAGTGGAAGTTTATTTCTCGTTCACATGAAGTCCACCTCGTGTTTCCTAAAAAGCTTCCCAGATGAGTTTTGCAGACACAACGGACCTTTCTTTAGTGTCTCTACCTGAATTTTCATGGCAGAAAATAGCCTCTAGTTGTTGTATAGCTCTAAAGGTTCTCATTTATTCAGATATACATTATATTGTATATCCATGATTCCTTGCCTTCTAGTTTAAGCTATCATTTAAACAATAAGGGCTAGGGTTAAAAATGCTCTTTTTACAGCCCAGTGGTGTCTTATTTGGCTTTTATTACAGAACTATTTTATTTAAGCTTAATTATAAATATTTACTAATGACTTACCTATGTGCCATTTGATGCCAAAAGTATATTAAGGAGGATTAATATGAATTGTATAATATAACAACTGGAGTTACTAAATGAAGCATGATAGTGAGACATATCAAAAAGAGTATAGCAGAAACAGACTGGAATTTGTTGGTAGTCTCAGTAGGGAAGCATGTGTTTGTATCTTGTAAGATTTCTATACTCAGTGTGGAGTGTCACAAATGAAGTGATACCAGGCTCTTGTAAAGCACAAGAGAAAAACCGTTAAGATGATAAGCTTAAAATATAACACATGAGTTAAATGAATATATAAATAGAGTTAGGATATCTGGCTTTATATTATTTTATTCGGCAATAATTTAGTTAGGCAATAATACAAGAGACTGAGTAACTGTATCTTGACAGGGACATGTATGTTTCTGTAGTAGAACTCTCTAAGATTCTCATAATACTGGGAAAAAATGTGGTTGTTTTTTTTCTAAGTTTGAAGGATGGGCAAATCAGTAAGCTCGAACAAATAAAATTGTTGTTGGAATCCTAATATTTGCAATTGTTCTAAATGAAGCGGAGAGGCCAAAAGACTCATATCTTGTTTCCTCTTCCCCATGGTCCACCTCCTTGTTCCCACTCACCTGAGAAAATACAGTTGATCATATCTGTAGCAAGGAGAGCACTGCCAATATTTTGTTCACAATGGTTTCTTAGTAAAAAGTTGCTGATGATAAAAATGAGATCTGTTAATGCAATGCAAATTGCATGGAAGGCCTGTGTTCTTGGTGGCATTTATTTATTTTGGCAATGATTGTTCAAGCATTGCTGTTATAATTAATTAAATCTCCATTCAGAAATATTTATTACAAGTTTTGCTGCCAACAACTTTTTATTATGATTATTTCAGCTAAATAAAGAGGGCTTATGATCTAAGATCACATGTTTTGAAATCACTTATATAAATTAATTTTATAAATACATACTGACTGCATGTTCTAATTTGTAAATAGGCCAAATGATTCTTATCTCCTGAAAGCTCAGATTTACTATTCTAGATTGTAAGTTTTCATTATTTTGTGTTTGATAGCAGCTATCAGATGAACTCAATTGTTTTCTTTTACTGGATATTTGAAAAGATAATTGTTGGTTTTCCCTTCAAGTAAAGTAAGCAAGCTAAGTATCATTTAGTATTCTTAAGCTTCTATGTGAGGTTGAGAGTTGTACAATAGTGTTCTGAAATCATGATTTCTGCAGCACGTCATCATCATAATCATTCATGTTTATTAAGTGCTTCTAATGTAACAAGCTGTCAATCTATCTTCACGGCTATATCTATGTATGTGAAACCGGAGTTTATATAATCACAAATTAGGTAGATAAGTGATAGAAAAAAATCATCCCAGGAAGAGATGAGTAATAGCACAGTGGTTGATACCGTGGTCAGTCTTAATGATTCACTTTCCTCTTTGGGGCCTTTGAGGTCTGTGGGCACGTGAACACGCATTTTTACTTTCTGCTTTCTCAGTTTATCACTATAATGGGAACAACTCTTTATTTTATTTTATTTATTTATTATTATACTTTAAGTTCTAGGGTACATGTGCACAACGTGCAGGTTTGTTACATATGTATACATGTGCCATGTTGGTGTGCTGCACCCATTAACTCGTCATTTACATTAGGTATATCTCCTAATGCTTTCCCTCCCCCCTCTCCCCACCCCACGACAGGCGCCGGTGTGTGATGTTCCCCTTCCTCTGTCCAGGTGTTCTCATTGTTCCATTCCCACCTATGAGTGAGAACATGCGGTGTTTGGTTTTTTGCCCTTGTGATAGCTTGCTGACGATAGTTTGCTGAGAATGATGGTTTCCAGCTTCATCCATGTCCCTACAAAGGACATGAACTCATCCTTTTTTATGGCTGCATAGTATTCCATGGTGTATATGTGCCACATTTTCTTAATCCAGTCTATCATTGTTTGACATTTGGGTTGGTTCCAAGTCTTTGCTATTGTGAATAGTGCCACAATAAACATACGTGTGCATACTCTGGGAACAACTCTTAAAAATCATGGCAATCACCTGGAGCAGTGGCTCATGCCTGTAATCCCAGCAGTTTGGCGGGCCGAGGTGGGTCACTTAAGGTCAGGAGTTCGAGATCAGCCTGGGCACCATGGCGAAACCCTGTCTCTACTAAAAATACAAAAATTAGCCAGGCGTGGTGGCGCACTCCTGTAGTCCCAGCTACTCCAGAATCTGAGGTGGGAGAATTGCTTGAGCCTGGAAGGCGGAGGCTGCAGCGTGCGGGGATTGGGCCACTGAACTCCATCCAGCCTGGGTGGCAAAGGGACTCCTTTCCAAACAAACAAACCAACAAATAAAAAATCATGGCAATTTTTTTTTTCTACAAAATAAACTTACTCAAGAAACAGAATAAACATTTACAATTTTTTTTTAAAAAACTTGTGTTTGTAAGGAGTTAAAAAAGAAGGAAACAACATGAGATAAGAGTGCACAATGCATAAAACGGAATCAAAGTTATTACATTAAAACAATGGAGCAATGAGGCTGGGCGCAGTGGCTCACACCTGTAATCCTAGCACTTTGGGAGGCCGAAGTGGGTGGATCACGAGGTCAGGAGATCGAGACCATCCTGGCTAACACGGTGAAACCCTGTCTCTACTAAAAAAAAAAAAAAATACAAAAAATTAGCTGGGCATAGTGGTGGGCTCCTGTAGTCCCAGCTACTCAGGAAGCTGAGGCAGGAGAATGGCGTGAACCCGGGAGGCAGAGCTTGCAGTGAGCTGAGATCGCACCACTGCACTCCAGCCTGGGCGACAGAGCGAGACTCCGCCTCACAAAAAAATAAAATAAAATAAAAATAAAAAATGGAACAATGAGTAACAACCATGACAATGCTGAAAAATTAAATCCGTGAAGAAGATGAAAAACTGGAGAAACTTTCTTCTAACTGAAAGGGAAAATATGTGATGTGGAGGACAGACACAACATATATGATTTAAATATATGTTTAAAAAAGTTTTGAGTGCAAACACAGAACTGATGGAGTAGTGATAAATGCTAAACTTCAGAAGACTTAAAACTTTAGATTGAAAAAGTTTACTGAACATAAGTGAAAATCTACCTGAGGAAACATATTTATACCTGTGCTAGATTTTTATTTTACATTTAAAAATAGGTTTAAAATGTTTTTCAACCGTCTAGATCAGATTAAAAAATAGGTTAACATAAAAAGTAAAAGATAATCATGCTGATTTCAGATTTCTCATATCAAAGATATTGGCTTAACATCCAAAGAGTTTCCTTAGATCTCAGAACTCTATATCTGTGTTTGAGGACCAAAGAAGCACATTCCGTGATTACTCACATCTTCTGTAAATAAAGGTATAAAAATCACAACTCGACGAGAAATAAGTTGTGCAGGTGAAGCACATTAATCCAATTAAATGGAGAACTGCCTTTGAATTAATGCAATTTTTAAAGAAATCCCTGAACTTGAAAACAGATCATTCTATAAAATAAATTATAAGATGCTAATATTTCACGTTTAAAAAAAAAGGGAGTGAGAGGCGTCTATAAGGATGAGTATCCTAAATATTAGGTGCTCTACTTGGAGATTTAACAGATTATTACTAGGGAAATAAAAGAAAACACAATTGGAAAAAGTTATAAAATGATATAAGGAGTCACCTCAATTTTACAGAAACATTTTATGCAAATATAGATATAAATTATATTGTATATATTTTTAATATATTCCAGTGAAAGAGATATTTAGATGTTGAATGAAAGATTATTAAATACCTTCATGTGTTTTTATTTTACATATTTTCAACAATGACTATTTATCAACTACATAACAAATAATAAAATAATGATTTTGTATTAACATAAAATTTAAAATATTTTCATATACATACAATGACATTAGTTAATCTATCTAGAGATTTTTAGCTAATATTTTCAGTGACAAACTTGAAGAGATAAATTAAACCTGATTATATTTGAATGACTTAAGTCAATTATTTTATATATATGTATAATAAAAGTGGCATTTATTAAGGAGAGATTTAGTTGTATATTTATTATACATTTAAATTAACAAAAAAGTGGAAATTGAGAGTAGTTAACCTGGTAAGTGAGAGAAATAATAGCCAAGGTGAGCCTTAAAATAAGTGCCATGATAGAAATGCATGTGTTCAACTTTATCTTAAACAAAAACCTCAAAGAATGAAACTTTTGGGAATAAGCATATCTGATTTTTTTTAATTTTAATAATTTTCATCCATAGATCAATGATTGAGTGAGATATGATGCTAAAAATTTGCTCTGCTGTTGCAATTTTAATGTGAAGAATTAGAGAAGAGATAACAGATGTCTTTGCACTTTTGGCAGGAAAGAGCTTATTTCAAATTCTGGGCTGATTTAAGGCCTGTTTAAAGCTGATTTGTCACCTGGATGATGATTTTTTACTAAAAAGTAGAAAGCTCATCTTGGGGGAAAAGTTAATCTGATGTACTGGCTTAACTGAAAATCAGAATACGTTTGTATTTTCAAGTTATGTTGCAATAGAAACTAGGATTATATCTCAATCTTTGTAAAAGTTATTTCTTATTGAAAGAAAACTTTGTATGGTAAACATTTTTTCTTCCAAAATTTCCTCAGAAAGTTAAATAGAAAAAATCTTAGGAGCTAAATGTGCCAGAACCTATTTTGGTCCATGGAAATTGCATTTGTCACCCACTTTTCCCTTTCCAGCACCCACCCACCACAAGGCTGACTCAATAGGTGGAGCAGGTGTCACGAATTCCAGTGAGCTCATGAAGTGTTGAATGTGTTCCCGTTGCAAGTCACTTACTATGCTATTATTCCTCAATCCCTGTGGGAGCTTGTTCCTGTGTTTACTTACTTTAATGTATTTGACTTACAGAAGAATTAAAACAAAACTCGTCTTTACTTGGTTTATTTTGACTTTTTCTGATTACTAAGGTAAATACGTGGGAGGTTAAGAGAGATGTTGGCTCTTTCTGACCAAACTTCAGATACAGAAGGTCTCTTGCAATTTATGCTGTGTTACATTGGCTAGATAGGTACTTTGCGCTTACTGAACTTAATAGTTTCTAAAATTGGAAACTGTTTTCTTCAAAATTGTATCGTATATGTTTCTCTTTTTTCCCAAATGTTTTAGAAAAAGATCAGGGGATTTTTTAAAAATATATTTTCTTATATTTGTTTATAACAAGTTGTAGTGAATTCAGGGCTTGAAATCAGTTGATTTTTGTTGTACAAATGAATCTCTTCCTTCTTCTGTTAAACTACATTTATTAATTATTTTATCTTAGGTGGGCTAAACATTACTGTTAAATTTTATTGCAAGATCTAGAAAATGAAGCCAAATTTACAAATGTCTGTATTGTCAGTAATGTATTTTTCTTAATCATTCCTAAACTTACTTTTAGCCTCTGTTTTATGTACTAAATTTTCTGCATTTATATTAATTGTGGAGACAGGCTGGTGTAGTGGATGAAATGTGAACTTTAGAGAAAGATTCCTTCAGTTTTAAGCTGAGCCCTTCAACTTTATAACACATTAGCAGAATATAACATTAAAAATTTAGGAAAAATTAAAAGGATCAGATTCTTCATCTGTAAATGGGGACAAGTATAAATAATGAATGGAAATATTTTCAGGGTTTTATGGGGCAGTATAATTTAAATGCCTAATATTATTTAGTTCATGATTGGTGTGAAAAACATCTCTGCTTCTGATCATCCTTTGTTAAAATTTCAAACCAGCTGTGAAATAAATGTTGTAATGCAGGCATCAAGGGAAGAAATCTAAATAATTTATAGACACAAAGAAATGAGTCTTTGGGTGATCATCTACAGTTATAGTAGTTGAATAGATGCTGTGTTTCTCAGTCTTTTGCAAATGACTTTTGGAGAATTGTTAACCTCTCAAAAATATATTCAGTTTTAAAATGAGCACTTTATGGCATTTAAGAACATTAAATAATTACTTAAGAGAATACTTGAAAAATGTGGTAGAACAACAACATGTTATCCAGGTTACAGTTCATGGTGTTAACTCATTTTGTTATACCTGATTTTAAGAGATTTCACAATTTTCTCAATATTTATCCAAAAGTATTCCTATGCGGGTAAAATATTCTTTTAAAAATGATATACAGTGAGGTCCTTTAAAATTATAATTGCTCACAGACACCAGCTGAAGCAGAGACTGATATGTGTCTGAATTAGTTAGCTACTACTACAGTAATGATATTTAACAAACTCTGTCTCTCTCCCTCTATTCTGCATCTTACAGCAGCAAACTGATTCTCACCTACCAGGCCAGCAAGCCACTTGTAGTATGGCTGATCTAGGATGGTCTACACTGAGTGGCTCTGTCTCAGAATGTGGGTTCACCGGATGTGGCTTCAAACTCATATCTGCACAAGTTTTGGTCTACTTCACGCCTTTCATCCTTCCTGAGGCTTGTTGTTTTCAAGATTAAGGGAACAAATTGCAAGGGAAGGTGAAACTTGCTCAGGACATTTAAAACATTTGCTATTGTCAATTCTGCTAATTTTCCACTGACAAAGCAAATTTTATGGCCAAAGCCAATATCAATGAGATGGGGAAATAGATATTGCTCACTCTCCTGAGAAGTACTGCAAAGTCACATGGCAAAGGTATGGATGCATGGAGAGAATGAAGAAATTAGAAGGATCTGATCTACTATGGTGTTCACCAAACTTTCCTTCCTGAGAAAATACTTAAATTATGTTTCTCTTGCCAATAGGGTGTCACATGGGAAGGGGTGATGCCAATGAAAGGTAGTTAGAAGTGACAAATGCCAATTCCATGCTTGGCTCGTAAAACCTCTCACACTATGCTTCTTGCTCTCTCCTTATTAATTTGCTGGCTGAGTGTGGAGGACTCTTGGACCTAGAATAATATGTCCAAGCTACACAGTCGCAATGGAAGGAAACTGGACTCTAATTTTATACAGCAGAGCCTCTAAGTAGTCTCACATTGATGTGTGACATTAGGGCTAAATAAACTTTTGTTGTGTATTAATCTTCTCAGATCTTTGGCATTATTTGTTATAGTAGCTAGCCTGTGATACTAGACTCTTCAACTTCTTAACGTCTATCCTAAATATTCAAGTGTCTAAAAGAATTCCACCAAAGAATCAAATACGTGTTCTGGATAAGAGATCATCCTTAACAGTTCCATCAGGACTCAGATGAATCTAAGTAGGGCATACCTATCAAGGCACTTCATTTGGAATATTGAGGGGGAGATTGTACTTCTGAACTGAGAAGGCTGTTATTTAAAATGGTAGGGTGGATTTCAGTGGATGTGTTTGAATAGTGAAATGTACTTTCAGATTGAGGTATTTGAGAGAAATTATTGGGGAAAAATTGAAAAGCTGTGGGCAAACTTAATTTTTATTGTTTAATTACTACTTCTAACAAAGCTAATAAATGCACATGGCAATAAATTCAAATTGTATAAAAGGATATATAATTAAAAACTAAATCTCCCTGTCTTCTCTCCAGCTATAACTAAGATAATGGTTCCCTATGTAAATCCTCAAGCATTTTTTTCTGCGTATATACTCTACATAGGAGCTGTTTTGTGCTGGTTCTTGATGCTGGTATGAGTACTGACTCCCACCCTTTTAAGAACTGGGTGCTAGGCCTACACCTTTTCTATCCACTGCTGTATAACTAATGCCAGATGGTACCTTGACAATATCTGAGGTGATGCTGTGTGACAGTACCTATTGTGATGATCAGAATTTATGCTTCAAAGATTTTATGACTTGCAGAAGATGCCAAATTTCTATCTAACCAAAAATATTATGTTCAGTCTAAATGCAGTGTTAAAATATTAGAGTTTAATTTATTTCAACTTGGGATTGCAATCTGGAATTAGGAGTTTATTTTTTTCGGTAGCAAAATGGTACATGGTGTCAGGTGAAATTATGTAATTTCTTTCAGTAAAGGAACAAAGGAGTACAATTGCATCTAAGCTATTCTGCTCACTTTTCTGTATACCTTGGATTAGAGCACGCTTTTTTCTTGAAGTGATGGGGTCTTTTGTGTACCTTTACCTCTGCCCTCAGTAATTGTAATTGTGTGGGGCCCTGAGAGTCCAGTTTCCTGAAGCTGAAAAAAAAACACACTTTGTATGAGGAGGGATATTGAGAGGTCATTTGTACCAACGGTGACCAGATGGCTTTGAAATTTTGAAGAAGCTCGGTGTGGGGGCTGTTTGGAATCAAGGGCAGATTTGAAACCATATGGGATTGTTTTAGTCCAGAAAAGTTAAAATTTATAAAGAAGAATGGCTAAAAATAAACCCAGTCTTGGGCAATGGCTAGAGGACGAGCAATTCCTCGGAGTTGGGAATACTGGGTTCTTGGCTTCTTGCTATAAATATGTGAATCCCTCCTCTCTCCTCCCCACTCTTTGCCTCCTGTGACCCTCCATCACTTTGTTTCCTGTTTGCTTTTTTTCTCAATGGGGACTTTATAATTTTGTTGTTTACTGTCTGTGGTGCAGGGAGTGTTACTGTCAGGTCTGTTGAAAGGCTGCCATGGAAAGGGTCAGCCTCGTCATTTGTTTTTTTATGGAACCTCCTGCTCTAAGCTAGCAAAGCCCTAAATCATACCCTTGTTCTGGGAGACAAAGTAATAGACGAAATGGTTATTTAAAACAGGGGAAATAAAACGTCACTCAAATATCCCTAACAGAATTGTTTATTTTACTCTCACCTTTAATCACAAGTAGAATTATTCTTTATTCACAAATACAGTGAATCTAAGCTTTCAGCTGAGCATTTAGTGGAACATCTACCCAGTAAGCCTTGCTTATGTTGCAGACAGCTACCCTGAGGAGTGATTTGAATTTAAATGTGATTCCCTTATTAGTTTCTGCTAACTGCAAATATCCCAGGCACTTAATTAAGTGGCTGAGTAATGTATGAATGCTCACTTCTGCTTGTCATGCAGAACAAAGTGATGTATTTATATTCCATGCACAATATGAAATTTAATGACACGGGCAACAGTAATTTAGAGAACCTTTGTTTTATTGTCCTTGTTTTTGCTTAAGCAATTTCTTCGCTTTGTCATGGTTTGGCCAGGACAGTGATATAAGACTTGGTCTAAATGTTAGCTTCTGGCAGGTGACATTTCCTAATAAACCATAGGTTCTTCTGTGCCATGTAATGACTGTAAACGTCGGTGGGTTTTTGTTAACTATGCTACTTTGGCTTTTATTCCTAACTCTAATTTTGATTTAATAGCAGAGAACAATTAGTTTACCTGGCTGGTTAGCCACTGAAACAAAAGAGAAAATGTAGATTCTGCTTGGATTTGAACAAATGCATTGGGTTGCAAAGTAAACAAATATAAAAACAACCAGTACTTCTTTTTTGAACACTAGATCATGGAGAGGAATAATATTGAGGCAAACTCTCCTGATAAGTATCAGGGGACGAGTTTCATGTTTGTTGTTTTTCTAATATTGATTTTTTTTTTTTACTTCAGGAATGCAAAAATCCAAGATATTTTTGTTTGTTATTTAAGGTGAATGCCAAAGCTTTGGCACTAGTTTCCCTCTATCCCAGTCTCTCTGGATTTCCCTTAGGCTCACATAATACTTCAGATACCTCTAAATTAAGTGTGCATGTCTTGTCATTTTAAACTGGGATGTGCATATGTTTGGTCATTTGGACAGATGTTTGACTTGTCAGATGGTGCTATTGTCGTGCACAACAGAAGGAATTCATGTCCTTTCTGTTTCAGCTCCTTTGCTCCACGTGTGGGGTTAGGAAGCTTCTTTAATTAGAGTCTCAACTCTTTCTGTTCTGGAAATCCTAACCTCAATTAGTCTAGTCTCTTTATTTAGACTGTTTCATTTGTTTCCTAATGGATTTAGGTGGCTGATGAATTGGATCAAAGTTGCAACATATTACTTCCTGGTATAAAACGTATTTTATATGCTGAATTCCGTGCCACAAGAAAGCTGCAACCTTCATCTGAACCCTAATTCCTGACTTCATGAGGAACTGTGTGCAAATTATGTACCCTTACTTTCACATACCTGCATAATCTCTTTCCTGTCAGCTTCAGCCACGCTCTGTCCAATCTCACTCCAACCAATGCAGAATGACGTCAAGCTGCTGGGAGAACATTGCTGCGCAGTTCCTGTCAGAGAAGCCCTACTGCTTAGTAAATTCTTGGCAGTGTTATTCCTTAATGCCTTGATAACCATAAACTGCTGTTCTGTTTAAAACAATTATTGCATTCTGCAAAATTCTTAGTCGTATTTGACAATATTTCAATCTTACTTTTCTGCTCCTCTCTTATCACACCCTCAATTCTAGGTGTGCTGACAAGGCACTGAGCAAGGGAATGGGAAAATACTGGAAATGTAGCAAGAAATGCAAGGAGCTGTTCTGATCTCCTAATTTCTGTGCACCTGCATTTGATGGGATTACTCTCTCTGGCTCTGAAATCAATCGTCTTCTGTCTCATCCCCTTCAGCCATTGTGACCTCACCATATGCCCCTGACTGGAGAGAAGCCCAGGTTGGCTGCCTACAATCAGAGTCCACATATGTTTGGGGGAGGGACCCCAGAAGGCGGCTGACAGTATTCCTTTAGCCAGAAATCCCTTCAGGGAAGAGAAAGGTGCTCCCCTTTGCCTGCTTTTATACTAGAGACTGTTTCCAACTCCAGCTAGAAGTGACTATTGCCGATTATGGTAACTTACCTTTACCCTCCAGCTGTAGAGCTCAGCCAATGGATCTTATCTATCTTGGCAAAAAAAATCTTCCTTTATTTCTCTTTTTTTCTTTGTTTTCAGCTAATCAGTGGTGACAAGCTCCCTTTGACTGCTCACTTCTCCAGTGAGGCTTCAAGCTTCTAGGCATCAAGATTAGTAAGGCTGTCTTCTGGGTGGGCCAGTTTGTTTTTCAGTGACACGAAAACATTGCCTGGGGTGTGCACTGGGTGAGGCTTGTCAGTCAAGATATGATTTTGCACTTCTGATGGATTTTCCAACTATTCACTACAAGTTAAAGATACTAGAAATATATACTTCCCTATATCTCTTCTCCTAACCACATTGAATTGTTTTTATTTGAACAGTTGAATGCAGCATGACAGCAGTACATTAGGGTTGCAAATACACTTAAATGTTCAGTCGATACATCCATCTGGTGCTTAAATTCTAGCCACAGTTCCTGACTTTCATCCAGCCTAGATTTGAATCCTTTCAGAAAGAGGAGACTCATGTTCTTCCAAAGCAAGTAATTCTGTCCAGCACATGAGCACGCGTACACATATTTTCACATACACATTCATATACACAGACTGAGCCCTTGCCACTAAATCACCTCTGTCCTTTTCTTGAGTTGTGTAGTTGAAGTTTGGAGCATAGATGTAGGATAGGGCAATTATTGATTCTTGGTGAGGTCCAACACCATCTTCCATACCAAGCTATCGAGGTATTCATTCACCTGCCGGATTTGACATCTGCAAGTTTAATTAAGCATATATATATATATATGTGCACATATATTTAATTAAGCATATATATATATATATATATAGAGAGAGAGAGAGAGTATAGACTATTACTCAAGTGACATTATTGTAAGATGAACCTGGATTCCAAGCCCAACAATAGCATAACTAATTGTTAAGATTTGGAATTTGTTACTAAACCTCTCTGAGCATAAATTCCTTATCTGTAAGAAATAAGGATAATAGTATGTATTTCATAGAGTGGTTATCAGTAACACAGAGATAATACAGAAAAAATACTTTGCAAAATGCCGTAGCACATAGCTGAGAGTTAATAAATGCCATTATTATTGCCATTATTACTTCTTAACCTATATTCAAGTTGATGGCCAAAATGTTTATTAGGGGTGACGCAAGGCCAGACAATCTTAACATATATGGCTTGATAGTTTTCCTATTGGTGTGGATCAGTTTAATAACAACTCATCTGGGCATTTTTTCAAATAGTAATTGCAATAAGATCCAGATATCCAGATTTTTTTTCTCCATTTTGCTCACGTAGTTATTCTGAGAGTTTTCAGTAGGCAGTGAGGATTTATAAGTGAATACAGACTGTTATTGTTTGCTCCTTAGGTACCTAGATTATTAAGATTCATGTATTCTTTAAGTATTCCTTTTATTAATTTCCCTGCAGTATTTTCCAGAAAATATTTCAAGCAGAATATACTTATTTTCCAGTTTTGAAAACAACTAGATTGCCCATCTCCATTTCTCTCTATCATCTACTGTATTATTCTATGGACAACTGCCACCCTAATAAGGTATTTTGCAAGTCCTCTCTATATTCTCATAGGCATTTTAAAGCTTATCCTTCATGAATGTTGTTTCAGGATTCTGATAGTTGTTAAACTAATTTGGCTTTTTTAATTGATAAGAAGACAGATGCAACAATTCTATCTCAAGATCCAGACTGTATCTCTTCAGAATCTGAGATTTAGATAAGACACTCAGTTAAATAAATGGTCAGAAATGGAAAATAATTTTATGCTAGCCCAGGACATACAAGTACAAGCACTGCTTGTCAAGTACCTACTTTAAACTATTGGCATATAAAACAAAGTATGGAAAAATGTATTGCATACTATATGCCATGTGTTACTTGAGCTAATTTTAAAAACCTTATTTTGTTTGCTTTTCAAAACAACCTCATGATGTAGAATGACATTATTGACATTTTATACACAAACAAACTGAAGTTCAGAGCAATTAAGCAACTTGCCCAAGACATTTATGTAAGTCAGTAGCAGAGTCTAGATTCAAACTATGGTATCAAATATTTCATTAGGTATTGCTGCCATGAAAAAAATGTGAAACTTATATAAATGAATCAAATACAACATACATATGAATTTGATATCTCATAAATTAGTATCTGCAGTTAATTTCATTTTTACTAAATCCTCTGGGGGAAGCATACTAAGCATGTCAAAGATCTTTAGGTAGAAGCTACTTAGAATCAAATATATATATATATATATATACATGCCATCAATTTAGGGATGTGGTTCATTTTTCCTGACCTTTTTGAGATAACTCTGGCTTAGGTAATTAAAATAGTGTTGGTAATGGTGGTGTATCTGATGGTAAATATTTTAGAAGAAAGTGATGCTTATATAGCAGAGTGTATTAGTTTAAATACAATTTCTGTTTACTGAAACATTCCGCATCAAACATTATAAAAGTAAGATTGGTTAGTATTGTGCTGAATCACAAAGTGCTTGACAGTGGTCTACCTAATTTTGATCTTCTCTGAAGAACTTTAGAGAACAGACTAAATTCAGAATTATGAATGCCATTGGACTAAGTACAGAAAGTATTTTATCTAAGAAGACTGCACCTTCACTAATCTAAACCTTCTGTCTATTGGAGAGAGAAAAATGGTAAAAAGGCATCCTATCTGCTAGGCCAAGTGTACTCTACACCCCTGAGATGTCTCTGCAGAAATGTCACTAATCACATGTTGGTAAAAAAACAAAAGCAATCTTGGCAACATTGCTTTTCCCCCTTCTCATAATGCAACACTCTTCATTTTGAGTAGCCTATGGGGGTATAATATAAATGCCTGGTCTTATTTAACGTTTATATACATATATTTTGATACACTGTATTGAAATTGCTAATGCGTATCCAGTGTTAGCAAATTGGCCTGACCCTGATGCATATTTATATTTGATAATCCAAGAGGAACCTCACATTGCTATAGAGAAACAAGAGGTTGCTTCTCAACATGTGGAAAGGGCTGAAGGTTTTTAAAAACGTTTGATTGTTCCGCTTAGTACAGGTACCTCTGACGTTGTAAGCCCAGTTAAGTTGCAAGTTAAGAGCTCAGTAAGAGCTCAGAATGAGCTCTTAACTTGGAAGACTCACAGATGCATAGAGGGAGAAAGCTTCATTTCTGTTTCTCATAGCTTTCTTCTTCTATTAAGAACAAGGGATGAAGCCAGTCAAGCTATACATTTTACTGAACATGATTTCTTCATAAAGATTTTGAAATTAGTTTAACTCCAGTTTAACAGAAATATACTGTAGAAGTGTCTTAGTCACTATGTCTGTCAAAACTCCAACTTTTGTGCTCCTTACCAAAGATCTGAGGTGAGGACCAATGTCATCCTCCAAATGAATTTGGAATTTGGAACTCTGACCCAGTAACATTATTACCTAATCTAATGGGTACAAATCTGGAATATTAGAAACACCTGTGAATCTTTCTTTTAAAAACTACTCAGATTTCTAATTCTGTGGATTTTATTCTGGTAATCTGTACTTTTAAGAAGCATATCAGGCAATTCACATGAATAGTTACATTTTCAATTAATAGCCTGAATTTGGACAATTTTATCCCTATTCTCTAGCCAAGCATCAGGAAGGGATTTCTCTCTCTTTTCTCTCTGTCCCTAACTCTCTCCTTTTCCCCTCCATAGATACATTTTAAACACTTAGTGTACACCAGGTACAAGAATGCAAAACTAATAAGATCCTCTTCCTACCCTCAAAAAGATTATAGCCTTTTAAAAACTATGCATTATCACCTTCAGGAAGAATTTTCATTCTGTCATCCTGAATAAAACTTCCTTAGTCTGTATGAAGAGTGACAAATTAGACATATAGCTTTTGTGTCAATCAAGTCATTCTGCATCCTAGTTTCTCTGTTACCAAACACAAAAGAAAGCAAAACAAAAACAGCTCTACTGAACCTTTTTATATGAACTATTCCTTAGCCCTGTAATCATCTTTTTGGTTTTCTTCATGACCTGTTCCATATGCTACAGATGATTACATGGCTGATAATTAGATCTAATATGCATATTTATAATCATATTTTAAGCATGTTAATTGTCATTACACAGCTAAACAGTGAGAGCAGTGTTAGTGTATTGACTTCAGCTCAGTTGTTTCATATCTGCTTTCAACTTTTTTTCCCAAAATATTTCTAAGTTGTTCATTTTGTAATCAAAATGTCTTTGTAAGCTCATGTCTGTTCCTCCACACAGTAACTGCTATCATTACTTAAAGGTCCACTACCTGTCAGGTACTCAATTAGGGCATCTCACAAATGTGTGGAGGAAAGAATTGAGGAGGTGATGCATGTACATCATAGATGGAAGTGTGTCAAACATGCAATACAGATTATGGATTAATACCACAAATTAATAGCTATAATATTTAAGAACACTATATTTTATACTTACAATAAAAGACTATACATTAGTTACAGTAATGATATTATAGCAGAGCAAGTTGATTGTCAGAGAATGTTATTTGTCTATTGACTCATGGCTAATAATTGTTGGTCTTGTACTGGAACCCAGATCTTAGCAATTCCATAGTCTGTGTTGCAAAGTGATATAATATATCAGCTTGTCATAGGACTAATAATTATGACATATCTGCTTTTAGAGTCCTCAAATTTACACCAGCTTTTTTGCAGTGGCACAATCTCAGCTCACTGCAACCTTCACCTGCTGGGTTCAAGCAATTCTTGTGCTTCAGCATCCTGAGTAACTGGGATTACAGAAACATGCCACTGTGCCCAGCTAATTTTTTTATTTTTAGTAGAGGTGGGGTTTCACCATGTTGGCCAGATGGGTCTTGAACTCCTGACCTCAAGTGATCTGTCCACCTCAGACTCCCAAAGTGCTGGGATTACAGGAGTGAGCCACCACTCCTGGCCTATAACAGCCTTTGAATATCTAGAATGTTTCATAAATCTTTGCATTTTATTAAAAAAAGACAACTTAGGGTCTAACCACACATACACCTACCCTAACACATATGGTATTGATTTCATAAAGAAATAGGGTAAGTTGTGTAAAGATGAGAGATGCATTTCCATCTTTGATGCTGTTTATCACTCATTTATCCATTTATTTAAAAATATGTCTCAAATTCTTACAATGCAGAATAAACTACTCTACAATTAAGTTGATAAGGTTACTTTTGCATAGGAAATAGGTGAACTCAAACTATTTTTACTTAACTCTCACTGTACTAACTATTTAATCATACTGAAAGCATTCAGCACATACTTGACTTCCAGGTGTTGCATACATAAAATATACATTTCTTCAGATTCCTGCCCTCTTCTCAATGACCTTGTTAACTTTTCATAGTGAGTACATGCCTAAATTTATTTTATTTAATTTGAAATGGCAAAGAATGGCCAAAGAATATTTTTTCCCAATAACTTTTAAAAAGGATTGCAGAGCTTTCTTCTTTTGTTAATTTACGAGCAGACTTGCCTACAAAAAGAAGGGGAAGTTAAATGTTTGCTGATATCTTTTCCAGCCCTGGTATAGTATTGCTGGGCCTATTAGAGATACCTTTCTATAGAGTTCAACACATAATCACACATAGAGTTCTGCCTGAATATAGAGATATTAAACTTATATGATCTATCTACTTGCCCTCAGGGTCAAAAACAGTCTCTCTCTCTCTCTCTCTCTTTCTCTCTTCACATTCTTCTCCAATCCCCTCATTGTGTAAAACGACTTGCAACATAGTTCTTCAAAGATTGATGGAGTTCACATTGTATATATTTTACAGGAATATTTTATGCATAGCTAGATGTTTGTTCTTAACCAATTCAGGTACACTACAATCATTTCTCTACTTCCTAAGTCTTTCTCAAAAAAAAGTCTAGGACTGGTATCCTGGAAATCATTTATTTTTAACATGGTTCAGTTTGCTACTCTGTCTTATCAAGGTGTGACTGGGTAGAATAGAAATGCTTGGTATCTCATGTGACTACTCCTGTGGCTGATGTAGAGCGCCAGGTATGATATAATCCATAGTTTTGTCCTTGCTGCTCCACCATCATGTACATTTCAGATGTGATATCCTTGATATGCCTTTAGAAATCAAATTGTGGCTCTGTAATATTTCTTTTGTTTCATAATAACTTAACAATTTCTTAGCATTGGCTCATAACAAAATTGACAATTTCCTTGTTCTGTCTTTCTCTCCCTCTCACTCTTTCCTTCCCTACCTTCTAATCCTGAGTTACATACTTTATTTTGACAAAGACTTCATCAGTGAAAATATGCTTTAATTTGACATTAAAATATTAAATATGGCCGGGTGTAGTGGCTCACGCCTGTAATCCCAGCACTTTGGGAGGCCGAGGCGGGTGGATCACAAGGTCAGGAATTTGAGACCAGCCTGGCCAATATGGTGAAACCTTGTATCTACTAAAGAGACGAAAAATTAGCCGCATATGGTGGCATGCACCTGTAATCCCAGCTACTCAGGAGGCTGAGGCAGGAGAATCGCTTGAACCTGGGAGGTGGAGGTTGCAGTGAGCCAAGATTGCACCATTGCACTCTAGCCTGGGTGACAGGGTGAGGCTCCATCTCAAAATATATATATATTTAAAAGATAAAATTAGAAGGACATTATTCATAATTTTCAGCTGCCCTCCCCAAATGAATGAAATACATTTATGGCTTTTACCTGAAACCAAACCAAACAATACAAAACAACTTCATGTCCAAAGACTGTTCCATATTGATTCAGGTTTTCAAAAACACATGTGAAAGTTATGCTTTTAAATTTTTATTTTTAAGAATACAATTTTTTCATTTTTTTAATCTCAAAATAACCATGACTTTGAAATGTAAGTTTTTTTTTACCCTACGTTCCTTATATCATAGAGAAATAAATATAAACTTTAAGACTCCTTCTTAAACAAATGGATTATTTCCCTTTACAATAATATATTTGTTGTTTCTGTTTAATTCATAGCTCAAAGGAAACCATGAGAGAGTGTCTAACTAGACTTTTTGCTTGATTTCCTGGACCCAAGAGCAGGAGTGAGGAGCTTTCTCCTGGTAATTTTGTTATAGAGCAATAAATGAGCTTGCTTCCTCATGCACATGGAGGCCAACACCATGACAAAGGCTTTTGAGAAAAGAAAAGCTTTATGGAGAGCTGACTGGCAAGGAAACAGAAGAAAATTCTCATTTCTGTCTCTCTGAGCTGGGGTCTGGACCAGATTTTATATGCATAGGGTAATGAGGCATGATCTGATTGGATAATCGGGCAAGATCTAGAACCCAATCACATAAAGCCCCGGTGTCACCTGAAAGCTTTAGGATCCAGAATCCAGTGGTGACACCAGAGCTTTATCTGATTGGATTCTGGATCCTGCCATACAATGTTCACTTTTCTTTTTTCTTTCTTTCTTTCTTTTTTTTTTTTCGGAGACGGAGTCTTGCCCTGTCGCCCAGGCTGGAGTGCAGTGGTGCGATCTCGACTCACTGCAACCTCTGCCTCCCGGGTTCAAGCGATTCTCCTGCCCCAGCCTCCGAAGTAGCTGGGATTACAGGCGCGAGCCACTATGCCCAGCTAATTTTGTATTTTTAGTAGAGACGGGGTTTCACTACGTTGGTCAGGCTGGTCTCGAATTCTTGACCTGTGATCCTCCCGCCTTGGCCTCCCGAAGTGCTGGGATTACAGGCGTGAGCCACCGTGCCCGGCTGGTACAGTGTTAACTTTTAAAATCAGTCCCTGCACCTCAGTCTCAGCACCCGGGTTCCTCCACTGGTTGCATGCTTTGTTCATCTGGCTTTAGTAGTAAATAAAACAATGATCAGGTTATGTGACCTTTTACCTGGGAGTCCATGGCAACCGAAGAAGGACTCACTTTGTTACTTAAATGTTAAGCCAGATTGGTTTGGTGCAGTTACAGTTTCCTACTGGATATTTGAGTTCTCATGAAGAAATATTCTATATTAATTTTCTTTTGGCTTAGAAAAGTTTAGTATAACTTTTCCCAAGCCTTCCAGACAAAGCAGCCATTTTCTCATACTATTTTCAATGATCGTTTTCCATAATTAAATTCATGTTTTTCTTCTCCTGTGGAGAGATTTTATAAAATAAGAGGCAGCCTCTATAAATATTTATCACTTTTATTTCATGTTAGCAAACACGAACTTATGCATTTAAATACACTTCACTCCCTATATTTTACCTCTTATATTATCTGTACTTGTGCTTTTTCACACACTATTTTACATATTCAATAGGTGTTTTTGGTTTTATTTTATTTTTCCAAAATTGAATCTTAATATGCTAATATTCTGCATTCTGCCTATCCAGGTTCGTGGTCACCTACTCTCTGGCAGTAAATATTTCCAAATGAGAATATTTCTCTTTCAAACTCACTTAGTGAGTTTGAAATTTTGCAGCTCTATCCCTCTCACCTGGCTATGTCCTCTTATCCTCCAAGAGCACTTTCAAGGCTATCCCTCTGAGAAGTATCTCTTCCCATTCTGATTCTCTTAGTCTCTCTACTCCTTGAATCCCTTTTGCACTTAAGACTCTGAAGCACAGAATTTAATTCTTTTGTATCTTTGGTTTAACTTCAAGTAGATGGCATAATTCTGAAGAACCAACTAAATCTCTCAATGTGCTTTTGTGATCAGAGTAGCAAGTGCAATGTAATGTAAACATACTAATATTGATTGGGGTGTTACTACTTAAAAAACATTCAGAATATCATAGCATATTATATTGTCAAATATATGAAAATTTGTGTTATTTTACTTTCCAAAGATTATTTGGAATATAAGTTTTTTGAGTTCTTAGAGAAGGAATAATTGAGCCATAGAAAAATAAAATGATTTGAGCAAGAACTCATTGCAGATCATCGTATTTGGGATTGTACATTGCAATTTCTTAGTTGCAAGCGTTTTAAAATAAAAACAATCTCTCCCCTTTTCTTAGATTAAGCATACATTACTCTCTAACACAAAACAAAAAGGAAAAACAGAAGAATGACAAGACAATAAAACACCAACATGCTCAGTTATTCAATACTTGCTACGACCTGAATATTTCTGTTCCCCCAAAGTTCATATGTTGAAAACTAATATCCAATGCAATAGTATTAAAAGGTGAGGCTTTTGAGAGGTCATTAGGGCTCAGCACTCATGAATGAGATTAGTGCCCTTATAAAAGAAGCCTGAGGAGGTTTGTTTACCTCTTTTACCATGTGTAGACATAGCTAGAAGGTGCCATTTATGAGAAACTGTCCCTCTAGACACCAAATATGCTGGTGCCTTGAGCTGTGAGCAACAAAATTTTGTTGTTTGTAAATTACCCAGCCTAAGGTATTTTGTTATGGCAGCAGGGACAGGCTAAGATAATGCTCCTATTTCACTGGAAGGAAAGAATATTTCTTAACCACACAGTGCATTGATCATTAAAATTCCTTACTTTATCTAATATTAGTCATATTTTATACTACATATCTATTGTGAAATTATATATTGAAATATATCAGTACTAATATATCTAAATTACCTTCTATTTTTAAAAATACTTGTCACCTAGTCATAAATAAAACAATTATTCTTTTTAAAAATAAAATTAATTATATACCAACTATAAGTTTAAGTATATTATATTATAATAAGTCTTGAGCATCTTCTTGACTTGGATTCAGCACAAAAACACAGTTTAAATTGCATCAGTTGGAGCTGGGACATAGTTTTAAAAAAATTAGCATCATCTATGGCAGGTAATATTGCATGGAAAAAATCCTAAATTAGATAACCTTTGTTAACTTCACCTGGACCCTCACTTTGCGGGAGGAATAGGAAATTTGATACAGATAGCTACAGAAGGAAGACCATGTGAAGACACAGGGAGAAGATGGCTGTTACTAGCCAAGGAGTGAGGTGTCAGAAGAATTCTACCCTGCTGATATCTTGATTTCAAACTTGTATCCTCCAAAATAAATTTCACTTGTTAAGGCCGTCAGGTTTGTGGTTCTTTGTGACGAAAACCCTAGTAAAGTAATACACAAGATATATATATATATAATGATGAAGTTTTAACTTATTTTCTATGTATATTTAAAGTGATAAGCAATAGAGAATTTGATAGGTGATATATACAGAAGGCAATATAGAGTTGGGTTTTGCTTTGCTATCTAGTCTGACAATCTCTGCTGTTTATTGGATCTTTAGCCCATTTATATTTAATGTGAATTTTTATACGGTTAACCTTAAGATCATGATCTTACTATTTTTATAATTGTCCCATTTTTTCTTTCTCTTTTCTCTTTTGAACTGAGAATTTTTTATGATTTAATTTAATCTTTTTTGTTGGCTTATTACACATGACTTGTTATTTTAGCAGTTGCTTTACAGTTTATAATACATACTATTACTATATCACTATCTAGCTTCAACTGATATTATATCACTTCACATAAAATATAAGACCTTTACAAGAGTAAACTTCCATTTCTTACCTCCTGGCCTTTATGGCACTATTGTCATATATTTTGCTTTTACATGTTATATGAGATTCACATCACACTGTTATTTTTTAAAGTTACATTTTAAAGAGGTATAGATAATAATACAATTCTTTTATAGTTACCCATGCAGTTACCATTTTCAGTGCTTTTTATTCCTTTGGGTAGATTCATATTTTTATTTGCTATCATTTCCCTTCAGCCTGAAAGATTTCTTTAGCGTGCGGGCTTGTTTCAGGTGAATTCTTTTACCTTTCATATGCCTGAAATATTATTTTTTCACCTTCATTTTTTGAAATACATTTTTTATTGAGTATATAATTCTTTCAATATTTTGAGATGTTGCTCTTTTTGCTGGCATTGTTTTAGCAAGAAAGACATTGCCATCTCTTTTTTCCTCTGTAAGTTTCTTTGTCTGCATTTAAGATTTTTCTCTTCTTTTTATTATGGTAAAATATATGCAATATAAAAATAACCATTTTAATCATCTTAAGTGTACAGATCTGTGGTATTAAATACATTCACACTTGTTGTATAACCATAGACACAATCTATTTCTAGAACTTTTTCATTTTCCTCCACTTAAATTCTGTTACTATCAAACACTAACTTCCCATTCCACCCTACATTTATTTATTCCCTGGTAACCACTGTTCTACTTTCAGTAATGACTACTCTAGAAATCTCATTTAAGTGGAATCATACAATATTTGTCCTTTAGTTGTTTAAGTGAATTTTATTTCACTTGGTGTAATGTCTTCCAGGTTCATTCCTGTTTAGCATGTGTCAAAATTTATTTCCTTTTCACAACTGAATTATATTCCTGTGTATGTATGTATCATATTTTCTTTGTTCATTCATTCTTCAGTGGGTACTTGTGTTGCTTCCACGTTGTAGCTATTGAGAGTAATGCTGCTATGAATGTGGGTATACAAATATGTTTGCATCCTTGCTTTCACTTCTTTTGTCTATAAACTCAGGAGTAGAATGGCTGGATTATATAGTAATTCTGTATTTAAGTTTTTGGTGAATCATCATACTATTTTCTGAAGGAGGAGCACCATTTTACTTTCTAACCAGCAATGCTCAAAAGTTTCAGTTTCTCTGCATCCTCACAAACATTTGTGTTTTTTTGCCGTTTATTTATTTATTTTTATAATAGCCATCCTAATGGGTGTGAAGTAGTATTTCATTGTGGTTTTGATTTGCATTTCTCTAATGACTAATGATATTGAGCATCTTTTTATGTGTTTATTGGCCATTTGCACATCTTCTTTGGAGAAAGATTTATTCAAATTCTTAGCCTATTTTTAAAATCAGATTGTTTGCTTTTGTTGTTGAGTGGCAGGAGTTCCTTATATATTATGGATATCAATTCCTTATCAGACATAAGATTTAAAAATGTTTCTTTTCATTTCATTAATTGCCTTATCACTCTGTTGGTATTCTTTGATACACAAAACTTTTGAATTTTCATAATGTCCAGCTTACCTCTTTTTTCTTTTGTTGTTTGTGCTTTTGGTGCCGTACATATTCAATCAATCATTGCCAAATCCAATGTCATGAAGCTCTTTTGTTATTTTTTTCTAAAAGGTTTATAGTTTTAGCTCTTACATTTATATCTCTGATCTATTTTGAGTCAATTTTTGTATATAAGGGTCCAACTTCATTTTTTTTTAATACATGGATCTCCAATTTTCCCAACACCATTTTTAAAATTTATTTATTTATTTTGAGACAGAGTTTCACTCTTGTTGCCCAGGCTGGAATGCAATGGCGTGATCTCAGCTTACTGCAGCCTCTGCCTCCCAGATTCAAACAACTCTCCTGCCTCAGCCTCCCGAGTAGCTGGGATTACAGGCACCCGCCACCATGCTTGGCTAATTTTTTTGTATTTTTAGGAGAGACAGAGTTTTGCCATGTTGGCCAGGCTGGTCTCAAATTCCTGGCCTCAGGTGATCTGGCTGCCTGGGCCTCCCAAAGTGCTGAGATTATAGGCATGAGCCACTGTGCTCGCCCCAACACCATTTGTTGAAAAGATTGTCCTTTTCCCATTGCATGGTCTTAGCATCCTTGTTGAAAATCATTTGGCCATACCTGTGAGGGTTTATTTCTGGCCTTTTAATTCTATTCCGATGGTCTGTATGTGAGTACCATAATCTTTTGATTACTGTATATTTTTATTTTTTCTTTTTCTTATTATTTTCACTACTGTATACTTTTAGTAAGGTTTAAAAAATCAGGCAATGTAAGGCATACAATTTTGTTATTTTGGTTTTTTTTTTTTTTGCAATTTTAGGTACCTTATATACCATATTAATTTTAGGAAGAATTTTTCTGTTTCTGTTAAATATGTCACTGGCACTTTATAGGGATTTCATTGAATCAGTAGATTGCTTTGGGTATATTGACATCTTAACGATAGTAAGTCTTCCAATAAATGAACATTTGTTTCCATTTATTTGCATCTTTAATTTCTTTCAACATTGTTTTGTAGTTTTCAGTATATACATCTTTCACTTTCTTCTTCAAGTTTACTTCTAAGTATTTTATTCTTTCAGATGCTATTGTAAATAGAATATTCTCTAAGTTTTCTCTTTTAGATTGTTCATTGTGATTGTGTAGAAATGTAACTGATTTTACATATTAATTTTATATCCCGAAACTTTGCTAAATTTGTTTGTTTGTTCTACTAGTTGTGTGTGTGTGTGTGTGTGTGTGTGTGTGTGTAGTCTTTAGGGTATTTTACATTCAAGATCATGTCACCTGCAAACAGAAAATTTTACTTCTTCCCCTTTTTTCAATTTGGTGGCATTTTATTTCTTTTTTTGTCTAATTTTTTCTCTGATAATTTTGATACTATTTTAAGTAGAAATGTCAACAGTAAGCATCCTCGTCTTGTTCTTGATCTTAGAAGAAAAGCTTTAAGTCTTTCAGCATGGAACATAATGTTGTCTGTGGTTTTATATACATATATATGTATTAATATATAGATGTATATATATGTGCTTTTGTTATGTCTTGGTAGTTTCTTTTCCTCCCTACTGAATTTTTTAATAATGAAAAGCTGTTGAATTATGTCAAATGGTTCTTAGATATCAATTGAGATGATCATATATGTTTTCCTTCATTCCATTACTGTGGTAGGTCATAATAATTGATTTTCACATGTGGAACCATCCTTGCATTTCAGGAAAAACTTCCACTTGGTGGATAATCCTTTTAATATATTGTTGAATTCGATGTGGTAGTGTATTATTCTAGTTGAGGCTGCTCTAACAAAATACTTTAGACTGGGCAATTTATAAATAACAGCAATTTATTGCTCACAGTCCCAGAGGCTGGGAGGTCCAAGAACTGTTGCACTTTTGAGTTGTTCCAGCATCACCTCAAAAGTCTAAAGTCCAGAGTCTCATCTAAATATTAAACAAATCAGATAAGAGTGTGAATCAAGTATATTTCATTCTGAGGCAAATCCCCCTCCAGCTGTGAGCCTACGAAATCAGACAAGTTATGTATTTTCAAAATGTTATGGTGGGATAGCCATAGGACAGATATTCCCATTCCATAAGGGAGAAATAGAAAGGAAGAAAGGGTAATAAGTTCCAACCAAATCTAAAAATCCATCAGGGTAAACAACATTAAAACTTAAGAATTGAGAACAATTTTTTTGACTCCATGTTTTATTTTCTGGACACATTGGGGAGAATATTGGGTTCCCAAGGCTCAGATCAATGCTACCTCCATGGGTTTGCTGGCCACAGACCATATAACAACTCTCAAGGGTTGGAGTCAAGTACCTGTGGATCTCCCAGAATGGAGTTGCACACTGATGGCTTTATAGTTCTGGGCTCTCAGGGCAGCCCCACCTCCATGTCTCCATTAGATACATGGCAGCCTTGCTCTCGTGATTCCACTAGGCACTGCCCTGATGGGAGCTTTCTGCAGTTGTTCCACCCCTGTGGCCATTCTATGCCTAGGCTGTGAGGTACTCTGAGGCATTCTTTGATATCTAGGTAGAGGTAGCCATGTCCCCATAGCTCGTGTACTCAGCACACCTGTGAGGATGGCGCTGCATGGATACCACCAAGGTTTACAGCTTGTGCTTTCCAGACGGTGGCCCAAGCTGCAATCTGGACTCATTGAGCAATGGCTGAAGCAGCCAAGGAGTGATGCACCAGAAGGTGGGGAGTGAAGCCTTGAAATAGTTCTGTCTCCAAGGCCCTGGCTTTCTGGGTCTGTGATGGGTGGAGCAACTTGGAAGATCTCTGAAATGCCTTTGAGTTCATTATTCCACTGACTTGATGAATAGCATCTGGTTTCCTTCTATCCATACTAATCTCCATTAACTGTTTCCTTGGCTGCATCCTTGGTATTCTTTTTCAAACATGCCTTTCATTCTTTATAATAGGGGCAGCCTGATGATTTTCCAAATCTTTAAGTTCTGTTTTTCTGTCAATTATAAATTTTATATTTATTTTGTTTCTTCTCCCAGATTACCATATGCAGTCAACAGAAGCCATGCTGTACCCAGAATAATTTGCTTAGATATTTTTTCTGCCAAATATTCTATTTTATCACTCAGAGTTTCTGTCTTCCACAAAGCACTAGGACGTCAGCATAGTTCAGCCAAATTCCTTGCAACTTTACAACAAAGATTACCTTTCCTCTAGTTTTCAATAACATATTCCTCATTTACATCAGGAATTTCATCAAAATGGTCTTTACCATCCATATTTCTACCAACACACTGTTCAAGATCTTTTTGGCAATCTCTAAGAAGACTGAGACTTTTTCTATGACTGTCTTCTTCTTCTGAGTCTTCATCAGATTGTCCTTCATGCTCCAGTCACAGAAATGTAAGCATTTTTTCTAGAATAAACTTCCAAATTCTCCAGCCTCTCCCCATTACTCAATCCAAAGCTGCTTTCACATTTTTAGGCATTCGTTCCAACAGAACCTCACTTCTCAGTACCAGTGTCTTAGTTTATTCAGTTGCTGCAAAAAAAAAAAAAAAAAAGAAAAGAAAAAAAAAGTACCTTAGGGTAATTTATAAACAGCAGAAATTTATTACTCACAGTTCTGGAAGTAGGGAAGTCCAAGATCAAGACACCAGCAGATTTGGTGTCTGGTGAGGGCCTGTTTCCCAAAGAACGTGCCTTCTTACTGGGTCCTCATATGGTGAAAGGGCAAAGGGGCAAACAAACTTCCTCAGACTTGGGGCACTAATGCCAATCACAAGGGTTCTCACCTCATGATCTTGTCACCTACCAAAGGCCCCACCGTTTTGTACCAAAATATTATGAATTAGATTTCAAAATACGAATTTTGGAGGGGCAAAATCAGATCCTAACAAGTAGCATTTTATTGAGATTTTTTGCATCAATATTCATAAGCCATATTAGTCCATAGTTTTCTTTTTTTATAGTGTCTGTCTGGCTTTCACATCATAGGGTAATGTTGGCCTTATAGAATGAGTTAAAATGTTCTTCTTCTTCAGGGTTTTTGGAAGAGTTTGAGAAAGATTTGTGTTAATTTTTAAATGTTTGATAGAATTCACCATTGATACCACCTAGTGCTGGATATGTTTTTTTTTGTCTTTTTTCTCTTTGGATGTTTTGTATTACTGATCCAACACCCTTACTATTTTGTTCTGTTCAGATTTTCTATGTCTTCATGATTCAGTCTTGATAGTATATTTCTAGAAATCTGTCATATGATCTGCATTACCCAGTTTGTTGGCATGTGGTTGTTCATAGTGCTTCCTTATAATCCTTTTCATTTCTATAAAATTCATAGTAATGTCCCCTTTCATTTGTGATTCTAGTTATTATATTTTCTCTTTATTTCTGAGTCAATCTAGCTAAAAGTTTGTCAATTTTTTTTATTTTTTCAAAAGACTTATTTATAATTTCATTGATTTTTTCTATTTTTTCTATTCTTTAGTTTATTTATACCTGCTCTAATTTTTACTATTTCCATCTTGAATGCTTGATTTTAGTATTCTATTCTGTCTTCCATATCTCAATTTAACTTTTAGATTATATATAATGTAGTTATAAAAACTGTTTTGATATTCTTACCTTCTAATTCTAACATTTGTTTCTGTTTGGGTCTGTTTTGATTGGTTGGTTTATCTCTTCATGATGTCTTCCTATCATTTGGCATGCCTGGTAATTGTTGACTGGATGCCTGCTATTGTAATTTTTACTTTTAAAATGACAGATCTTCTTTTCTTCTCATTACTCTTGAGCTTTGTTCTGTATTGCAGCTAAGTTGCTTGTAAATAATTTTCCCTTTTTTGTCTTCCTTTTAAGATTTATTAGGCAGGATTAGAACAGTGTTTAGTCTATGCCCAGTTATTTTTCACTATGAAGGCAAGGCTCACTGTAGAGTCCACCCAATGACCTACAATTTATAGGATTTTCCAGTGTTGCTGGTGGAAGCAGACATTATTTCTGGCCCTGTGTAAGTGCTGGGCAGTGTTACTTCCAATCGTTTTGGCTGGTTCTTGTCTTGGCTATCTTCACATAGTTTCCTACCATGTATCCAGTGATTAGTGTTTGGCTGAATATGTAAGAAATACCCACCCAGTGCAGAGCTCAAAGATTCTCTGTGCGGATCTCTCGTCTCTAGCTTTCTTTCCTGTGAATTCTATCTGCCTTGGTTGGCCTGGACTTGTCAGATATATCTCCTCAACTAAGGAAATCTACAGGTATAGGTTTCCACCCTTCTTTGTTATATGTGAATGCTCTCTCAAGGTAGTAAGCTTGGTCAATCAAAGGGCACATCACATTTGTGTTTTGTCTCAGGGATTACTGGCCTCTGTTACCTGATATCCAGTGTCTTGAAAATCATTGTTTTAGCTCTTCTGTCCATTTTCTTTTTTTTTTTTGGTTGTGTGATGCAGGAGGAAATATTACTCCCCGTTACTTCACCTTAGCCAGAAGAATTGTTACTTCTTTTGATTAAACTCTCTGTTAGCTGACGGGGATACTCTTAGTTTTTGCAAGAAAAAGGTACATGATTTATTTTATAAGCACTTGTCTATGTGAGCATGTCTCTAAAAACTGCCTTTACTCATAAAAAAAAGAATTACTTGACTGCATAAAATGCTTGTATCACATATTTTTGTACTAATATTTATTTGAGTATTATTATATTGTCTTTGTCAGAGTATTTAAAAAAATTCTATTTTTCCCAATGTTTAGACATTTTAATTTTGTTAGAATACCCCCATCTTGTATATGTCTCATTTTAACAGGAAATTTATTTCAGTTTTCTTAACTGTGCCTTTCAATATAAGCTCTAAATAATTTGCTGATATTTGGATACATTAGGCTGAGAGATGATCGATTTACTCTTAAAGATGTTGATATAATTCTCTTCATTCCTCACTCTAAGCAAAACACATGCAATTCTCATCTTCCTACCTTCTCATTATTGTAATATTCTAATTCTATTATTCCAGTATTAAGTGTTTATTGTGACTTTATGAACTCCATTTACAGCTGTGCCATGTTAAGTACTATAATTAATTTTTTTCTTTCTTGCAAGACTGTTTTTGTCTTCCTGCAACATACATCATCTTTTTAATTTATATGCTTATTTGTTTACTTTTAAGTATGTATTCATCACCAATTTATCCATAACCTCTCCCCAAATAGTGTAAATATTTACTTACCATATTAAAAATGATCAGGGATTCTATCAATTTTAACTACTTAAAACTTTCCTAGAAAGTTCTGATATATGCCAATGTTGTTGGTCTCTTTTTAAATTATTATTATTTTTTGATTTATGTTTTTGAGACAGGGTTTTGTTCTGTCACCCAGTCTGGAGTGTAGTGGTGGGATCATAGCTCACTGCAGCCTCAAATTCCTGGGCTCAAGTGATCCTCCTGCCCCAGCCTCCCACATAGCTGGAAACATGGGTGCATACCACCAAGCCCAACTAATTATTTAAAAAAATGTTTTGTAGGGATGGAGTTTTGCTATGTTGCTCAGGCTGATTTTAAACCCCTGAACTCAAGCAGTACTCTTTTCTTGGTCTTCCAAAGTGCTGGGATTACAGGCTAGAGCCCTTGTGTCTGGTCTGATTGGTCTATTTATTTTATTTTATTTTTTAGGTCTGCTTCATGGTTGTAATCCTTCGGGGTCTTTTTTTGATAAATAGTCTTGTTTTTTCCTGTATCCTATATCTTTCTAATTTTGGTTTGTTCTTTTTATTTTTGTGAGAACATTCTCCAGTGGCTTTCTAAGTAATGGTGCATTGGAAGTAAGTTTATAAGATCTTGGACTGATCATGTTGTCTTTATTCAGCCACTTTCTTGGTAATTTGTTTCGACCAAGAATTCCATGTTGGAAATTAAGTGTTCTACTAAGCTAGAAGGCAGGGTTGTTGTTGCGAAGTCTAATAGCATCATTCTCTTAATCTTTTTAACATTTCTTTTTCTCTTTGAAGTTTTTTGAATCAGCTTTTTGCTCTAACATTCTGAAATATAATGGAGATGTAATTATCACTAGTCTACTTTCACTGCTTCATTTGGGCATTTATTCAGTGAATCTTTCTGTCTACAAAGTCCACAAAATTTCTTCAACATTATGATACAATCCTGCTAAGTTTTTTCTTTCTGCCATGTTTTTCTAATTTCTCATATATGTTTTCTATTTTTTTCATGCTCTTTTGAAATGGATTCCTTTTGTAAAATGGATGATATCCTTTTTCATATTTCTGAAAATATTAATAATAATTTTCATTACCTGGGGGGTGGATAATTTTACTGCATAATCTGTTTTTTCTAATTATGTTTTTTACTTGTATATTTACATGGTCTCTGTCTTTTGTTTCGTTATCTTTTTCTGGATATCTAATTTAAATCTCTGTGTACATAGATGGAGTTGACCAATGCTAGCCTTCAGTGTAGGGATACACCAGTTCAATTCATTGGGAAATCTCCATAATTTTAATTTTAATTTGTATATTTTCCTTTGGTCACATTTTTCAGAAAACATTTTGGTATCCTGCATGGGAGAATATAAACCTTGTTGTGTTCATTTGAGAAGTGAAAAGAGGAGACTACTGGATATATCAGAATTCCGTGTAAAGAGTCAAATTTCTTGTTTTCCGTGTGGTCCCATTACCTTTAATTTTGCTGGATACCTAATAGTGCAGAAGGCCTCTAGTTCAGTCTCTTTAGAGAATAAATCTTCTGCCTTCTTCCTTGTGGGGGGCGAGGAACACACATTTATTGAGGAACTCAGGTGGTGCAACTTCTTTTAAAATGGATTTTCAAATAATCTTGTTTATCAGGCTCGCTTTCATAAATATCTAATGCCATCAAAACCAGTTTTCTTCGTTGATATCTTAAGACCAAATTTCTCAGGACAGTAAGTTACCTCTTGTGTTTTTCTGCATTCTACTTAGGGAACTTCTGTTGCTGTTTATCGTCTTTCCTGTTCTTTGGCCTTGCACACTAATGACTAAAAATAAAAATACTTGGCTCTTATTTTATTGGTATTTGGAGAAGAATTGGAGGAAAGCAAGTCCAATTTTTCATTTCTAATCAACTTTCTTCTCCAAATTTTCTCTTGATTTACAACTTAAATTTTTTTCCAAAATATGCCTCTTTTATTTAATTTTCATATGTTTTGTTTGAAGTATATAGTAAGCATTGTCAGTCTTAATCTCAGAGTATTTTATGTCAGGAGATTTTTTTTTGCTTTATTTATTCTGCTGTACACTTTTATGATAAACCAATAATCCTTGGGCTAGCCATGTGTGAAGCATAAGCCCCAATATGTACTTCTAAGAATCTTCTTATTCCTTGCCTCCACCTGAAGTGTTTTTCTCTAGAGATAAAGCATAAGAGAATTAGGAAGCCTATGTCTACCCTATCTTCTTCTTGCTCCTTTCTTGAAGTTTTAGTCTTTGAATAGATAAAAATATATGAAGCCAAGAGGCCTAAGAACAATGCTCTAATCACTTCATAAAATTTTCCCCTCATAGTAGAGGAAGGAATAGCTAATTAGTTTTCTATTTGAAACAACCAAAAATGTATTGAGGGGATATTTATAACATGCAAAAGAAAAGAAATATTCCTACCTTCTCTTATGTTATTAATGTTATTTAGTTTTGTAAGCACGAGCTGGACACTTTGTTTTTCTCAGCAGCTCCTTAGACTTAGCAAAATATCCTTTCAAATTTTGAATACTTTTTGTCGTCTCAGTTTTGATAGTGAATGCTTTCATTTATTTATTTATTGCTGATTTTTCATAGTTTTCTTTTTACAATGCCAGGAGATGTGTCTGAAGCTAATTAATTGGACCTTATTTAAAAAAGAAACTGAGTTGTTAATATGTCTTCTTATTTCATCTTTGGTAATGATATACTTACATTTATCCACAATTAGAATTGTATATACAAAGAATATATGTATCAAAATATCATTATATGTCCTATAGTAGTTAATTCCTAATTTTTCTATAATTATTTGATATTTCCAATTGTATAAAGTATGAAAGGACAAATATTTAAAGCATTATTTCTTATTCTCATACTTAGGACATAGTATTTATATATTTTTGAAGTATCATGTCTGAAATATTTCCTAATTCAATATTTGAGCACGGGAGAAATGAATTTCACTCCCAGGCTAGCTTGGGAGCTTTGTGTTAGTACCTTCTGCTATTGGGTTTATGATGTAAGCAAGGAAAGCCTTGCAGAGATTAATGAGGGATGATAGCTTACAGCTATTTTGAAAGAAATTACTTTGCTTATTTATATTCAACAGAACCACATCAATCAGCAAACAGAAGTAGGGAGTCATCCTTTCATTGTGTTTAAATGTCTGCATTACAGTGTCATTTACTGAAATGACCATTCACATGGAACTGGGCAAAAAAATTCTTACATAATTGCAGAGATAAGAACTAAATTTGGCAGATTTCTGTTGTTCCTTTTAATTGAATATTATAATCAGCATTTTTATTTTATAAAGACAAATAGCTATGATGAACAATTATTAGGCAAATAGAAAGTGAATGCTTAATTTCCATCTGAAACATTAAGTACACAAATCAACAGGTGTTGATAAAGTTCCTAAAACTGTCGATTTATGAAAATATCTTTTTTATGAGTTACCTGAATTGTTTTCTCCATTAAAATGCAAATACCTCAACTTATCTCTCAAAACCTTAAATAAGAAGAGAAAATCCTATTTTGGGGAGAAGAAAGGAAGAAACATAGCTACCCATGAGAAATATAAAGGTTTTTGTTTCATTTGCAAGCTAGGTATGGCCTTGGTACTAAATTCTGATCAGTTATTTGAAATTTCCAGTACATGTCTTGATATGAAAAAGATGTACCACCTCCAGTTCTTTCTTATTTTTGCTCATTGAAATAAAAAATGCTTGGAGTTCAAATTGCTACTTGGACCAGAAAGTGGAAGGCATGTATTGGGGGTCATGGAGAACAAAGTAAGAAGGACTGGCTCAGCTGTGAACCACTTATCTTTGGATTTCATTTATATGTGAGAGAAATATATTCTTTTTCTCCTTTTTTTGGCATCTGCATCCAAACTCATTTCTGATTGATGCAAAGTGTTTCAGCCTTCATTCTATTTTTTAAACCTTATCTTTTTCTCTATTACTACAGTCCAGCTAGATTAGATGTTCAATGTTCCTTTAGTAAGCATTATGCCTTTTCAGGTTTGACCTTTTGTTCAATCTCTTCTTTCTGCACAATACAAGATATTCCCCAGGCTGTAAGTTTGGAATTCTCTTCAAGCACATTTTGATTTCCTTAGATCACCCTAAGATTATCTTTTTCTCAATTCCTATATTATCATTCTATGTAATTTACCATAAGTATATTATATAATGAGTGTTTTGAGGGCCAGAACCAGTTCCCCATTGCAACAAAGCGTATTGAGCACCTATTGTGTGTCATGTGTTATGCAAGAGATGACTGAGGTAGGAAGGATGATAGAGACAGTATCCATTCCCATAAATATTTCATAATTTAGTGAAGTAAAGGTATACAAACAAGTAATACTAAAATAAGAACTCAGCATAATGAACAACACATTATAGAATTACAGAAGAGGAAGTGATTAGTTCTTCTGGAGATGGGATGAGCAGGAAGCTCTAAATAATTTCTCCAGAGGGAAGATATTTGGGCTAACCTCAAAGGATAAATATACATTTACTTAGGAGGAAATGTCTGAGGAAACTTAAGAGGGCTCTGGATATCCAGCTGGAGCAAGGTATTGACTTTGTGTTAAAGAGTTGAAAGAAATCAATGCTACTCTTCATTAGAAAACGTGGCACTGTCAATGAATATAAGCATGGGACAAAAGGACAGATGTTTACATATGTGACATTTATATGCTTTTTGTTCAAAAAAAGAAGAAAGCTCTGATGAAAAGATGAGAAATAGATTTAATGAGGGATAATTGATGAGAGCAGACCGAAGAAAATGGATCTAACAAATTGGTCAATGGAGCAACAAATGAAACCCAGGCAATGGAAATATGTCACTAGGTAAGAAATTTTGAATGAAAGAGAGGTAAGAAGAAAGACTACTCTGACTATGTTCTTTGTAAAGTTGTGCATATATGTAGTTTGTAGAAGAAAGTTGCTTATGTGATTGTGGGCTTGGAAATTAAGGTAAAGATGGAGAACAGCAGCTATGGAGACTGGGAAAGAGAGAAATGGAGGGGGCTAGTGTGAGTGTACGTTTAAAGCAAAAGGCAAAAGTATTCATGTCCAGATTTGGAAGGGGGCCATGAAATGACTAATGGACTGAAGAAATAAGTAGAGATTAAGAAACTAGAGATTTCCTAAGAAATGATGTGGTAGGAGTATTATACTTCTTTGCTTTCCTTCATAATATATAACACAATGCCTTCTACTGAGTCCTCATAAATACTTATTGCATTAATACACTACAGTCCATCCCAAATCACCTTCTTATATTGTTATTTAAACTTAATGAGTTTTTAGGGAAGAAAACAAAATGAAATTATTCTGGAGAAGAGCTGTGGGGTATGGTGGCATAGGTAGCTTTATCTCCATTTGTGGGTGTTCATTAAGACCTCATGGGATAAATTTACTCAAAGTATTCCTGATTGTAGCTTTCTAATGGGGTTGACTGTGTCTCTTTTTAAGCCTTTTTTAAATGTAAATATGCAGAATATAGATTTTTACTTATGTTTTGAACAAAAATGAGCTATCTTAGGGGAAACATAGATATGGAGAAGAAAACAGTCTAAGTTCAGCATTGGATAAACAGCCCAGAGGCCCAAAGATTTGTCACAATATGTGAGGTTTCTCCAAGATCACAGGATTGTTTCTTATTAGAAAAGATGTAGCATTTATAGAAAGTGCCATTTAAAGGATTGTGTAGCTCAGAGGGGGAAAAAGCAATATTCTGGTAGGCTGCCTTTTGAAGCAGTAAACACCTTTCATGTCATTTAATAATGGCTTGGATAGGTTTGAAGAACTATGTCAAGCATTCTGAACACAAGGAATGTAAATTTGGTGAACTCTTTCAGCCATTTGAATCTTAAATCAACCAGTCACAGTGTCTTAAAACAGCTTGTTTGATTCATTTAAGCTTGTGGTTACAGTAGGGATAAGATTCTCAGGCCTACTGTTGTTTCATCTGTAGTTGTGGAAGAAAAATATACACCAATTTTCTCCTTTCTACGTCACATATCAAACTGATATGTGGTTTTAAGCAAAAGAGAAAAAATGGCTCATGTTTTCCCTGTTTATAAGGCAAAAATCAAGCAATTTCTAAATAATATAGAGATCATGACCCCAACTGAGCTCAAGGCCAGAGACTGGCGATTTCTTGTTTGAGTCACAAATGGTTGAATAGTTTATAGTGAATGTTTAGAATATGTGATTTAACTTTCAATCTACAAAGCCTAGTCAGAAAGGGAAACTTTTTTTTCGATATTTTTTGCTAGTTTCGCATATTTGGACGGTGTTGTGTTATTTGAGGAATTATTTCTGCTAAATTCTTCCTAGATTGAAAGTAGGAAATTGCATTTATCTAACCTATCTTCTAGTGGTTTTAGTTTGCTGCATTATAAACAGGCCAACTCCTCCCTTCCCATAGCAACCTGTGCTTCATTTTCTTAATATTTCTTTAAAGTTTTTGAAATAATCTTACTCAAGATATAGATTCTTTGGGGAAATCCTAATTATATCAATCAAGTTTCATGTAACAGTAATGTTATACATCAGTCATTTCATTGACTATATTTATTATTTTTAATAGGCTTTGCACTAAAATAGTCAAACTAATTTCATTTAAAAATATTCTGGATGTTCTGAAATTCAGGCTGGAGGTGAAAATTTGGCTGCATGAGATTTTTATTGGGTTTACAGGTTAACTGCTGTCATTGGGAATACTGAAATAATATTGCTTAGTCAATGACCTCATTGGGTTAAACGGAACACCAAAAGACAGTCTTACAGGAAAAAATAAGTAGTTAGAATTTTGTTTTATTTAAGAGGATTATAGATATATTTGGAATGCCTTTTTAACAAAACAAGTCAATATTAATACCTTAGCTTATTTACTTTACCACATGTTAATCAGAGATAATTCATTTAGCATTCATGTGGATTAAATAAATTCTATCACTAACATTGGTCTTGTCTTTAATTATTTTTTCTCTCTTTTTTTTTTGTTTTAAACGTAAGTACAAGATCTAAAAAAGTGAGACTCTTGTTCAATTACAATAGGGTTAAAAAATTCGTCTATAATAAATGAAAACTCCAGGTATGTATCTAATGTAAGGAAAATAAGAATTTATGAACCTGATACTATGAAGATAATAAAAACAAGGGAGTATGTGTGTGTTTATGTTTTTTGAAACATAAGTTATTAATAAATTTCCAACTATATTTCTACATCTGTATATGTTTTCATAAGGCTAGAAGGACTTTAAAATATTATCTGATTTATTGTTGTGGATAGCATGTGCTTGAGTGCATCTAGACTACCATATATTTTCCTTGGATAAGAGTCCAGTGGGGTTTAGAATAAGATTTCCTGGAATTGAATCTCAGTTCTGTCATTAGTTATGGGCCTGAATAATTTTGTAATATTTCTGGACCTATTTTATCATAGGTGAAAGGGACATAGTTATAAGCCAGTTGTGAAGATGATGTAAAACCATCCATTTAAATGGTCTAACCTCCAAAGTCTACTCAGTAAGTAATAGCTATTATTGTTGGGTGGTAACATACCTAACAACTCTGGTAAAGTAGATTTTCCCTAACACTGCTTCTATTTCCTCAAGCTAAAATCTTGTGAAGCTTAACCTAAATCATTTCTACACAGTTTAAGTCAATATTCATCACATGCGAAAATTAAAACACACACAAACAACTTTTATATATGCTTATTTTTTCATCTTTCTATGTAAAAGTTATCACTATTCTTATACTGTAGTTTTTACTGTTCTACTATTGTATCTCTCACAAAACTTGCAATTTGAGTTTGTTGCAAAGAAAACTTAATTAAAATATATTGACCCTCAATAGTAGTGGAGCAGAAAAAAGTGTTGGTCTCTATGCCTGTATTTAACAAGCTAGATGATTTGGCCACATCTTTCCATCAACACAACTAAAAATATATAAAATATTTCAAGATTTTATTTTTTCAAACCACTGAGACAGTGTCAAAAATTACCAGGCAGTACTCTAAAAAAAAAGCAGGAACTAATACAGCTAAAAAGACCACTGAAGATTTGCTGGATCTAATGAAACTGACTTCAGCTTTTGATTGCAATTCAGGTCAAAGATGACAAGAATCAAAGCTGAAAGGTCAGAGTCTAACAGGCTACACTTTACCCCTGAAACTGAGGCCCTAAAAGACTATAGTCTCATAACGAGGATGACACTAAACAAACCTGGCTCCCTGACATTGAAGTAGAACAGTGCATCTTAGAAATTGTAATCACAAACCTTGTACTTTACAAATGTAGTCAAGTTAGCATTTCCCTAATGTACTCAAAATTCTTAAACTAGAAATTCAGTTTAAATGATCCCAGAAACATGGTCTTCCCGGGTCCTCAGCAGAAGCAACATAAATCATCCCTAGAAAAATACAGTCCATCCTTGACCTTAAGGAATTTGCATGAATAAATTCCTGAGAAAAATAATATATTAAAATAATAAATACACATAACAAGAAGGCATAATGAGTTAGAAATAAGCAAAAGCAGCAGACAGCAGAAATAGATGCATACATCTTCAAATTCTGAAATAATCAGACACAGATTATAAACTAACAATGGTTGTATATTTAAAGGGGACGAAATCAAATTTGAAAGTATTTCTAGAATAATAAGCTATAATATATGACCTGAAAACACAGTAATAAAAATTAAAAACCCAATGGACATGTTTAATAGCAGATTGGACACAGACATAGAGACAATTAGTGAATTGGACAGCAAATCAGAAGAAATTATTCAAAAAAAGTACAGAGAAGCAAAAATAAGAAAAAATATGAGAAAAGGTAAAAAACATGGAGGGAGAAAAGATTTAATGAATAATGTGGAAAGAGACAGCAGTAAAAATTAGCACAAAACAATACTTGATTACCTAATATCTAAAAATGTCATAGAGCTAATGAAAGTCACTAATGACAAATATACAGGTTTAGAGGACCCCAAGCATGAGCTATATAAAGGGAAATCTACACCTAGACATACTGTTGTGAAACTACAGGTAGATAACAGCTGGGGTGGGGTGGGGAAGGAAATACAGATTAACTTTAAAAAATAGCAGCTGAATTCTCATCAGTGAAAGCTAAAGGACAGAGAAAGTAACTTTTTCAGTGTTCTGAGAGAAAATACTTATTAATGCATCATTCTATACCCAGCAAATATATCTTTCTTTTAGCATGAAGATGAAGTAAATCAATTCTCAGCCACCATCCCCTACCACCACCAAAAAAAAAAAAAAAAAAATCCAAATGGTTGTATTCTTGTCTATGTAATGTTTATGTACACTTTTCCTATGGTTTGAATGTGTCTTCCAAGATTCATGTGTTAGAAACTTAAGATGGTATCTTTAAGAGATGATTAGATTATGAGGGTTCTGCCCTCATGATTGCAGTGGTATCTTTATTGCAGGAGTGACATTGTTATAACAGTGAGATTGGCTCCTCCACTCTTTTCTTCCTCCTTCCACCATGGGATGATAACAGCAATAAGGCCCTCACAAGATGTGAGTGCCATGCTCTTGGACTTCCCATACTCTACAACTGTGAGTGAATCCATTTCTGTTCTTTATGAATTACCCAGTCTCAGGTATTCTATACCTTTGGCAGCACAGAATGAAGTAAGACAGGTGTACTTTTTTTTATTAGGAATGTATTTAAATTCCACTTTATTTAAATTCCGATATTACTCAAAGATTGTGGAAGTCTGTCTTTTATCATAGAAATTAGTGGGATATAATCATAAAACAGTAAGTTGGTGTTCTTTTCTAAGGAAAGCAAGATTCTAGAGCAGAGACCTAAAGATTTGTTACTTTTCCTGACACCTCTGTATCCCCATGGAGTGTTTCTCTAGTTCCTCTGGTTAGTTTGATAAGCTATTTTAAGAGTGATGGCAATTGAGTGAAGATCATGTTCTCATCCCCATGACAGCCAGTAAGCTTAGTACTCTTTCATGGCCATAGGCCATCACTCAATAATAGCTAAAACATATTACCCAACAGAGAGCAAGGGATGGAAATGTAAACAGATCAGAATGAACATGTAACCTATCCACCATAGCAAAATCTTCTTAAAGAGCTTAAAGTGCTGATGGTAAAGAAGTATTTATACTATATTAGATCAAGGGACCATGAGGTAAATGCCAGCATCATAGTGTAAGTTAGAAGACCAAGCTTTTTCCGGTGTTAGATGATTTTTGGACAAATTTGTCTTCAGTTTTCCCATTCAGCACTCCAAAATTGACTCATAAATAGCAACTCTTCTGTAGCACCTTCAGGTTATTTCAGATAGGAGTTTCTGGTGCTATACACAGTATTAAATGCATCCTACAGAGTTTGAAAGTGAATCAAATACAGTAATGAGGAAAGGGGGGAAGTCTATGAGTTTCAGAGGTTTCCTCGGAGACTTGTAAAATATGCATTAGAAGTAAGCAATTTAAGCACCATGAATTTTATTACTAGCCCAAAAGTTACCCTGAGTCTTATATTTTAGCTGATTTACATTCATGCTGTCTTCAGGGTACAATAATGAGTTCGGTCTTGCTTATATCTGAGTTCAGTTTGTAAGACAAACTCAGGAAAAGTGCTTAAAGTAATACAAGCAGAACCCTAAATTATTGCTTTATAATTTGTCCTCTACTTCTAAAGAAAAATGATTGGTCAAAAGTAATATTTTTATAAAATTTTCTGAAACTGTTATCCTCCTATTAAATTTATTAAATTCTGGTTTATTCTCCTTCTTCATTTTTATCACACATATCTTTTACCATCTTTTACTTTCCCAGATAATCAAACAATACCAATTGGTAACACTGCATTTACTTATTTTTATTTTGTCTATATCTTTATGTGTACATATTCTATGTATGTAGGTATATATGTATGTATGTATGTATGTATCTATCTATCTATCATCTATCTTCCTTAAGATACCTTTATAATACCATTACTTATAGTAAAGAGTTTATGAAACATTCAAACATAGTCATTGATATTATATTGTGAAAAGTTTAAATTACTGCCTTGGTGAATCATATGCATTATTTATGTTTTTTTCACTTATTTCTAAGAAGAATATCAAACAAAACAAGAATGTCAATATTTCTGAGAGTAAATTCTTCTGTTTTACCAAATTCCTCTTCTCTCTATGGCCGACATATATTCCAATCACATGCAAAGCAAAAACAAACCCAAAATCTCTACAAAACTGTCTTTGTTTCCTTACAAGAAGAGATAATAAATACTGTCGATGTTATGTGGAGCCTCCAATTTGTAATTGCTCAATTGTCACTCTTCTTTTTACTCAGCTATTAAAATTAATAGCTTACTTTTTCAATCTCAAGTCCTGTGACAAACAATAATATTCTGATTTACATTGTGGTGCATCTCAAATTGTTTTAAAATCTGAACTAAAATTACCTTGAATATTTTGTGTTGGACTTCTATTACTAGCCATGCAACACTATTCTAAATACCTGGGGGGTAGACCAGGAGAACAGGCCCAAGAGGAGTCATTTAAATATCAATGGTGAGACAGAAGCACAATTCAAAAAATTCATAATTAAGGCAGTATTTTCCTTTTGATAGTATGTATATTGGCATAATGTTGTTTTGAATTTTATTGGAAATATTTGAAAATAATACATAAAGTATGTAATGTCAGTCTAGTTAAAACTTGTATTTTTGTGGTATATCCCTCAATCTGATTTTTCCAACTGATTTGATAATGTTCAAAAAGCCAACATTTAAGATTCTGTTTCTCCAAAGAATATAAATAATATTCTCTTTCTACAAAGAATATAAATAATAATGTCATTATAATCCGACAAAAGTAGTAGAAATAATGTGTACAATGATTTAATGAAATCTCCCCTGTGGCTGATGTTCAGCATTAAAATGTCACTATTAGTTGAATGCTTACCCTTACCAAATATTCTAGTAAGCACTTTATATGCATTATCTTATTTACTATCAATCATCCCAATAGTACCATTAATATATCTTTTGTGTTAATAGGGAAAATTCTATTTAGAGTGGTTAAAGACCTTGTGTCAGCTGCTTAGCACTGGAGACTCTAAGTTCACTGGAATGAACTTGATTTTGTTTGATTCCAGAGTCTGTGTTCTTACGCTATAAATTATTCTCTCTTTCAAGATGCTATTGAGATCCTGGAATTGGTTTATATATTTGATCTGAATAGGACAATCTGAATTTTTAAGGTCATTTAATATTAAGTATAAAGTGAATTTTCTTTTTACAAGACTGTAATTTCTCAAAGTGAATTCTCTTCTTCTCCTCTGAAATTATACTGTGTTCACCCCATCTCTAATCATAATATGTTTGGTTGGCTTCTTAGCAATTGTCAGCATCTTTGCCACATGTTTGGAGGCCTGATATCAGTTTGTCACCATGTACTGTATTTTTCCTATCTGGTTGGGAGCAGAGAGCAGGTGCTTGGAAATCCTGCTCTCATCCATTCTCCGCACATGACTGGTCTATGTTCAGCTGAATTATGTTGAATATCACTTGAGAACTGCTGTAGTAACTGCACTTCAAGACCTGCCTGTAATCTTGCCCTGCTATTTGATATTCATTCAGCAAAGCACATAAATGAAATTATTAAAACTATTTAAGGACTCAGATATGCTCATATCATCTTCAAGACTTATCATCTTATACATGAGAAATCAGCACAATTCTGAAGAAGTTAAGCTTGACCCAGAGTTTGGAACACAATTGAAATACCTAATTGATGGTTTGTTATTAAACTATCAATTAAATGTATTTTTACATTTAATTTTCAATGTTGTTGATCTGCTGGTTTACAATTGGGAAACTCCCTCAAAAGAGAAATGAAATTCAAAACTATAATGATCTATCATCTTACACTAGTTTAAGTGGCTTTTTTCAAAGAGATAGGTAATAATGGATGCTGGCCAGGATATGGAGAAAGGGGAATCCTTGTACACTGTTGGTGGGAATGTAAATTAATATAGCCACTATGGAGAATAGTATGGAGGCTCCTTATAAAGCTAAAAATAATACTATCATATAATCCAGCAATCCCACTGCTGGGTATATATCCATAATAAAGAAAATTAGTCTATTGAAGAGATATCTGCACTGCCATGTTTATTGCAGCACTGTTCACAATAGCCAACATACGGAATCACCCTAAGTATCTACCGACAGATGAATGGATAAAGAAAGTACGGTACATATACACAATGAGATATTATTCAACCGTAAAAAATAATGAATTCTTGCCATTTGCAACTTAGGTTGAAATTGAACACAAAGGTTTATGTAAACAGATACTCATGTAAACAAACTTTCAAAAGACAATTTTCATTAATGCAAATATTTACATTAAACCAATCAATAATAAAAGTTTGCCTTGCTTTAGCAAATGTTTTAAATAAAAATTAAGATGTAAAAATATGAATAAGAGAAGCCCTAATCACTGAAAAATAATTATGTGTAAAAATTTTTAAAGATACATGTGAACACTTAAATGACTTAGTTGAAATAGATTTACAACTGTCTTGTATTACATACCTATTTTATACCGCAAGCGTACCTATATGTAGATTCTGGAAACCTCATGCCGAGGTAGAGATTTTAAGATTAATAGCAAAGCTCCAGATATAGGTAGATTTTCATATATTTCAAAGGCGTGTATGCTCTGATACAAAATACATTATTAGAGGAAAGCTTGCTTAAACTGTATAAGAGAGAAGCTTTTCTTGTTTCTAAGCACAGGTTTGAATTTTCTTCTGTTCATTTATTTCCCAGCAGGTGTCTCTATACAGCAGCGATATTCAGAAAGCACAAGAAGACAAGAACTAATTATATAAAAAAGAATATGTAGCAAGGAGAGAAATGAACTGGTCATAGAGTATATCTATGTTGACAGTATGAAGTCAAACTAAAAATATATACTCTCCATAAATAGTTGTATAGCATATTTTATTTTCTTCTTGATTTTATTTGTTTAAACAACTTTTTGAAAAGAGTCCTAGGAAAGGCTTTTAAAACAGTTTGTACTATATACGACCTATATAGGTTGGTTTTATATATATATATATTTATATGTGCAGATTGGACCAAATACAAACCTCTAACAGTATCAATTTACTCATTGCCATCTTGATCTGATAACTTCAGCATTTCAGATGAAACTTAAAGGAAGTAGAACTGACCTGTGCTATAATCATCAACAGTGATTTAAAGGTGATAGTAGACAGTAAGATATTAAAAAGCAGAAAGATAGTGTAAAATAATATCACTCAAAGATGTAAATTATCCAGCTTTCCTTGATCAATGCATTACAAAAGTCACTATTTTCATTTAGAATGAGATGCAAAAGAGTGAATATTTTTAATGCTTAATTGTCAATACATAAGCTTTTTAATCAAACAAAATTTATGCTTTGATGGATCCCAGTTGAATTTCTACCCTAAAATAGATTAAATAAAACATTTCAACGTTACAGATTAAAGGAATTGAACTCATGCCTTTTTTATTGTAATTGTAGATTTAATGCATCACAACATTCTGAGATGAAAACACGAAATCAATACATGCTTAAAACTTAATAGCGTTAACTAAATTGCTTCTAAGTTAAACTTAAGTTTTAACATGTAGAGTTCTTATTTCCCATACAATAAACGTTCACCCAGTTTAAAAACACATGAAAACTATAAATTTGTAACATATGATAAAATATAAATATAAGAATATATTCCACAAAATGGTTAAAGACAGAAAAAAATTCTAGCTGGATGGATCTCAAAGACAGTTTGCTCAACTTTTACATTTATTGGATTTTTTAGGACGTTAGTAGAAATTTATAAAATCTTAGAACTAAGTGTGTCACAAAAATGTATGTGTATTTTGGCCAATTATAGAGAGGCTATGGAATAATTGTACTCAATGAGGTCCCAATTTTCCTTTCACTCTGATGTTATATTTCTTTTATCTTATGTTTATTTTAAAAAATTAATATGTTAATCTGAAGGGCCACTAAATAAATCTTCCAGGCTTCCACGATACTTTCAGAAATGGATTGAACTGGCTGGGCGCAGTGGCTCACACCTGTAATCCAAGCACTTTGGGAGGCTGAGGCGAGCGGAACACCTGAGGTCGGGAGTTCGAGACCAGCCTGACCAACATGGAGAAACCCTGACTCTACTAAAAAATCAAAATAAAAATAAATACAAAATTACCCAGGCATGGTGGCATACGCCTGTAATCCCAGCTACTTGGGAGGCTGAGGCAGGAGAATTGCTTGAACCTGGGAAGCGGAGGTTGCAATGAGTCGAGATCGTGCCATTGCACTCCAGCCTGAGCAACAATAGCAAAACTCCATCAAAAAAAAAAAAGATAGAACTTTTAAAATTCATTCTATTTAGATTAACAATCTGATTTCAAATTATCAGATAATATTTTCTGGTTAAGGTGAACAGAAAATACACTTGTCAATGTTTTCTCACAGTCTTTTTTTTAAGTAACAAAAACAAAATTATAAGAACAAATTAATGATAAAAAAAACAACAACAAGAAAGGAGGTAGTGAGAAGGCCACAAAAATGGAGAATTCCCAGTAAAGGAGAATGAGTACATCTTTAAAGAGAAATCAGGGTTGATAGGGTATATCCCAAGAATAAACATGGTTTTGTCCAAGGAGCCAAGAAGAAGCTTGAGGTTCTAAATCAACAAATTAAAAGAAAAGGAGTGTGTCATGGGGCAACAAAAATGGGCTACTGAAATGTAAATCCATGAGAGCAGGGGTTTCATTGGTCTTGTATGCTGCTGGAACTGACATAGAATTTTGCCTGGCAATAAAGAGTTCAGTACAGCATACACAAATTTACTACCGGTAGAGTAAGGAGATCTGTCATTGTTTTATAGTTATTTTTTCCTCTTTATGGCTAACCAAGATATGGAGTTAGAATAGGCTCAGCTTTGTTGCACTCTCAGGCTTTATTTTCTGCTGTGGGAAGCTTCCAGAGGCATAAGACCAGTGGTGTGCTGGAGCTGCCTTCTATGGTCTATTAAAAGCCAGCTATTAAATTTTTAGGAATTTTGCAAGACAGGTTTTAAATGCACATATCAGTTTTTAAAAAATCTACAGAATAAATCCATACTTCCATATCTTCCATATATTATAATAAAAACATGCAATATATACTCAATATTCATTACTTTCTAATTATTCCACCATATTTTAATGCTATTGATGATCTTGTGGTTATTTACATCCGCGTGGGTGATGGAAAAGCTATCCAGTTGTCCCTCAGTATCCCTGGAGATAATTGGTTCCAGGATCACTCCCACTAAAACAGAATCCATGAATGCTCAAGTCCCTGATTTAAAATGGCATATTATTTACATGTAACTTATCAATATCCTCCCATATACTTTAAATCCTCTCTAGAATACTTACAATACTTAATACAATGTACATGCTATGTAAATAATTGTTATGCTCTATTATCTTTTTACTTGTATTATTTTTATTGTATATATATTGAGTTTATTAGAATATTTTTGATCAGCAGAGGGCTTTTTTGTTGTTCTTTCTGGATATGCATGTGTACATACATGTTTTTCCACCTGCTCTACCATATGGAAATAGTTTGCTGACATTCTTCTAGATAGCCTCCAAAACCCAACCAATAAATTTAGCCCATATTATACACAGCAGAAAACAATAGAATTTATTTGTGCTTGCAGCACCCATATACATGGAAGAACTCAATGATGAGTGACACAAAAGAAGTAATTAGAATTTGGAGCTTATAGATAATACAATTTCAATAGGTGAAAGGGAGAGAGAGAAAGGCACCTAGGGAAAACAGATGACTTTTTGGAAAGATAAATGGGCTTTCAGAAGAAAAAACAGGAGATAAAGTTTGTGATAATGTTTGTCTATATAGTTATGAATGTTTTTTCCTGTTTCCTTCAGGGCCATAATACTCCCCTGGAGAAGGGGTTTGAGGTAGGTTTTATTTACATTTTCCCTTCTGGGATTAGATCTACCCTGAAGTGCAATTTATAGCAGCCTTATTTCCCATAAGTTTCTACTTTTACTCAGATAGAGAAAGCTCTAGGAAGGCTTTTTTTTTCTGCATCTGTTGAAAAGTTTTAAATAGTTTACTTAGATACATTTATTAGATTTGAATGAAAAGGTTGGTGTACTTTACTTTTCAAAGTATATACCAATTTTACAATTCTTTCTTCTTTACAGTAAACCTCATTTTTGACAAGTGGTTGGTTGTCTTAGCTTGACTTGAGATATGAAAATATAGGTAGAACATTTTTCTAGCAATCACCTACAAAGATGAAAATTTCCCTCTCAGATAGGCACTTGGACTTTTTCTTAATATTTTGTAGATATAAGTAGTTTATTGGAGAGTATGTGAACCCTCTTTTCTCAATAGATGGTCTTGTTAAATATATTTTTAAAATACGACAACAAAAGAACACAAGAAACTTTGATAAATTTTATTTTATAAAAACAAGAGTATTTTTTCTGCAAACACAATGTTAAGAAAAGAAAGAAACTGCAGACTGGGTTAATATGTGCAAAACAGGTAACTAATACAGACTTGTATTTATAATATAAAAAGAATCTGAAATACTTAATATGAATATATATATTTTTGAGACAGAGTCTCACATTGTAACCCAGGCTGGAATACAGTGGCACCATTTTGGCTCACTGCAGCCTCAACTTCCCTGGCTCAGGTGATCCTCCTACCTCAGCCTCTCAAGTATCTGGGACTATAGGCGTGTGCCACCATGCCCAGCTAATTTTTTGTATGTTCTGTAGAGATGGGGTTTTGCTGTGTTCCTCAGGCTGGTCTAGAATTCCTAGGCTCAATTGATTTGCCCACCTCGGTCTCCTAAAGTGCTGGGATTATAGGTGTGCACCCACCCTTAATAAGACTAATTTTAAGAAAACAAACAACCAAATAGAAAATGAGGAAAGGATTTGACAGGTATTTCACCAAACATATATGGATGATAAATATGCATAATAAGAGTCTCAAAATCCAGTAGTCATTAGGGAAATACTAATTGAAACCATGAGATACCATAGGTTGTTTGCAAGAATAAACGTGATATACCATTTTTGAAAATAAATTAGAAATTTCTTATAGAGTTAAACATAAGCCCATGACTCAGTAATCCTACTCACAGTATTTAACCAAGGTAAATGAAGACTTAGGTTCATACAAAAACTTGTATGGAAAGGTTTATAATGGTCTTATTTATTATTGTCAAAAACTGGGAAAACCTAAACATCCTTCATTGGTTAATGGATAAATAGTGACATATACATCCAATGAAATACTAGTCAGCAATAGAAAAACCTAATTAATAATATACACACAACATGGATGAATCTCAAATGCATGTGCTAAGTAACAAGAGGCAGAGAAAAAATTTTATATGGTATGATTCTATCTAATGACATTCTGGAAAAGTAAAATTATAGGAACAGAAAGCACATTAGTGTTTGCTATGGGCTGGGCAGGCAGGAGGTGTTGACTATAAAGTGCAGCAACAGGGGTTATTTGGGGGGTGATGAACTATTTTGCAGTTTGATTGTGGTCATGGTTTTATATGACTGTAAGCATTTATCAAATTTGACAGGGTGGTACATCAAAAAGTAAAATTTATGTGAATTTGAAAAGTGAATAATAATAACAATGACAACATTAATCATAAAATCCTAGATGAGTAACAATGCCAGAAAAGTGATATAAAGACAAGAAGAACTTACAGCATTAGCACAAAACATTTTTTAAAAATTTAGGTCTCAGCTTCATTGTTATCTCCTCAGAAAAGTTTTTCCCGGACCATTGAGTATGAAGTATCTACTCATCATTCTCAATCACAGCATCTTAATTTAATTATCTCCCTTGCACTTAATTCTAATCCAATGTTTTCTCATTTATTTAAGTTTTTATTATTTTTTATTTTTATTCCTGTGTTAAAATGTAATCTTGTTTTCTGTAATGCTCACAACTGTGAGCTGAGGACGTCGAATAATTCCTGGCATGAAGGATTACTTGATGCACATTGGTTAAATGGGGATAATGTCATTAGTCTTTGAACTGCAATGTAGGAGTTCCAAGTTTTTAAATAAGATTAACATGTCATATAATAAAAAACATTGATCAAAATTGAAATGCCAAACAAAAGTCTCTGAAAAGCCACAAGTATTCAATAAATATCAATTTCTTACTAATATGAGTTGGGAAGTAAAATAATAAGGGCTAAAACTGACTAAAATATTTAGATAGTATCTTTGGAAAAATAGGTAAAAACATATAAAGTATAAAAATGTTTTGAACTAAAAATAAAGAACACTGTTTAATATAAAATCATATATAAGAAGAAAGAAAAGGCTGTGATTTCTTGCATAATTTGGATAAGAAACTCATCATATAGTTTTCACATTCTTAGAAGAAAAGTGAATAGCTTCAAGATGGCACCAAGAAAGAACTGCACAGATGCCAAATATACAGCTTAGGACACAATCAACTGCTTGCATTAAAATGACATGCCATCATAAGTTGGTTGCAAATTCCTGATTTGGGCAAAAGAAGGGATGGCAATACAGAATCCCCCAGTTATGAGTTACTCATTAATTTATTAACTTGTAAGATTAAAAATAAGAAGCAGGACTCAAAAATGTTGTGTTTAGGTTTTTGTCTTAGTATACAAATTTAAGCTTGCTTGTTTGAGAACATCTGTTGTTTTATATATGGACTTTTTTTCTCAATTACCTATCTGTATCAGTCTAACTGTGAATAAGTTGTAGAGAACAGATTGATGTTGCTTCTACCTCTTTACCTAACAATATGACTGCAAAGACTAATTATTAGATGGGAAAGCTGACAGTTTATTCTCTGGAAGGGCTGGTGATTGGGATTGTAATGATCTTGAAAGATATTGTTGCAACTGTACCACTTCCACTGTTCCTACTATTCCTTTTTGCCTCAGATGAGGTTGCTCTGAGATAGGAGTTACAGCAAGGAAGTGTTAACATGATTATTATTACTAAGTTACTTAGCTGAATATGAAAAATGACCCACTGAGGATTTTTATGTCTTCTAAGATCTGAGTGAGCCAAAAGGTAATCAAGAACACCCTGCACTGATGTAGAATATGGCCTGCTTTAAGTCCACTTTAAATAGCTATTCATTTTCTCATCCTTTCATTTATCCAGAGGCACTTATGGAATATCCATGGTGTAACTGACCTTGTTCTAGGTACTTGTTCCCTGTTTTGAGACATCTCCTGGAGACCAAGGTCTTTGGAAATGTGGCACTGCTCTTGCCACTTTATTGTTCTATTCTTGATGTGACATTTTTGACAAAATTTTAAATATTCATTTCTAAAAGATATAATAATTTTGTGGTAAATGAAAATAATATGAAAGCCTTTGCAAAATACTAAGGTCAGTGGTTTTTCTATATGAAAAATAAAATCATAACTTAGGGGTGGGATAGACAAGGTTCCCCAAAGAAAGTACACATGCTGAACTGTTAAGATGTTTGAAATAAGAAATCTCACTAGCAGTAAGCTGGAAAGAGTAGCAATACTATCTGAATATAGATTGGAACTATTTTAGAATACAGGGTAAAGAATACAGTTTCTTAAAGAAAGAGATTGGTCTTTATATGTTTGTATTTCAAAACGTCAAGTTAATAAAGAACCAAAACTAGTCCCATTGAGGAATAATAAGTTGTCTGTTATTTTGCCAGTATTCTAATTATTATATCTATTATATCCAAAAATCACATGATATCTATACAAAAGAAAAGAAAAAGACAATGAACAATACCTGAACTACAGTTCTACATGTCTTTATATATATATGTATATATATAAATAACAATTTTCTCTCTATAGATTACAATTCTACATGTTTGTATATATGCAAATATATATACATATATGTTTTATATATACACATACATACATATATATATATATATATATATATATACACACACTACAAAAAGGGAGAATTCACTTCAGAACACAAGCAAATCTCTTATGGTATTGAACACAAATCTGAAGCAAAAAAAGTATCATTCAAAAAATATTTGAGACCATTAACAAGAAACTTGAGTAAAATGTTAAAACACCAAAAACAAAACAAGATTAATACTCAATACATTGACCAGCCAAACAATAATATATTTTATGAGATAAATATTTCTTTCATATTAAACAATAAATAATAAAAATTAAAATTAACCAGGGGACAGAAATTAAAAAAGAATTACACCTAAGAATGCTTTCAATAGGATTGTTATTGTCAGACTAACATAAAGAAATTAGAAAACTTTGGGCTATTTAATGAGCAGGATATACACATCATTATAACCACTATGCATACATACGTGAGTTCAATTATTTCTCTCTCTGATATTATCAACCTCATGTCATGATGCTAGCAATTATCATAGTAGCTAGCATTTATGTTTACTTACTATGTGTATGTTCTTTATACAGTATAAACGGCATGCCAGATATTCAAATAGCAATGCCACCTTGGCAATTCTGTGATTAAATCTGTGTTTTTTTACTAAGGTTCAGAAGCTTTGGAATATTCACAGATGATATACTATACCTTATATCCTTATAGATGATTAATAAGCATGTTCTCCTAAATGAAACAGGATAGAAAGGAATAATTTTAAAATTTGAGTCAAGTATATTTATGTAAAATTAATTCATATATAATTTCTCCTGAAAACTAGGCACTGCTCTTAACTTTACTTAATATTTTCCTCTTTACTTGACTCTCTCTATGCTAGACGATTCCTTATTTCTCCATAAAACTAAGAAAACATATGCATCAGCATATCTTACAACCAGTGGATACTAAGAGTTAATTTATTGGCACATTTCATGCAAAATTAATAAGAATGGAGGAGAAATAAGAGCCTGAGTGTATTAAATTTTCCTATTAGACTACTACCTGATTTTTGTAGGCTTAGTCATATATTTCTTGGGGATAGAGCAGGGTATAGGACATGTTTATAGCTATTAAATATTTATATTTAAAAAGAGAAAGTAAGTACTAAGACCACTGTTAGAAATTTTAGAATTTGTTAGTTAAAAAAAAAAGAAACTTTAAGAAACAGCTGTTTTTGTTTATGGTTTCATTCTTCCAGGAGATAAATCAGATTTAGTGTGGATCTGTGAAAATAGCATTGGAAGTGGAATCAGCAGGCCTCAGTAGGAGCTCTAAACCCTTCAGGAAATTACTGAAAGTTTAGTCAGGGTGCTTTACTTCTCTAAGCCTCAGTTTTCTTATATTTTATACAGAAACGATTATTTTTGTTCTGAGAATCTTAGCTAGTTATTATGAATAATGATAATAATATAAATGAATAATAGAAATGGAAACTCTTCATGCATTATAAAATACTACAGTATATTCAGAGCAAATTAAATAATAAAGCTGATTGAGAAGTTTTGCTGAAAGTGTAGCCTTCCTGGTCCAGCATACACCAGCTGAAATGTCTACTTAGAGAAGCTATAGACAGAGTAACTAAAAGGGTATATATCATTCTTAGGTCAAGAAGGGAAGCCAGAAGTCAAGGCCACAGAAGACACAGGAAACATCATTTCCAAAGTGGGAGACAAAGCTGTTAACAGGAAATTATTTGTAAAGTCAAGAGCCAAGCAAAACAGAAAAAGGACAAGAAATCTATCACCTATGGGTATGAATGGTTCTAGGGAAGTCTGTTGACAATTGGAGGGTCTCAAAGGCGCTTTATGGTACTTATTTTATGACCCTGAGTCTGGAGTCTGATGAATTAAAGAGGAAATTCTGCTCTGGGCAACGTTTAAGAGATAGTATCTCCAGGCAGTAACTTTCGTATTAACTCTCATAAGATTGATGCCATTCTGTCATCTAAAGTGTGGACAAAAGTAGTATTAAAGCAAAATGAAAGGATATACTAATCTTTGCATAGTTAATTTATAGCAATGCGATCTTTTAATCTATGTTTTTCTTTTTGGTCTCCTTGGAAAGCATGGTCATGCAGAGCAGTGGTTCTCCAAACTTTTCAGCACCAGGGACTGGTTTTGTGGAAGGCAATTTTTCCACATTCCAGGGTGAGGATGGGGGATGGTTTCAGGATTCAAATGCATTACATTTATTGTGTACTTTCTTTCTATTATTATTACATTGTAATATATAATGAAATAATTATACAACTCACTATAAGTGGGACCCCTGAGCTTGTTTTCCTGCAACTAGATGGTCCCATCTGGGATGATGGGAGACAGTGACAGATCATCAGGCATTAGATTCTCATAAAGAGCAGGCAACCTAGATCCCTCACATGCACAATTCACAATAGGGTTCATGCTCCAATGAGCATCTAATGCTGCCACTGATCTGACAGGAGGCGGAGCTCAGGTGGTAATGCCAGTGATGGGGAGCTCCTGTAATACAGATGAAGTTTTGCTCACTTACCCACTGCTCACCTTCTGCTGTATGGCTTGGTTCCTAAGCCGTACGGGCTATGCACTGGTACTGGGCAATGGCCCGGGGGTTGGGGAACCCTCATGCAGAGTTACCTGTAGATTTAAAAGTAATCTATACCCCACAATTTTATTTTAAGATGAATGCTTCAAGATTACAAGCCAATTAATTTAGCCACATAGGGCACTTATTTTAGTAAGACAAAAAAAAAATGACAACACAAAAACACCAAACTCCTTTTATTTTCAGAATCCAACAACTATAAATTTAAGTACACAGACAAGTTTTATATTTTTATCCAGTCAGAAAGCAAGTTCATGATGTTGGTTCTAGACATTAAAACTATTGGTTGTTACCAATCACATGAAATAAAAATAATATCAGCAAATATATAATGAGTTAAAGAATTATACTTTATTAGGTACTAAAGGCCATATAAAGAAGGTCAATGCAATAGTTCTGCTTCTCATATTAAAGAAAATACAAACAATTCAAATGTCAGTTCAAGCTAAAAGAGAAAAAGCACAAGACTGCACATCATTGATTACTTTGTAAAAAAAAGTACTCAAAACATTTTGCATTCCTAGCAGCAAATTATAAGAGTTCCGATTGCTTTTCATTCTCATCAGCATTTAATACTATCAGTATTCTTTACCTTAGTCATTCTTATAAATCTAGTAGTGGAATCTCACTTCAGTTATAATTTGCATTTCTCCGATGACATTAAATTGATGTTCTTACATTGAACATCTTTTCATGTGTTTATTTTCTATCCATATATCCTCTTTAGTGACGTGTCTGTTCAAGTCTTTTGCCCATTTTTTAGTCAATTGTTTCCTTCCAGTAAAAAGTGTAGTGAGTATATATATTTTCTAACAAGCTCTTGGTTAGATATATGCTTCCAAAGTATATTTTTCTTTTCTATAGCTTGTCTTTTAATTTTCTTACTAGGGCCGTTAATGAGGGAAACATTTTTAATTTTCATAAAACCCATTTATCAATTCCTTTTCTTTTATGTGATGTGTTTTTGTGTCATCTTTAAGAGCTCTTTACCTAACCATAGATTATAATGATTTTCTTCTATGCCTTCTCCTAGAAGTTTGAAGTATTACATTTTATATTTAGATCTGATCCATTTTTGAGTTTTTTTTTTTGTATATGGAAAGAGCTTTAGGTTGAGATTCTTTTTTTTTGCATATGGTTGTCCAATTGTTCTAACATTATTTATTGACAAAATTCATTCTCTATTGAATAGTTTTTGCACCTTTGTCAGAAATCAATTGGACATATTTGTGTAGGTCTGTTTCTTGACTTTCTTTTCATTTCATTGATCTATGTGTCTATCTTTTCACCAATACCACAATATCTTGATTACTATAGCATTATGCTAAGTCCTAAAATCAGATAGCATCATTCTTCCCACTTCATTTTTCCTTTCCAACATTGTTTTTCCTGTTCTATTTCTTGTGTCTTTTCAAAGAGATTTTAGAATCAGATTCAGAGTTGCATCCCTTTGAGCTTCTAATCTACTTTTTTTTTTCCATTCTAAATTTCTACAGTATTCATTAGGTGAATTGACTACAAAATGGACTGCACTGAAAACACATCACATGATTTCAACAAGGAGATAGGAAACTTGAATCCTTACTAATGAGAAGGAAGTTAAGTCATATTAATAAAACTAATAATATATCAAAGTGATTTTCAAAAATTGCACTTAAGTATTAAAATTTATCCCAGGAGATATACTACAGAATAGTTTCCTGAAACATGAGAGTTGTTTTTTAAGAAGGGAAATTATGAAACACTTGTATGTTAGAATAAAAAGCTCTTAATAACAGAACAAAATGAACATTTAAAAAATGTTTGAAAGTACTCTGAACCCCTAGGGAGCTTATGTGTATGAGAAGAGAGGAAAGAGTAAGAAAGGGAGGGGCTTCCAGTAAATTGACTGAAGGAAAAGTACTAGCCATTTAATCTGCCAAACTAAACAGGCATCTGATGTCCAACAGCTTTGGGAACATTGATCCCCTTATTGCACTGGAGCCCTTGAGTCATTTGCAGAGATTTGATGTCTTGCTTTATCGCCCCCTGGAGACATATAAATAGAACAACAAGTGCTTTCCCTGAGAAGATTATTAAGGGAAGTGAAGGGTATTTTTGACAAAGAAAAGCACAGAAATAATAAAGGCCAGATTACTTACTTACTTACTATCTATCTATCTATCTATCTATCTAGTTATATATATATATATATAGTTATATATATATAGTTATATATATAGTTATATATATAGTTATATATATATAGTTATATATATATAGTTATATATATAGTTATATATATAGTTATATATATAGTTATATATATAGTTATATATATAGTTATATATATATAGTTATATATATAGTTATATATATATAGTTATATATATAGTTATATATATATAGTTATATATATATATATATATATAGTTATATATATTTTTTTGAGATGGAGTCTCACTCTGTCACCCAGGCTGGAGTGCAGTGGCTTGATCTTGGCTCACTGCAACCTCTGCCTCCTGGGTTCAAGCAATTCTCCTGCCTCAGCCTCCTGAGTAGCTGGGACTACAGACACATGCAACCATGCCTGGCGAATTTTTTGTATTTTTGTAGTAGAGACGAAGTTTCACCATGTTAGCCAGGATGGTCTTGATCTCCTGACCTCGTGATCCACCCGCCTCAGCCTCCCAAGGTGCTGGGATTACAGGCATGAGCCACTGTGCCTGGCCCTACTTTATCTATTTTTAACTATCGCACCTTTTTAGCTGTCATTCAGCTTGGTCCATGTGATGTTTTACTATATAGACTAGGACATATAAGCAGAGATATTTTAAAGAAATATGCAAATGAATCTTTCCTGGAGAAGCAAAGGTTAAAAATAAAAAAAAAAAAACAGTAGCTCTGAGCATACTTTAAATTTTCAAGTACTGTAAAGCCCCCTTTACATAATGTCCTAACATATCATATCCTCACATAAATTTTTCTGAAAATCAGTGTAGGCATAATTTTGTGATTAGATTTTTTTCTCACGGGAAGCAGAAAGTACATAGTTCGTTTTTCCACTTTGTAAGTACTATTATACATACACAAACGTTTTCAGGCAATGGTAACTTTCATCCTTGTTTTTCTAACCCTCTTCTCTTTTGCTCTGCAGAGATTAGTTAGAAATAAAGAACATATAGCCAGCTACATTACATTCCTAGATGCCTGAGTTTCTATCAATAGTGCAATTTTTTGATGAAACACATAGAAAATATCAACATGGCAAACTCTGAGATGTTACCTGGCGCCCTTCCACCAAAAAGGATTTCTACCTCCTTTTCAAGACTGATTCATCTCTAGTTCACAAACAATCTAGCACTAAATATTTGAGGTACCCACTCCTCTGAGGTCATTGTAAAAGCGAAGAATGAGGCAACACCATATAAAAGAAAATTGTGTCACCTTTTCAGTAAATAAAAAGTTCAGTCTCAATTTCGTGCTGAAGTATGAAGCACAGTCCCTGAAGAGACAGCCAGTTTGGTTTGTTATAGCAGGATTTGTAACTGTGGAGGTGGAAAACTTTTTCAATCTATGAAAGATATTGTGAAACATTTACTGTGAAAAAGCTGGAATAATACCAACCAAAAGCTATAAAAGTAAGAGGGGGGAGGCTTAATTTGAGAAGTTTTACACTCTTTTATAAGAATGGCTCCATTATTCTTAATACAGACAAAGTTGAGTCAAGTTTGTGATGCAGTAAATGAAAAGTTAACAGTTCAGCTCATCTCTTCAAGCGAATCCATACAGATTCACAGCATTCGTTTCTCTCCCTGTTCTTCCTTGCCCTGCACTTCTTCATTTTGATTAGCTCGTTCCCTTAACTGGTGAAGCAAACATTTGTCCTTCAAGTCCAATAAGTTCTAACTGTCATTAATCACAAGTTTCTTTAGTGAGTGTTTAAAAATTCTAATCAGGAGGGGAAGAGTGCTAAAGAGAAAATACGTGGCACTCTCCAGAAGAGAATCAGGGTCAAAAACTAGACAGCTAAGTTTGGAAGTCTCAGATAATTGAAAAACAAACAAAGAAACAACAATCAAACTATAGCTCTCATAGTTTTGTTTTCAAATAGACGTATACATTAAAAAGTCACTTATGTTCCTTTTTTGTGTAGATTAATTTGGGTAAACTGATTGAGTGTATAAATTGAATTCTGTCCCCTTTGTCTAGCCTGCACACCATCTTTAATGGTAGTAAAGATGTATGAGGCATTAAACAAGAGGCAATAATTTTAGAGAAGAAATCAAATGTCAGAGATTTCAAGAATTAAAATGCCAAACACAAATTAACATTTGCAATTTTTCTGTATCTTCACACACAGATTATTATTTAGTAGTTATAATTCTATTAGTGCCTAAGTCTTAGGGGCTGACAATTAGGCTCTAAGGGAGGCATAGTATAATTAGAGTCATGGACTAGTGGAGTCAGGATTACCTCTACTTTAGCTGGAATCTCTTTATGATGTATGAATAGCCAGAATAAGAGGCATTTGAATATCCAAATATTTCATGTGTAGGCATATTTCTAATCCCTTTACAAGGCACCCCATGGAAGCTTCTATTTCTTTTCCCATTTCATTTCAGCCATCATTTATTGAGGTCTATTAGGCATTAGGTAAATATCAGGCTGTGTTAATACAAAGAAGGATACAAATGCTTTTAAGGAATCTCTGTCGTTAGGAGAAAGGAGTAAAAAGAGAGAGGGGCATAAAGTAGTATTTTATTGCAATATTCAAAGTGTCATTAAAGGGTTGTATAGGATATCATGAAACATGGATGAATTGTGTTTAACCTTACAAAGGAGAGGTGTTAGAAGCCTCTCTGGAGGAGGTGATATATGGTGCTGAGTCTTAAAAGACAGGGTGTTGATTACCAGGGGAAGAGAGAATGGCATGAGTATGTCTATTTAAAGCAGATGGAAGAGTTTGGAAAAGGCATGTAATCATGGCTTAGTATGATGTGTTTAGTGCTTTCTAAATAGTTGTTATTGCTAAAGTGCAAGGTACATGGGAGGAGGCAAAACTAAAAAGCAGATGGGATGAGGCCATGCAAATCATCATATGCACATTAAAAATTTTAAGTTTTTAGATAAGTTGGAAGTATTGAAGGATTTTAACCAAGTGAGTAATATCAGGTCTATGTTTAAGGTAAATCAATCAATTGGTAAAGTGGAGAATGTATCTGAAGGGTATAGAAGACAAATATCAGAAGTAGATTCGAACATCCTAGGCCAAAGAGGATGAAGGTCTAAATTGGAAGATTGGACCCAGAAATAAGTGGTTGCCCAGATTTGATGCATAATAATTAAATAGAATTGACAAGACTCGTAGATTATATATACAGGTAAAGGTAAGGTCCTTATAAACAAAATACCTGAGACTTCTCACTAGGTGTCTGAATTGTTGGTAGAACTATAAATTAACATGTGGGATTTAGAAGGGAAATGATGAGTTCCATTTTAGATATCTTGAATTTAAGAAACTCCTGAGACATAAAGTGGAGAGGTTCAGAAGTAGAGTAGATATACATGTTTAATTTTCTCAAGAGAGATCCTGGTTAATGCTGAGTTTTGAAAAGGTAAGAACATACAGCTAGATTAAGGTAAAAAATGTGGTGATCTTTCAAGGAGACATTTAGTATAAGAAAACTCACTCAGTGGAGAGGAAAAAGTTGAGTGCACTAGCTTTTAAGAAATAATAGAGACAAAGTGAATTAAGATTATTTAGAAACAAATTACTGGAGTTTGATGTTACAGAAATGAGAGAAATAAAATGTGTTAAGCAATAGAGAATGATCCATAACATTAAAAACAGCAGAGGGAGAAATAAAAGTTAAGACTGAAAATGTCTATTGCATTAAGGAGTCAGCATTGACTGGGTTAGGAGCACGGGAACGCCCCATTTTATTGTGCTTCACAGATACTGTGTTTCTTCTAAATTGAAGGTTTGTGGCAACCCTGAGTTGAGTAAGTCTATCGGCTCCATTTTGCTGATAGCATGTGCTCATATTGTGTCTCTGTGTCATATTTTGGTAATTCTTGAAATATTGGAAACTTTTTCATTGGTATTATATATATTTTAATGATCCGTGATCAGTGATCTTTGATGTTACTATTGTAATTGTTTTGGGGCACCACAAACTGCATCCATGTAAGAGAGAAAACTTAATCAATGCTGTGCATGTTTTGACTGCTCCACCGATTCACCTTTCCCTCATCTCTTTCGCTCTCTTTGGGCCTCTGTATTACCTAAGATGCAGTGATACTGAAATTCGGCCAATTAATAACTCTACAATGGCCTCCAAGTGTTCAAATGAAAGGAAGAATCATGTACCTTTCACTTTCAGTCAAAAGCTAGAAATGACTGAGTTTAGTGAGGAAAGCATATCAAAAGCCAAGGCAGACAAAAGGCTAGGCCTCTTGCACCAAACATTTGGCCAAGTTGTGAATGCAAATGAAAAGTTCTTGAAGGAATTAACAGTGCTACTCCATGAGCTGCTCATGGAGCAAGGAGTAATTTTGACTTTCCACTCTTATTACTGAAGAAATACATTTTGTAAATTGATGGTTGCCATAGATAGTGATTCCTCGGATGAATCTGGGTAAATTTAAAATCTTCTGGAAATAATTCACCATTTTAGATGCTATTAAGAATATTTGTGATTCCGGGGAAGAGATCAAAATATCAACATTAATAAGAATTTGGATAAAGTAGATTCCAACCCTTATGGTTGACTTTTAGGGGTTTAAGGCTTCAGTGGAGGAAGTAACTGCAGATGTGGTAGAAATAAAAAGAGAACTAGAAATAAAATTGGAGCCTGAAGATGTGACTGAATTACTGCCGTCTCATGATTGAACGCATGATGAGCTGCTTCCTATGGATGAGCAAAGACAGTGGTTTCTTGAGACAGAATCTACTCCTGGTGAAAATCCTATGAACATTGTTGAAATGACAACAAAGGATTTAGAATTTTACATTAACTTAATTGATAAAGCAGTGGCCATGTTCGAGAGTATTGACTCTAATTTTGAAAGTTCTACTGTGAGTAAAATGCTATCAGACAACATAGCTTGCTACAGGAAATCTTTTGTGACAGGGAGAATCAATGGATGTGACAAATATTATTGTTTATTTTCAGAAATTGCCACAGCTCCCCCATCCTTCAATAACTATTACCCTGATCAGTCAGCAGCCATCAACACTGAAGCAAGACCCTCCACCAGCATATCATTGTTATTTTCAGAAATTACCACAGCCACCCCATCCTTCAGTAAGCATTACCCTGATCAGTCATCAGCCATTACACTGAAGCAAGACCCTCCACCAGCAAAAGGATTATGACTTGGTGAAGGCTCAGATGATCATTAGCACTTTTAGCAACAAAGTATTTTTAAATTAAGGTATGCATGTTTTAAAGACATCATGCTATTGCCTACTTAATATTAGTGTAAACACAAATTTTATATGCACTGAGAAACCAGAAAGTTCTTGTGATTCATTTCATCTGCAGTCTAGAACCGAACCCCTGGTATCTCTGAGAAATGCCTGACACTTTCAGCGGAGGCAGAAGCCGGGTTGCTGTGGATGCAGAAAGGAACAGCATGAGGAAGGCAGGCTGCCATGATACAGGCAGACTGCATTGTCAAAAATTTAGCGTAAGAAGGATGTATGACATGATATCAGTGAGGCAAAGGAAATGTAAACCATTTGTAAATTATGTCATTTTTCTGCTACTTAATATCCAAAGTTTAAAAATTAAAGTACATTTATTTGGTACATGAGTTTTTCTATAAAATGTAACCTTCCACCAAGAGTAGGAAATACAGTGAGCTGTGTAAGCTATCATTGCCACAATATTGGTTTTATTTTACCCTTTTGTGAAAGTTCATTTTGATATTGCTGATAGAGGGGGTTGAAAATAATTCTACAAAATCTTGACGCTGTGCTTTTGAATTAATTCGAGTCTTCTTTTTGAAAATCTGAGCTGGTGAGACCAAGCTATACTTTTTCAATATTTATTAAATTACATTTCTAAAATCTAGGAACTATAGCTGGCTATAATGGATATCCCTGTTGGTTAACACAAAGACGATGTGTTTGATTTCTTACAAGTTTTTTTTTTTTTAATTATCACTTCAAGAAATATATACTTGGCAGCCAGAACTGGATTCAGAGTAACATGTTACCTTATTACTCCCTCTGCTTGTTAATAGATGAAAGTCAAGTCCACAATTTGTCATACACTTGATACCCCTAGCTAAAGTGAATCTCATTATCCCCATTTTGCTCTTCTTTCTGTGCAATTCTGTTTCTAACCCTCACTCATCACAACCCCTCTCAAACCTCAAATTTAATGTTAATATTATCCAATCTGTTTTAGTTGGAGTGGTCTGTCATTGGTTTTACATAATACTGCTTTAATTTATCTAAACTTATTTTTTAAAACTTGTTTAAAAGAGACTTTTTATATAGAAAATAAAAATATAAAACAACTTGTCAATCTTCCATTATGGTCTATATTTATTTATTTATTTGGTCTGGTAAAAAACTCCTCCCATATTCTCTGGCTTAATGTTTACTTCTAGTTTTTTTTTCTAAAAAAAGGTTAAAGGGAATGGAAGTGACGACAAAGAATAAGAAAATTTTTTAAGGGGATGGTAATGTTCTATGACTTCATTGTTGTGATATCCTGTACATTGGTAAAACTCATTGGCTGTACCTCAAAAAAATACATTTTAGTGTCTGTGAGAGTATGCTTAAATAAATCTGAATTTTAAAATTGCCTCTTAAATTTAGATAATTAATATGGATATTAAAAATATGTGTAGGCTATTGACAGAGAAATTGCCCTACCATATATTAAACATATTATAAAAGTGCAATGAAAGCATTATAGATGTGACTCATGAATTGATTAACAAAGAACTGGCTAGATAGATACAGACCTATATAAATATAATAATGCATGCAATGAATAAGACTTTAGCTTAAAATTTTAAAAAATGAAAGCAAATATGTTGGGAGTCAGTTTGCCTCTGTTAGAATCCTAGCTTCACAATTTCTGTCATGTGATATGGGGGAAAAGATTCAAACTGTCTATCACTCAGTTTTCTCATTAGTTAAACAACAATAATTCCTATTTCACAGGGACCATGTAGAGATTAAATAAGATAATACACATAAAACAAAACTTCTTAACCTGTGATCCAGTAACACCCATGAGGTCCATGGGTAGGCATTAAGGGCCTGGAATTTTATGGAAAAAATTACATCTTCATTTTGATAAGCTGTGACTGAAGTGTACTATTTCCTCTATCATGAATGTAGGCAGCAAACCACAGTAGTAGTAGCAGGAGCTATGGTGTTACCGTTAGAAATCAGATATTTTTATACACTACATTACTGTTTTTGTAAATATCTCAAAATCTTGTTTGATATTAGCCAACATAATAGTGTTATTAGCTCAACTTTCAGAACATATATTGTTGAATACATAGCCAAATATAAGGCAACTCTATACCTAGTAGCATTTCCTCCACCAAGTGATGAAGTCCCATTGTCTTGTATCAGTGACCCAAACACCTACACTGTTTTACAGTTCTCTGTATACAATTGTTTGTTGATCAATACAGGGAAGAACAGATAAGTTAGTTTTATCATTTGTCCAAATTTTGCAAAACTGAGCAATTTAAATGAGAATTGTCCATTCTGGGAAGGTGGTGTGTCATTTTTTAAGATAGGCATTCATGTAAGCTACACTATCAGCTTATATATTTATAGCTCTGTATTTGTGATTCCTCTTCATTTCAGCGCCTGCTGATTTCTCTTCTTCCTTTTAAGCTTGGTTAGTATTCACTTACTGTTTTTATTTTACTTATGAAGCATTGCCAAGTATTTTACAGGAATGGGTTAAAATATTATCTTAGTGTGCCATATTTTCAGACCCAGAAGAACTTTTATTGTTTTATAACACATAAAAAATTCTTTATTGGATTTCAGGTTTTGTGGAATTTCATTCAGTTGGACTTTTTTTTTTTTTTTTTGAAACATGCAACTTTATGAATCCCTTGTCTTCCTTGAGGTCGGTTTCTTTTGAAATATGTTTCCTTTTCTGTTTTCCTCCTCTGGTCCTGAGGTGCTAACTCTTATGGGCTATTTACCCCTTTGCTGAGAAAAATATAAACGTATAGGTGATATCAATTTGGAATTAGGGCATATTTGGTTTTCTGTAAATCTTTTCTCTAGCAAATAGAAACTTTGAAAACTATTATTATTATTATTTTCAAAACTTTTAACAATCTTTCATCACCAAACCCCGCGTAGGGCCAACTCTAACCTGGCTAACAGCAAAAACAGCATCACTAACAAGATCAAGGATGGAGGTGCAGACCCCAATAAAGATTGTCTCTTTAAAAAAGGATTGGAAATATATATATACATATGCATGAGTACTTTTTAAAAAACTAAATCTTTCCAGTGTTGCAGAAAAATATCTCCCAAAGTTATTTCAGTTGATAAAAAACAGCATTTGGTGGTCTGTACTGCCTTAAAAACCCCAACTTGAGATAACCCTAGGAGAAAAATCACCCCCACCCCATAAAGATGAAGTTCCCTTTTCTCCTCTTTCTTGTTCAAATTCCACTGCTTATTCCACCAACACCCAAAGAATAACAAGACCCAGCTCACTTCTCCTGGCACCTATCTGATAAGGTTCACAGCAAGGGCTATTCCTTAAGTATCTTCGCCTCTACTACAGTCAGGAAATTGAGCCCTAATTTCTGGGCCAGATTCTGGAAACCTGCAAAACGTCCTTATGCTTCGAGAGGGTTGAGGACTCCTTCAAAGATCAAGGGCCAGCGGACCTGGCAGAGACTGGCATGCCTGCCCTGCAGGGCTGGGACAAGGGGACTTTTCTCAGCAAAAGCACCCCAACACCTGTCTCTGAAAGTCTAACGAGGCTAAACCAAGGAGCAGCAGGCACCAAACTAGGGCTGTGCCTAAAAGGTGCACATCTCCCCTCTTTAGCCATAAACGCAAGGGAGATAAAGAGAATCAAGTGAGTATTTGACCTCATTGTTATTTTTAATTCTGTAAATCTGAGGGCATTCCTAAGAAGTATTCCTTGCTGAGAAGGCTCTCAAAGAATCCGATTCTCTACATCACAAATGTGAAATCTGGAATATTCGTGTGCCTGGTGAAGTTAGCAAGTACCCAATCCTCCCTACCAATATTCTCTCACATAGATTAGAAAAAGCAGGATTTCAGTTCTTTGAGCTACCTTGAATTTTTTTGTCTTGTGGAAGCCGACTGTGACTGTGAGAATGTTCTGAGTCATCCCTAATCCACGCATCATGGGAAGATATTTTTCTTGTTCTTTTAAACATTTTTTTTCCTAAAAAATATGCTTTCTTGTTTCTGCACTCCTTTGCTGTTTTCATCTAAAATTTTTAAATCTGTGAATTATATCCTGACAATATCATAAATATGTAAATAGGTTTATAGACTATCTCAGCATTCTAAATTGTCAGGAATAAAATACCACTGACAGATTTAGCATCCCACACAGGCAAAAGCATTCTTTAGTAACAAGGAAGAATTTTACCATATGGCACCCCGCTAGGTGGTGGAATACAAAGGTCTTCCAAAGTACTTATTATAATTCATATACCATGAGAAGCTGACTAATGTTTTATTTTCTTTTTAATCAGAGATCTACTCACTGTCATGTCTTTCTTCCTGCCTGCATCTTCTAACTTTGGACGTAAACTTCCTAATAATCACCATCACAAATCTTTTCTCAGTTGCAAAAAGAAAATACAATAGGAGTCCTGAACCAATTAAATGAACATCATGAGTAGAAGAGAAAGAAATGTGTAAGATAGATGGAGATGGCTGCCAAATGTTAACAGCCACAGGAAGACAAAAGGTAAAGAGCAAAAAGGTCACTGAACAAATATTTTAATAATGCTTTATTTGAAATTCCATCAGTTACACATTATTACCTTTACATGCTGTAGAAACTCAGGAGGGATAACGTGAACAGTATTATTTATAATACAACAAACCTCAACACCTCTAGGACACACATTAGCTTCTAAGCATTTTGCCATGTATTGCCTTATTTTCTGACTTTAAAAGTTGCTTGTCTTCAACAGAAAGTATCTATGTGTAGAATAAAACTAATATTAATGTAATAAAGGGTGTTTCTCATTGTCAGCTCAGTAGAATGAACTTCATAATAATATTATTAATATTATTTAATGCATTCTATGCACAGAGACTATATTAAATGATTTATGTTTTTATTTAGTTCATCCTCATAGCCAAATGTGACGTAAATGCCATTAATTTCTCTGTTTTATAGAAGAAAAACAACTTAAAACATACAGAGTTGAAATAACTAGACCAATGTCATGTATGCAGTAAGTAAGCTTCTGGGATTTAAATGTAAATGTCATACTCTTAAACACTGCTGTACTATTATGTTGGTGCAAAAGTAATTGTGGTTTTTGCCATTAAAAGTATGGCAAAAAAAAAAAACTGCAGTTACTTTTGCACCAACCTAATTTCTCTTTAATTTACCAGTATTTCATTTAATTTTGTATAAAAGAACGGTGTGGTGATACACCAAAGCCCTTTCAAAATGGCATAATTCTATATTATACTATAAACTATTAAACACAGGAGCATATATAGTATTGAAATCCTTTGCTCTGGTTAAGGGTGTACATTATGTCATCGTGAAAACAGTATTCAATTGTGAGGAAGAAAAAAACCCAGGAATTAAGGATTCTTACTGTTACAAACTGACCGTGTGATCCAGGGTAGATTATTTATCCTCTACCTCTTTTCATCTGAAAAATGGGATGCACAGAATATATGTGGGTAATTAATTTGAAACCTAAAGAGCTTTGTTTTTTCTCTAATCTAACCAATTTCCAGAACACTGTAGTGTCATAGTTGTTGTTTGCTCTACAGATTGTCATGGGAAGCCACAGAAATATGCAATACTGAAAGCCTACTCACGTCTTGTCTGTCTTAGGCAACCAGTACCCTTCAAGCACAAATGCTTTCATTTCTTATCCCTGGCAGATCCAATTGCTCACTGTAATTCAGGAGGTAGAAGGGTGGACAGAGGTAGATACAAGATAACATTTCTACCACGTTTATAGTAGAAGTTTTATATCCTTTGAGATCTAATACAGGCCTATACATTTGAGCCATGATTTATTTTATATTTCAAAGTCTTTAACACTGAGAAATGCAGATAATTGTATGTAAAACTAAATAACATGACGTTCCTACTGGGAAATGCATGTTCATACCAATTTGCAGTCCTTTGAGGATCCCCTTCAGACCTTTTTGGTGTCATTAGGCTTCCATGGTTATTAGATGTGAGTTACTGCTTCGCATTCTATGCTGGCAAACAGATTTTTTTTTTTCATTGTTGTGCTGTGTGTGGATGGGGGTGGGTGGGAGGGGAAGTGGGGTGATGGAACCAACTAATACATAAGACTAGTCACATAAAACCTCAGTGACTGCAGAAAAAAAGTGTGAAAAATATCTGGAATCCTGAATGTTGCCTTTGCATTATCTTTGAATGTGAATGGATAATTTGTTTAATCCGTTATCCAGAATGTGATACAATCTGGAAGCAAGAGAAAGGTAAAAGGGACCTACTTTCAAAACATAGAAAATTCTGAAAACTCTCCCTTTTATTTCTATATACAGAGTCTGACCACTTCTTGTCTCTTATCTCCTTATCTCTTTACCTTCACCTGGGTGAATCTTTCATTACCTCTAACTTGTAATACTAAGCCCAATCTAGCAACCAGAGTGAGCTTGGTGAGGTGTAAATCTCACCCTGTCGCTCCCCTCCTCAAAATCATGATGGCTGACATTACGTATATGTGGTATCTGAAAAAGTTCAACTCACAGAAGCAGAGAGTAAAATGGTGGTTACCAGAGGCTGGAGTGGGGTGGGAGTCTTTGGTCAAAGAACACAAAATTTCAGTTAGATAGGAGGGGAAATGTTCAAGTGATCTATTGGACAACATGATAACTACAATAAACAAAAATGTACTGTATTCCTGAAAATTGCCAAAGGAGTAGATTTTAAATATTTTCATCACAAAAAATAAATATGTTAAATAATGCATATGTTAATTAGCACAGTTAAGCCAATTCACTATGCGTGCATCTTTCAAAATATTATGTTTTATAAGATAAATATTTACAATTATTTTCAATTAAAAATAATTTAAAAAAAACTGTGATGGTGTTCCAAGTCACTGGGTGGTGGTGGGGGTTGGGGTGTGGAAAGCCAAAGTCCATTCAATCTGCAGAGACAAAGCATTCATTTGCTGACTTCAGTGCCTACTCATGTCCCATTGGTTTTTGCTCCAGCCATACTGGCCTCCCAATTGTTTCTCAAATCTTTCAGCTTCCTCCCATTTCAGAGACTATCCTTGCTGGTCTTTCTGCCAGGAACAGTTTTCTCTTGGATGCCTGCAATGGAATACAGTCTCACCCTATTCAGAATAGGGGCATCTCTTTGCTTGCTATGCCTTTATCATCTCATTTTAAAAAATTACCCTTCCATTAAATATATTTGTATATACATATTAACATTCTCAAAAAATGGAAACACAGCTTGAGTTTATGGTATTAAAATTGGGGTAGATATATTCTATTATCTATATTAAATATAATAGCACTATTTATTGTCCTCTTTATGACCGGTAAATGAGATAAGATGTAATTGGTATCTATTGATTTTTCCATGTTCAATGTGATACTAATTAAATTTAAATATAATTGAAAATATTTCCTTGCAGGAAATAGTCGTTGTCTCTGGGTTGCAGGATTAAAAGTGACTTTTGTTTCCCTCTTTAATTTTTTCTGAGTTTTAAAAGTTTATGACAGACTACACATTTATTATGTTTATTGTTGTTGTATTAACAATTTATTTGTTTTTGTTTTAATAAATAAAGGGTCATTTTTGAAAAATAAAATTGTACTAATGGTTTGTATAAAATAGATAGATATACTGTTTTCCTTTCTGCACCATCTCAAGGTTACTCTTCAGGAGTCATGGCTTTATTCTTTTTGCCTTGTTTTTGTTTATCTCCATTGTACAAAATAATATGCATATCTTGACATGTGCTGATGCAGTCATTTAAATCACTGTTTATTGATTTTCTTTTATGAAAGACCGCATTTCCCTTTCTTTCATACCACCCTTCCAAATTCCCACCTACTTTCTTTAAAAAGCTCAATAAATTTTTTTGGTTAACTTGATTGTAAATTTGTATATTATAGGACAATATAAGTATTATCTAGTAGTAAGAAAATTGCGTACAATGTAGAAGTTTTATTACCTATGTAACTTATTTTCCCTGAAATTAATATTTGCTTCATGTTTTATTTGCTTAGTTTCCAGTGTACCCATTTTTACTCATTATAAACCTGTCAACAACATTATTCTGCAAAAGCTCAATTCCACTAGAGATTTTATCATTTCCACTTTTTCCTGAGTGTCATCTTTCATCCTATCCTGCGAGCCTGAGGCATTTGTTTTCTAAAACTGCTCTGTCCATAATTGCATAACTAGGTGTGCTGTGTTGTTTGGAGTTTCCTGTGTTTTAAAGACGTCTCCTTCTTCTCTCTTCTTGCTAAATCTTTTTACCTCATTTAGTTTATCCTCTTGTTTTTTGGATCACATGTTCTAGTAGCTCTGTAAAAATCAGAAAAACGGGCAGTATGTTTCTTAAAACTTTACATATCCAAACATAAATTTATTTTATCCTTCCAATTAACAAGCTAAATGCAGAATTCTATTGAAAATCATGTCCTTTCAGAGTTGTGAGGACAATGCATTGATCTATTGTTTTCTGGCTGTTATTATTGAGAATTTCTGAAATACTGTGATTCCAATTCTTTTATATAAGATCTTTTCACTCCAAATATTTTAGGAACTTTTTGCTATCCTTGATATGCTGAAAAATTTAAATACTGTGCTTTAATTCAGGATTTCTTTATTGTGCAGGACCGTTTGTTAGCTCTTTATGTTCAGAGACACATGTCCATAATTTATAGGTAATATTGTTGTATTATTTATTTGATAGTTTTTTCCGCCTGTTTTTATCAGTCTGATTTTCTTTAATTTTTGTCATTGAAATACTGAAACTTTTAAATAGTCTTTTCAAATTTCAAGATTTTTTTTTAAATTTCCATAGCTTTAGTTTTTGAGCATTTTTCTTGACTTCATCTTACATCCTTTCCTTTCTTATTTCAGTGTTGTATTTTTAATTCCCAACAACTATTTTACTTGATCTAATTGTCCTTTATTCTTCTTATTTTACCAATGTAATTTTTATTTTTCTCTTCTTTTGTTGTAGCTTGGTAAGTTTCTACATGAGCTGGCATTAGCTTTTTAGATAGCTCAGTCCTTGCCATACTTCAGGTCTTAGCTTAAAAGACATCACCTCAGTTTTCTTTATAGCAATTCAAATTTGAATTTTGAATTAATCATTTTTTACTTGTTTATTATCTCTTTACTACTGCTAATATGTTTTATGATGACAGAAACTATCTTTTGCTTATAACTGGGTACCCTCAGTCATGTGTAATGCCTGGTGCATGATAAATATTGGTTAGGGTTGATGAGAAAGGAAATAAAATGGTGTACAGTAGGAAAGAATATATTGGGTAAAGTAATAAGTGCACAAAATGAATGCTATAATAGTAGAATTTGAATGTGCTACATTAGTGGATATAGGAAACCCTATGCTGGCAAGTAAGATATTACAGAGAATTAGAAAATGTAAGAAAGCAGAAATTCAAAGAGTGCTTAGATTCTTAACAACACAGAATAAGAAGCCAGAACACAGCCAGAGTTTGATAAAGTGGGGAAGAGGGCCCAGGTGAGATGGATGAACTGCCAGGTACGATTCGGAGTTGGTTTGGCCATAAGACCCAATCCTCAGGATAATGACATTAGGATGAAAAACACTTCATTCATTAAATTAATAGTACTAAGGTATGTAATACCATTGGCTCATGCTTGCTTCACCTTGGAATAACCTTTTGGAAAGAAATTATTGGAGGTTTCTTCAGAGCATAAGAAAATGGCTTTGGTTGTAAATATACTGCACTGAATTTACAATGCAGAGAGCTTCCCGGTGCCTTAAACCTTGAACCCACCGTAACTCCTGTAGATGCTCTTGTAATCAGTAATGGAAAACTACATTATTTCATTTTTTTTCCTTGGTTCCTTTTTTTTTTTTTTTTAGTAAGGAAGGAAATCCCTGGGCTGAAACAGAATATGACTCATTGAACCCATTCTTCTGATGGTTTTGTGAAATAGCTTGGGGTAAAAGCAGTTGTAAGAGCTTGTTGTTTTCTTAGTGCCTTGCCACCGCCATGGAGCGAGCATAAACCCCATGTAAAAAGCTAAAACAGGTAGGAAAGGGGAACTACCAAAAAGTTATGTCGAATAAATTCGATGTATCTTTATTCATTTCTCCAGCAGGAAGGTGTGTGACCTTGTGAAGGTCATTTAGCTCTGAGTGCTGCCTGAGAATTGTGACATCTGCAGTGTGCGCTGTAGGTCTTTTGCAGAATAAGTGTCATGAGGGACAGTCAAGTAGGATGAATCATTGCCTAGACAGAATATAAAAAACAGTCCTGACATTGAACTGAATGGGTGGCAGAAGGAGGTTATCACATTTTGGTTATCATCAGGACCTGACACACAGTGAGAGGCTCAATAATCACTTTGGATATAATGACATTTCAATATTAAATTTGTAGAAATGCTGATGCCATTTTGACATGGGAGCAGCCCAGGTTCGGGGGTCTTCCACGGTGGGAAATTGCACTACGAGGAGAGTAAAACACACAGTGGTGTGTAGGGTTGAGAAATTGTATGAAGGAGAGAAATAAAGTTCCAAAACAAACTTCTGACAGGCATGAAAAAGTATAAGGAAGTTATAAGTAGAAAATCAATCAAGGGATAGGTCTAAATCATTAATCAGAATAAAAGCCACAAATAAATGATTACTTAGACACTTTGAAAAAGAAGAATTACCACCACCAGGGACTTTTTGAGGTTAAAGTTGTTTCAAATAGAACTATTTATTTAGGAAGTAATATAAGTTTCATCTTTTCAGAGGGCCACTGGCAGACACATTGGGTGAAAGCATTTATTCTGACAGAGTGTTTCTTTATTCTGACTCATTCGTTTTATTAACTATTTATCTCTTGGGGAATTGTTTAAATATTTAATCCTTCTTAATATTTATTATGCAGCAGGCCAAAGACGGCTATGTTTTTAAAGGAACTACAGTATCTTATCGTTCTGATGGTCTGGAAGTTTATATTCACATCCAAGAATTCTTCCTGCTTCTCCAAAAACTCATCCTTTGCTTTATTACTCTTCATGGGAATAAGGAAACAGCTGTGCAGTATAAGTTATGTGCTCTTTCTTTTCTTCTTGACAACTATTATCAACTCATTCTTACCAAAAAATGACTTAATAAACTTCTCTCTTCTAGCCTCTTTTAAAAGACCTATGTAGTTTCCAAAACTCTTAAACACTGTAGGAACTTTTTCAAAGCCTATTTCAAATTGGGGTCTGTATCAGATGTAATAATCTTTAGAAAACCTGATCAATATTAATTATTTAGACATGATACCCTCCTCATTTCTAATTAGCAAAAGTTTTATTTTTTTCTTTGTATTTGATATGAGCACTTTATGTACCCTTTACCCCACACCCCAACAAATCTAAGAAAATAAATTATGGGCCCAGACATTTTATTGATTTTAAAATTAACTTATTCATCTGTGAAAAGCCTAAAATGAGAAAGGTAAAAAACCCAGGTCATAATATATCCTAGAAATTCCTCTTTTAAAAATATCCCGTATTTTGTTCAATGGATTCCCATGTTTCTAATGAAAAAGAAACACCCATTTTTCCACTCAATTGCAATATTAAGAAAAAAGGCAGGGGAGAATACTTTCTATGGGAAAAAGATGCCAAATTGCATGGGTTTGAAAACATTTGATTCCAGAAGACATTATGAGATCAGTCTATTCTGAGATGTCCTCAGAGTTATCCCTGAGCTGTCTGCAACCTGACCTTTCAGTTGTTGATACCAGTTGTTTGTGTCCTTGTTTGATTGTTCCTTTTCCTCCCTATCACTTACAACAAAAGTTACATTGTTCTTAATCCTAGGATCTTATCTAAATTATTTGCCGTTCCACTAAACCTCAACATTTTTTTGCTCAGGCTTTCGATAGTTTGAACTCCCAACTTAAAAATTCTGTAATTTTTTTCCATCTTTCATTGTTTATTACTATATGCTTTTATTTAGAAACCATAGATTCTAACAAGAAATCAGGATTAAAATTGCGGGTCTGAAACTAATGAGATGTTTGAACTTGGGCAAGTTCCTTAACCTTGTTGAACTTCAGTTTCTTCATCTGTAAAATGGAAAAATCAATACCTACCTCATAATATTGGTGTGAGTAGCAAGTGAAATAATGTGTATAAAGGAATAAGAACGGTGCTGGCATTGTTAAAGCTAAAAATACTAGTTTGCCTTCTCATTCCTCATTGATTTCCTTTTTCAAGCTAAAACTGGATTCACTTTGTCAGAAGCAACTGGAATATAATGTGCAGAAGAATATGGCTAAGCAGCTTAAATTTGTTGTTATCATTGTATTAAATGATCTAAAACTGTATCAAATTGTGTACAATGAATTTGCTTACAAAGGAGGACTCCTAAATTTAGTTGGTCACTCATTTTTGTCATTTTTTAAAAAAGTTCCTGCAAAAATCTTGAATTGACATTATTTAGCCAGCAATAGCATCAGCTAGTAACAGAAAGCAGTTATAAGGAAAATGAGCATTAGGAGATTATTATTATGTCAAAATATATGTAAATAAAAACATCACACACACACTAAAATGTAGAAGAACAAAGCCCCACTGGAAAACAAAACAAAACAAAACAAAACACAAAAAAACAAAAAAACAATGGTAACTGCTTGGCACATAGTCATCTAATTGGAAAGCACAGTTTTGATACATCCTTACTTTGGCAAAATATTAAGTCCATTTTCCACTGGATTGTTTGGAGACTATTAGTATTCAGGCTTGAATCCATGGAATAGGGACATGTATTTGTGCGTCACAGATTGAAGGAAATAATGATGACAGAAGCAGCCTCTGCCTCCTATCTAGTGCTGCAGAGACATCTTAATAGAGGTGAAAGAAATACTTTTCTTTTTTAAAACCATTTTAGGAAGTAGTTATAGACCTCCAGGGCAGAGCAGAGAGGTAGATCAGGAAATATTTATGCAGAGGAGGGATACCTATAAAAACTGTAGAACATTGATCATAAGGGATTGCAGAATTACTCTGACACTAATTCAAATTGGAGCACGACAGTAGCCACCAAAGGTGTTTGTTTTCAAGACAGCACAGGCAAGTGGCAGATAGGCAACTGTTGGAACAGAAAACAAAGTCATTGTCTTGAGAATTTGATCTTGTAATCATGCAAACTTCACTTCTAAATAATAATGAGAGTTCTAAGGAGCCTTAAAAATTATAGCCTAATTCTCTCCCTCCCTTGCCTTAGTCTCTCTCTGGGAGAAGTCATAAGTGGGTACTCAAAGAAGCTCATTCACACTTGGAGGCTAAGAGGACACTGAAGCAGTAATATGCTAAGTGCTCCCCTAGTGGGATAAAAACCTGAATATGCTTCCCTGAGTGTAAAATGTTATCAACAAAGACCTTGGCACTAGAAAGATAAAAACCTCATTGAACACATGGATATGTTTTCTTTGACTCTGATTTATAGCAAGAATGTCCAACAGACAAAATCATAAAATTCGACTTCCATACATTTGTACTATGCTCAGCTCGACACCAGATTTTCTGAGGACAGTAGCTCTACATCGCTTCCTCCTTTACTATCAGAACAAACTTTGAGCTAGCTGTCACATAAAATGGAAGGTGATAAAAGAAGCCAATTCAAATTAAGGATTTAATTATACAACTGTTTAATTTGCCCTTTCCCTCCAAAAGGGGGAAGGGTTAAAATAAGTGTTGTGGAGACCATGGTTCTTATTATGTAGATGAAGTCTCATAGGTGGCCTTCCTAATAAATGGTAAATGTTTCCTGTTTAGACCTTTAAAAGGTGCTAGCCTCTCAATTCATCTCTTCAGGATTGGGAGGGCCTGGAAAGGGAAAGATCTAGTTATATTAATATAGAGATTATTCATAGATGGAAATATTCCCTCAAAAAAGATGCCTTTGCAGGTCCATTTCAAAATATAGAAGATATTTAGGGGTAAAAATATCTTGATTTCTTTCTTTTTGTGTTATGTGATGTTATACTAGAGTCAGATTGGAATTTGATATCTTATTGCTACGAAGAATCTGTTTTGTCAGTCTTAAGATCACTGTTTTAACGTTAATGCTGGTCAGTTGCGTCTAAACTGGAAAGGGAGGAGGTTATAGTGAAGCATGTCTGACATTATAATTACTGATATTCTGAATTACTGTCATGGCCTGAACTAGTTTTTCAGGTTGCTTTGGGATCACCTTAGCCAACAAGAGGGTCCATTCAGTCTGTTGGGGGGCTTAGAATTTTATTTTTGGTTTACAACATGGCATATAGCAGGCTCTGAAGGAAATCAAAGTATTTTACCCCAAAATATATTTCTTTGACCTATTTTAAAGTGGCCCTACAAAGCTGTCACTTGTAGGGGAAATCTGCATTCTGTGGAGACTCTCTCCCTTATTAGGTCTTTTTGGGGAAGTCTGACACAGTTTAGATTTGATAAGAGACATTCACCATCTATTTTCTCTGAAGCCTCCTACCTGGAGGTTTCATTATATGACAAGAACCTTAGCTTCCATAACCCCCCACCCCTTACTTTAATTTAAGCTGACTTCAGTTCTTGAGGCGGAGCTTAACTCTTTCAACCAATTGCCAATCAGAAACTTTCTGAATCTACCTGTGACCTGGAAGACACCCCACTTCAAGGTGCCCCCCCTTTCCAGGCCAAGCCGTTGTATACCTTACATGTATTGATTTATGTCTTTGCCTGTAACTTCTGTCTCCCTAAAATATATAAAACCAAGCAATAGCCCAACCACCTTGGCCACATGTTCTCAGGACTTCCTAAGGCTGTGTCATGGGCCATGGTACTTAACCTTGGCAAAATAAACCTTTAAATTGATCGAGACCTGTCTCAGACACTTTTTGGTTTACACTAGAAAGTGATTTCACTCTGACAAATCACTTTAGCAATATTTCGTATTCTGTTGCAATAACTTGAAAGAGTTAATGCACCACCTGAAAAGCTAACAAATACAACCATCAGGAAGGGACTTAGGTGCTGAAGGAATTGGATTCATTATGTAAAATGGTGCATGAACTCTCACTTTTTCAAATTCCTGGAGGACTTTTTGAAGCAAATGGAAATTTTGTGCTTGCATTAGTCTACCATATAGATTACTGTGATGAATTTAAAATCTTTGCCAAATGACTTAACAAACAAAACAAAACAAAACAAAACAAACCCTCACACAGATGCCTCCAATTTGAAAATACAACGTAAGCATATCTATTTTGTTACTCCCATTTATAGATTTTCCAATAATTTGAAAATAAAACCTTCTGGGTTTACATGTCTGTGGGGAGTTTGGGACTTTAGGTACACATATTTGAGAATCTTTTGCATAAATCTGCATATGTTTACATGCAATGACAGACATACTGCCGCTTCCCAAATGTGGCTAGGGTAATTTAATCTTCTGCAACATTTTGCATGGCATATGTAGGTGTAATATGCTCCGAAACTTTACCTGAATATATGCAAAGTACACTTAGCTCATGCTTACATAGTTCTCATACCACAAGATGTAGTTAGATCTGAGATAACACTTTATAGCTTTACATCTGTACATTTAAAGAACTCAAACCAAATTATCCATTGCAAGAAATGAGCTTTTTAAAAATTTAAAGATACTCCTAGATTTGCTTATTGTGCATTCTTTGAGCTGATTTGTATTTCTTTAACTATTTTCTTGGTTTAACTTTGTAACTATTGATATTTATTTTTCTAAATTATTCAACAGTTGTAAGTTGGGGCTATTGAAAATTGTTATAACACTGATTGTAAGAGCATTTACTCCAAAACAGTAAAACTATAAAGAGTAAAAATAATAAAAAGTAATATTGGTGTAAGCATAAAGAAAGCACTTATACATTTTTTAAAGGGGTAATATTACAAAATTTACAAAACTTATTAAATCATATAGAATATTATGTTTTTACTTTTGTGTTGCTAGAAACACACTTTCTTTTCTTATGAGCCTTTGATTTCATAGGCTGACTCTTTGTTCCAAATTCCTTAATTTGAATAAATACCTAATGTTTTGTTTACCCAGAGAATATATATCTATTATAATATTATAGAAATACAAGTAAGCAAAAAGAAAAAAATAGCACCTTTAATCCTGTTATCTAAAGCAATGTTACCAGTCCATCCAGATATTTTCTTCTATCATACTTATTTGGCTAAAGTTTTTCATATAGATTTTTTCACCAAATTATATATTTTTATATATATTAAATATTTTTCATGCCATTTGAACATTATTCTTCTATAACATCTTCTTTACTGGCTGCATAGTTTTCTAATCATCACAGTTTTGAAAGCAACTTTCCTGAATTCTCTCTTTTATGTATTATAGCGATAATCTTCAAATGAAAAAATATCTTTTTGAATAAGAATTTTTAAAAAAATCTTATTTTCTGAAAAAGAGTTAAAAACAGCTCATCACCTGCTCACCAGTGGCTCCCTTCCATCATCTTCTCCTCCTTCATGACTGGAATGTTCTATAATGAGTGCCTGTCATTCATACATCCAATTTACCTCCATCTATATCATAGTTATTTGGAATAGCACCTATGAGAGAATGAAGTGACCACACCTGGAACATTATTTTCCCACGTTAAAAGAACAGAGCTGCACTTCTTTTTTAAGGCATATTATTTAGAACAGCTAATGAGCCTTATATTCATGCATGATGGTAAAAATTTAAAACTCCTGCCATTTTATTTTATAATTATGTCCTAAATTCTCAAAAAGTTAACAGATATATATATAAATTTATATATATATTATATATATTATATGTAATATAAATATATAAAACCTGATTAGGTCATGACACTGCTTAAAGCACCTGGACCAGTCCTGTTTCTTTTGAACTAAACTAAAATCCTAAATGAGGCACAGCAGCTCTTCTATTACCAGTCCCTGCCTTGCTCTCTAACTTCTTATTCCATCACTACCTCACCCAAAATTCTCTATTTGTATTGAATTTTAGCTCACATAGAGACGCTGCTCTTTTCTGGTTGGAATGCTTCTTCTGTTTTCACTTGATCTTCTCTTCCTCCAAGGTTTAGCTCTGGCATGTTCTCCCTTAGAAGCAGTCCTTGAACTCCCTATTTTGAGTCAGTTTCCCTTTCTCTGTGCTCATAAAGAACTGTAATGCTATGTTTTGATGTTCCTTCAGCTGTGAGCTCCTTGAAGACAGGAATGAATGAAGGAAATTAGTTTGCTTGTGCCTTTGAAAATGATCTTCAGATGTGTGCTTATGTATGTGGCCCTGCAGATGGCCTTTAGGATGCTCTCTTTGATTCCTTCCAAGAATAAATTGTGCATGTGCAAATCTGTTCTCTCTGCATATTGCAGAGCATATGAATGCCAGAGCCCAGTGGCTTGCTGCTGCTGGTCATAATCTAGCCTGAGTAATAAGTATGCTCTGTGTTATATAAACAGCCTTATTTTTTTTGTCTCTGCCTCAAATCTATGGCTGAAAGAATATATATGTGACATTTGTTAGTGTCTCTCATTCGTTCATTTCCCCGTCCATACTCTAACTTACTAGGCACAATTATAAGCATCCAGGACAAAATGATGTTGCTATTGATACAGAGCTACCAATTCACCCATAGTCTTTAGATTTCTGAGGTATGCCTTTGCCCTACCACATTTTTCCTTTTGTTGCCATGTTATTAAGCACTCAGACATTAGAAGCCACAGAATATAATTAAAAACATGGTTCCTGACCTTGAGATACCTTCAAAATACATGAGGGTGAGAGTGTAAATAGATAATGTGTATATGGGGCACAAAAGATATAAACATTTTAGAAATCCTAGTAATGTAAGCAACAATATCAACTAGTATTTAATACCTGCCTCGTAAAGTATGATGATTAAATGAGTTAATATACATAGAACATTTGGAGAGTGTCTGGAAGTATTAAGAATTTTATAAGTATTTGCTATTATTATTATTTACTAATTATACGATAGATGCTGTTGTAAGCATTTTACAGATATGAACCTTATATAACTCTCATTTAAATCTTTATAATAGCTTATGAAATTGATTGTATTATCATCCCATTTTATATGTGAAGCAACTGAGGCTCAGAGACATAAGTAACTTGACATAGGTCATCTAGAATTCAGGCCCCCTCTCTCTAAACTTACTGACCTTTCCACTGCAGACAGCTGCCTCAAATTTATCTAGCAGTTAGAATTTCTTTTATTGTGCTACTCTGAAGTTATCTCCGAAATGATTTTACTTCATATTTATTGGAAGTACTAAGTGCCTCTTGGTTATAGATAAATACAGGGTAATAGTGTCAGTGAGGCCTAAGAAAAATGGTAGAACATTTTCCTTTTAATTTTCTACTCACTTAATTTTTTTAACATCATATGGCTCTAGTATAGGTCACATAGAGTTCACTTTTACAGGGAATGGTTATTTTAAAATACTTTACTCAAGTCTCCTCTAACTCAACATACAATTAATTTTAGATTTGGTATTGATAATTTTCCTCTGCAAAGATAAATTAACTCTTCAAATCAAAGCTGTAGAAGTTGAGTATTGACTGTAGTGAATAGTAAGGCTTCCTTAATTCTTTCCAGCATCACCTAAAGAGTTGTAAATTTTCAAATCTCTGCTTCTGTTGGTGGGAAGCACAGTTATTTATAAGCATAAATTACAAATCAATAACTAGCTATTGAAGACAAATTTTAAAAAAACTTCATTCTTATTTGTGTTTTTCTAGTTATATCTTCCTCCCTTAAAGGTTATTTTCAACTGTAAGTGTTAACCCTCATGTTACTTTGGGTCTCTAAAGGGACTAATTATTCACATCTGCTTCCTCTGAATTTTAACCGGATTGAGACATGAGCTTAAGAGCCAAATACAGAATGAACTGTTAACATTATTATCAGTGAAATGGGCATATAGCTTGGATTTAAAGCTAAATTGGGTTTAGCTCTGAATTTACTTGTCTCATGTCATTGCACATGAGAAACTTAGCAACTCAACCTCATCTCTTCAAGGGGCAGCCCTTCTCTCTGTGGTATGAACTAGGGGAAGAAGGAGTGGTACATTACTTACAGGAAGGCAGGCTCTATGAGAGACTGTGCTATCCATCCATGCTCAGGCCCTCTTCCTAATGCTCTAATCAGATTATCCCATGGCTCTTCCATTTGAGGTGGTGGGTAGAGGTTAGAGGTGAGGTAAGTGGTGAGGTGGAGAGATTGGACAGTTATCGGGGAACCTGCCCTGATAGTCATGTAGGTTCTTTTCTATTTTCCCTAAGCATCAGCTGGGTTGAGAAATAAAGGGACAGAGTACAAAAGAGAGAAATTTTAAAGCTGGGTGTCCGGGGGAGACAACACATGTCGGTAGGTTCCATGATGCCCCACAAGCCGCAAAACAAGCAAGATTTTATTAGGGATTTTCAAAAGGGGAGGGAGTGTACAAATAGGTGTGGGTCACAGAGATCACGTACTTCACAAGGTTATAGAATATCACAAGGCAAATGGAGGCAGGGCGAGATCACAGGACCACAGGACTGGGGTGAAATTAAAATTGCTAATGAAGTTTCGGGCACCATTGTCATTGATAACATCTTATCAGGAGACAGGGTTTGAGAGCAACTGGTCTGACCAAAATTTATTAGGCGGGAATTTCCTCTTCCTAATAAGCCTGGGAGCGCTATGAGAGACTGGGGTTTATTTCATCCCTACAGTTTTGACCATAGAAAACGGCCACACCCAAGGGGACCATTTTAGAGACCCACACTCAGGGGCGTATTCTCTTTCTCAGGGATGTTCCTTGCTGAGAAAAAGAATTCAGCAATATTTCTCCCATTTGCTTTTGAAAGAAGAGAAATATGGCTCTGTTCCACCCGGCTCACCGGCGGTTGGAATTTAAGGTTATCTCTCTTGTTCCCTAAACATTGCTGTTATCCTGTTCGTTTTTCAAGGTGCCCAGATTTCATATTGTTCAAACACACATGCTCTACAATTTGTGCAGTTAACGCAATTATCACAGGGTCCTGAGACAACATACATCCTCCTCAGCTGACAGGATTAAGAGATTAAAGTAAAGACAGGCATAGGAAATCACAATGGTATTGATTGGGGAAGTGATAAGTGTCCGTGAAATCTTCACAATTTATGTTTAGAGATTGCAGTAAAGACAGGCATAAGAAATTACAAATGTATTAATTTGGGAAACTAATAAATGTCCATGAAATCTTCACAATCCACGTTCTTCTGTCATGGCTTCAGCCGGTCCCTCCATTTGGGGTTCCTGACTTCCCGCAACAGGCAGTGGAAGAAAGGAGCAAAAACTGTGTCCCAATATTTCTTAGGAACTCTTATTTTAGTCTGAGGTAAAGACATGAATAAGTTTAGGGTAGGTTCTTTTACATATACATATTTATAAATTCTGAAAAGATCTAAGGTGATAAAGCAAAACAGTATGTCATATAATAAGAACTTAGTGGGAAAGACAGACTTTTTAAGAACCCGTAACCCATACCAATGGAGTGTATTAAATACAATAAATACAATGGAACCCCAAAGCACAGGATACTATGGGAAACAGTGGAGAAACCCTCACTCAGCTTAGGAAGATGGGAATCTTGGGGAAAGTTCCCAGAAGAGGCACTATAATATCAGAATTGTCAACATAGAAGATTGCCATGTAATGAAGAATGGCAGTGGTGGTGATGATCTATGGGGAAGAGCGTCTTCTATAGAACTTTGGGCCCAGAGAAATCTTGAAATTCAAAGGAATGTAAGAACAAAGACTGTTCAGAGAAAATCACATCATTCAATATTGGAACACAATGAGAATGAAATTAGAGATGCAGTTAGAAGCCAGATAATGGAGGTCCTATAACTTATGTTGAGAAATTCGTATTTTACTGGAATGGTAGTTGGGAGTTATCACTAGACATAATGAAGGGTTTGGTATGGTCATACATGAAGTCTTTTGGTATCTCTGTGGTGACATATTGTAGGGCTATGAGTCCAGAATCTGGAGAAGACTTAAGAGTTATAATAATCTAGATGAGAGCAAATGAAGTTGTGGGAAGGAGTGTTTTTGAGAAATTTGAGGCAATCCAATCCATGAAGTAGGTAGAAAGGTAGATACAGTAAATTATTGAGTGTGGAGTTAAGGCACAGAAGGAGTTAAAAGGGTGTTTACATACATTATTCACCATGACATGCAATACTTTGTACTTATTTCTAACATAACATTGAATATAATTATTTGTTCCTTATATGATTATTCTCTGAACTCTCATAAGTGTAATATTACCAATATTTTTTTCTGGAGTACAAAGAACTAAGAGATTTTACTGATAAAAGATAGTAAAATTTGCTAATCGAACGGTCTCTCTGGATCAAATTCAGCCAATATGAATGAGGTTAAGTCCATGAGGAGAATATAAGATAATCTTCATGTTTTGTTTTAATCTCAAAATCCTAAAACTGTATTTGACAGAGGAGAATTTTTTAGTAATTGATAAACATGTCTAACCATTAGTAAGAAAAGTATTTTTGTTTCAGCAGCAGGGTTTATATTTATAGCATTTACATTGTGTAAAACCCATTATATTCCTATATCCTCAAAGGTTATATTCCAAGGGCAATTTCTGGCTTTATACTTTTGGGATCTGTGTATTTATGAGTGTGTGTGTGTGTCTGTACATATAAAATTTGACTTCAGCATATATTTTAAATACTTTTTTAATGTTTTCCTTATTCTAATGATGGAAATGTTTTCAGTTATTTGTACTGTTGTGTCAAGTCTCCTTTGAAGACCAAAAACAAGGCAAAACATAATAAAACAAACACAGAAACAAACAAAAAATGTCCAAATACTTCATTGTACAGTACGGTGCTCAGCAAATTCGTTTGTCTGGCCACCCTTTCTCCACCCCTTCCACATCCTTTGTCTAGGAAGTTCCTTTGAACATTCTTCATCTATACAATATGATATTAATGTAACAAAGATGCATAATTTACTGTGGCAACCAGTTGTAGGGGCACCTCACTTAGCCCAGTGGGAGTTGGATATAGGAAGGTTTACCTGAAGAGATACTGTAATACCTGAATAGTGATGGTCAGTGTGGGAAGACCCTGTGTAATGAAGAGTTGTGGAGGTGGTGGTGGTCACACAGCATAAACCAGCACCGAGACAGAGTTAAATACTTTTCTGAAGGTGATCAGTATACTCATACTGAGTTCATTTAATTTCTTCCTTGAGGACAGATAATACAGGATAACAAATTCCGTCTCTTTCTGAATACTCTTTTTGAGCAGAGGAGTAGGGACCTGGGAAATGTTGCCAGGAAACATTTTATTTCAGGTGGCTTAGGAATTGGAAAAAGCCTGCCCAAATTTAGTGGAAGAATACAGTACATCCGTGGAAAGAATCAGAGATTAGAAATAAAGAGAGGGTTTTACAGCACTCTCTACCCTGATTTTAATGCATTTTTAAGATTCAGCTGCATCCCTGCTCTTGGGTTTCTTAAGACACTAAACATCCTTGGGATGTATACACTATACTCAAGGAGTTTTCTATTATTCCAAAACAGAAGGGTGCTATATACACCGGAAAGTTTCTTTTTCAGTTGTTGATTAGGCTGCCAGAAAAGACAAAACAACAACAAAAAACCAAATATGTTTTGTGATAATGTGGTCTATCTTTAAAGCTCATTCCTACATGTTTTTCATTTGACAATACTTTTACCAAAGTATTATAACTTCTAAGGTATAGTATTTTTCAGTGGTTGTGCTTAAGAATGCATCCAGGATTTTAGAAGGGGTAGGAAGAGTATCTCAACAAAATCACTATAAATTGACCTTGTTAAGCAAAAGTCTAACCACTCAATCAAAGTAAAATTTACTAGAGTGAGAGATAACTGTGGGAAGGGAGAGAAGGACAGGAAAAAAATATACTGTTGCCCAGGTTGTTCTATGGAGTTCAGAGAAATATGGCAAAACAAGCTCACTTGCCTGGGATGGATGTAGAAAGATAAACACTGGGGTAAATGTGAGTTCTTTTCGGTGGAAAAAGGGGTAGGTGAATTATCTCTCCCAAGTTGAAATATGCCCAGTTTTCTTAATTTTTATTTCTAAGATAACAATGATAGATCCACCAAACTAATTACTATCAAGGAGATTGAATGCAGTGGCTGTTTGGGATAGCTTACAGTGTAATGCAGTGACTACAGTTGCTTGGATATACAAAACCTTAACCCAGAATCATTCTTAGAGTAGTGAGAATTTGATATTACAGAGAACTGATGGGGGCTGGGTTTATGAGATCTTATATATGATGCCAGACACAATGTGTGATTCTGGAGAAGAGAATAGAGATAATGATTTGATATCTTCATAGCCCTAGAAACTAGTTTGGTATCTGGCTCAAGATAGGCCCTTAGTAAATGTTTAGTAAATGAATGAATGTGGATGTTCACTTCTCTTTCCTATTTAGTGGGTTCTGTGTTGGTCAGATGCTTACTGCAAACAACAGAATTAAATTCTATCTGATTTAGGCAGAAAAATAATTTATTACATTCCCTTTGGGTTATTCCAAGTATTGATTGCAAGGCTAGAAAACTAGTTCAGAGATGACAGAGTCAAGAACAAAGCCAAAAATAACAAAGCAGAACTGGCACTATGAGAACATCTTATGCCACTACAGTTGAGCATTATTTGTTGAAACTTACCTCTCAACACATCTGATAAGAGAAAATGGATCCCACTTTTACCACTTACTCTTATTACCCAGAGACCAGTTACAAAGACCATGGAGGAAGGGCAGATTTCTTAGCTCCCATTTAAAGTCTGGAGCAGACTTGTCTAATTAGAGGAGTCAAAGACACCCTCCCTGGGCAGAAGATAGGCTACAAAAATAAATATCTGCCTCTTTCAGATTTTAGGGTGAGAGGTGGGCTATACCTCCCACCAGGAATGCTAAAATGGAGGATTTCCCAAATATAGAAACAAGATTTAGAATATGAGCATCAAAAAAAAAAAATGCCTACCTCAAATGTCCTCTGCAGATAGACTTGAAAGGTTTATATATACAAGATGTCATGCATCAGCCCTGGTTCCTGATTCTGTAGATAATACAGAATAAATTGAGTATTATTTAAGGAGTTCATTTGCACTTCTTCACACAACACAGTGATTACCAGCTCATCATCAATTCCTACTTCCCCTTTCCCGCTTTACATATCCATCACCAGTAGGACTGAAATATTTTTCAGGTTTTAAGCATATGACTGAACACATATGATATTTGCGATTCTTTGAGTAGTTAAATCAATATTCAGCAACATAAGGTTATTGACTAGAACTTCAATACAATGGAACATTATACTATTTTAACTACAAGATTTAAATGGAAGAACAATTCCACAGGGAACTGGGAAAAACACAAAATAAACAATAATTATCAGAAACATTTTAGATAATCAATGATTAAAGTGAGCAGAATGACTGGATTTTAATCCCAGGTTCAACACTTAAAATTGTGTGACTCTGTGTCATTTACTTAATCTTTTCATGCCTCGGTTTCTTCATTATTACCTAACTCAGATGATTGTTATCAGGATTAAATAAGTTAATGACAGTAAAGTGCTCAGACTGTGCTTGTCATGTAGAAAGCATTTATATGTTTGCTCTTAATTTTTGTACTATAATATTAAATCATTATTATTTAAAATATGCACTTCCTTAATATGTTCATCCATAAAGGAGCTTGATCTGCCTCTTTGATGGACTGTTCCCTGTGGATTTTCTTCTTCACTGCTCACCTTGCGGTTGAGGACAGTGGCAAGAGCTTTGACACTGGCATTGGGAAGAAGCCAGGGAGCTGAAGATAAGCTACTGCTCTGAGTGGCCGTCAGTAAAATTGTGACGTTTGTTTTCTGACATTTTGTACTTGGTGACTCTGCTACCTCTTTCTTCAATGGCCAATACCCTTTATTATTTTTCCATTTGGACCTCTATCAAAAATGATGTTTATAATTATTCCCTATATTTGTATTATGCTTCCAGTTTACAAGGTATATATATATATATGTACATGTTTGGTCCTAGTAAAAACTATATGACAGTTGAGACAATTTAAAGATGAGTCTGAGCTTAAAGATTTTAAGCGACTTACTCAGGGTCATGCCAATAATATCTGGCAGCATTAGAATCAAAGCCCAGGAATTCTGATGCTTAGTCTAGTATGGTATCAAGTTTTTCACAATAGTCATGTCCTTTTTAAGTGGAATATTCTCTAATCTCAGGCATATTTGTACAGGAAATAATAGGCATCACTCTAGAATGGTGGGTCTCTACATAGGAAATTTGAAGCAACTTTAAGTCCCAAAGGAAGAATAGAGAAAAAGCTTTTTAAAGGGCCTCAAATTACATCAGGTAGCATGGTCCATAAAGAAGACAAGTACCATTGTGCCTTGAATTTTCTGAAGAGTTATAAATGTGATTCATGCTATCTAATGGCCATGATCAAGATTACAACTGAGAAATTTCAGATTCCAGTTAGTGGTGGCATCATACATGCTTATCACCCTCTTAATAAAGAGCAATTATGTAAATATAAGAAATATTTAGATTATACTCTAAATGAGAATGGGTATTGGCTATTTTAATTGCAAGATACTTATATATTTTTTAGTTCCATAATATTTTATTTGAATAAAGATTATTTGTAAAAGATATAGAGCAGAATGTATAGTAAACTACTATGTATAAAATGAAAGGGATAAATCAGACTAATTTTATTGTATATACATGAATAAATTCTAGAATGGTACAAAAACTTACAGCAATAGTTACTATGAAGACAGGGGAATAATTGGGTATAGGACCCACAGCAATTAATGCATTTTTAAAAATTAACATATAAATGTATTACCTAGTTTTAAACTATATATTCAATTTTTAAAAAATCCAGAGAACTTAAAAATATGTAATATAGCTAGGAACACTCTGACAAGGAGGAGCATGAGAACCAGTCTAACAGATATTTTTATATATTATAAAATATTGAAAATTAAAATGGTGTGGTAATAGTGCAAGAATAGAGAGGTATATCAAGAAAACGAGTAGATATTCCAGAAACAGACAAATACATATGCGGATTAAGTACATGTTAAAGTAAGCATCTAAAAATCAACTGGAGACAAGATGGAGTATTTAGTAAGTGGTATTAGGAGAACAGAAGAGATATCTAAAAAAATCATTTGGACTAGTGTCACAATGCTTCTTAGGATGTATTTCAAATAGGTGAATATTTAAATGTAAATAATAAACTATAGAAGTGCTAGAAGAAAATATGGGATAATTGACATGGAAGGAAAAGAAATTTCAGAATTGGACTCAAAGCAAAGGACATAACAGATTGTTAAATAAGAGAGAGAGAAAAAAAATGTACCAAAAGTCAGAGGACAAACAAGCTGAGGAGAAATATTTACCTCTCCTACCACAGACTGTGCTAATCTATTTAACATTAAAAATCTGAAAATCAATAAGGAAAGCCCCAAAAATACAACAGGAAGCAAAAGAGAAAAGATTTTGAAAATAGAGCTCACCATGGAGGAAATGAAACCTGGTTCACATACACAAGGAAATGCTCAAAATCATTTATGGTAAGAGAAAAGTAAATTAAAGTAATTACTTCAGCAAATTTTCCGAAGTTTCACGATACTCTGAAGGAGAATCTATAGGGAGATAGGCACTCATATATGCTATTGAGAACGTAAATTTGAGTAATCCTTAAGGTGGGTAAATTGACAAAATACATATATATTTTTTCTTTTATTATTATTATACTTTAAGTTTTAGGGTACATGTGCACAACGTGCAGGTTTGTTACATATGTATACATGTGCCTTGGTGGTGTGCTGCACCCATTAAGTAGTCATTTAGCATTAGGTATACCTCCTAAAGCTATCCCTCCCCCCTTCCCCCACCCCACAACAGTCCCCAGAGTGTGATGTTCCCCTTCCTGTGTCCATGTGTTCTCATTGTTCAGTTCCCACCTATGAGTGAGAATATGCGGTGTTTGGTTTTTTATTGTTGCGATAGTTTACTGCGAATGATGATTTCGAATTTCATCCATGTCCCTACAAAGGACATGAACTCATCATTTTTTATGGCTGCATAGTATTCCATGATGTATATGTGCCACATTTTCTTAATCCAGTCTATCACTGTTGGACATTTAGGTTGGTTCCAAGTCTTTGCTATTGTGAATAGTGCCGCAATAAACACACGTGTGAATGTGTCTTTATAGCAGCATGATTTATAGTCCTTTGGGTATATACCCAGTAATGGGATGGCTGGGTCAAATGGTATTTCCAGTTCTAGATCCCTGAGGAATCGCCACACTGACTTCCACAATGGTTGAACTAGTTTACAGTCCCACCAACAGTGTAAAAGTGTTCCTGTTTCTCCACATCCTATCCAGCACCTGTTGTTTCCTGACTTTTTAATGATTGCCATTCTAACTGGTGTGATATGACATCTCACTGTGGTTTTGATTTGCATTTCTCTGATGGCCAGTGATGGTGAGCATTTTTTCATGTGTTTTTTGGCTGCATAAATGTCTTCTTTTGAGAAGTGTCTGTTCATGTCCTTCGCCCACTTTTTGTTGGGGCTGTTTGTTTTTTTCTTGTAAATTTGTTTGAGTTCATTGTAGATTCTGGATATTAGCCCTTTGTCAGATGAGTAGGTTGCAAAAATTTCCTCCCATTCTGTAGGTTGCCTGTTCACTCTGATGGTAGTTTCTTTTGCTGTGCAGAAGCTCTTTAGTTTAATTAGATCCCATTTGTCAATTTTGGCTTTTGTTGCCATTGCAAGTCAATTCTAAGCCAAAAGAACAAAGCTGGAGGCATCACGCTACCTGACTTCAAACTATACTACAAGGCTACAGTAACCAAAACAGCATGGTTCTGGAACATAGATCAATGGAACATAACAGAGCCCTAAGAAATAACGCCGCATATCTACAACTATCTGATCTTTGACAAACCTGAGAAAAACAAGCAATGGGGAAAGGATTCCCTATTTAATAAATTGTGCTGGGAAAACTGGCTAGCCATATGTAGAAAGCTGAAACTGGATCCCTTCCTTACACCTTATACAAAAATCAATTCAAGATGGATTAAAGACTTAAACGTTAGACCTAAAACAATAAAAACCCTAGAAGAAAACCTAGGCATTACCATTCAGGACATAGGCATGGGCAAGGACTTCATGTCTAAGACAAAATATATTAAAACTATGCACACACATTCTTTGACCTAGTACTTTTACTTCTTTCTGGGAATTTATACTGGAAGTATACTTACCTCTGTGCAAAATTGCAAATATATAAGGTAATTCATTCCAGCATTGCTTATATTAGGTTGAACTATGTAAAATTGACATTGATGTGAATCAAAAATGGTTGAAGGCTGGCAGTTTCATATGATTCAGCCTATAATAGCAAAAGATTGAAAAAATCCATTAATACAATGTGGTTCAAAAAAAATTGTTGTATCAAGGTAAAATAATAGCCTGAAAATAATTAAGATAGTCTGTGTATACATCGATGAAAAGATTGCCAATACATGTTGTCATGTGGATAAAAACAAAAGAAAACAACAATATTTTTAATAATAGAGATTATATAGTGTATTTTATGTAAAATGAGGGAAACGAATAATATTTGTGATATTTAATTGCATAAGCATAAAGAAACCCTAATATTTATAATAGTGGCTAGCTTTTGGAGGGAGGTGGGCCCGGGCTTCTGCAGATGGTCATAACTTTTGGAGGTGAGATTCACATGGAACTGTAAAATGTATGGCCATCATCAGGAAAGGCAACTGTGTGGACAGAGCCAAGAGTTCAATGGGAAAGGGAATTTGTACATTGCATATGTTTTAATATGATTGGATATTTGAACTACAAAAATGGTCTACCTGTTCTCAGATAAAATATATCTGGTATTTATTGTATAAAACAGTTTCTTCATGTTATCTGTGGGCCAGATTTTTCCTTATTCCTATAAGACTGTAATCTTATAACAGTATTAATACAATATTCTGATGTAGAGTTATTTTATAGGCATTATGAATCTGTAATGGATTAGAATAAAAAATATGTTTAGTAAGTATTTCTTTAACTTTTAAAAAATGTTTCCAGCAGGCTGCTTTGGTGTAATGATAGACGGATTTGGAGCCTCAGCTCTGCCTCATATGTACCTCCTTTGTGGGCTTTAGATAGCCAACAGTTCTCAACCTCCATTTTTCTTAGTTGCAAAAGTAGATTAATAGTTAAAACCACCATTAAATAAAATTTCTTTGTAAAATGTTTTGCATATCAAAATTTTTATGAAGTCAACATTTAAAAAAGTTCATTTTGAAGCATAAGTATTCATAATAATAGAAGTTATTGGGTTTTACTATGTAGATAAAGTGTCCAAAAGAGTTGTGCTATGTGAACTGCCATATGTATACAAAATACAATCTTACAGATCCACAGGGAATTGGTCAATGGGAAGAAAATAGGGTAAATATGGGTGTTACAAAATGCATAATGAACCACAGTACACTCCGGGCTGGGGCAGATCTTCTGCTTGTGTTTTCACCACCATCACCACCAATTACACCACAAAAGAAGCTATTACTTATTAAGTCCCAAATATTTGTTAGAGTCTGCGTGGCACGTTGTACTTATTCTATCCCACTTAACTGTTATAAAAACTCCTGTGAAATAAGTATTACTATTTCTATTGTACAGTTGCCTAACAGTGAATAGCCAGTTAAATGTGTAAACAGGTGATTTAAAGACAGGTCTTTTTGATCCCAAATCTCAAATCCTTATTAATATTCCACTTTCTTTCAGACTTTAGTGGGCATTAACATATAACAGAAATGCAGATTTCTGGACTTTGCCTCAGAGATTCGGCTTTGCTTGGTCTGTACTGTACCATCTCTCCCAGCAGCTCTAATGCTGTTGGACAGTAGTTACTGAAAGTAATTCCATGCTATCCCCAACTCCTCTTGGCCTTCTTCTATAGCAGATAATCTGTAAGTAGCTCTGGCTAAGTCACTGTGTTTGCAGGAAAGATGGCTACCACGGAGCCATAGTTTATGCTTTGCTTTTGGTCTCTGCGTGTTCAATGTCAGCCTCTCAGATGATGATGTGGAGAAAGAGAAGGGGTCGTAGAATCCACCTTCTTTGTTGGAATGGAGGCAGAGAGGTTAGAAATAATCTGGGCAATCTGGGTGCTAAATCCATCCTGGAGATTGAACTTCAGGTCTGCAATAGGGTGTTACAATGTGTAGCTTCGAAAAAGCACAGTTTGGATAATTAGCCAGGTTTGCAAACAACTGGGATAAATGCTTTCAAACATTTTTTTTTCTCTCTGTTACGTGATTAAGAGCCACATGGCAAATGTTTCCCAATTCAATGCTGTCTTATTAGGTTAGCCATTTCTTCATATTCTCAATAAGTATTTTTTTTTTGAATCCTTGCCTGTACAGACACAGAGAAAAGTGCATGGATGGCTGCAAATCTGGATCAGGCATATGGAAGACGAGGCATAGCCACAAATGCTGTGCACCACTAAGTAGAAAATTTGCTGAGAACCAAGATGCAGTGAGGATGGGTGCTATAAGAAATTACAAGAAGGGGGAGATCAGTGAAAGGATCAGGGAAACCTTCACAGAGAAAATGATATTTGACCTAAATCTTGCAGGATGGATATGATTTTAACAAGCCAGTCTAAAATGGAAAGTAACAGAAGGCTAAAAGACTGCATGAACATATGTAATAAATATGTTGAGATTTGGCGAAAAATACTTTTGAATAAAAAAATAAATTAATGAATTTCTATGTATAAATGCCACATATTAAAATGCAATTAAATGAAATAATTTATACCATAATCAACTTAATACTAGTAAACACTGTAAATTAGACATACTAAAGAATCTAGAAATATAATAATAAACAAGATTCTACCCATATACAGGTTATTGTCTAATAGAATGCAATGCAGAAACTGCTATATATTAGAGGTATTTGTCAACTACCTGGGGATTGTTTTCAAAACTGTATTCCACAATGTATATATACTTTAAAACATAATGTTCTACACAATACATATATATAATTTTATCTATCAATTTAAATAATAATAATAAAAACTAAAAAATAAACCTGTTTCCTATACAATACAGGGTGCCTGGGAATGGGCCTGGGAATTGTTTACATGTAATTAAAAAAAATTGCCTCTGGTCAATAAGTATGGGAATTGTTGGTTTAAACAAATTCAGTCAACTATTTTTTCTGTGCGACTTTACAGAGCCATTAATATTCTAAATGTGTCATGCAACATTTGTCCAACTTCCTTCAACATGGTCTCCTTTTACTTCTTTATTATTATTGCTATTACTGTAGAGCACCTATAAACATCTGGAGCATTAATGTTCTGTTGAACACAGATTGGGAAGCTAAGTACTGGAAAACACAGCAAACGAGTCAGTAGAGATATTCGCCAGGAAAGAGGAAAGAGTTATTTCATGGAAAGCCTTTAGCTTTTTTCTATGAAAACTAAGGACAATTAAAGGTAGGTAAGTTAGACTGTAAATAGCCATTGTAATAATAGTATACAATTTTATTTTATTCACAAGTTCTATATTATTTAATAATGTCATACACTGCATTTATTAAATAAAAATTAGTCTGGTTCCTGTGAAATATCCTTTCTTTATATTCTAACTATGTTTCAGAAAGAGTAAAAAAAAAGTCTATTTACTGTGTAGTCATGTAGTTCCTACTGTCAAAGTGCGAGCATTTATTTCTCCAGAAAGCAGTATGTCAAGAAGTCCTGAAATAATCTGTGCAACAAACCTCTATGACACAAGTTTACCTATGTAACAAACCTACACATGTGCTCCTGAACTTAAAAGTTAAAAACTAGAAGCATTGCACTGCAGATATATATTAAGTTTTCAAAAAATATATGTACTCATTATGAAAAGTAAAGGGTCTTAAATATGGAAAATAAAGAGTTCCTGTAGCCCTAATATTTGTTTATTTATTTATTTATTTTTTATTTATTTTTTATTATACTTTAAGTTTTAGGGTACATGTGCACATTGTGCAGGTTAGTTACATATGTATACATGTGCCATGCTGGTGCGCTACACCCATTAACTCGTCATCTAGCATTAGGTATATCTCCCAATGCTATCCCTCCCCCCTCCCCCCACCCCACAACAGTCCCCAGAGTGTGATATTCCCCTTCCTGTGTCCATGTGATCTCATTGTTCAATTCCCACCTATGAGTGAGAATATGCGGTGTTTGGTTTTTTGTTCTTGCGATAGTTTACTGAGAATGATGCTTTCCAATTTCATCCATGTCTCTACAAAGGACATGAACTCATCATTTTTTATGGCTGCATAGTATTCCATGGTGTATATGTGCCACATTTTCTTAATCCAGTCTATCATTGTTGGACATTTGGGTTGGTTCCAAGTCTTTGCTATTGTGAATAATGCCGCAATAAACATACGTGTGCATGTGTCTCTATAGCAGCATGATTTATAGTCCTTTGGGTATATACCCAGTAATGGGATGGCTGGGTCAAATGGTATTTCTAGTTCTAGATCCCTGAGGAATCGCCACACTGACTTCCACAATGGTTGAACTAGTTTACAGTCCCACCAACAGTGTCAAAGTGTTCCTATTTCTCCACATCCTCTCCAGCACCTGTTGTTTCCTGACTTTTTACTGATTGCCATTCTAACTGGTGTGAGATGATATCTCATAGTGGTTTTGATTTGCATTTCTCTGATGGCCAGTGATGATGAGCATTTTTTCATGTGTTTTTTGGCTGCATAAATGTCTTCTTTTGAGAAGTGTCTGTTCATGTCCTTTGCCCACTTTTTGATGGGGTTGTTTGTTTTTTTCTTGTAAATTTGTTTGAGTTCATTGTAGATTCTGGATATTAGCCCTTTGTCAGATGAGTAGGTTGCAAAAATTTCCTCCCATGTTGTAGGTTGCCTGTTCACTCTGATGGTAGTTTCTTTTGCTGTGCAGAAGCTCTTTAGTTTAATTAGATCCCATTTGTCAATTTTGTCTTTTGTTGCCATTGCTTTTGGTGTTTTGGACATGAAGTCCTTGCCCACGCCTATGTCCTGAATGGTAATGCCTAGGTTTTCTTCTAGGGTTTTTATGGTTTTAGGTCTAACGTTTAAGTCTTTAATCCATCTTGAATTGATTTTTGTATAAGGTGTAAGGAAGGGATCCAGTTTCAGTTTTCTACATATGGCTAGCCAGTTTTCCCAGGACCATTTATTAAATAGGGAATCCTTTCCCCATTGCTTGTTTTTCTCAGGTTTGTCAAAGATCAGATAGTTGTAGGTATGTGGCGTTATTTCTGAGGGCTCTGTTCTGTTCCATTGATCTAAATCTCTGTTTTGGTACCAGTACCATGCTGTTTTGGTTACTGTAGCCTTGTAGTATAGTTTGAAGTCAGGTAGTGTGATGCCTCCAGCTTTGTTCTTTTGGCTTAGGATTGACTTGGCGACGCGGGCTCTTTTTTGGTTCCATATGAACTTTAAAGTAGTTTTTTCCAATTCTGTGAAGAAAGTCATTGGTAGCTTGATGGGGATGGCATTGAATCTGTAAATGACCTTGGGCAGTATGGCCATTTTCACGATATTGATTCTTCCTACCCATGAGCATGGAATGTTCTTCCATTTGTTTGTATCCTCTTTGATTTCCTTGAGCAGTGGTTTGTAGTTGTCCTTGAAGAGGTCCTTCACATCCCTTGTAAGTTGGATTCCTAGGTATTTTATTCTCTTTGAAGCAATTGTGAATGGGAGTTCACTCATGATTTGGCTCTCTGTTTGTCTGTTGTTGGTGTATAAGAATGCTTGTGATTTTTGTACATTGATTTTGTATCCTGAGACTTTGCTGAAGTTGCTTATCAGCTTAAGGAGATTTTGGGCTGAGACAATGGGGTTTTCTAGATAAACAATCATGTCGTCTGCAAACAGGGACAGTTTGACTTCCTCTTTTCCTAATTGAATACCCTTTATTTCCTTCTCCTGCCTGATTGCCCTGGCCAGAACTTCCAACACTATGTTGAATAGGAGCGGTGAGAGAGGGCATCCCTGTCTTGTGCCTGTTTTCAAAGGGAATGCTTCCAGTTTTTGCCCATTCAGTGTGATATTGGCTGTGGGTTTGTCATAGATAGCTCTTATTATTTTGAGATATGTCCCATCAATACCTAATTTATTGAGAGTTTTTAGCATGAAGGGTTGTTGAATTTTGTCAAAGGCCTTTTCTGCATCTATTGAGATAATCATGTGGTTTTTGTCTTTGGCTCTGTTTATCTGCTGGATTACATTTATTGATTTGTGTATATTGAACCAGCCTTGCATCCCAGGGATGAAGCCCACTTGATCATGGTGGATAAGCTTTTTGATGTGCTGCTGGATTCCGTTTGCCAGTATTTTATTGAGGATTTTTGCATCAATGTTCATGAAGGATATTGGTCTAAAATTCTCTTTTTTGGTTGTGTCTCTGCCCGGCTTTGGTATCAGAATGATGCTGGCCTCATAAAATGAGTTGGGGAGGATTCCCTCTTTTTCTATTGATTGGAATAGTTTCAGAAGGAATGGTACCAGTTCCTCCTTGGACCTCTGGTAGAATTCGGCTGTGAATCCATCTGGTCCTGGACTCTTTTTGGTTGGTAAACTATTGATTATTGCCACAATTTCAGCTCCTGTTATTGGTCTATTCAGAGATTCAACTTCTTCCTGGTTTAGTCTTGGGAGAGTGTATGTGTCGAGGAATGTATCCATTTCTTCTAGATTTTCTAGTTTATTTGCGTAGAGGTGTTTGTAGTATTCTCTGATGGTAGTTTGTATTTCTGTGGGATCGGTGGTGATATCCCCTTTATCATTTTTTATTGTGTCTATTTGATTCTTCTCTCTTTTTTTCTTTATTAGTCTTGCTAGCGGTCTATCAATTTTGTTGATCCTTTCAAAAAACCAGCTCCTGGATTCATTGATTTTTTGAAGGGTTTTTTGTGTCTCTATTTCCTTCAGTTCTGCTCTGATTTTAGTTATTTCTTGCCTTCTGCTAGCTTTTGAATGTGTTTGCTCTTGCTTTTCTAGTTCTTTTAATTGTGATGTTAGGGTGTCAATTTTGGATCCTTCCTGCTTTCTCTTGTGGGCATTTAGTGCTATAAATTTCCCTCTACACACTGCTTTGAATGCATCCCAGAGATTCTGGTATGTTGTGTCTTTGTTCTCATTGGTTTCAAAGAACATCTTTATTTCTGCCTTCATTTCGTTATGTACCCAGTAGTCATTCAGGAGCAGGTGGTTCAGTTTCCATGTAGTTGAGCGGCTTTGAGTGAGATTCTTAATCCTGAGTTCTAGTTTGATTGCACTGTGGTCTGAGAGATAGTTTGTTATAATTTCTGTTCTTTTACATTTGCTGAGGAGAGCTTTACTTCCAAGTATGTGGTCAGTTTTGGAATAGGTGTGGTGTGGTGCTGAAAAAAATGTATATTCTGTTGATTTGGGGTGGAGAGTTCTGTAGATGTCTATTAGGTCCACTTGGTGCAGAGCTGAGTTCAATTCCTGGGTATCCTTGTTGACTTTCTGTCTCGTTGATCTGTCTAATGTTGACAGTGGGGTGTTAAAGTCTCCCATTATTAATGTGTGGGAGTCTAAGTCTCTTTGTAGGTCACTCAGGACTTGCTTTATGAATCTGGGTGCTCCTGTATTGGGTGCATATATATTTAGGATAGTTAGCTCCTCTTGTTGAATTGATCCGTTTACCATTATGTAATGGCCTTCTTTGTCTCTTTTGATCTTTGTTGGTTTAAAGTCTGTTTTATCAGAGACTAGGATTGCAACCCCTGCCTTTTTTTGTTTTCCATTTGCTTGGTAGATCTTCCTCCATCCTTTTATTTTGAGCCTATGTGTGTCTCTGCACGTAAGATGGGTTTCCTGAATACAGCACACTGATGGGTCTTGACTCGTTATCCAACTTGCCAGTCTGTGTCTTTTAATTGGAGAATTTAGTCCATTTACATTTAAAGTTAATATTGTTATGTGTGAATTTGATCCTGTCATTATGATGTTAGCTGGTGATTTTGCTCATTAGTTGATGCAGTTTCTTCCTAGTCTCGATGGTCTTTACATTTTGGCATGATTTTGCTGCGGCTGGTACCGGTTGTTCCTTTCCATGTTTAGCACTTCCTTCAGGAGCTCTTTTAGGGCAGGCCTGGTGGTGACAAAATCTCTCAGCATTTGCTTGTCTGTAAAGTATTTTATTTCTCCTTCACTTATGAAGCTTAGTTTGGCTGGATATGAAATTCTGTGTTGAAAATTCTTTTCTGTAAGAATGTTGAATATTGGCCCCCACTCTCTTCTGGCTTGTAGGGTTTCTGCCGAGAAATCCGCTGTTAGTCTGATGGGCTTCCCTTTGAGGGTAACCCGACCTTTCTCTCTGGCTGCCCTTAACATTTTTTCCTTCATTTCAACTTTGGTGAATCTGACAATTATGTGTCTTGGAGTTGCTCTTCTCGAGGAGTATCTTTGTGGCGTTCTCTGTATTTCCTGAATCTGAACGTTGGCCTGCCTTGCTAGATTGGGGAAGTTCTCCTGGATAATATCCTGCAGAGTGTTTTCCAACTTGGTTCCATTCTCTGCATCACTTTCAGGTACACCAATCAGACGTAGATTTGGTCTTTTCACATAGTCCCATATTTCTTGGAGGCTTTGCTCATTTCTTTTTATTCTTTTTTCTCTAAACTTCCCTTCTCGCTTCATTTCATTCATTTCATCTTCCATTGCTGATACCCTTTCTTCCAGTTGATCGCATCGGCTCCTGAGGCTTCTGCATTCTTCACGTAGTTCTCGAGCCTTGGTTTTCAGCTCCATCAGCTCCTTTAAGCACTTCTCTGTATTGATTATTCTAGTTATACATTCTTCTAAATTTTTTTCAAAGTTTTCAACTTCTTTGCCTTTGGTTTGAATGTCCTCCCGTAGCTCAGAGTAATTTGATCGTCTGAAGCCTTCTTCTCTCAGCTCGTCAAAATCATTCTCCATCCAGCTTTGTTCCGTTGCTGGTGAGGAACTGCGTTCCTTTGGAGGAGGAGAGGTGCTCTGCGTTTTAGAGTTTCCAGTTTTTCTGTTCTGTTTTTTCCCCATCTTTGTGGTTTTATCTACTTTTGGTCTTTGATGATGGTGATGTACAGATGGGTTTTTGGTGTGGATGTCCTTTCTGTTTGTTAGTTTTCCTTCTAACAGACAGGACCCTCAGCTGCAGGTCTGTTGGAATACCCTGCCGTGTGAGGTGTCAGTGTGCCCCTGCTGGGGGATGCCTCCCAGTTAGGCTGCTCGGGGGTCAGGGGTCAGGGACCCACTTGAGGAGGCAGTCTGCCCGTTCTCAGATCTCCAGCTGCGTGCTGGGAGAACCACTGCTCTCTTCAAAGCTGTCAGACAGGGACATTTAAGTCTGCAGAGGTTACTGCTGTCTTATTGTTTGTCTGTGCCCTGCCCCCAGAGGTGGAGCCTACAGAGGCAGGCAAGTCTTCTTGAGCTGTGGTGGGCTCCACCCAGTTCGAGCTTCCTGGCTGCTTTGTTTACCTAAGCAAGCCTGGGCAATGGCGGGCGCCCCTCCCCCAGCCTCGCTGCTGCCTTGCAGTTTGATCTCAGACTGCTGTGCTAGCAATCAGCGAGATTCCGTGGGCGTAGGACCCTCCGAGCCAGGTGTGGGATATAGTCTTGTGGTGCGCCATTTTTTAAGCCGGTCTGAAAAGCGCAATATTCGGGTGGGAGTGACCCGATTTTCCAGGTGCTTCCGTCACCCCTTTCTTTGACTCGGAAAGGGAACTCCCTGACCCCTTGCGCTTCCCAGGTGAGGCAATACCTCGCCCTGCTTCGGCTCATGCATGGTGCGCGCACCCACTGACCTGCGCCCACTGTCTGGCACTCCCTAGTGAGATGAACCCGGTACCTCAGATGGAAATGCAGAAATCACCCGTCTTCTGAGTTGCTCACGCTGGGAGCTGTAGACTGGAGCTGTTCCTATTCGGCCATCTTGGCTCCTCCCCCTAATATTTATTTTGAACGTTTTCCCTATGGATGAGTGTCCTCAAATATTTCTAGACTACCAAGTTAAAGGGAAACTATATTAAAAGTACTTCAAAAATTTAATTAGATTATTCTTTCATTATTTATTAAATGGCAGCACCGATACAGTGTTTTCAAAGTTTTTTTTTTAAGTCCATACAGATGAAAATATTCATGGAACTGTTCTTTAATCACTATAGGAATCACTCCCTCCTGGCATCCTTGGTTACTTACACATTGTCATTTTTGGTTGGAGTTAATTTTTGTCCCCGTGAAATGGCTAACCAAGGTGTAAAAACATATATAAGCTAAGGGTTCTCTACTTACTATGTAGCTAAGGAGGTTCATACGCAAGAAAAATATTGTATTAATGACATATGGTCCAGATAAAGGAGTTTCTGAAATGGGTATTAATGTTGCCAACTAAAATAAAGTAAACTTGAATATTAAAAAAAAGCAGGCCATTTTGAAAACTAAGTGATCAAGAAAATGAGGCTAATTTCCTTTTAAGTCGGAAGATACTAAGATTGTGCAGCTTTTCTGAGCAGATTTTATTGAAGGCCAGAGAAATTAGGATATTGTCTTAAGGTTATACAACATGTTTTTGAAAGAGCCAGAACTCAAATGCAAATTCCCTGTCCACTACTTTTTCTATTACATATATTCTGTCATCTTTTCTGATTTTCTAGTTTTAGACAGTTTATCAAATTGTGTCCTCTAAATTCTCTTTAGGGCTATGTTGTGCCAAAGGCTGAGTTGCTGTCATTTTCTTATGCTGCCTGTCAAAAGAAAATAAAACGAAATAGTCAGTATTTAGCACCTACTTTGGTGGTATCCGTATTTGAGGTTAGAATAGTATAATGTATTCATGGCCATGGTTTTCTCTGATGGTAGCACATATCCAAGTCAAAAATAGTTTGGCCCTGCCTTGACTGTTATAAAGTAAGTCATTATTTTTAAATAATTATGAATGCATTACAGCTTTCCTTTAAATTCTGTTAATTTTGATGCTTTTAAAATCAGCGACATAAATAATGTCCTAATACTTCAACTCTGGCTCATATATCCAACTGCATAGTTGACATCTCTACTTGAATGTTCAATAGCTATCACAAAATTAACATATCCAAACTTAAATCTTCATCAACTTGTCCTTCTCCCAATGTCTCATACTTTACTAAATGAGCAAGCATTCAACCAGTTGCTCAGACCCAAAACCTTGGAGTCATCTGTGATTATTTTCTTTCTCTTTTACCCCACATCCAAACTATCAGTAAGTTCTGTTGGCTCTATTGTCAGAAATTATTCAGAATCTAACTGACTTCTTATCATCTTTATCAGTATCCTCCTTGTTCAGGCAGGAGCCATCACTGTCCATACTAGTGAAATAGCATGCTAACTGGGCCCTTTGCTTCTGCTCTTTCATTGCCATAACTTTTCTCCACGTTAGATACTTTGAACCTTGTAAAACTAAAATTGAATTATTACATTCCTCTTTTTAAACACCTTCCCAGCACACTCAGAATAAGATCCAAATTGCAAGCTCTTTTCTTGGCCTATAATATCCCATAAGATCTCAAGTCCTTTGTGTCTGTTCTCATCTCACTTTCCCTGTGCTCACTCACTTCAAGTTCCACTAGTGATCTTGCTGGATTTTGATCCTATAAGGCATACTACTACCTCAAGTCCTTTGCCTTTGCTCTTTCCTCCACTTGTAATACTTTTTCCTTTACTTTATTCTGTTCTTTTTTCAAATATCTCTAATTAAAAAATAATTTTCCTGACCACCTTACCTGAAATAATACTCTCTTGTAGCCCTAACCACTTACCCTGTTTTATTTTTCTTTATTTCTCTTAGTATCACTTAACATTATAATATGTGTTATATTGGCTTTTATCTGTCTCCTTTACTTTTGTCTAGAGCAGTAAATAATTGCAATTGTTGGCTTTTCTATTGCAAGTTTCTAGTAAGTGCATGAGTTATGGGTGACATCTAGTAAGTATTTGTTAATAACTTGTAAATGTGAACAAAACTAGACACATACAAACATTGAGCCGTAGCTCTAATTCCTATAAAGAACACTCGACTGAATCAAGGTGATCAAAAAGTCTTCCCTGGGAAGAGCATCTCTATACCTTGATCTAAGGGGACAATGCAGGCAGTTAGCTAAGTGAAGAGAAGAAGAGGAATCTTCTGAGTAGTGCAGGGTCATGCCAAATAGAAGAGCCTAAGGCAACAAGGCCAGTGTGGCTGCACCAGAGAGATCAAGAGCATTCATGAGCAGAGAAGTGTTACTCACTGAGGGATGGAGAGGTAAGTAGGAGCTGGATCATGCAAAGCCTTGTTATGTGTGATAATCGTGCTGTTTTGTTGTAGCAATAGGATGCTTTTTGATGCTTTCAGTAGGGCATTGTCATGATCATATATATATATTTTTTAAATATATATATTATATATATACACATATATATTTTTTATATATACACGTATATATTTTATATATATACACGTATATATTTTATATATATACACGTATATATTTTATATATATATATACACACACATATATATATTTAAAGGTGCATGTGACCATGGTGTGAAGTTTGAAATTTAAAAAAGTGGGTGAAAATCAACTAATTCAGTGGTGAGAGAAATCGTTGAGGAAAAAATTATCAATAATTTACCAAGGGGAAGGTGGTGGGAGCTGTTCATCTTAGTTCTGGGAAATACAGGCGTGCATTGTTTGTTGAAAATTAAAAAAGAATAATATAACCAATTAAAAGCCAATTTTTTTTTTTTACTATCAGAAAGTGCCAGTAATTCTAAACAATGTTAGTGACTAAATTAGTCTGTTAACTTGGTATGCCCTGGAAATAATAGATGATCATAGCTTGGACCAAAGATTCAGTCATTTATTCATTCAAAAATATGTTTAAGTGCCATCTATGTGACAGGTTGTGTTGTAGACATGGGAATGCAGTAGTGAAAAAAAATTCTCTTCTGCAAGGAGCCTATATTTTTGTACAGGGAAGACAGACAATATTAAATACATGATTAGCATCTCCACTGGTGATAATTTTTCTTAAGATGCCCAAGAGGAAATTTTAATTAAGCACTTGGCTATAAGCTCCAAGTGCTGAAGCAATAGCTGGGCTAAAGATATAGTTTTGTATGTCATCTGTTGGTAGGTAGCTGCGATAATCATGCATGTAAAAAAAAAAAAAAAAGGAGCTTAAAAAAAGAGCTTTCGAAAGGAGTGTGCAGCCGAGAGAGGAGTCTAAACCCTAGCATGTAGGAGATGCTCCAACATTTAATATTCAGGCAAAGAAAGATGAGCTTGCAAAGAAGATAGAGAAGGAGCAGTTAATTAGACATAAGAGCATATCAAAGACTGATGTAGTCATTATAAAATAATTAAAAGATCAATAGCTCAAAGAAACGTGGCCATAGTCCCAGTGCTTGAAGGGTGTGTTGCTTCTCACTTGGAAAATTTTGAAATTGCCTCTATTAAACATTTCTATTTTTCCACTAGAAAGATGGAGATGACTCTGGGATAGATAGGCTAATCTTTCGAAGACACCCATTTCCATATCACTCTCTTGCCAAAACATTTTTCAGTGGCATCTTTCTCATGGAATCAATTAGAAGTTCAAAGTTCTGACATTCAAGATGCCCCATGGTTTGGCCTAAACTTCTCTTTTCAACTGTGACTTCTACTTACCCCTTACATGAACCTTCTGTTTTGGATCATCTAATTCTTGTCATTCCTGTTCTAGAAATTCTTCCCATTTTTATTCTTGGAATCATGAGAATGTTTTTTCAAAACTCTAATATGATCAAGGATGAAGGCTGTTAATCATGTGTTTGTGTCTACCACAACATCTAGCTCACATTTCTATTTGTTCAGTATTAAGTAGATCTTTATTGAGTGCATATTTCATGTCAGGTACTGCAAAGAGCCAAACAAATAGCTGCTAGCTGAACAACTGTAGTTCTTCTCTTTAAAGTGCCAGATGGCCGGGTGCAGTGGCTCACGCATGTAATCCCAACACTTTGGGAGGCTGAGGTGGATGGATCACTTGAGGTCAGGAGTTAGAGACCAGCCTGGCCAACATGGTAAAACCTGTCTCTACTAAGAATACAAAAAAAAAAAAAAAAAAAAAATTAACCAGGCATGGTGGCAGTCGCCTGTAATCCCAGCTGCTAGGGGAGGCTGAGGCAAGAGAATTGCTTGAACGTGGGAGGCAGAGGTTGCAGTGAGCCAAGATTGCACCATTGCATTCCAGCCTGGGTGACGGAGCGAGACTCCATCTCAAAATAAATAAATAAATAAGCAAATAAATAAATAAAATGAATAAAAAATAATAAAAAAAAAGTGCCAGAATGAGCCTATCTTACAGAGCAGAGAGCTCTGGTGTTCAAGGTGATAGGCAATGACAGAGATTATCCCTAAGCTTATTTGGCTAATTTCATTTTTTTCTTGTACTTACGTAGCTCAGGTTAGTTTCAACACTATCACTGTTTTAAAGAAAAGAACAATTCCTCTTTTCCTTTTAAAATGATGAAACCTTAATATTTAAAAACCTCTCTGTGCAAGCTGTTGGTATGAAATATCACAACATCACGTCTGATAGTTCAATTTAAATATTAATGAAAACCTTAAGCTTTATCTGGAACAGTTAATTTGGAATTTCAATTCATATTCACATCCTCGTGCAAAAGAGGAGAGAGAGAAGGGGGAGGCTGTGTGTTTTAAAGGATTTGTGAATAAGATTCCCCAACAGACACACTGTTTGCAGACAAAGCAGCACAGATGTTACTTGTCTGTCACAAGAAATGCCAGCCTATAATGAGGCTCACCTGATTTGGTGTGCGTGTGTATGTGTGTGTTTGTGTGTGTGCATGAACATGTGTATGACAAAGCTAACCTATTGCAAAGCCAAATAGCAAGTGCTTGCCAATCTGCCATATTCATACCATGTTGCATAGGAGAACACAGTAAAGAGAGAGAGAGGCAAGAAAAGGAGGCTCAAGTCTGAAATCCCGTTTAACATGGGGCAAAGCAAGTGTGTCTTTCAGATGATCTAAAATCTGTGAACTTATTTTCTGATCGATAAAGCCCTCCAAAGTTTAATTATATACATATAATTGTAAACATTCACAAAGTGAAATTGTATATAATAAGTAAAAAAATTCATAGGTAAATGGCCATTTAGCAAATGTATTTCTGTGTCCCTGTGGATCCAGACATAGAAACAGCCTACTGCTCTTCAGTCTTTTTATGAATGCCTCCAAAAAAGCATTCTTGAATTTGGCTCATTGTGTTGTATGAACGGTGATTGATCTTGTCAGGCGAAAGTCAACCACACTTAGCCCCTTGCAAAGCAAACAGCACGGGCAATATCTTAGTCAAGTTCTCTTTGCTGCTGCTTCAGCTGTCAAAGTCACTGGTGCAATGCAGCATTCAAGGTAATTTCCATTTAGTGGTGAAAGCTGTTTTCTTCAATTTCTTGGCTTCTTTGTCTTTTCACTTGCCCCCTATCCATCTAATACCATTCCCGTGTCATTGGCACACTTATATTTACCTCACCTCGCTGATTTCTCCCCACCTGCGTGACATGCCTAGAGCCCCAGTGCTGCTGATGCATTATCCATCCAGGGCTTTGTTGTGTGGTGACATTCCAGAGCAGAGCTCAGCCCACGGGCATCTGCCAGTGCACAGGAACTCTCCTTTCTGGCAATTATTCAGTTTGATTACACACGATAATAAGCTATTAAGAGGCACTCATGCACAGCCCTTTATTTACCAACAGTGGAAATCTCCCCGTTTGCTTCCACTGTGTAAGAAAATAATTGTAGTGAAGTAAACAAAAGGGAAGAGCAGTCACCTGTGGTGGGAACAGTGCTACAGGGTAGTGAGTTTAAGTCTCCCAAATAACAAAGGTGTCAACAGATCAGTCACATCAATATTCAAAACTATCATGTAGATAGAGCAACTGGAAAAGAAGTATATCCAGTGTGTATGATCCCATAATCTAGTTTTCAGAAACGCTATTCCTGGTAGAAGGGGATGGTTTTATATATAGTCACACCTTGTGAACAAAATGCATATTTGGATATTGAAGAATGCTTGCACAAAGCAAGTTACCTGTAACAAACACTTTAACACTATTGAAAATTCCATGTTTCCATTAATAATCCATAGACTTCTGCTTTATTAATTCGGTTACAAGTGTATTTTCTGTGTCAATATTTACAGCAAATAATGCATTGCATAGAAGTTCCTATTATTAACATTCTCAAACTCTAGAAAGAGTGCCATTGTGGACTGATGTGTGAAGTGCACATAAGTACCAGTTGTTTCTGGGTCTCTTTCCACTGGCAAATTTAAACAAGTAGTTTAAATTCCAAGTGGAATCATTTATCTGAGCAGCAAGCTATCTTTAACAAGATACCCTAAATTCTCTCAAAAGTAGTCACCTTAAATAATTACAAACATCCACTACAGAGAATTCTATCTTCTCTCTAATGCCTTTTTTTTCCCTCCTATCTGCAATCCTATCACCCCTACCCTCTACACAGGCATTTTGGAGCCTGGAGGAAGAAAAAGGAAATTAATTTGTTTATCAGGTAGACTTGAAAAATAAGTGATTTTCCTTTGAAGGTCTCTTTCCTTCCTTTCACCGCATTGAATTTAGTGCGCTTCCTTCCCAACTTTTTCCCCCACTTGTTAAATCATTGCCTCCTCCCAGGGCAGCATCAATAAAGAGACCTAGAGATCCTGTTTTGCATTTGTTTACCCTCAGCCACAACTGGGAATATGATTCCTAGCAGCATACAATGAAATCTTGCTATTGTAGGGGGAAAACAAGAAGATGAAAACTGTGATGCTTATGGAGTTCACTGCAACAAGAATAGATTGAGCCCATGTGGATATATGCTTCACCTATGTATGTATTTATAAACTATTCTCTGTATGTCCGTATGGGAAGTTGGTTGAATTACATGCATAGTCTATGCACTGTATGGAGGGAAAAATGTGAGAATAACAATACTAATTTTTTTTTACACACTCACAAGTGCACATAAGTACTAAGCTCGCATATCTATTTTCTAAGTATGTTCTCCAGTAATTCATCTAAGAAAGTCAGCAGGTGAGATAAATGTTTAGATATAAATAAAACTAGCTCTTAGAAGCCCATTTAGCTCCCTGCAAAAAAGATCTCTAAACACACTGAGTATCTTCTCTAAGTAAGGCCTTCATCAAATCACAACTATAATTGGGTGGATACAAAAAGATAGGAATCTAGTTGGTAATTACAGAATGCTTGCGGTGCCTACATGAAGTTTTTAGTCTGAACTGCCCAACTCCACAAACAAATATGTGAAATATCTAACATTTCTCAGAGAACTAGAATTAAATTGCTATTATTTTGGAAATGCAAACATTATTAATCTAGCAAATCATTTCTGAAAACCTATGAAACATTAAAATATGAGTACTGCAAAATTTGATACTTGGAAATCTTGGAAACTAGAGACAGATCCAAAATTACTCTGATGTTTGCAATTTCTAACATGATATAAAAATATTACCACCTATTGTTTAATTCCTTCTAAACCAAGATAAAGTAGATACTCCATTGTCCAAATTCCTCCCATCCCAATCTTGTGATATTACATGTCCATAAATGTTACTCACAGTGGGCAGAATTTCTTGTCTCTGAATGTTATGTTGTTGTTGTTGTTTTTGTTGTTTTTTTATTTGTTTTTTTGTTTGTTTGTTTGGAGACTGAGTCTTGCTTTGTCACCTAAGCTGGAGTGCCGTGGCACAATCTCAGTCCACTGCAAACTCCACCTCCTGGGTTCAAGCAATTCTCCTGCCTCAGCCTCCCTAGTAGCTGGGACTACAGACATGCATCACCACGCCTGGCTAATTTTTGTATTTTTAGTAGAGACAAGGTTTCACCATGTTGGCCAGGCTGGTCTCGAACTCCTGACCTCAGGTGATCCACCAGCCCCGGCCTCCCAAAGTGCTGAGATTACAGACGTGACCCACTGTGCCCAGCCTGAATGTTATGTTTTACTATTAGAAATGATCCCACTTTATTTTATAATGCTTTTTACAATTAAATATTCCAAAAGTAGCTTTAAAATAAAGTAACAGCTTTATTTCCAGAAAAATATAAGTTCATAAAGTCTACCTTGTGTAAAATTCACAGAAACAAGCCAATCCATTCTCCAAGTATTTTAAGAAATACACAAATTTTCAGAAACAAAAATCTGCATATATGAAAATCAAACTGTTTTTGTTTGTGATTGTTATGCAAACTCCAATTTCCTTCATTTCTGACCAAGAGAACATTCTTCTAAGTTTCATTCCAAATAGAAATTTCTTTCCTGATGGCATCATTTAATAAAGACCAACTGTCATCCTTCAATCTAAGAGAACATTAAATCATACTTTCTGTATCTTAAAACATAGACAATCTTTTCAAATTGCAAAGTTCTCACAATGTAATGGAAATTTTAACTTGTTTGGCTTTGTGGGCTATTCAATAGTTTTCTAGGTAAGTAATCAGAGAAAATATTCTTGTGTGGTTTTGTGCATACATCATTTCAGCAGTGTAGCTAGCTCTAAAGCAAATAAAACTGGGGGAGAATAGTGAGTTTAACAATGTCAAAAAGCAGTTGGTATTGGCAGTGGTATTGGTATCAACTTGTCTATTACAAAGACCACTCTATTAATATTCTTCTGTGGTGAAGACATTTAGCATTGTAAGAAATGGGATTATTACCAGTTATAGAAATCCAAGAGAAACCTTGGAAATGATTGTTTCTACTTTATCCTTTGGTAGTTTCTGTTACAACACTTTGTTCATTAAAATCAGATTCAATCATAACTGCCGCACTGATTTAAAAACATATCTTATGAAGAGTTCCTGCCTTTCCCAGGCAATTCCTGTTTCTAATAATGTCCTCTCCCTGTTGGTCCACTTGACATAGCTTACTCATCTTTCAAGAAGACCCTGCTCTTTGTGGTCTGTTGTGTAAAACTGCTGTCTTCCAATGCAGTTTAGCCCTCTCACTCATTAGGCTCCCACAGACCTTCGTCCCAGTTCTGGGAGAGCCCTGGCCCTGTTGCATAAGAATGATTTATCTTCCAGTCTGTGTTCCTGACTGGAATATGAGCTTCATAAGAGCAAGGATTATACCTTTTTCTGCTGCATAACCTCAAGCCATATCTGACATACAATAAAGTGCCCCAGGGGGATAGAGACGAGTGCTAGGGAAGTTTCTGTTTAAATGTACACAACGGCAACAAAAAATGTATGACTGTATTTCCTTCTCATTGTCTTTAAGCTCTTTTTGTTTGTTTGTTTATTTTGTTTGGAGGGCAGTAGTGTTTTCCAGGGAGGTTTAGAATAAATTGCAAGCTCCTGAAGGACAGGGAACTTGCTTGAGTTGTTTCTTCTTAGAGCCCCCAAATACAAGCGGTCTGTGCAGTGAGCAGTGAGTGTTGAATCAACACTCCAACGCTCATTGCTCATCTTTAAAGTAGGTCATAATGTCAACTGAAAATAATATTGTCTTGTCAATTATAAGTGTTATAAAACAAAAAAGATTCTCTTTATAAGTAAATTCACCGTCTGATATTAGAAAACAATTGAAGTTTAAAATACTTTTGCAGTGATAAGCCACAATTAAAGCAAATCAAATACATACACTAACAAAAGCAAAGACATTTATTGTCTCTTTGTTGTCTTCAAGGCATCCACTTATTGATTAATAAGTTCATTAATTTATTTCCTCATTCCTTTAGCGATCAATAATTATTGCTATTTTAAATTATTATGTATACATAATAATTGTATATATTTAGGGTATATGTGAAATTTAGATACAAGCATACAACATGTAATGATCAAATTAGGGTTGTTGGGATATCCATCACCTCAAGCATTTATTATTTACAGGAGACCTATTGTGTAGGCACAATTCTAGTTTTCATGTGGTTTGCAGTGTAGTGATGAAGACAGACATTGAAGGGATGAATGGACAAATGATAATAAAAATAAAAATATAAAAAGTCCTGATTGCTACTGGAGAAAGTATAAGGGAACTCTCATCTTGTCACTGATGGAGGAAGATTGAGAGACTGGTGTAGAACAAGGAAGAAGTCCTTGAGGAAGTGTCACAGATGCCGAGTCCAGAGGCAGGAGGAGAGCTTGTCAGTCAAAGGGCTCAAGGGAAGGAAGAGAAAATGGTGAGGCAATGTTCTAATGCATGAATGTGATTTTTATGTAGCACAAGGGCAAGGTAGGTGGATGTGACAATGGAGACATAAGGAAGTGTAAATTGAGGATATATAGAGATAGGAGTCAAAGACAAATGTTTCATGAAGTATTTATGAAGTTTTTAGTTTTTTTAATCAACATTTATATTATTAGTATTCTGAAAATATTTTAGGCAAGTACAAAAAAATCCTAATTTTTGATCTCAAAGAACTTTACATTTATTGTAATTATTCAGCCCTTTATTTATATGAACTGCTAATAATTTATTTTCCAGGGGTTATAAAAATTTGTGACTAATTAAGAAGGCCTGGCTCTCATGAATGGAAAGAGGTCAGTGAGTATAGTGAAAGCTTAAAGGGATGGAGCCTGAGCTAAATTGTAGCTACTCTCAGTGTACGCAAATTTCCAGACAAACACCATGTCTTAGAAGAGGATAGGTCAAAATCTACCGGCAAGTGGTGTTGGAAAATTGACCCTATTAGAAGGATTGTGCAGTTGGGTTCAGAAAATGGGAGCTCTCCCAGTAAACTCCTGAAATTAACTTCTCTACGTAGATCGCATAAGTGACAAGCTGCTGTCTTTTCCCATAGTGAAATGCAAAGCCTTTGTGTATCAACGAAGTTAAAGCAAGGTGTATCACCATGGCAACCATAACTCCAATCTCAAGCCAGAAAATGGACATTTTATTATGTGCAGAATTTTATTGAGATGGTGGTCTCCAGCAGTTCCCAGAGGTCTGGTATCAAAGACAGGGTAGGAGTAAGTCGGAAGTCACTATATATTGCTTATCAGACTGTTACGTTGGTTGTTAAGCAGCATCTCTGTACAGCTCATTTCCTCTACTTTATTCAGAGATGGTTGTCTGTCTGACAAGCATAGTTTTGGCATTATAGGAAACTAGTTAGCTACTGACAACTGTTTCCTCATGATTTTGACTTTCTGTGTTATCCTGAATTAATTGTAGGTGATTCTGTAAGATTTCTAGGCATTATCATGTATTTTTTTCAATGTTATTTATGAACACTTCAAGTAAAAAGTAAATACCAAATTTTTCATCTTGTTTGCCTAATTATTTGTTCATAAATAACAAACTGTAGGAGACTTAACATACCTGGAAGCTAGTTTGTGGCATATCTGCATTGCATATTAATGCATTCACTCTGTTTATTAATATAGAAATAATCAATATAAATTGATATTTGTGAGTGATGTTACTAAAAACCTTGTGGGGAAAGAATTAAAGAATTAAATAGCTATGATGCTGATTATGTAGCCTTCTGAAGAAATTAACTTTTTTCCCACATCTTTTGTTAAATGCAAACAAAAATTTTGCAAAGATTTAATTTTTCACTTTGAATTAATGATATGCACACATCAAGAGACTCACAGAAAAGCATATTGTTTTAAATCTTATTAGAAAATTTCAGATTATTTTTTCTTGTGTAGTTTCTAAGTTAAAAAAATGACTACTTATAAATTCATGAAAACCAGTCTTTCATTATGAAAAGCCTGGAAATACTGATCAAACATATTGAACAGCAAATGAGGATATTAACAACTTTTATATTAAGAATTTAAACAGTTTTGCTTCTTATTTCACATACACATAGACATAAATTATCTTAGATATCAATGATTTATTTTCTCAGCACCTCTGTTGGAGGAATAAAGAAAATAATATGAGCAACTTAATTCTGAGGAAAAGGCAGAGGAAGAGAAATCACTTTCAAATATTTTTTCATGACTAGAAGTTCCTCCTTTTATTTACATTCAATTTGCACTTGATTCCTCATTAACATATGCCTTTATTCATCTTTTCATTAGCAGGGAATCATAGCAACCTAGGAAGAGACAGAAAGACATTGTAAGTTTTCTTACACAATAGATTGGAGGACAGAGTTGTCTTGTTTGTATAACTTTAGCCTTTTTTTATATTACTGAGGAGTCATAGAGCACTCTCACAGAGATCAACCCTGAATTAATGACGTTGGGATGATGAATGAGCAATTCATCTAAAGCTTCCTTTGGATAGGCAAACAGTCTTAGACGTGTGTGAACTACTCTCCAGGCAGCTGGGGAATAGGTCAAGTCAATGCCATTCTTTCCCTGAAAGTACTTTCTGTTCTAGGCATGAGGTCCTTTCAAGGCAGCAAGAAGTATCACATAGATGACTCAGCGTCATGCACAGGTGCTGGTTGGATTCAGTTCTTGGACCTGGGATCATAGCCTATTCAGATTATCAGTGAGATGTTAAAGAATTCCTGTCCAGGATCAAAAACAAAGCAGGCATTCTCTCTTTTTTACGGTTGGTTTTCCATGATCCTTTTAAAGTGCAAATTCTCTGTTTTCCTAAAATTAATAGTTAAATCACTGCCTTAGATTTTGACTTGTTAACTGTTTTTTTTCCTCTTTGTGACATTACTGAACTATCTTACATAAGCTTGACTGTCCTGTGCTCATCTATAAAAATGAAGATCAGATAATCTAAGTCACAGTGATATTTCCAGAGTTAAAAAGATAACACGTGCAAAATTATTGCAAAATCTTTGGGACGTAGACAGTTAGTACTCTTCCAAATACATAAATCAGAAATTTAGCTCTCCTGAGTATTTTATTTTTATTCTTCAACTGTTACTGGTAGATAAATTATTAAAGATTAAAAATATAAAATTGTGACTTAACTAAAATGTCTATATGAAAAATTAGAACTTCATTAAAGAGTTTTAGATTAAAGATTTTATGATCTGCATCGGCAATTTCCTAATTCTATTATATTTTATAACCCTGCTTTAGATCAGTGAAGGATGTACATCTTCACAAGAGTACAGCAGAAGCTGGAAAAGTCAGAGGCTGAGTAGCATCTCTGATTCTTTAATATCAGGTCACTCACTTATTGAAACCTCTCTTTGTCCTTGAGGAGTTAATTAGATTTCCCTTATTTCCTTTGCATTATTAAAGATAAATAATAATTGTAAATTGAAGAAGCACTTCTAGATCCTTTCATGGTGATGGATAATCATTCAGAGTATAAACTAAGTGTTTAGCCATTTGTAGACTCATAGTGCATTTTAGAAATAAGTAGAAAAAAAACAAAAACAAATGCTCTGATGAGATAAAAGTTGGAATGTATTTTGTATCTGAAATGATATTTTTTATTCTTCTCATTTTTTGTATAGTTAGACATTTAATATAACCAAACTTATGTAACATGAGGCAGAGTGTGGTCTGAAATCTTTACTTCAAAGTTATTTTGAAAAAAAAAATAGAGCCAGAAATGGCATTTTGAGGTAGGAGTAGTCCCTTAACTACTATTATTATATAAGCTTAATGCTTCCTAAAATTCTACTGTATCAGAACACCCAGAATAAATTAGTGCTCTCTTATTGGTGGCTTTGGGGTCTTGTACAACTAAACGAAATTTAATATCATTTAAAAATATCTTATTGTAATAAAGAAGTCAAGATCATAATTTTAGTCAGCATCATTCTAAGATCTGGCAAATGTTATCCAAACTGAAGGAGCTAATAATATGCATTTTTTTTTTTTTTTTTGAGACGGAGTCTCGCTTTGTCGCCCAGGCTGGAGTGCAGTGGCGCAATCTCGGCTCACTGCAAGCTCCACCTCCCGGGTTCACGCCATTCCCCGGCCTCAGCCTCCCGAGTAGCTGGGACTACAGGCACCCGCCACCACGCCCAGCTATTTTTTTTTTTTTTTTTTTGTATTTTTAGTAGAGACCCGGTTTCACCATGTTAGCCAGGATGGTCTCGATCTCCTGACCTCGTGATCCGCCCACCTCAGCCTCGCAAAGTGCTGGGATTTACAGGCATGAGCCACCACGCCCAGCCAATAATATACATTTTTATCAAAGTATCACAAACTTATATTGTAAGGAACTGTCAAAACAAATCTTACATCCATATTCTAGTGGCTGCTACCCCGAATGTACTTATAAATCAAATTCTATGCCTTTTTTCTAATTTTGTTGTAAGCATTAATTGTTAAGTTATTGTCAAGATTGACTATGGTCATGAAATTATGAATCTTCAGGAAGATATTCTGGTACTTTACCAGGCTTTGCAATGAAACAAATCCTCTTCCTAATTTCCAGGAATATGTCATTGTTTTTATTTCTTCTCTTGTTTCTGAGTACTCAGTTTCTGAGTACAACACATTTTGGGGGAAAACTTTACAGTGCCCACTATGACTTACTTTAAGGTTGGTTTAGGGTGAAATCTGGTTGCAATTTAATCACTTCAACTTTTCTTAAAATACAAAGGCAAAGAAAAGGATAGTTGAGAAAATAAAATATTCCAAAAATAGTTTGTCATGGTGACCTCTTACAAGATCTTGCTAGATTTCAACTGTCAAGGAAGAACTAGTCAATAAAATGAATATAATATTAACTGTTTCATTAATGTTTAAGTTACTATCTCAGTAACTTTTACTTCTTTATTCATTTGACATATATTCACTAAGCATTATAAGATGCTTATAATGCTTAGCTAAATGTTGTAAAATTTTAAGCAACTAATAGTTTTAGAGAGGAAGGATGAAGTTAAATTAAAACTTAGGGATATTTTATATAAATAATTCAAATCAAAATCAAAACAACTGGTAATAACATAGGAGTCCAGAGAAAAGGGAAAGGGATTTCTGAAGAAAAGCCAATTGATGATGTGTCAGGTAAGTAAGGCTTTGAGAGAATGAGCATGGTTTGTATAGGTAGAAGAGAAAGATCATTCTAAAAAAAATGAGGCTGGGTGTGGGGGCGCACACCTGTAATCCCAGCACTTTGGGAGGCCAAGGTGGCCGGATCACGAGGTCAGGAGATCGAGACCATCCTGGCTAACATGGTGAAACCCCATCTCTGCTAAAAACAAAAAATTAGCCGGGCGTGGTGGTGGGCGCCTGTAGTCCCAGCTACTCGGGCGGCTGAAGCGGGAGAATGGCGTGAACCCAAGAGGCAGAGCTTGCAGTGAGCCGAGATTGCTCCACTGCACTCCAGCCTGGGCGACAGAGCGAGACTCCGTCTCAAGAAAAAAAGAAAAAAAAAAAATGAGTAACATAAGTTGAAGCCTGAGAACAAGAAAGAATGTGTTGTATTTAAGTGAGAGTCAGGGAACCATGATGGTCTTGATAAAATACGTATAGTAGTATGAAATAGGGTTAGATAGAGTTTTGAAAGCCGGGCTGAGGTTTAAAATTTATACAAGGACTAAGGGATTGGGGAAGTTTTAGGAGAAACCGTATTCTGCTGATGCTAGTAAAAATTGGTTCATTATTTCTGAAAATTTTTAAACCCTTTGACTCAAAATTGCCACTTTTAGGAATTCATCCTAGAGGAAAAAAATCAGAAGTGATTTAAAAACGAGTGCTCTACAATATTATAAATAATATTGAGAAACTGAATTTCAATTAAATGTCCAAAAATAGTGATACAGTTAAATGAATTAGAATTCATCTTGGAACGTGAAATGCTCATGAAACCTCATGTTTTAGAAGATTATTTATCACATAAAAGTTTAATACTCTTTAGAAAATTAGGCTGAAAGTAGATACTGGTACTATTAAAAATATTATTTCTGGTTATCAGTTGATGAGGGATATGTGGGGTGATTCATTTCTTTGTTCTTTTCTGGATTTATAAACTTTATACATAGGGTATATATTATTTTGTAGTACACGGTGTTTTTTCACAAAATAAATAATCTTGAAATAATTTTCCACAGGATATTGTCGTAAAGAGCTCTATATTTTAGGAAGGCCACCCGGTGAGAGTGTAGAGCTGAGATGAAGGGAGGCAGGAGCCATGTATTGTAGAACTTATATTGAGAAGATATTGGAACTCAAGGAAAAGGTGGGTGAAGGAAATATGATTGGGATTTGATATTTACATGGACATAGGTATGAAGGAAAACATTGTCAAAATTTGGAGCCTACAAATTTGATTGTAATAAAAGTCAATTCTTTGAGTGATAAAAACAATAATGGGCCGGGCACAGTGGCTCACACCTGTAATCCCAGCACTTTGTGAGGCCAAGGCCGGTGGATCACGAAGTTAGGAGATCAAGACCATCCTGGGTAACATGGTGAGACCCCGTCTCTACTAAAAATACAAAAAATTAGCCGGGCTTGGTGGCGGGTGCCTGTAGTCCCAGCTACTCGGGAGGCTGAGGCAGGAGAATGGCGTGAACCTGGGAGGAAGAAGTTGCAGTGAGCCGAGATCGCGCCACTGCACTCCAGCCTGGGCGACAGCGTGACACTCGGTCTTAATAATAATAATAATGATGATTTTAGTATTGAATTGTTAAATTTTAAGGTGATGAGATTTGCCCAAAATATGGAGTTGGAGCTTATGTAGAAAAAAAAGCAGAAGCTAAAATATGCATTTAAGGATCATCAAGTATTATGTTAAGCTATTGGAGATGATCAGTTACATAATGAAAAGAATGGATTGCAGAAAGAACAAATGCCAAAACCTGAGCCTTGGAGAATACTTTAAATCCAGAAATGGAGGATAATAAACAGCAAATAACCCAATGGAAAATGGTTAATTGGCAGTGCATGGGAGAAAAAAGTAATTCTCAATGTCATTGGAAAGCAAAAAAAGAGTAAGGCGACATTTCAAGGGGACGATTGTTAGTGTTGTCAACTATTGTAATATTTTGAAAAACATGTGGCAAAAAAGTCATTGAAATAGAATATTAATAGGCGATGAACGTGGGAGAAGCTCAGGTACTTCTCTGGTAACTGCAGACTTCAAGCTGGATTAAACACTACCGTTTAAAACTTGGGTGCAACACTGAGAAGCTGTGAATATTTGGAAATTGACTTCCACTACCGACCTATAGTCCATGTGCACGATGGCACCAATGAATAAACTGAATAATGAATGCTTTCAGTATTTTTTTTTTCGGAAAATAACTGAGATATAATCAAGAATTTCACAAAGTGTTCTGAAAAAAAAAGAAAAAGAAAAAACTCCAGTTCCTTGGGACATTACTAGTGTGAGAGTTACATGAACAAAGTATTCTGGAATAAAATGACTTTGGGAAACTGAGTTATACAAAGTTGAGAAAATCTCTTCTTTAAAGAAAGTCTTTATGTTATGTTAATTATTTTAATTATTTTTGTATACACTGTAGATTTCAGATAATAAGCTTTGGAACAAAGTGATTCCTAAAATTAACTGTGACTAGAACTCATTTTTTCAGGCAGTATCTCTCAGACTAGTTTTCTGTTGACTGGACAGTGGGAAATGATGATAGACTACTGTTGTGAGAAGCTTGGCCTTCCCCCTCGCCCCAAGGACTTCCTATCCTACAGCTTCAGGTTTTATCTATGCTTAGAACAATGGAAATGCTAATTTACTGTTCATTGTAGGCTATCCTCTTCATCTTTCTTCACACTTTTTATTTGCGATTACTTGATAAAATATTCTTTAGAAGAGATACCTGTAGCCAACATAAGACTGGACAGATGCTATCCTTTTCTTCAAAAATAAAACTTGACTTTTGATCTTTGACTATGTTGAGCATTTCAGTGCTTTCCTTGTAGAATAGGTATCATTCCACTATAGTACATATTTTAATAATAATGTAAGAAAATTATTTTTAAGACTGAGATATTAAGCTGATATTTAATATTTACTTTCTTTTTATGCATGAGCATTAGCTATTTTTCAGCCATACACCTGAATTGAATTACCCTTTTCCTCTTTCTCTACTTACTGACTTTTGTTCTTTAAGCATCACTTTATCAAAAAGACTTCTATGATTTCTAAACTGAAAACTCCTACTTTGTGCCTACTGTTAAGGAATAATTTACTACTCCGCATTGTGGTCTTTTCCATTAAATGTGTTTTGAGCAACTAATTGCAGTGTCTAACATTTAGTTATTGATTAATACTTGATAAATGAATGAGTGAATAACTGAATGCCATCTTCTATATATTTATGAATTCTGAGAATCCATATAAAATGTTTAATTACAAGAGGTTTTAAAGCTGAAATGACTCGGTAATGCAATATGTATTTTTTATTTCTTAACCAATTTCTCTGGAATTTTCTTTACACTAAAAACTGTTCTAGAATACAAGGATTTTATTTAAAGCTACAACTTACAAATATGAAACAAGAAATGCCTCTCAGTATCTCATATCCCTTCCCTTTTTTCCCTAATTATCTTCCGTTTCTTCATTCTTTAAAATGAACAGATGGGCTGTTCTAAAGTTTTTACAAATCTACTTGCTGAACATTCTTACAGACTAAGCAACAATTGAAAATGAAATCCACCAGTTGTTTTACTGCTCTACCATCAACTGGAGCAATAAAATGATTCCATGAGGGAATTGTTGCCACTAGAAAATGTGATAATGCCACTTTCCATTTCCATTTACTTTCATAAGTGATAATAGATAATTTCTTCTTGTTTTTCCTCCTATCTTTTTCTGCATGTAACAGTGATTTCAAATTCTTTCAGCTGCAGAAACTTTCTTTAAAAATTATCTTCTGCATATTTCTAGTTACACAGAAGTAGAACCCCATAGTGAAGGGTCAACTCCCACCTTCTTGTCTTAAGCCTCTGGAGTGGCCTTTGAGATATATCCATGGAAAAAACAGTTGCAAAAACACTGGGCTGAAAGCTTTACCTTTCCCTAATGAGTGCCATTATAGTTGACATTTTAAACCAAAGTTTACCTTTCTATGGCAGGACTTTTGGGGCTTCACAGTTATGGCCAATTTGTTAATACTAAAACAAATTATATAATTTTTAAAGTCATTTGATGCAATGAAAGCTTGGTATCATATTGTGGCTTGTTTGCTTGTTTTATAGAAGATCTATAAACTGTGTTTTGCTCTGAAAATAACTATATAGACTTAGAAAATAAAAGGAGTCTAAATAATTTGGAGGATTAATACAAATGCGACATAAAGAAATATACTTCTAGGCTAGTAATCTGAATTATTGACAGAACAATAAAAACCAAAATTGTCAGCTCCTGACAGCTGTTTGATAGAAGATAGAAAATGTGGTAGGACTTCCCATCTAGTTCACATTATGCAGGTGTCCACATTTTAAAAAAATCATAATTGGCACTAATTAAGAGCATTGCTGGCAGCTTCAGCAAAAAGGCCAGACACTGAGTGGGCAGGAAGATCTGCTTGGCCTCTAAGCCCCCGAGTTCCCGGCAGGTCACTGCTGAATTGAATTAACAAAGCTACTCTTACACTTTAATTCTGTGGAAAGAGAAAGTCAATTTTCTGGTGCCAGCAAAATAAGCAATTCCAGTGTGTTTATTCCTATACATTTATTAAATACATTGAAAGGCCCAACCTCAGGATCATCTTTGATAATATGAATGGCTGCAAATATTTTCTATCTTGTTTGTCCCCTGTAAGAAGGCAAAGCAGCAGGATCACTAGCACAAGTTCTGCAGTTAACATTCACACCATTGACAGGAAAGATAATTAAGTGTGTGATGAACCTGCACCAACCGATAACCATAAATTTTGCTTTTAGGACTTGTTGCAAGTTCCTATTTTATGGCCTTTGTATTTCAATGTAATGTGTTGGTAGTTTTTGCTACCAGATCCATCTGTGATTTTAATTTTGTTTGCACATGAAAATAAAGTTGGCAATTAAACTTATTGTCTTGGGATTTCCATCCTGAATAGTATTTTTTAATATTTTTTAGTGATGATAACATTGTAAGCGTACAAGAGTCTCCTTGGCTGGTAAGAATAAGGATGTGTCCGTGTAAGCCAATCAGTGTGGAAAAGGTGCTCGAGGTTGGTTTTCAAACAATGTATTTACAAATTATTCAGCCTTACAGACCCACATTCAGTTTTACATTCAGATGCAGTCCAGGGTTGGGGGTGGGAGGAAAATAAAGCTCTGAAGTGGGGTACCTAATCATATAAAGGTTTTCAATTTTGTTAGGAATAATAGAGAAGCAATATTGAGAGAGCTGTAGGGTTAATGAACACGGATGTGGCTTTCATGTGCAAATTTCTTTTGATTAGATGAAACAACAATTCCCAGAGTTGGGACTGGTGTCCACACACTCAGGCCTGCATCTGCATGTAAATGGCTTCATTAGAGGCCAAATCTGTGTGCACAGATGAACTGTGTAAGGCACTCAGAGAGTCTCTGCTTCATGAGCCACTTTCTTGCTGTGTCTTTTTCCCGTTCAGAAAATTAGTGGTAAATTTTCCTTTTTGCCAAAGCTTTTGAAAAAAAAGGGATAGGAAGCAGTGAACTGTTAACATATTTGTCCTCTTTTTCTTATTCTTACAACTTGCCGATTGAAAACATAACTTTTTCTACTTCCAAGTAAAATTGAACTTTCTCAATTTTATCTTGCAATTATTGAGGTTAGTGTTCTGTGGTTTACCATTTATTAAATGCTGACAGAAGAATGGTCCTCATGTCAATCAAGGGCATCACCAAACATTCAAATAACTTGGCTGTTGGCTCATTCTACCTAGGTTGAATCGGACCTCTGAAACTCCCTGGCCTTTTTATGATTGAAGGCTACTGAGGAGAACAGTCTTTTCTTTGAGAGAAAAGAGTAAAATATATTCTCAATATGTGCTTAATGACATCCTGAGCATCATTTTAGTTTGAGATATTTCTGGGAAATTTTTATCCATAATCAATTAGTTTATTAATTGAACTGGCTTACTATCAGTTGTAGCCTACTTATTTTAGATGGAGCATATAGGTGCTAACTTTGTGGGCACTAAAGTAATAATACTTATATAATAGAGATGTGATGTTATGTTACTTCTGCTGTAATATTTTAGAGATGTAGTTTTAACTTTGTTTTATTTACAAGCTATAAAATGCATAGATGGATAGTAGCATCACATGCATTCTTTTGTATCTGGTTTTTTTTTCTCTCAGTTTAATGTTTTAAAGATTCAGTCACTTCACCGTATTACTAGTTTGTATCTTCTTATTGCTGAGTAATATTCCTATAAATATACCCCAATTTTCTTATCGATTTATCTATTGATGTTCTTTTGGGTTGTTTCCAGAGTTTGGCTATTATGAATAAAGCTAATATGAACATTGTGTATAAATCTTTGGATTTATGTTCTCATTTATTTTGAGAGAATACTTGAAGTTGTAGTTGCTCATTTATATGGTAAGGATATGCTAAACTTTATTAGAAATTCCCAAGCTATTTTCTAATGTGTCTGTATCATTTTGCATTCTCACTAACAACATATGAGATTTCCAGTTGTTTCACATCCTAGCCAACATTTGATATTAACAATCTTTTAAATTTTAGCCCTTCTAATGGGCTACATTTGCATTTCTTTGGGGATTAATAATATTGAGCATCTGTTCCTGTGTACACTGGCCACTTGTGCATTTTGTTTTATGCAGTCCTGTTCACAGTTTTGCCCATTTTTAATATTTTTGTCTTATTGAAACATAAGATTTCTGTATATATTTGGATACATGCTTAATTTTAGAGATATTTATTGCAAATACTTTCTCCTAGTCAATGTTATGTCTTTTCAGTCTTCTAGTAGTGTCATTCAAAAAGGATTTTTAAAAATTGATGAACTCAATTTGTTCATTGTTTTTTTTTTGATAGTCAACATTACTCACGATTCTTTATTTCAGAATTTAATGTACAGACATATATTTTGACCATACCAAATTCACCTGTCCTGAAGAGAAGCATTTTGCTACATGTAGGTGAAGATGTTGATGAATACCCCATATATATATATATATATATGTATACATACACACACATATGCACACACACACACTTGTGTGTGTATATATGTATGCATATATGTATGCAAAATCCCATGCATAGTAATACGGTTATTGACAGTATACGAAATAGTAATTGTTCATTGCTTCTCTTATGGTTTTGCTTTTTATGAACTGTCTAAGAAATATTTGCCTTCCCCAAAGTCACTTATTTTCCCCTCAAAGTATTATAGTCTTAGCTTCTATATTTAGGTCTAAATCCATTTCAAGTGTGTGGTGTGAGGTAAGATTTAAATGTTTTTCTTTATAGATATTTAGTTATCTCTGCACCATTTATTTTTTAAAAACGCTATCTTTTTGCCATTTTATTGCTTTCAGACGTTATCAAAAATCAAGTAAATATTTTGGGAGGTTTATTTTTGAAGTTTTCCCTCTATTCCATTAATCTCTGTCTTTAAGCTACTAGCATATTGTCTGGATTATTGTACCTTTAGAATAATCTTGAAATCAAACGGTATAATTCTTTCATCTTTTTTCTTCTTTTACAAAACATAATTATTTCTTATTTTTTACATTATCATATTAAAGTGGCTTATTAATTCTATTTTTAAAACTGCTTAAATTTTGATTGGAATTGAGTATAGTCTAGGGGTCTATTTTGAGAAAACAAATATTTTGACAATATTGAATATTCTGATTCATCAACAATTATTTGGATTCTTAATTTTTTCTTAATGTTTCATAGTTTTCAGTGTACATGTCTTACAAAATGCGAATTTCCCATAAATATGTTTTTGTAGACACTATGTTATATGTTCTTGTTTTAATTTTGATTTCCACTTTTTTTCAGAGTATAGAAACATAAATAATTTTTGTATATTGACCTTGTATTCTGCAAACTGGGTAAACGTATTTATTAGTTTTCTAATGATAGTTTTTACTCTTAAACCAACCTTATATACTTAAAATAAACCCCAGGACACAATCTTTTCATACATATCTGGTTTGGCTTTGCTAATATTTCATGACAACTTTTTACACGTATGTTTATGAGGATATTGGTGGGTAGTTTTATTTTATTGTAATGTCTTTGCCTGATTTTATCAGTGTAATGTTTTCTTTATAAAATTAACTGAATAATTTTTCCTCCTAAATTTTCTGGTAGAATGTGTAAATAGCTAGCATTCTTTCTTAAATGTTTGATGAAACCCATTAGTAAAAACATCTGTTTTTTTGTATATTCTTTGTGGGACCCTTTTTAACTAAAAACTCAATTTTGATAATACATATAGAAATACTCAGATTATCAATTTCTTTCTGAAACAGTGTAGGTAGTATGTCTTTTAAGGAATTAATTCACTTCATCTAAGTTTTCAAAATTATCAACATATGGATTTTTTTATCATTCTTCTATTACATACCAAGAAATTTACCAAATTTATTAGTCTTTGAAAGGTTTCATTGATTTCCATTCTTTATCTATTTTCTATGGTATTTGTTTTCTTTCTTACCTTTAGTATTTTCTAACTTTGTTCACCATGGGTGCTAGTTTCTCTTCTTTTTTGGTTTATTCATATAAAAACTTAGATACTTGATCTTAGACTTTTTTTCAATTTAAGCATTTAAAATGAAGGTTTTCTTACACATTAGCATCATCCTATGCATTTTGATATATTTGCATTTTCATTTTCAGTTGGTACAAAGTATTTTCTAATTTCATTTATAATATCTTCTTTGAAGTATTGGTTATTTAAACTTACATTTTTAAATTTCCAAATACTTTGAGCTTTTTAAATATATTTCTGTTATTGACATCTGATTTAATTTCAATTAGGTCAGAAAATATACTCTTACAATTTAAATCTTTAAAAAATTTATTGAGACTTGTTTGACGGTCACACATATAGTCTATCTTTATAAATGTTTCTTGTGCTGTTGAAATGAACATGTATTCTGATGTTGATAGTGGTGTATTCCATGTCAGTTAGATCAAGTTGGTTAACAGTGCTGTTCAGGTGTTCCATATTATTATTTATTTTCTCTCAGTAGTGTTGAAATCTCTACCTACAATGTGGATTTTATTTCTCCTTTCAGTTCTTTCATATTTTGCTTTAAATATTCTGAAGATTTGTTGATGGGTGCTTATACACTTATAGCTGTTAGATTCTTTTAATGAGTTGAACCTTCAATCATTATGTGTTTTCCTGCTTTATCCATCGTAACAGCAACTGTTTTGAAGTCTACACTGTCTGATATTTACAAAACATCTTCAATGTTTTTTATGACTAATATTTGCAAGGCCTATCTTTTAAGCTGTCTATTTCTTTGTATTAAAAATGGGTTTCTCAAAGAAAGCAAATAGCTGTTGCTTTTTTTTTTAATCCAGTATGTCAATATATCCCCTTTATTTGGGGTGCTTAAATCATTTGCATTTAATATAATTATCAAATGTGTTTGGGTTCATATCCACCATCAGGTTAATTTAAATTTTTTTCTCATCTGTTTTTCTTCAGAAACTGAGGACATTTTTATTATTCCATTCTGATTCTCTGATTGATTGATTTATCATACCTGGTAAATAACACGGTTTGTTTTATTTTATTAGGAGTTGTTCTACATTTTAAAATACATATCCTTAATTTATCATAGTCTGCTCTCAACTGATATTATACCACTTTACATATAAGAAGAATTTCTGTTTTAAATTTATTCAGGTGAATTGACAATCACATAAGCAAAGTTTAATATAAGTCAGGATGTAGGTTTTGTGTGACACATTGTGAATAAATCTGATTTGAAATCCACATCTCAGCCAATTGGTACTGGCTGAAAACACATCTCAGCCAATTGGTACTGGCTGATTTTTCACAGAAAAGCCATTATTGGCATCCTAAAGATCTAGACTTGTCAAGGAACATAAGGCAATTTGATAGAAAGGGTGGGGACATGTGGGCTGTGTCTTATATATCCATGTATCTACAAAGCACAACACAAAATCAGGTCAGGTACATCTGGAGTTCTAAAAATATATTTGATTGAAAGACAAAAATATATTTGATTGAATTTAAGGATGACTAGCAGAAGCTGGAGAAAAAACCCAAAGCTCTGTAGAACCATTCAATTGTCTAGAATGCTTTTGCTACGACTACCCGGGCAGAAGCATCAGACTTATTCTAATTTTATTTAAATAAAATTTCATATATCTGAACAATTTTTTTTGTGGGGAGGGAGGTTCAATTTGTTAGGTAAAGGATTTTATTTTATTTTCTAATAAAACTATCAAATATACTCCTTTGAACTGAGATAGTTATTCTGCTCCTATGTTTCTAGAAGGCATCATGCACTTGAAAAATTCCTGAAGACTTGGTAAGTCAGAGTGGCCTCTTTCTTCATTTTTTCTCCCCTTGTTCATGAGGACCATGGAAAGTTATGGCTATGGAGGAAAGATAGAGTGCTGGGAGAGGGTTTGAAGGCAGGAGCATCCCAGAGGCAAAAAAGTGAATGAAAATATTCTGATAAAAATTGTCTTATACTGTATGTCTATGTATTTTGTATCCAAAACATTTTTTGTTCAAAACTAGATGACTAATTTTAATACAATGTTGGGAAGCTTCTCCTGTTCTGTTTATGATGAGCTGTTTTATTTTCAATTGTTACATCTTTTACTCTTTTATGGAAGGGAAGTGGGAAATAACATGTTTCCAAGACTTGTTTTGGTTACTTTTCACAAATCGTGATTTAAGACATTCTTTCTGAAACATATGGTCATTAGTTATCTTTATCATTAGGAGACAAAAGATGACATATTTATTATTCAACATATCTAAATAGTTTTGTTTCATATTCATTTTTTTCTCTGTAACAAGGACAAAACATCTAGTTTCACCCAAGTTCTTGAAAGATAATATGTTTGGGCTGGTTTCGGTGGCTCATGCCTGTAATCTTAGCACTTTGGAAGGTTAGGTGGGAGGCTCACTTGAGTTCAGGAGTTTGGGGCCAGGCTAGGCAACATAGCAAGACCCCAACTCTACAAGAAATTAAAAAAAATTAGCTGAGCATGATGGCACATGCCTATAGACCCAGTTACTCAGGAGGCTGAAGCAGGAGGATCTTTGAAGCCCAGGAGTTTGAGGCTGCAGTGAGCTATGATTGCACCACTGCACTGAGCCTGAATGACAGAGTAAGACTCTATCTCTGAAGACTCTATCTCTGAAATAGATAAATAAATAAAATACAATATGTCTGTATCAGTTTCCTACTTTTTAATTAAATAATTGTTCATAAATTAGTACTATCACTTTTTTCAGTTTTAAAATTGAATTTCCATAGAAGTAAGTTCTTTTTAATATTCTAAGAAGTCAGCTTAACTCTTAGAAATATGTTCTTTTCAATGTCTCATTGATGGCTGCATTCAACACTATTTTTTAGAGACTGTATTTGCTCCAGAGGAGTTCTTTTGATGAAAGAGATCAAGTCATATAGGAATGTTCTTCCCTCTCCATGAGTGTAAGCTGTGTGGGTCCTTTCAAAACTTTAGGTCTCAGTGAATCATCACATGAGAGGTAGGTAAGCTTTATTCTGCAACTTCATCAAAGCATATTACTTTCATTTGATGTGCTTATCAAAAATTCAAATCTTTTATTTTGTTTGACTTTCATGTCTCATAATTCAGTAAATCATTCTACTTATGAAAAACCTGTAATTAGCAAGGTCCTAGTGAGATAAAAGGATGTGGAACCACTTGATGCTTAGCTTGAGTAGGGGAGCAACAACATAAATATGGAGAGCAATGATTTTCATAAGAGCTTTGAGGCAGGGGAGAAAGCTTTTGGATTATAGTAGAGCATAATACTAATGATGAGCAGAATTTTTGGTAGACACTTTCAATAGAAATGACAGTTTAGACGGAAAGGGCAGAATGAATACAAGCATGCTGATTAAAAATATAGCCCATATCCTAGGAATGCCCAGTAGTGTTGTTCATGTCAGTGACACTGAGTGTAGAGAAACAGAGATTAGGGTTGAAAAGATACAATCATGAAATACTGGTTTTTAGAGGGTGATCTCAAAATTAGCTGGTCTAATCTAATTTTATAAATGAAGAAAATGAGGAGCACAATTGTTTAGAGTCCAGTGCATGCCTCGGATTTTCTCGAATTCCATTTTGTCTCTTCAAAATGTTCTGTCTATGTGTCATACTCCAGAGAGCCCTAATCACATTGTCATGTGTTCACATTTGATTTGGTAAAAAAATGGTCATTACTGAAGATTTTTGAGGAGAGAAGTAACATGATCAGAGTCACACTTAGAAAGATTTCTCTGACAGCTCTCTGGAAGATGGATTAGAGAGGAGAGAGACTGAAGGAGGGGAAATAAGTTACAATTTGATTTAACAGCCCAGAAGAGTAATAAGAGTCTACACTATAATGATGACAACAGTAATAAGGAAGAGGAGATGGGAAAATACACACACACACACACACACACAGACACACACACACAATCTATGTATATGTTATATATATAGTTAATATATGTAAAACATATGTATAGTTATATATAAAACATAGATATAGATGTAGATATGGCTTAGGGTAGAAGTGGCTGGATTTATTATCTAACTGAATGTGGGATTCCAGAGTGAAGGAAAAGTGATCTTTGACCCGGAAGTTCGGAGTCATGGTAATTTAGAGTAAGTCAGCATTATTAACAGAGAGAGGCCAATCCACTGACATAAGAAGAACCAGGCACACACACACACACTCAATGCAGACACAGAATCATTATGAAAAGATTTATTTCTTCTATGAGAAAAGCATTTTTCAAAGAGCTGGATGACCTAGATGGGCTAGAGATTGTGATATGGAGACAATTCTGGAATCGTCACGCCAGAGGGCTCGGTTGTATGACCAAGCATGCTGTCTCTCCTAGGGTACACCATAGGACAAAAGGAATGAGTAAAAAAGAACCTAAGATATATTCACATAGCTGGGCTATAATTATTTAATAAATAGAACCAAAAGAGATCATATTTTTATATATTGGGAAGCCACGTTTAGATAATTTTATGTAAAAAGAAAGGGTTTGACTAGCTGGGTCTATAGGATGAAAAACCTTGCACTAGAATTGTGTATCCTGACTCTCAGTTCAGTTCTCTTTCCATTGCTTTTAGGATGTTGGCTGCAAATACATCAAAGGCAAAACTGTAAAGAAAAATTATAGGAAAATTTAAAATACATGGAAGGGGTAATAGGATTGGAAAATTATGTTAGATACTCGTGAGCTAAGTTCTCAAGCGACATTGTGAGACATGCAACCCTCCTTTTCTCTGGCTGAACCAACTACTTTCATTCTTTCATTCTAGTAGCCACTAGTTATTTTTGCTAAACTTCTAATTCTATCCTAATTAAATGGGGTGAAAATAAGCCACTACCACATTCAAAGCAGCTTGTGTGTTCTCCTCATGCTTCTGAACTGGGGGACTGTAACATTTACAAAAGGCTGGTTTTGCAGTAGGCTTTTCATGTTCTAGTTATATGACCTTAGGCAAGTAACTTGACTCTTCTGGTTTTATTTTCTTCAACTATAAAATTGATAGGGTAATAATAAGATCAAATTATAGGGTTGCTTTTAAGACTAAAATGAGTAATAGATGTAAGCGCTTAGAAGACTACCTGGCATAAAATAAATGTTCATTATTTTCCCCAGAGTTAGAACGTGTTCTGACTTGAACAAAGCATTACTCTCCCCTCACAGTGATCTATGAGCTATTTATAGCTCCATGTATTGTACAGTTTCTTCATGAAACCTTTTTACTGCTTTGATGCCCCACCTTTGATCATTTTCCTGCTTATAGCCAAGAATACCTGATAGAAAACAGGTGCAAATGAGAGAGGATACAGCCATATTTTGTCATAAAAACTTTCATTCCTTTTTAAAGCTTTGCAAATAACTGATCAAGGAAGCAGTATATATTGAGCATATCCCATATGCATGTCGTTGTTTATCGGTATAATTGTTGGTATATATCACTCAGTATAATTAAGACACATTAAAAACATTTTTTTCTCTTTCTTTTCTTGGACTTGGAGCAAATATCCAGTATGCCAAATTATATTGAGACCGGGATGTCTGATATAATTGTAAGAAGTGGAGAGGTAGACCAGTTCTGAGATTCATAATCCAGACTCTGCACTGGATGAGGACTGATGCTTCTTGCGTGACCTCCCAAGTATTTATTTATGTAACACCTATTGAATGGAGATGTGTGAAGATGTAAGGGTAAAAGAAAGGTTCCTCCCTTCAACAGCCTCCATTCACTCTATATAATGCTATATATCCATTTAAGCCTGAATGTAATTGAAATCTAATTCAATATTACTCCGGCAAAAGTGAGAAAAAAAAGAGTAGTTTAATGGTAGATTAATTGTGTAGGGGAAGCAAACTAGTCAATTATTTTGTGGGTGTTTTCGTGTTCCTTGGAAAGAATTGTGAGCAATTAATTAGTATGCAGACCTCGTATTCTCTAGCGGTATCTTGACTATAGCTAAAGAAGAATAATATTTGGCAAGAAGTGATTATAAATTATGTTAAAAAATCAAACATAAAAGAAAAGTGAACTTTCTGGTTCCTTAAGTAGGCCTATGGAGACACAGTGGCAGAGCCAGGTGGATTATTCTCCTTGATTTTCAAAATCAGTGTTTTAATGGAGGGCTAATTACATAGAAGAGAAGAAATGATGGTATGCAAGAAAAACAAATTGTATAGATAAAAGCTCTTTTTGTGTGTGGTGGGGAGGAGATTTACACATTTTGGAGGTAGATTTGGACAGAACTAGAATTTCCATGTATTTTGGCGTTGGGCAGCAGAACAGCTGAAGTCTTAGTAAAACACATACACACAGAGATGTGCACACACAGGCACACACTCACAGAAGCGTGCCTCACACAGCATTCCTGTTTTTAAAAAACTATTAAAACGTGCCTGTGTTTCCCTCTATTGTCCTTCTTGGTACCTCTTTCTTCCTTTTTTTTCTCCTTCCTCCCTTCCTTTCTTTTTCCCATTTAGGCTGGAAACCACTCTTTCTCTATTGAAAAACCTTCACAACTGCGGTCATTTCACATGCAACTCAGTTCATTAGTTTCAGACCATCTGCTGCCCTCTTGTGGCCATACCATCCACCTACCCATGCCCCAACTCTAAGACCCTGATGGTTTTTATCAGTTGAAATGTTTTTTTCTCAGATGAAACGGACATCTCAAATTATAAACAAGCTATTTTTACTGTCATATATTACACCATTATCTTCTAATACACTTCTCTAAAATATGTAAAAAATATATAATGTTTGTGATCATATTAAAGACAATATATTGCTATACATCATGGAGTGATTGTTATATCTTTCATGGATATTTGAAAGTAATGCATTTCACTCATTCATGTGGAGTCTTCAGTAAGTATAAGCCACTTTATATTAGTAGATAATGTTCTAACATAGAATGAGCCATAACTCACCATATAGTAAAATTATACCATGGTAAAAATTCTCTGAGAAAGGTAGCAGGTAATGATAATTCTTGATCAAAATGATTTGTTTCAAGCACGTCTCATATAATACTTTAATAATTGCAAGAAAGAAATGGTTTCAGGTAGAATTCTTAAATATGTCTTTTTATAGATTTGGGAAATATGTTTTTCTAACAGATTCTCAATTTCAGTACCAACTATACATAAACTAATATATTTATCTCCAAAGTCTTTACGCTTCAATTTATAGTCTTCCTTTTTTACATCATGATTCCAGTGTTCTTTTTTGGTCACAAGAATAAAGCCAAAGTTAAAGCAAGGATAAAAAGAATCATTTTATTAATGTTGATATGCATGTCCCTGATATTCCTTATTGCATTCCTTTTTATTTTCAGTTTCTCATTACCATTTTAAATTAAGGACAAAGATATTTAACTTATTCAATATAATGCTTTAATGAAAACCAAAGAGCTAATTCCAAGTAGCACCATATACTCAGCTACTCTGAATGCTCAGCAAAGCTGACAATTCCATTTAAGAGGAACCTTTTTTTTCTTTATTTGGGCTGTGGCTTAAAGACTATATTAGGTAATTCAAATGTTTCTATTGCAATAATTCCAAATCAAAATATTCAAGGAGATGGAGGTAAAAGAAACAGAGATTAAATGTTAAAGTCCTGGTACTACTGGAGTGTTAATGTCTGAGACATTGTCACACTGGCACAGGTTGTGCTTAGGGCCCAGCAAAGAAGAACATCAAATCATTTTAGAAAATTATTTCATGCTTTATATTTAAAACAAAATCAAAATCAAAATGTTATTTTTATGTTAAATAGATGATTTATCTATTTAAAATAAGATAAATGATGATTTATCTATGGGAAAAGGCGGAAATCTGTTGTAATTCCTAATACTCACTTAATGGTTTAGCTGGTTATGGTTTGAATTAAAAATATATGGGACATATATATTCTTTATCATATTTAGGGTCGCTAAAGTTCCTAAAACAGTTCTTAGCATCGTCAAGCCGTATGATTAAACTGATTCTTTGGAGACTGAGAGTAGAGAATAATGATTCAATGAGAAGCATATGGGCTATTGAAAATATTTCTAAGCTGATGACTATGATGTTTCCTTAAACATGAATCACTGATTATTGGTCACTGAACATGACTCTTCACCAAAAATAAATGCCCTTTCTCTATGTTCCTTACTATCCTCATCTCTGAAATGGAAAATAGAATTGTGATCGAATCTGAAAGTATCATTATTTAATTGATACCTGAATAAACCTAAATTTTCTTCTTCTTCAGAGCTGAATGAAGGAGGATATTTTTCACGTGGATTAAAGTTATTTAACTATTCAATAACAGTTTTAAGCTGTCTTGTGACCACTTGTCTTTACTATTTGAAAACAATCTAACCTGGATGATAGAGCCAAAGGCGGTTGTCTTAAGTTGTTTTGGAGATGATTAGCCTGTACAGTATATACAAACTTTTCCTATTGTTTAAACAAAATAAATCGTAGATAACTATTTCTTTCCAGAATATCATCTTAGTTTATTACTTTAGCATTCAGTTTCACTAACTGAACCTAGATCCATGCACAACTTAAAAGAGAATATTTTCTTTGCAATATTTGTCTTGTAGAAACTAACAACAAACAAAAAAACTTTTTCTTGCTGCTGTTAAGCAGGGGAAATTCTGGCTTGCAACTCCATTCCCCTCTCAATAGGTACCCCCAGTTCAAATATGCACATGTTGCAAGAAAAGGCCAGCTTCGTATTTGGAAAATGAGCTGTAGATACTTTTGTCCACTATAAAGAAAAGATGTTCTTACCGCTTTTCCTTAGGGTTTTCTGGGACAAGAAAACAAGCAATTAAAAAACAATCACATGTGTAAAGTAGCATGTTGTTTGAGTTGTCGCACAGGCTAAGCAAGAAACTAAATCATTGAAAGTTCGAACATGGCTAAATTGCAAGTCTAGAGAACATTCTCACACTGAGGAATGCTTGTTTATAAAATTTATAAAGTAAGAATGGGGACCTGGACTGCATTTCAAATTTAATATGATTATTTAGAAATAAATTTAAATTATAAATTGTATGAAATCCTTCAAATGCAAATATTTTAAAATTGCAGTACTGGAGGGTACAGTATGCTGCAAATCAGAAAGAACATGTCTCAAAGGCAAGATTTTAAAAAATCAATTTAGATTAATTGGAAATAGTTCCGGTAAAATTCTTGGACACGTTTATTATTTAGTATGCATCGGAGCTTAGCTATTTAAAAATTATTAAGCACGACATTTATTGAATAATATTGTTGTTTTTATGTTAATTAGCTGATTTTTTTTCTCTGAATGAACCATGCCTTATCTGAAAGATTTAGCTGTAACTTTACTATTTTAAGAAAACTAACAAGATCACATCCCTGCCTTTCTCCTTTTTCCCATTTCTTTCTTCCTCCTTCTCTCCCTGTCTGCCTTCCTTCCCTCCCTTTTCTCCTTTCTTGCCTTGTCTCATCCCACCTCTCTCTTTTCCTTTCTTTTCTCTCACCCACAAAATGGCCATGTGCACAAGCCTAATGGATGCCTCATTCTGTGAATAAACTGGCGGTGTTGATCTACAGCTGTATACAGACCACATCTTTCTTCTAAAGCTGCAAGGCACACATTTAAACTCAAATCTCAGAGACTGCAACACTTAGATTGAGTACAAATTGGTATGACCAACCAGACCCAGCAACCATCGATCTTCATTCTTCCTGCCACCCTGAAAACTGAAACCTTTTGTAGCAAGAGGTAACTAAAATTCTGAAGTCGGCTTGCAATAAAGGGAAGCAACAACTTTAAGATTGGACTGAAATATCTGACAGCTCTCTGAAACAAAACAAAAACAAAATGTACCCAGGTTTCAGTTTCGCTCTATTTGGTTTCTTTTCTTGTTAAATAAGTGCTGGCACATAACTCATTAGACACCTTGTGGGCCGCCCCACAAAGATGTGGGCGGTTCAATTTAGAGTAAGTGGGAGGTGTGTAATTCAGAGTTTACACTTCTAGATAAATCAGGCTTCAGCATGAGATTTTTGCCATATACTTCAGATAATCTTATTTCCCTAGCTGCTGGCTCAAATTTGAATTTCAACAGAAATACAAACAATACATAGAGGGGGAAAGTTTTCCAATAACAATTTCCATTAATAATGAAAATTCGTTTGAGGAAGTAAACACCTCTTAGAACTTGTTTTCCTGATTCATTCCTTCATTTTGGAGTAGACAGGAAAACTATGTCCTTATCTAGGAGGCTGAAGGCAGATCATCTGTTTGGTCTATTCTCAAGTGGTTCTAAAACCTTTTGAACTAGTCTTGGAGACATGTTTAACTGTTGGTCAGAGAATGTGCTTTTACTAGAAAGAGCTTCAGCAGATTCTCTCTTCTTGGTGTCTAGTGATTTCTGCCCAACCCTTGGCCTTTCCTGGGACAGTTTGTGCTCAGACTGGATGATCACATGTCTCCAAGTGTAGCTTGACCTAAGTCTGTTAAATGGGTAGACAGGGCATTATAAGTGGTTGCGGATTTTTCTTCTATCAGAAAAATATATATTAAAAACAAAACAGCAACAATAAAAAGTACAAGACAAAAACAAGCAAACAAACGAACAGAAAACTGGAGTATCTCTCATTTGAGAAATATCCCTTCTCCCTCAAGATGATTAGAATTCTGTGGCATATAGTTTCCACAGTTATCAAGATGAGGTTTACTATTAGGCCTCAACAGACAAAATAACACCACAACACACTGCTCTTTGCCAACTATATGGCCAAAGATTTACAAATGAATAACTATTTCACTCAGTGCTAATTATGGTATGATGGTAGTAGCATTCTCATTCCCAGCTGTTGCTAGTTGTGGTAGACTATTTGCAAAAAATGACAGAAGTTCTCTTACGTGAAAGAATCCCCCCTTGCCATGTAATTTTGCAAATCCCCTCATCAACAGATGGAGTATCGTTGCTCTTCTCTTTAACCTGGGCTGGCCTTGTGACTTTCTTTGACCAACAGAGTGTGGTGGAAGTGATTCTTGACCCAGACATAAAGACACTTTTATGTCTGCATATAAAATCATGAGAAGCTTTCTTGCTCTTCTTCTGCCCTTGTCTGTAGTGGAGAATCATCTGTTATTGCTATTTGAGATCACAAGTCATTATCTTCCTGAGGAATGGAGTCTGTTATTAAATTCACTCTCATCTTTCTGATTTAGATTTCTCCTAATACTGATTTCTCCTAATCCTCCCTCAGAAAGACTGATTTCTACTGCTTACTTCTAGGCACAGCTTACTTTCAGAATACACATTTTGACCAAACTCTTCATAAACTGTGTAGAACCAGACAAGGGTGGGGTAAGTAAATAAAACAAGGCACTTAGATTGGATGCAATATTTAAGGGGCACCAAAAACGCAAAAGTCAAGAGAAATAATAGTTTAATGCAGTATTATAAAAAATCAAAATCAATGCAAAAGTCCATAATGAACCCACTATCAGAAATTTAAACAAAGACATGATGAGTATGGAACCATGTAACATGGATTTGGGCTAAATATATCTAAGTTAAATGTCTTTATTTTGACAGTTGTTACTTGTGAGGCCTCAGAAAATTTATTTATATTCTCCAAATCTCTGTTTTGTCATTTGCATAATGGAGCTATTATTTTCAGTGGGTTATTTAAAAGAGTAAATAAAATAAGGCATAAACTACTTAGCCTGTTCTTACCACATATTGCTACCCAGTGTTAATGATTTGTCACTCTTTATTCTATGTGTGTGTTTTTTCCTTTTGAAGTTTATCATTTATTCAGCAAATATGTTTGAGTTCTCATCAATGATTTAATTGGTCTCAGCAATGGATATGGAATTATGATTTTAATGGTCAGCAAACACAAGCATAGGCCTTGACAATCCATGAGCTTACATTTCCATAGGTAAGATAGACATTAATGAGTTAATCACAACACACATTTTAAAATACAATTTAGATAACTCTATAACATAGGGATTCTACTTAATCAGACAGTGCTTCCTTGTGTAAGTACAAAGCTGTGATGTGTGCATTAATAATTAAGTGAATCCAGAGAAAGATAACATTCTTGGATAGAGAAAGTATAGTTCTTCGTAAATAGTTGAATAAAAAGAGTGTTTGAGGAGCGGTCAATGATGACAATTGTTCTAAAAATGTCCATTGGATTTTGTGACATAGAGGTCACTGATCACCTTAAAGAGGGCTGTGACTCCAGGTTTGGCTTAAATGAAGAAAAGGGGGAAATAAATGAACCCATGAAGTAACAATACTCCTATTAATACTCCTATTAATAAGCATTTTTCCCCCAAGATACCAGGCAGACATAGAATAGGGAGAAGAAGGAAGATTTTTTCTTTTCTGTTTTTTAATTGTTTCCTAATAGAAAAGCCTTGACTGTGGTTAAATTTCAAAATAGGAAGTTTCCATTTCAGAGGGAAGAATTAAATATACAATCAAGAAAACAAGTAATCAAATCAGTCTAGTGCCCCTGAAAGTAGAAGAGAAAGGGTTTCAAACCATCATTTATAGATAGGTGGAGAGGCAGTAGATCATGAATTATGAAGCAGAGAAGGATAAGGGGTATAAATATAGGTGATTTGCACGTTGTGTAGTGGAAAGATAAGAGGAAAATATCACATTTAAAATTGGAGGTGTCCTTTTCTCACTATGATTACCCTGTGATAGTGTAGTATAGTGAGCTCAGTTTCATCCCTGAGTGCAAGTATGGGATCTTCTGTCTATCACTCTATTAAATGACTAGGGACTTCCTTTGGTCTTATGAGTTGTGCTGTGCGGTGCTGGGAAAAGGACTCTCCATGAAGTTGTCATGGTAGCAAAAATGAAAAAAACAAAAAAACAAAAAACTTGGCATTGGTACTTATATTATTTTTTCATTGCTGCTCTAACAAATTATCATAATGTAATGGCTTAAACAACACAAATGTATTATGTTACTGTTCTGTGGATGAGAAGTCTAACACAGATCTCACACTGTGTTGGGGCTGCATTCCTTTCTGGAAGGAGTGCAGGGAAGACTTGGTTTCCTTGCCTTTTCCTGGTTTTCAGAGGCCGTCTGCTTTTGGGGGCTTATGATTCCCTTCTTCTTTCTTCAAAACCAGCAACATTAGCCTGAGTCCTTCTTGCACTGCCATCTCTCTATCCTCTAATTCTTTCATTCACTTTTAGGAACTCATAGGATTATTTTGGGCCTATTTGGGTAATCCAGTATAACCTGCCTATTTTAAGGTCAGCTGACGAGCAAATTTAATTCTTTCTGCAACCTTAATTTCTCTTTTCTATGTAACATAATTTATTCACAGGTTTTGAGGATTAATATATGAACATCCTTGTGGAGGGCCTTATCTTACCTACTACAGTAATGCAGTAGTAGGTTGACTGAGATTAAGGTTCAGACTCTGCAATATTGCCTTAGGGAAGGTTCTTGATGAAGACTGGTCAGGGGCCCTAAACTCTTATGTAATATTTCTGGAGAAGTAAATGGCACCAAATGCAAGCGTCCTTTGGAATACTCATATAGAATTCCTGACTAGTCATCTTCTAAATCCACCCTTCTAACTTAAGGTCCTAATCTTCTCTTCCACTACTTTAGAATTTCTAGAGCCTCTATTTTACTCCATGAGAACTACAATTCTGTAGTGATCTCCATGGGTTGCAAATTAGACTAAATGGATGTCTAAATATTTGGAAAAAGTGTTTTTTTTGTTTGTTTGTTTGTTTTTCATGAAACCGAGGAGGACACTGTCTCCTCAAATCCATTGCTCTGGGTCTCCACACCTGTAAAGGAATAATCAGGGGTAAAACATTGGCATTCTGATTCTGTCCTGCTGAGGTCACCATTCTTTACATAACTTTTAATACAGCAAGACAAACCAAAAAACGACAAAAAACCAAGTGTAGTTTGACTGATCTGCTAAGGAGTTTTCTTTTGTTTATTGTTTATGACATATATGTATTTTGAATTAGTCAGCTTATGCTGCCAGAACAAAATACCATAGATTTGATGGCTTTACAGGAATTTGTTTCTCACAGTTCTGGAGGTTGAGAAGTCCAAGTTTAACATGTGCCCTGATTAGGTTCCTTCCTGAGGGCTTTCTGCCTGGCTTGCCAGCAGTGACCTTCTCACTGTGTCTTAATGTGGTGAAGAAAATTCTTTCTTACTTAGGTTTCTATTTTATTCAAGCCTTCAATGGATGGGATGATGCCCACTCACATTGGAAAGGGCTATCTGCTTCACCCGGTCTACTGATTCAAATGTTAATCTCATCCACAAATACTCTCATAGACACACCCAGAAAAAATGTTTAACCAAATATTTGGGCATCCTGTGGCCCAGTCAAGTTGACATATAAAATTAACCGTCACAAGTCCAACCCTTATCAACTTGGCACCAACATACATTTCCTTAAACCTTACTTAATCTTCAAGTACAGACAATAATATGGTCATAAATCCACTAAACATGATACAGCTACACTGTGTACAACTGAAAATGCACTGATACCTTCCCCGGAAAAGGAAGTAAAGTCCTTGAGTGATGTTTACTCTTCTTCTTGATATCTCATAACTAAAACACTATGATGCAATCAACAAAACTTAAATACTATGGTATAAAGTCCATATGTCTTATACTACATATGGGAATAAGAAAGGGAAGAAAACAAAGATATTTACGTACACACATACGTATGTATAACAAAATATGGAGAAAGTATTCATAAAAATTATAGTTCTCATTTACATAGCTGATCATATGGTTGTAGCTGGTATTTATAACATTCTTCCTCTACTACATATTGTTTTTGGTTTTCTTTTTGAGTCAGAGTCTCGCTGTATCGCCCATGCCAGAGTGCAATGGTGCAATCTTGGCTCACTGCAATCTGTGCCTCCTGGGTTCAAGCAATTCTCCTGCCTCAGCCTCCCTGAGTAGCTGGGATTACAGGGGTGTGTCACCATGCCTGGCTAATTTTTGTATTTTTTTTATTTTTTATTTTTTGCCAGGCTGGTCACAAGCTCCTGACCTTAAGTGATCTGCCCACCTTGGCCTCCCAAAGTTCTGGGATTACAGGCCTTTACTACATATTCTTTATTCCCTTTGTCTTTGGCAAACATCTCAGCTGGTAATGGTTCTTTACCTGGTAGAATGACCGAAACCTTCATAACTGAAGGGTCTCAGCCATTAGTAGTTCTGCCTGGATTCCATTGTTTTAGTTTTCCATTGGCCTGAATCACAGGAAATGGTAATACTAAGAGATACCCTAAGGGATTCCCTGTATTACAGACATAGATTTATTTACTTTTATAGTGGCATAGCAGTCCAATTTCCCCTTGGCAGTTGGGATCAATTAGCCCATCCAGCAATGTAATTCCCTTCTTTGCTGTTGATTCAGAGGCACGAGGATTCTAAAGGGGCCAGTCAGCAAGCAGTTCTAACTTCCAGTTCGATGGATCATTGTTTCCCCTAGGGAAGAAATTCTTCCTCTGGAATGAAGACCTCTCAGCCAGCGGAGCATAAACTTAACAGGAACAAGAAACAAACATTTTGCTAGAGGGTCACCAGGGGTGATAGAGAGTGGTGTCACTCCCATTTCCATCCCTTGAATCTTGACTCTATGAATTTTGGGTATGGGAAAAACAGCACTATATGTTGGATATTGATCAGTAGCATATGAAGCCTACAGGAGAACTTTGCAGCAGCTGTGCAAGGTATTGCCTTCTAGGTGGCACCATCGCTGAGTCTTCAGAAGGCCATTCCACTATCCTATTAAACTAGTTGCATCAGGATGGAGGAGAACATGGTAAGGGCAGTGATTCCATGAGGATGGGCCCCTTGCCACACTTCTTTTGCTGTGATATGAGTTCCTTGATAAGAAGTAATGCTATGTGGTATAACATGATGGTGGATAAGGCATTCTGTAAGTCTGTGAGTGGTATTTTTGGCATATTTGTGTGTAGTGTTGGCAAACCCATATCCACAATGTCTATTTCCATAAGAAGAAAATGCTATGTCTTCCATGATGGAAGTGATCCCCTATATAAACCTGCCACCAAGTAGCTAGCTGATCACCCCAGGGAATGGTGCCATATCATAGACTCAGTGTTGGCTTCTGCTGCTGGAAGATTGGGCACTCAGAAGTGGGTGTAGCTAGGTCAGCCTTGATGAGTGGAAGTCCATGTTTCTAAGCCCATGCATAGCCTCTTTTCCTGCTACCGTGGCTAGTCTGGTCATTAGCTCACTAGAAAACAACAGAGGTGGCTGGGGAAAGAGGCTGACTGGTATCCACAGAAAGTGTCATTCTATTCGCTAGATTATTAAAATCCTCCCCTGCTTGGGTCACCATTTGGTTAGCATTGAAATGGGACATAAATATCCTCATATTTCTTGTGCATTCTGAGAGGTCTACCCACATCTTTCTCACAAATATCCTTGCCACCAACTTTGGAATCATGTTCTTTCCAAGTCCCTGACTGTATACCAGTAACATGCCTGGCCATTTCTTCTTTCACGAAAAGATGTAATGCTGGAAGTTCTGCCCACAAGGAGGATTTCCCTTCCCCACTGTTCTTCAGAGATGTTCCAGAAAGAGGCTGTTGTGTTACAGCTGTCCATTTCCAGGCAGTGCTTGCATATTGTGCAGAGCCATCTATAAACCAGGCCCCAGTCTTCTCTTCTTCTGCCAATAATCGTAGGGACTCTCCATGAGACCATAGGTGCAGGATGGAAGAGAGAAGGTAGTGTAGCTGGAGTGGGAACCATGGGCATTTAGGCTAGTTCTTCAAATAACTTGACATGGGTACTTGTGTCTTCAGAGCTTGCTCAGGCCTGATTGTGTACATAGCACTTCCATTTGATGATAGAGTTCTGTTGTGCATGCCACACTTTTTGGCTTAGTGGGTTGGATAACACCCTGTTCATCAGGGGCAACTCAGTCCCATGGTAACTTGGTGGCATTTGTTTAAGCACTCAGTCTCAACTGAGGCCCAGCATCTGGCCAAGAACTGTTTCTCAGAAGAAAAGTAGTTATCTGCAGAGGATGGCTGAACTTTGCTCCAAAATGCTAAGGACTTGCACTGTGATTCATCTTTAGGGGCTTGCCAAAGGTGGCAAATGGCATCCCTGTCTGCCACTGACACTCCAAACAGTTGGATCTGCTGGATTATATAGCCCAATTGGCAGAACAGCTTGCACAGCAGCCTGGACCTGTTGCAGAGCCTTTTCTATTTCTGAACCACATGCAAAACTAGCAGCTTTTGAGGTCACTCAGTAAATAAGTCAGAGTAACTAAGAAATATGTTGCCAATTCCTTACCCAACTAGAGTAAGTTGCCTCCAAAATGCAAGTAGCCCCACTAGGCATTGTGCCTCTCTTTTGGTTGTTAGAGGGTCATATGCAACAACTTAGTTTTCACCTTAGATGGGTAACTTGACAAGCCCTATACCACTGAACCACTAGAAATTTCACTGAGATAGAAGGCTCTTGACTTTTTGTCAGAAGTATTTTCCACCTTCTGACGCACATATGTGTTACTAATAAGTCTAGAATTGGTGCTACTTTGTGCTCGCTTGGTTCCATCAGCATAATGTCATCGATGAATGTACCAGTGTGATGTCTTGTGAAAGTTAAAGGAGATACAAAGTCCCTGAGAACTAAACCATAACATTATATTAATATAAAGAATTTTTCGGAAATATTAAAGATATCAGGAAGCTATTCAAGGTCATGTTCAGGCTAAAGCTGCCTGGCTTTGAATGCCAAAGACTAATTGTAAGTAATTTATGCAAGGCTGTATGCTAAAACCTTCAATTCTCTTCCAGGAAACAAAACCATTGGCAAATACTCCAAACCCTTGTGGAGTGTTAGACTAAATTATCTTTACAAATCTTTCACACAGCATGGTGAGGGGGAAGGGGCATTTGCTCATCTACCTATTAAGCCACAGGACTTGGAAGAATGTTCCCTACATCCTGTAATGCAGGACAGGAGGTTTGACGTACTTTAATTTTAAATTAAAGAATTCTTTTAAAATAGAGGATATGTAAGGAGAAGCAGTTAGAATTGAGAATAGGCCATAAAGATGAGCTGTTGGCTTCTGGATGCAACATCTGGAGACTGTTAGTACTCAGGATTTGTGTAGCTCTCTGTTTAGAATTTGAGAAACAAACTTGGCCCACAGCAATCTTGGATGGGATTGCTATCCAAGGCAGAAAGACAAAGTTTGCTTATGTCTCTAGCATAATAAATATTAATTTATGTTATAGAAAAAAACAATCACTCATTCATTCAAAAAGCATTTGTGAGGTTCCTACTCTGATTCAGGTTTTGTGCAAGTGTTAGAGATTGAAAAACAAAGACTGAAACATGCCTTGAAACATTAAGAACTTGAGAGAATAACTGTGGACATTTAAAACATCATCGTAGTGAGATATTTTCTGATGAAGTTTAAAACAAGAGGAAACGTCTCTCAGGCAGATAAGTGGGGATGGGAGAGTGGTGGTAGAGGAGTTAATTCCAAATAGGGTAACTGCTAGCATGGGAAAAGGCAAGTGGAGTGCAACACAGTAAGTTTGCAAGGAATTATAACATGAGTGAAGCACAAGATTCAAGCAGAATTAGAGACAGTAAGTACTGAAGATGAAAAGGTAGCAGGGACTGGCACATGGAGGATATTCTACAGCTATGACAGAATTTATAACTTTGATCATTTATACAACCAATTTACAACTTTAATTTAGATATACATTGCGCATGATTGTTTGCTTTGACATATTCTTTAAATAAACCAATTTTTTAAAATTGTATGACTATTTTTAAAATCTTATATTAGTCTCATAAATAGAAAATTGGTACCATTTTCTATAAATTAGAAGTGAGAAGCAACTTCTCAAACTTCAAAAAATGTTATTAAGGGTGAATCAAAGGCAATTATCTGTCAATTATAGATTTATTATTATAGAGGTCATTCACTAAATTGGTCCAAGATACTAAAGAAAACCAATATTGTAGACAAGATACGAAGGTCAATTTTTGGTATGATACCTTTGCAATGCCAGTGTTTGGGCATGTAGAAAAAAGTTCAGAAATAATGTTAGTGCTGGGAGTTTAGCTCAGGGCCATATCAACCTGCAGGTGGGAGTTGACACTCCAGGAGTAAATGGCTCTAAAGGTTTGTGAGGTTCTTAGTCAATGAGCAGATTAGCAGTAGGTTAGACTAGGTAATAACCATAACCTTGAAAATACTAAAGATATATTTTTTTCTTTTTTGCTTTCCTTTTCTCCTCCTTTTCGTCTTCCTCCTTCTCTTATGCTACGATTCAACTATGACAAAAATTGTTTTTCATCACTCCTGTGCATAAAAGCAATTTTTTTTTCTTTGTGGCCTATCCTCCTAATGGCAAATTTCTAATCCATGGTGATATATATGTTTTCATTTTTTTCTTTCTCGGTGTTCCAATGTCTGTGACTGGACTTTGACTTGACTCTTTCAAGGTTAGGCTGTTACTGAGTTGCCTAACCTTACCTCCATGCTGAAATAGCCATGCATGTGCAGCTTTGCTATGAGCTGGATGCTCATGTTCTCCCAAAATTCATATATTGAAATCCTAGCTCCCCCAGGTGATAGTATTAGGAACAGGAGCCTTTGGGAATAATTAGGTTATGAGGATGAAACCCACATAAATGAGATTAGTGTCCTTATAAAAGAGGACATGTGAGGACATGTGAGGACACAGTGAAAAGTCACCATCTGTGAACCAGGAAACAGGCTTTTACTAGACACTGAATCTGATCTTGGACTTCCCAGCCTTTAGAACTGTGAGAGATGAATTTCTGTTCTGTATAAACTACTTCATTTATTGTATTTGTTATTGCAGCCTTAATGAACTAAGACATGATTCTATCCTATGGGTTCCCATAGGAACTGACATATATAATCCTTGAAATGACCTTTGCCCCTTTGCCTTGGTATGACATTTACATTACATTTCCTTAATCCTTCACTCCCTCTGATTAATAAACTCATAGATGAAATACATTTTAAGGCATTGTGTTAATATGATAACATAGTAGTGTAAAGGTATTTTCTAGATTAGCAAAGAAAAGAATATTTAAATAATAACTTACTGCAGGCAGTATCTTTACTATTCTGATGGAATCTAACATTGACGCTAAGTTTTAGTGAATTTCAGAACAAATGTGCGAGAATTCATGTTCTGGTCTTTCAGTCCGTGTTGACAGGGAATTTTAGCCCAATAAGATACTCATCTGAGGCATAAGATTTTTCCTTTGAACAAAGATAGGAGTTAGTGAGTGTGCTGGATCTGCTTGTGATAACCATCAACAACATGGAACTCACAACAAAACAATGACAATGAAATGAAAGCTTGCTAGATTGAGAAGGACATTTTAGGGGATGAATGTACCAGGATAAATTCAAGACTGACAGAGAGTGTAGAAGCAGTATTGTCCAGCAGTCCAGAGGCCTTACAGCAAGGTAGGCATGCAGTACACAACAGCATATAATAAAACACAGGCAACTTTCTATTTGATAATAGACAGCTTGATGCTGGTGGGATTAGCCAATTGAAAATGAAATAGTATACAAACTCTCCTCCACACTATGTCCCTTCTACACCTTGCCCTGTTTTAATTTTGAATTAGAATTGTCATCATTTATAGGTTACACGGTCATCCTTTCAAAGCCTTTTCATCATTGGAATATTTTTCCCTCACACTCTAAGGTACTCATTCCAAAGTGTAAAAATGACACCTTCTTTGGTGTTTCTCCTGGAGTATCTGGCCCAGTGCCTTGCACATATGCTATGCCCAATAAATTATGGTGGCTGGTTAACTTAAGAGCTATTTTATTGTGAAGTACTAAAAAGTCTTACAAAACACATTAAGTAGGGATGTTGATTTGAGGGACTTAGACTGACAATAGCCAAAGCCTGTCATGATCATTGTGCTAATAAAAAAAGAGATGCCAGAATAAATTGGGAAAAATAATTTACCTTTGTGATGGATTAACACAGTTTTACCAATGAGACATGAAATGTTGATGCTGTTTCTTTTGAAATATGATTAGTTAGAAGTACTAGAGTTGGTCAATAAATCAGTTTTGAACAACTAGAAATGACCACAAAAATTTAGAACATAAATTAAAGATATTTGTTGTTGAAAAAGATTAGTTCTGAGATTATGGTTAATATAGTTAATTATTTGATTCAGGATTTAAAATTTTTTTTTTCTGGGATTAGTTGATGAATTTAGGAAAATATGATTTTGACTCCAAGCAATGATACTGTAATATGATATCAAAAGTGGAAATGTAAGTTCAGAAATAAAAATGCAGGGGAATCTCCATAGGCAGGATATCTGTAGGTTAGTTTCAAATCTCTTATTAAGTTCAGTGAGCTTTTAGGCAAATCACTTTCTGTCTGAAAAGTTAGGATCTATCTGTAATTTAATAATTATGAAATATTTGTTAAGTTCCAAGTTTATTCTAGGCAATTTTTGAGGCAAGTAGCTGTCAACTTAAAATATGTTTTGGACACAAAAATCCCTTTCCATCTCTAGATTTTATTACCTATTACTAAGGTTTTTAATATTTTAACCTGCTAAATCCACATTTCAAACAAAATTCAATGAGAATTAGAATATATAAACCAAATCTATGCAGTGAAGCAGGGATAGAGGGCTTGGTCTCCATCTGTTTGACAATGACCCCCGCCACCAAACATCTTCCTTCACCACTTCCAAATAACTTTATGGTTTAGTCAATTACCATTTAATTTGAACTTGACTTACCTAGACCACTGTTAGTTGATATTAGCTTAACAGAGGGAAAATTGTAAATAAAGTAGATGTAATAATTAAACACCTACATCATTCCTTCATTCCGGATCTATCAATGATTTCATACTTTGACTATATCTAAATTATCTGTTTTTCCTGGCCTTCAAGGTGGTCTTTAGTTCAGCCCTGCTTTCCATGGGTTAATCAAATTTCCTACAATGCTGAGATGTTTATATTGGTTTCCTCCTGTCTTATGAAGTTCGTACTGATTTCTGCCACAATAAATTTGATTAGATGAACCCATTGTTTCTTGAGTGTCATCTCTTTTTCTTTTTTCCTCTAAGATCAAGTGTAGTTCCATTCTTGACTTATGTTTTTAACCCCATCGCTTGTTAAACTCAATGAATTAAGCACTATATTATATATTGCTTTGTCCTACTTGCCATTGTAATTCTCTTGATTGCTATATATAATCCACATGAAAAATTCCTTAATTTTTCCTATTTTTTAAACAAACTCATCTAAAAACTAAAAATAACCAGAAAACTTTGGACTTGCCAGGCCTAACATAATCCTCAAGATCTGGTGGTATCTTTATTTTGAATAACATTGGTTTTCAAAAAGTGTTCAATTGGCCCACAATAAATGGTGGTGGCTGGTTAACTTAAAAGCCATTTTATTGTGAAGTACTGTGCCATGGATTAGAAAAATCTATGTTTCAATGCTTCAACTCTGTTCACGTTAAATTTTATCTTCAGTGCCATATTCTTTTTTTTTTTTTTTTTGAGATGGAGTCTCGCTCTGTCACCCAGGCTGGGGTGCAGTGGGGCCATCTCGGCTCACTGCAACCCCTGCCTCCTGAGTTCAAGTGATTCTTCTGCCTCAGCCTCCCGAGCAGCTGGGACTACAGGCACATGCCACCACATGAGTCTATTTTTTGTATTTTTAATAGAGATGGGGTTTCGCCATGTTGGCCAGGCTGATCTCAAACTCCTGACCTCAGGTGATCCACTTGCTTTGGGCTCCCAAAGTGCTGGGATTACAGGCGTGAGCCACCGTGCCCAGTCCCGGTGCCATATTCTTTGCCTATGCCTGGAGTATGGGCTAAGATATTGAGTCCTTAAGTCTATAAAGATACTCAAGCTTCCTTTACCCTTTGCACATATTGTGCCCAATTTTAGAGAAAACTGTGTCTACAAATTGTGGTGTCAAAGGGCATAGATTTGATGGAAGATAGTGCTAATATCCATGAGAGTCAGCTTTGCTGTCTGGGTCCTAAGAAAGGAATTTTTAGGGGTCGTTAGTGCTCTCAAATCAGAAAGACAGCAAATGGGACAATTTGCAGTTAGAAGATCTAAAAAAGATAGTGGAGACCTTAAGGACTGGGAGCTGGTGAGGGCAAGGCAAATGTCTAGGTCCCTACACACCAGTAGAGTTTTAGCTCCAGAAAAAGAGTTTGAATCCAAACCAATGGTGAGACCAGAAGCCCATATATTTGGACTGGGAAACAGAGCACAGATGTAAAAGAGAACACAAATCTAGGGGTAAAAAGGAATCCAGGACTCAGACCCAGGACCTTCGATGCTCAGTTTATACTGAAATAACTAATTTAAATTACCAGTAACAATGTCTTTTTATAGTTTCTGCATAATAATCAGGGCTTCTCTGAACAACTACTAAGCACGTGATGACTAAAATTTAAAAATTGACAATATTAATGCTAACAAGGATGCGGAGCAAGAACTTTTATTTTTAATGGAAACTCACAATGGTGCAGCTTATTGGTATTAATCTAAGTGAGTTGGAAACTTATGACCACACCAAATCCTGCACACAAATGGGTATAACAGCTTTATTCATAGTTGTCAAAATTTGGAATCGATCAAGATGTCCAATAGTGAATGAATTTAAAAAACTATGGTACATCTATACAATGAAATATTCTTCAGCAATGAAAATAAATAAAACCACAAAAAGATACGGAGTTATCTTAAGTGCATATTACTAGCTGAAGGAAGTCAATCTGAAAAGGCTACTGTGTGAGTCCTACTACATGTGGTATTTTGGAAAAGGTAAAACTATGGAGTCAGTAAAAAGATCAGGGTTTGCCAGGAGTTCCTAGGGAAGGAGGGATGAGTAGATGCAGCAGGGAGGATTTTGAGGGCAGTGAAACTATTTTCTCTGATGCTATAATGATATATACATTTCATTACACCTTTGTACAAACACAGAATATACAACACAAAGAGCGAGCCCTAACATGAACTGTGGATTTTAGTTAATAATAATGCGTCAGTATTGACTCATCAATTATAACAGTGTATCACACCAATGCAAGATGTTGATAATAGGAGAAACTGTGTATGTGTATGGAGGGGTGGGAGTATATGGGAATTCTCTGCACTTTTTGCTCAATTTATCTATAACCTTAAAGCTTCTCTAAAAATATATTAATTTTTTTTAAAAAAGTAGTTCGTTATCAGTAAGTTATTTTTGTTCCTCCAGGACTATCAATGTCCTCTTCAAATATAGTTGAATTCACATTTGCACAGTGAACCAATTTTCTGGGAACTATTATGAAGTATTAAGTAGAAGCTTTGGCTGGATATATTAAATAAAGGCATAAAGGCATAAAATATCAATTGCTAAAGACAATACCCTAAGTTTTGAATAATTTTTTTTTTTTTTTGAGACAGAGTCTTGCTCTGTTGCCCAGGCTGGAGTGCAGTGGTGGGATCTCGGCTCACTGCAAGCTCCGCCTCCCGGGTTCACGCCATTCTCCTGCCTCAGCCTCCCGAGTAGCTGGGACTACAGGCGCCGCCACCATGCCAGGCTAATTTTTCATATTTTTTAGTAGAGATGGGGTTTCACCTTGTTAGCCAAGATGGTCTTGACCTCCTGACTTCATGATCCACCCACTTTGGCCTCCCGAAGTGCTGGGATTACAGGCGCGAGCCACTGCGCCCGGACTTGAAGAATTTTTTTAATTAACAAAAGTTAAAGAAATGTCATTTCTCTTTTTGATTGAACTCTCTTAATCACTGATTTCAGGGAAGATTCATATTGACTTATGATTCATGTTAAGCTTGTATGAAGGAGAAGAGAGCTTTGTTATTTATCTAGAAATCATGCATCATGTATTATCGGTATTTTTATGTTTAGCATCATGTTGATGATACCATTTGTACTAACCATTTAATTATAATCTTGGGACTGGAAACATGCTTAATTCCCTCTGACACCTTCCTATTGCCAACATTCCTAATCAGAAATTTCATACATAGCGATACAGCTATATGGTCCAATTTTTAATATGTTATATAAAGATTATTCCAACATGAAAAACGTAAGAATGCTTTATATTTTTTAATAATATATGAGAAGAACAAAAACACCCAGCTGACAAATGTAAATGAATGTACATCGATGTTTCTATAAAAGGACAATTTACTATCTTGAAATTTTTCAAAAGCTTGAGTGTGATGTAGAACATACGGATTTAAGAAATTTAGAGTAATGAAAAGGCATTGAAGCTTACAATTTTCCAGTATAGGTCTCATAGATAAAGCAATTGTTGAGCAAGAGGAGGACATAGAAACAATAATGATGCAAAATAAAGTTAAAAACAAAATAGTAATCATGGTACTAGCAGCTACCACTCATTATTTGGTTTTCATTTGCTAAGCCCTTTACATACTTTTTTTTTAAATTCTCTTACAACTTTATGGAGCAGGTAATAACTGTTGTCTTGTTTTATAGATGAGTACATAGGCAAGAAGCTATGTTACAGGCACAGGCAAGAGGTTAAATTATCTGCTCAAGATACTACAGCTATTGAGTGATGATATCAGAATTAGTACTAAAGAGAGCCCTAAGTGGTGTATTGTCAGAGAGGAGGGGTTGAACCATTCCCAAGAGTACATGAAAAGAGCATATAGGAATGAGCTTACAATTTTAATTAAGTGCATACAAAGGGACTGAGTATATTCCTGGTTGAGGGTAGAGAGAGAATTTTTTTCGAAGAAGAGCAAGACTAACTTAAATGAGCATTAGAAGACAATGTTAGCATCTGAAAGCTAGTATTTCTTCTCAGGCCCCATTAACCTGTTAAGAATATGTACAGTAAACCCTCACTTAACATCATCAATAGGTTCTTGAAAACTGTGACTTTAAGCCAAATGACATATCAGAAAACCATTTTTTTCTCATCAATGTTATAATCAAACAACATTAAATGAAATGATGTTATTTGAGGACAAACTGTATGTCACTTTGCTTAAAGTCAGTTTCCAAGAGCCTATCAATGATATTTAGTGAGGACTTACTGTATTATATTTTCCTTTTCTGTTAGCTCTTAGGGATGAAGCAAATAAAAAGAAACATAGACAGGAACTGTTAGAAAACTTTCCAAACTCTTCCCCTTCCCTCACAGACCATAGACTCCTTCCACATGTCTGTACCAAACTCTTCCAAATCTATATTCAAATGCATTTTCTCATGGAAAGTAAGAAGCATTGGTTCTTGTTTCCTTGTATGACATCATTTCTTCTGACATGTTTTGAGTTATCTAGGAAGGGCAAGCGTCCCCAACACAGGAGTCCCCAACTGTAGGACCACTGAGGGTAAATACCTGTCCATGGACTGTTAAGAGTCAGGCCGCAGAGCAGGAGGTGAACGGCCTGCAAGCGAGCATTACGGCCTGAGCTCTGCTTCCTGTCAGATCAGCAGAGGCATTAGGTTCTCATATGACCACCAACCCTATTGTGAACTGCGCATGTGAGGGATCTAGGATGTGCGCTCCTTATGAGAATCTAATGCTTGTTGATCTGAGGTGGAACAGTTTCATCCCAAAACCATCACTCCACCACAGATCTCCCCTGAACCCACATTTCTCCCCTCACCCCATCCGTGGAAAAATTGTCTTCCACAAAACTGTTCCCTGGTGCCAAAAATTTGGGGACTGCTGAGGAAGGGCACCCATGCACAAAGACCTGGTGCACTGGAGTCATACCATAGGAGTAACAATAAGTTAACATTTATTGAATTCTTCGAATCTGCTACGATGTCTAACAGATTTTTACATGGACAGTCTCATTTAATTTTCTTACCTCTTATTCTGGTCATTTAACATGTGAAGTAAATAAAGCGTAAAATAGTTTAATCTCTTGAGGAAGTCACACAAGTAGTAAGTAGAACTAGGATGCAAATTTAGGTATCTTACCTCAAGAATTCACATGCTTAACTGAAAAACCAAACTTCCCCTCTACAGACTGTTTTTTTTTTTTTTTTTTGCCTCTTATATTCCACTTGTCTGCAAAAGCTTGCTCCATTATGCCTGCCAGTGCTGAATCAGTTAAACCAGTGTTATCAAGTCACCTAACTATGAATGTAGAAGAAAAATCTTAGGAGGGAACCTGCGTTAGTTTTATCGATCTACTTTTGCAGAATTGAAAACAAAAAGCCATCTTGAAGTACATCAATAGAATTATGGTTTCCCTTGTGAGAATTTACTGTGTTGTCGTTCTGATTTGTTCTCTTCTAAAGAAGGAGCACAGAAAAAATTATTAGGTGCTAAAATAGGCTGGCCCTGATGAATTACTGACACCTCCACATATCTTTCTAGGGTTTTGTTTCCCTCAACGCATGCTAACATTACTCATGCTGCACTTTAACAAATTATAAAAGGTTTATTCAGATTTACTTTTCTTTTTTTTAGATTGAGGCCATAAGACATCAAAGCATCATACAAATTACAAGTCATTAAGTGAGGTTCTAGGATTAACATGTATTTTAGAGTATAGCTTTTCTTCATTTCTTCTGTGCCTTGAATCCATCTCTGTTCATGAGACTATTGACTATGATCTATTATGCATCCTAGTTAGGCAGTGATGGTGTTGAGACTCAGATGGTGAAATATTACTGCTTTTGGGGAAGACTTTCTGGATGCAAAATACACATATGTGTATAACATATTAGATATGTGTGATTTAAGTATATATTACACATATATATGCAATATATGCTATACATGTTTGTGTGTGTATATATATCTATATATGCACACAGACAGACACAAACCCATAAACACACGTGAGAGAGAGATTTCAGAGCCTAATGTAATGCTTGCTGCAAGTCAAATGTCTTTGCACCAATCAGTTTTAGTGCTTTTTTTCTGAGAAATGTGTTTAGGAAAGGTAGCAATTCAAATTCCCACATGTTTAAGTCAATCTGATTCTCTCTAAAATGTACCTTTCTCTAAGCAGTTTGAAGAAGAATTAGCCCCTATCCAAAAACAAAACAAAACAAAAAAAAGGTTGTATCCTAAATGTTTTACTCTGCCATCATCTGTTCTATCAAGGGCACTTTGCCACTTTGTTACTTTGTCCTGTGAAAGAAAACTAGAAAACTTGTTTGCAGGCACAGTTTGCTGACTCCTAAGTCACTTGGCTTCAATGGTCAAGCTCCTTACATGCCCTGTACACAGCTTGTCCAGCTCTCACTGCTATTTTGGAGCATTATTTTTGCTAGATTCTGGAAGTCATCAGTTCCACCAGGAACAAAATATCAGGCCGAGGGGCCAATGCAGCCACCGACTGAGTACTGAAGATATTCAAGGCCCGTGTTCTGACTTGATGGGTCTTAATATACCAAAGAGAAATGGAAGAAGCTTCATTGCTTAATTGGAAAATATTGAGAGACACGAGCTTTTGAAAATTTTGTATCACATAATTTCTTTAAAGTTTTGCTTTCTTATTTGAAATATATTTATTCCTTGATGTCAAGTCAACCACTCCATTTTAAGCATTAGAGTAGAACTGAAAATTGATCCTTGCTTAACTTTTTCTTTATTCAAAAGAGCCTCATTGAATATGGTCAGAGAGTAGTTTTGAGAAGAGGCTATGAAACTGCAAGTCTTTCCAAGTTGACCTTTCTGGTGAAGCGGTGATCTGATGTCACCAGATAAGAGTAAAACAGTTTATGCTTTGTGCTTTTAAAATGGGTTATAAACAACGTGAGTTTGACTTTATTAAATTAACTTTTCTTTTCTAACAAACACCATCTGTTTAAGCTTGGCAAGTCTTCCACAGGAAAAAATTTAAAAAATATGTATCCTGAAATAGAAAAGAGAGTATAACTTTTTCCTTCTTAATTGACCCTGGTAATTTACTAAGGTTAGGTTATGCTGGTTCAGAAATAGCTTGTAAGTTTGCAGAACTAATTTAGTTATTTAGTACAAAAGTTTGTAAAGATTTAGAAACTTTATTTGGAAAGCCATTTCATGTCCATTATATTATTTAATTTTCCCAACAAAGATGAAATATTAATGACTTTAGCATTCTACCCTCCCACTTTTAGACTAGCAAATAGAGGAAGAGATGTTGCAGCTTTTTTAAAGATGATATAGGGAGCAGTGATAGAGGTGAGTCTTAAATTCAAATTTTCTGGCTACCAATTCCATATTATCTCCATTCTACTACAGTTCCTAGGCAAGTGAAAATGACATGAGCTTTTCTGTACACCGTAAAGATATGACCTTTAGTGACCTGGAATGCCGAGTTGAATTAAGAAGTATTAGCTGCTCCACAACCAAGATCTGTGCAGCACTTTCTGCACTTCACTAAGGAACAGGTAGAAATAGTGAAGGGATAATGGCTGAGCAAGCCGCCCTCAAATAGAAATTTGCTGAGACTATGTGATGGAAATAGTCCAACCATTTTGAAATGTTTTGACCAGTAGCCTGGATAATAACAATCACAAAAGAGTCAGCAAATGTAAAATCTACAGCTGCTCAGGATTTTGATGAGATGACTTCTTTCAGCATCATCAATTATTGGGGATAATCAGACTCCACGTCTGAGAGAAATGATGCTGAAACTAAATGAAATTAGGAGCAGGCAAAAGGGCAGTTCAGATGAAAGGAACAATCCATAGTACGATCATAATCTTGATGACTGCTTGCTTAATGTGTTTTACTTTGTAAACAGTATAAAGTAATTGTTGATGGCTTTGCCTGAGGTGCTTATGACAACAAAGTTATACCTGGCCAGAGTTCAATATTGCCAACATGGAGAGTTTTTGTCTCTGGGTCCAAAAAAATCTGAGGGAGATACAGGGAGAACCAACCTCAGGCCAGTGATTCTGTACCTGTCTGTGATACATACTGGAAATCTGATTGGGGTAGGACTAAAAAACTCAAAGATGTATTGTCACCCAAACTGGCATTGTGCTGATTCCCAGTAAAGTATTTTCAAATTAAAGCTCTTCCAATATTTGATGTTAAATGTTCCATTTGCCTTTCTGAGTGCTGCTTCAGGAAGAATTGAAACGTGATATATAGAAGGTCCTGGGTTCCCGGGATATGAAGCATTCATATCTTGGTTTTTTTTATGAGTTTGCTGAACATTCACAACTAGCTCTTTTTCTAATTCTCTAGAGCATACATAAAGTAATCTTTCTTTAGGTCCTTTGCTCCTCTTTCCAAATTCCTGAATGAGCAACATAGAGCCCTGTAATAGTGTCTAAAATAGCCCAAGAGGAAGTAAAATGGTTTATATGGGTATAATCTCAGCTTCAAGGACAAAAGTATATTAATTAATAGGAGCATATTTCAAAGTTCACTTCTAAAGCTTGCCATTTCATTACTGTCTTGGCCAAAGTGCAAAATGATGATGGTCTATATTATTTAACTGCAATGAAATGGCCATAAAATGTTACTGATATTGAGAGAAAAGTAGATTAGCCTGTATTTTTTCCATCAGCTCCTTTGAAAGACAAAGTGCTACCATTTCTTCCTTTTTGCTGTCTATTCTCTGGTTCTTTTTTTTTTTTTAATTCCCATTCCTCCTCCTTTTTCTTCTTTACTCCATCCCCTCATCATTCTACCTTCTTCTGTAGTTTCACCTCTCTGGACTTTCCTTTATTCTTTATATCTTTGTAACACTCACTATGTAGGATCTAGAAAATGAGATTTCATGTTTTTAAATAATTATTATATCAACTGGGTAATCTCAAAAGAAAAGCACAGATAGAATGCAATGGATGTTCAGAGATGAGAGAGAAGTCCATTTTAGCTTAGTGGTGGGGAAAGGAAAGGTCAGTGTAGGTTTGATGGATGGAGATTCTCTAAATTGAGAGTTAGAGTAAGGGTAAGATTTGGCCATGTGGGTACATCAGGACAGAGGAATTGCATGCACATAGGCATGGAAGTGGGAAAAAGATTTAATAGCAGCAATTAAGTTTGTTCACATGAGCATGAAATAAATGGAAAGAATGGGAAATTAAAATATAAGGTAAGACACACACAATCAGATTAGGGTTTCGAATCCAACATGGAGTAATTTGAAATTTTTTCATTAGGTAAGAGAATTGGGGAAGATCTGTTTTGTGTCTCATGAAGATTAACATGGCAGTGATGTTTGGGATGGTTTGAAGGTGTCTTCTGTAATAGTTATTTATTTTTTTATTGACTTATTTATTTTTGAGACTGAGTCTCACTCTGTTGCCCAGGCTGGAGTGCAGTGGCACGATCTTGGCTCACTGTAACCTCTACCTCCCGAGTTCAAGCAATTCTCCTCCCTCAGCCTCCCGAGAAGCTTGGATTACAGGCGTCTGCCACCATGCCCAGCTAATTTTCGTATTTTTGGTAGAGATGGGGTTTTACCATGTTGTCCAGGCTGGTCTCGAACTCCAGACCTCAAATGATTTGCCCACCCTGGCCTCCCAAAGTGCTGAGATTATAGGTGTGAGCCACCATGCCTGGTCTGTAACAGTTATTGACATGGTTTGGCTTTGGCTCGGTGGCCCCACCCAAATCTCATCTTCAGTTGTACTCCTGTAATTCCCACGTGTATGGGAATTACACACACACAACCACAGTGGGAATTACACCCCCCCAACCACAGTGGGAGATAATAGAATCCTGGGGACCGTTTCCCCCATACTGTTCTCGTGGTTGGGAATAAGTCTCACGAGATCTGATGGTTTTATCAGGGGTTTCTGCTTTTGCCTCTTCCTTATTCTCTCTTTGTCTGCTGCCATCCATGTAAGATGGGACTTGCTCCTCCTTGCCTTCTGCCATGATTGTAAGGCTTCCCGAGCCATATGGATCTGTGAGTTCAATTAAACCTCTTTCTTTTGTAAATTGCCCAGTAATAGGTATGTCTTTATCAGCAGCATGAAAACGGACTAATACAGTCACTGATAGGTGAATGAAGTACTCTTTTACGTTTATGCATTTTGAGTTGCATTTTGAGTTTCCTAAGAAGTAGTTTCAGTAATAAATATCAGCACACAGAGGTTTATTAGCGAGTGTTCTTGGGATCCGTACCTGTGGAAGGAAAGTGAAGAAAATATAATCAGATGGAAAGAGAAATCTCAAAAAAAAAACAAACACTTTGATCCTAATGGGAGCTCCAAAGCTGGTATAGTTCTTCAGAATTGGGACAGTCCTTGAATATAAGCTGCCCCAGGAAGGGGCCATGCCCTTAGGCAAGGTGACTCTTCAGTGGCGATAACTCCTGAAATAGCTTGACAGTTGAGTGCCGTCTAGCAATAATACTCCCCATAGCCAAAGCAATATTTTCCGTAGTCTTGCTGGGAAATTTGCAAAACACATCACGGTATCCACTACAATGTTTCTTTTATCTCAGTGTTTAAGATATGTCCCAATATGGCCTTGACCGCTTCTCTCTCAGAGCACTTATCACACTCTATAGTTATTATAGAATTACTTTATCTTTGTAACTAGGAGGTAATCTTTGTGTGGGCCAGAATTTTATCCTACTCATTTTTGTCTTAATAGCATCTGGGATGGTAGGAAATAGGTGTTCAACAGACAATTTTGAATAAATTTTTTTTTAATTTGCTTTAATAAAATCTAACTTTCTCCAAATTTAGAATGATAGACCAAGTGTTTGTAAAATAGTGAAACTATGTAATGATGCTATATCTCAAATCAACCATGAGTGTTTCAAATAAAATACAGTGGAAATTTTTCCTTAAACAATGACTGATAGATTCCAACCCTTCTCTTTTGTGTCTGTATTCATTTGGGGCATGTGATAGGAGCAAATAGAAAATATCTGATTCAAAAACTGACGGCCGCTTCAGTTTCTTTATGAATTAAAAACTCTTGTCTTGTTATAAGAAGCTATCTTTCCATTTTTAACCTTTTTAGGAGAAGTCTTAGTTTAATCAGGCTGTTCTGAATGTGCACTTGTGTCTATCATGTGTTCCCTAATCTCTGACACTAGTATTATTTTGTAAAGTTACTAACCATTATTGCCAATGCATATGCATTTTTGTAAGACACTGCTAAATATTTAAGCATATTGAATAAATCTTCCATGTGTAAGGAAAGGCCAATGCTGGGAATTATTTGAAGATACAAATGAAAAGAAGATATGATGATGTACTCTAAAATTTACTATATTGTTATAGCACTTTACAAAGTCGAATAAACTCCAGAATAAATATAAAGCAATGTATAATGAGTATTGAGTAATGCTGAATAATTAAGGATAAGAAGCATTAAAAGAAGGAATGATCAACATGAGGATAGTTTGTGGAGAATATGTGTGGTATTTTAAAATATGGCCTCAAAATTCTTTAATCTACCTGCAAAGAGAGATGAGGCCTATGCCTTCTCTCCTTGAGCCTGGGTGGCTTATGACTTTCTTGACCTAAGAGAGTACAGCTGATGTGAAAACCAAGTGACATAGGAGGCTCGGTCAGAAAAGGTCATGCCGCTTCCACCTGGTTCCTTTGGAACACTAGCTCCGTGAAAGTTCACTTTCAGGAAATTCTCTATCAGAACCCAGACACCATGCTGTGAGGAGCCCAAGCCATAGGTAGAGGGCATGTTACAGTGCTCCGTTCAACAGCCTCAACTGAGCCACACTTAAATGTGGAAGATGCCTTGGAAGTGATTCCTCTAGAACAGCTGTTAAAGCCCTGGATCATTTGAGTCCCAGACATTGTGAAGCAAAGGACCCAGTCCTGTTGCGTACTTTCGTACCCACTGATCTGACCCACTGATTTTGTAAGTTATGTTTGTTGTTTTCTGCCACAAAGTTTGGAGTGATTTGTTGAGCAGTAAAGATGAAGATTAAAAGGGCTTTTTGAAAAATTGCATTTAAAAAATTCTTAACTCTCATTGTATTCTTAAACTATTTAAGTTGCTTTAACTATTCTGGAAATGTCATACATTTTTAATTTCTGTTGTTCAGAGAAGAAAGTGACTATAATAGGGTAAGCTACTAAGGCACAATTTTCTCATACTAGTAGACAACAGAGGTGGCAGTTTTTATAATTAATTAAAAATGTAATGACAAATTTTAGGAGGTTCTGCATGTCAGATATCATGTTATATGCATTATGTGAATTATTAATTTATTTTTTACTAAATTGTATTCACCTAAATTCTTTAAGGGTGAAACTATCATTATATTTTATACATGAATATAATGAGGTTTAAATATTACATGAGCAATTGGCCCAAGGACAATCATTCTTTCCATTCAAAGAAAGTTGGGAAATGAATCTAGGTTGAATTGACACCAAAATCTATAGTCTTAACTGCAATGAACTAGGGTTTTTATTCTTGAGATAGAGTAGAAAAATTTACAAGGGGAAAATAGTATCAAATGGTTTTTGGCATAGTAGTTTCCTCTTCTGTATGGAAAATAATGAGTGTGTCATAATATTGTAGTAACTTTTTACACATTAATACAAAACTTGGTGCAAAAGATTCTGGCTTAGTCTGTCTACAATATTTAGAGGAAGAGGAGAGTATTGAGTTACTATATGTGCTGTATATAGTCAAGAAGACAATCTGAAAAGAATTCACTCAAGCAGTTGCTCTTGAAAATAAAGATTTTCTCATAAAGTAAAATGAATTATTGTCCTCTCCCATTGCACTAAAACTCTAATACGATGGTAACCAGAAAGCTGAGAAAATCATTTCAAGTAGGTCCTGTTTTGTGGCTCTGGCCCCACAGATTGATTTTATATGCAGGTTTAGCACTCGGCAGCTGCCAAAAGCCATCAGTGCAATAGCCCATTCAGAGGAAAACAAAATTTGAAAAGAGGTCAGCCAGCAAGGACATGCTGTAAAAGGCGAAGGATAGATATGAAAAAGATCTGCTGGTCCATGTTCTCAATCTGGACATTTACAATATCTTAGAATAGAAGAGAAGACAGGGGAAAGGCTGGACAAGGGAAAGGTTGAAACATATGAAATAATGATCAGTTGCTCATTAAATCTTACGTATTTCCGTGAGAGTGGCACTAAAGATAACTAGCTGAAATTATTTCATTTCAAGTAAGAAATCCCATTTAGTGTGGATGTTGAGCCTGGGAACTAAATACATATGAGAGGTGATGAAACCCCATGATCATTTGAACATAGCCCTCTTTTAGAGATTGCTTGAGTCTGTGGGGTAGCAGGGAGCAGTAGATGATTGAGAGTTATCTGGGGATAATTTTAACACCTTTGCCTTGTGTAAAGGTATTATAAAGTTATGGTATTTAAGTGTTCAAGAATAATGAAGTACATGTATTGAGAGAATGTTGCGATCTTAACTTGGAATCTAACGGGGTGTTTACAACATGAATTGTTAAATACAGCATTCTTGGGTAGCTTTATATTTCCTGACTTCTCAGGGTAACTCAGCATGTAGCTTCAGAAAGGATCCTTTGGCTTTACAGAATTTGCTATGAGATAAACGTCAATTTAGATGCAAGATTTTGAAAGAAAATGGAAATTTGAATACATATTATTTATACTTTTATTTCCATAAACCAGAGGAGTTTCCCCTAACATTGTTGTTTTTATTTAACAAGTCATCAGTAATAGCTTTGAGAGGAAATAATTCATGTAACTGAAGTTCAAGACAATAGTGGACTTGACAGTATGTAACTGTGCTGAGTGCTGGTGTACTGGTCAGGGTAATGTGATGCTGGAACGGGGACCAATTTCTGTGACAGGTCTGATGTTTCACAATGTGGCTTCCTGGTTGTATACCTAAGTGGCATTAGTAAAGGGACTGTAGAACCTCTGATATGGCTTGTATCCCACCGTGCTCTGCAGGCTTCCAGCAAAGCTTGACAAAGCATGCTGTCTGCACGCAGGTTCAGATGTGCTTAGAGACCTAAGTAGTGTGAGCTCTGGAGTGACTCTGTTGCAAAGTGGAGTGCAAGTTACAGATTTCCTTTTAGTGATTCCTTGTTTGAATTATTTTACAGTATCTATCTGCTTGATGCTAGCCAGTTCAAAATCAGCTTGAAGATCAGTCTAAGTTGTTCAAATATTTGAATAAATATAGCATATTAATTGAATAATCACAGTACTTTCTAAAGAAGGTGAACAATATGGATTTTGAGTGGTAAATAATGACTGGTACTGACTTTGAACAATAGACAATACTTTCAAGGTGGTGGTGGGATATTGTAATAGGGAAGCCTCTAGCAAAAATATTGAGCTAAGTGCATTTTCTTTTTTAATTGCAATTTTATATCAAGGCAAGAGACATCAAAGGAACACATTCTAAGACTGAGTTTGTGTGCCTATCTGGATACTGGTAATGGTCCTTTTAAATATTTGACCACAGGTGGAACTGTTTTCCTTCAGAGCTTTCTTAATTTTAGTTTGGCAATAAGCAAAACAAAAATATGCTTGCCCAGTGTCTGACAACTCTGAGTTGATAAACTAAATGATTTCTTGTCTGTGATAATATTATAAATAATTGGAGTGTTAACCCCTATTCAACTGAACTGAAGTTATTTTAATGTAATATAACTTACTATGCACTATATTGTCAATGCAGCTATATTGTAGCATTGAACAAGGAACACATTTTTAACACCCTTATAGATTCTCTTTGGGAAGCCTTGAGTTCATAGGGATTCCATTTTAAGTAGTTATTTTAATCACCCCTTGTTTGTAGTCAGTGTTTTAGAAATAGAGCTCAATATTTGCTAAAACATTTAAGAGATCATGATTCCCCTTAGAAATCTTTTCTTGTGTGTTAAAACTCTATAGGCAAGACACTTTTCTAAAAAATATTTGCCTGTATTTTCAGTCCTTTTATTTTATTCCCATAGAAAGAGAGAAAAATATGTTCACCACTTACACAAAATCATATACTTTATCTGAAAAGAGAATATACTTTCTTGGCTAAAAAAGCTGAGTTTGAGGTCTATTTCATAAAATTATTTCTCAACCCATGCACACTTTTGCTTTCCATATTATTTGTTTTCATACTTAAATTATGAGATCCTTGACAAAATATATACTACTTAAAGGACTAATCAATATTAAGAATGTCTTTAGAAAATATACATTTAAAATTTATTTGCATGTGCACCCACATTTACATCCCTAAATGAAAAATACTAAAGCAGTCTCAGTCTTGAAAATAACTATATGCTGAGTAGGATCGTGGTAAAGAAATTCTATTGCAACATGGGGCAAGGGTTCACAACTCATGATTCAGGACCATCTGCTCACTTACAATTGTACATATTCATTCTCTCTACATATATCTGTTCATGCCATTCTTCTCTGCAGTGTTCTGGCAATTTTTTGTTTTTTGCCTGGACAAATCCCACCCAGACCAATGGGCTGCTCTCTAGTTCACTTCTTCCTAGGGTTCTTTTCTAATTACCAAAGCCTCTATTAAATCTCCCCTCCTCTGCAATTCTTTGTCACACCAGTAAGTCTTCAATATACAACATGTTATCTTGGGCTCTTAAGATGTTTATATGGTATAAATTTCCAAGTAAACTCTTAAACTGTTTGAGAGTTAAGAATATATCTAAAAGTTCTCTTGTATATTCACAGCAACTGAGCATAATGTTAAGCACACCTTGATAGATGCTTATAAACCCTTGTTGATTCAGTTACACAACCAATTGATAACCTGAGTCTCATGGTTAATTTTGCAGTTCAATTTTGTGATACAGAGAACATTATGGTCACTTTGAGTTTCAGGAACTCTTTGTCAGAATTTGAGTTCTAGGACTCCTTAAGACCAAGTTGAGTTAGGGTTTGGAGAACAGATTCTTTCAAGTTCGATTTGTTGCTCTCGATTTTTAACAAGAAAGCAAGCAAGAAAGCCAGCAAACAGGCAGACACACAAAAAAAACCTGTTATTTTTTCAGGCTTTCATATTCTAATTCTCACTGAAAAATGTTAGCAGCCAAAACTTTCTAAGCAATTCTATAGAATAATTTTTTAAATTCCATTATTAAATTAGCACCTGTGATCTTTGGGAATGATATTCTTTTTAATAAAATGGTAAGCTTACCCCCTAAATTCTTTTGCACCTTATAATTGGAAGATTCTAAAGAATCATTATTGCTAGTTTAAAATCTTGGTGCCCAAAGAGTTCATGTGAAATAATTTGTTTGATTCATTTTTTCGGATTGCAGATAATTCATGTCTGAACAAAGCGTAAGTATTGCTTAAAGTCTGTCTATACAACTTCATTAATACTAGTTTAGAAATTTCTGGCACTTCATGTTTTGATGACTGAATGTAAACTGTAGAAGGGCAGGGCTTTTAAGTTTTAGACTGTTGCATTTTCATCGCTTAAACAATCCCAAACACAACACAAATATTTGCTTTATGAATGTATTTATTTAAACTTTTTTGAAATTCCAATGATATTCTAACTTTGTGGTTTTGTTAGGCAAAGATAGAGCCAATGAATCTAGAGAGGGAATAACCTAACGTCCTCTCCTGTTTCAAGATGACCTTAAGATGATCTTTGGTATTATCTTTGATCAACTAATACTTTAAAAAATAATGTAATTTTTGAGGCTATTTTGAATCTCATAGAAATGTAATTTTACATTTTGTGTAAAAATTTGAATTTATTAGGTTTTTCTGTGTTGGAGAGTGTAGTCTTCTACCAACTTTACTTTCTCTTTGTTAACACCTATACTGTTGACTTATGCCATTAAAGACCAACATATTGCCTAATAAAGGCCAACATACTCCAGATGTTGTTTTGAACAGTAATGAAACCAGTAGGCAATTAACAAATATCTTCAATGTTTTTGGTAGAACTTGGTAGAACCTAGCAGCCAAGCTTTACCTTGTTCTTTTTCAGAATTAATGACTGTGCATTTAAAAGATAATATATTTTTTCTTCTGCTTCAGACTTTTCTGAGCAGGGAATTCACTGCATCCAGAGGATAATTGTACAATGTCAATGGGAGGATAGCAATACTCCCCATATTCTCCATTACCCATTCTGCACAAGACATATCAAATAAAAAATGTACTCTAAGTAGAAAATGTGCACTTACTATGCAGCTACAGTTTCAAAGCATGTTTACTAAAATTCCTCTTGGAAATAGACTTCTTTGCCTAAGCTGTAGTTTAGAAATTATGAAGTTTCCCAGTGGGCATTATGTACACGGATAGTTCCATCATTGATTTGTAATAATAATAATAATTAAATTCTTTGTGCTTTATGCAAAACAGCTAGCATAAGTGTTCATGTTTTAATTCTACGGTGGCCTTTAGAGATGTGTTATTTTTTCCATTTTTAATTGTGCAAGCCAAGGCTTAAAATGGTAAAGTAACTTGTGTTAGCTCATAGAATTATTGTGATATAACTGCTAGCTGGTATTGGAACCCAGTGTGTTTTACAATTAGTCTGTGTGTTCTGCTCTTAACAGCAATACCATATTGCCTCTGTCTGCTCTTGGCAATTATTTTACACATCACTAGCTGAGGAATGCAAAAGGAATATGTTGCTGAGTTTACTTGTTTGGAGAAGGAAATTTGATAGACAAAATTGCTAAAAGATAAGAGACACTTAAAACTTTTATCTCTCTCTGAAAAAGAAAATTTATGCAAGTTAAAATGAAAGGTGATTTTGCCTGGTAGCATAGATTTAAGAGATTTTAGAAATTGGGAAACACTGTAGTCATCTATTCAGTCATTCAGTACGCAGATATTTTGAACACCTACTAGATGGCACCACTGAAAGTAGGCACTGAACATACAGTAGGATACGCTTGAAGTTAAAGGTTTCTTTAGTGAAAATTATACAGAAATAATGTGACTCATCACAGATGAAAGTTGTAGGGACTGATGGAAACGCCATATTAGAGATTTCATTGGAATTTTACACAATATTATGGAATTATGTATTGCTAATGAAGGACAACATATTAAATATATGTGATATCATTGAGCTTATGTCTTGCAATATAATATCAATAAATGATTTGTTATGTGTATTTGTGTGTTTTCAGAGTTTATGGCCAATCTTCACATTCAGCAATCTTGTTAAATTCATTTATTAATTCTAATACCTTGCAGATTTGTCTGAATTTTAAAATATACACTCATGTTGCCTAAAATGGTGAGTTTTCAGCCTTAGATTTAAAATTCTTATAACTTTTATTCTTTTTTTGTACTTCCACAGTGAATAGAGGGCATTCAGTGTTATGTTCAACTCAAGGAATAAAACAGACATCCTAGACTAATTTCTGATCTCAGAAGTAGAACTTTCAATATCTCACCACTAGCTAAAATGTTTGTTGTGTGATATTTGTAGATACCACTCACCAAATCAAGAAAGTTTTAACCTATTTCTAGTTTGTGGAGATTTAGTCATGAGCTGTTTTTAATTTTATCAATGTTTCCCATGTCAGTTGCATTGATTTGGTTTTATATTTTGTATTTTTTCCTGTATTTTATTAACATGAATGATGACCAGCTATTGGTTTTACATACTTGGAACAAATTGAACTTGTTTGTGGTTTAATTTCTAATTTATTTTTCTGAATTCAATTAGCTAATATTCAAATTAGAATTATTGCATCTGTGTTTATGAAGGAGCTTATGTTAAATTTCCTGGTATAGTTTAGTATCAAGAGTGTTATAACTTCATAGAAAGAGTTAGGAAGTGTTTTCACTCCTTATAAAACAGGTTGTGTAAGGCTGGTGTTATTTCTTTCTTACACATTTGCAGGAATTTTCTTGAAGCCATTCTCTGTCCCTGAAGATGTGTGTGCATGTGTGTGTGTGTGTGTGTGTGTGATATAGGTGATAAATTACAAATAACTTCAATAGCTGTATAATTATGCATTGGCAAATGTTATTCAGAATAACTTCTTACTCCTTTTTCATGTTTGTAAAACTTGTATTGATGTTCCTTATTAATTTTCAACATATGCAATATATTGTCTTCCTTTTTTCTTGTTTCTCTTTAATAGGGGTTTTTAAATTGTATTAGTCTTTTCAAAGAAACAACTTTTAAATTTGTTGATTTTTTATTCAACATTTATTTTATATTTTATTGATTTCTTGATTTTTAAATATTTTATTGATTTTATATTTTATTGATTCTTATTTTTAGAACTCTGACCATTCAATTAAAAAACATTTTTCTAGAATCTTGAGGTGAATGCTTGATCGATGATTTTCTGTCTTCTCTTCTAATCTATGCATTAAACTCTATATCTTTGTATATGCTTAGCTTTAGTTGCATCTCTCCAAGTTCTGATATGTAATGCTTTCATTTCATTCAATTCATGTATTTCTAATTTTCATTATTAGATCTTTTTTGACTCATGGGTTACTTAGAAGCACGTTGCTGCATTTTTAAACACTTAGGATTTTTATTTAATTATTTGTTATTGACTCCTACCTTAATTCTACTGAAGTCAGAGAACATGAACTTTATGATTGTAAAATTTTGCAGTTTGCTGAGAAAATATTGATGATCCAGCATATGGCTTATTTTGGTAAACCATCCATGTGCAGTTGTAAATAATGTGTACTATGGAGCTGATAGGTTTAATAATTTATATATGGTTAATCGGTTAAGTTTATGAATGTTGTAGCTCACATCACTTGTACCTGTAATAATGTTTTTGTTGGATTGCTTTATCAGCTATGAAGATAGCATGTTAGCATGTTAAAGCCTTTAAATACTTCTCTGTTTAGTTGTGTGATATTATGGAATTTTTCCTCCACCGTAGTGCCACTTCTTGCTTAAACTTCTGTGTTGCTTAATAAAGTATAAACTTAATTTTGATTATTATGCATGGCACATACTTTGCATCCTTTAACATTCACATTTTCTATGTTTTTATGTAGAAAGTATAACTCTAGTACACAGCAAATAGTTAAATTTTTAAAAATCTATTCTGAAATTTTTGTGTTTTAATTAGATGACTTTGTATTTTCAAAAGTAATATATTTAAGTTTAAATCTAACTTCTTGCTGTTTACTTACTGTCTATTATAGGTCATATGTCTTTTTTCCTCCTAATATTCTTTCATACTGTTGACATTTCAGGAAATAGACAAAAATACATTTTACAGTTTCAATCATGTTTATTTTCATACATATATTTCCATTATATTCATATACATTTTACATAGAAGACATAATTTTATGAAGACACACTTAAAAATGGTGAAAAAATTTTTAAGGTGAATAATGGGAATAAATTTCTATTTTTCTGAGATGTGGCAATAAAAGTTAATATTGTATTTAACTATGATAAAATTATTTAAAGATTTATGCATAATCATTGTAGATGTTTTAAAAATACAAATAATTCCAAATAAATTCATAACTAATACAAAGTTGTGAAAGCTTCAATCATCTATTTTGACACACAGACACACACAGCAGAATGATCATAAGTATAATGTTGAGAGACTTGCTTTGTTTGCCTGCAATATATTATTAATGCTTTTACCTGGCAATGTATGTATTAATAGTGCATTATTTAAAATTACTGCAGAAGTCTGAGTGTGTACTTTAAGGCATATCCTGATTATTTTAGATTAGGGGAGATTCTGAGGATCAGTGAATATAGAAACAATATGTCAATAGCAGTGGGTGAATTTCCTTCTCGGGAAGTTTTAAAAAATGAACACATTTTTGTTGCTTCTTGTCAATCAGTAAAGGTAATGGAGGTGAATTCTATGATTCTTTATATTTTGAAATAATGCTAGTGTTTCTGCAACTGAATATTATGGATTTATAAATGTGGCTGGGCAAGGTGGCTCACACCTGTAGTCCCAGCTACTCGAGAGGCTGAGGTGGGAGGATTACTTGAGCTTGGAAGGCGGGGTTGCAGTGAGCAGAGATCAGGACACTGCACTCCAGCCTGGGTGACAGAGTTAAACCGTCTCAGAAATAAAAAATAATAATACATTTTAAAAGAAATAATATGTCAATAATCGTGGATCAAATTCCTTCTCAGGAAGTTTTAAAAAATGAACACATTTTTATTGCTTCTTATCAGTCAGTAAAGATAATGGAGGTGGATTCTGCGATTCTTTATATTTTTGAAAAATGCTAATATTTCTGCAACTGAATATTATAGATTTATACATTTTATTGTTCTTCCCAGAAATTTTAACACACACTTCCTATGCTTTATGATTTCAGTTATTTTATTCAGAGAAAATATTTCAAATCACAAAATATGATTCTGTGATATCTTCAGAGAAGTTTGTAGAAGTATGCTGGCTTGTTTAAAATTTAATTCCAAACATAATGGAAGTTGCTACTAAATATTTATTTTCTAAATTAAATAAAAGCACAGTGCATTTAAAAATAAGAAGAGATTATTACAAAGAATAGTTGATTGAATTAACACCATTTAATCATTTACTAAATTACAGTATCTGAAGAGAAAGACTTAGATTCTGGCATCCTTTAAGTGATTTTTTTATATTTAAACAGATAAATTTGTGGAAGCAATGGGAATGATCTTATCCTTTAAAAAAATGGTAAAAGTATAAACAAGAAAGGTACAACTAGCTCTTCGAATATTTTACATTAATGATTTAAAAATATTTATTTATCTCTTTATTTTTTAGTGACAGATTCTGCTCTGTCACCCAGGCTGGAGTGCAGTGGCACAATCATGGCTCACCACAGCCTCAAACCTTTGGGCTCAAGCAATCTTATCACCTTAGCCTCCTGGGTAGCTAGGACCACAAGTGCACACCACCACACTCAGCTAATTTTATTTTATTTTTTTGCAGAGGCAGGGTCTTGCTATGTTGCCCAGGCTAGTCTTGAACTCCTGGACTCAAGTGATTCTTCAGCCATAGCCTCCCAAGTCCTGGGATTATAGGTGGGAACTAATTAAAAATAAATATAAAAATAATTTTTTGAAATTTTCATTCTTCATGCAAGGAGATAAACATGCACTGGCTCATCCATACATTCATCTATTCAGTCATTCTTTCATTTATTAGTGTTTGGGCACCTATTATGTACTGAGAATACAGTAGCTAAAAAGACATTCAGATTGCATTCCAAATTAGGAGCAAGAGCCTAATTAAATTCAGTTAAAATGGCATTATTACTTAATTGAATTACTTTAAATAGAAAGTTTAGGAGCAAAAGATAAATGAAGAAATAATAAAGATGTTGAAGAAAATATAATTAAAAGCTATTATGTACAGCTTTATTAAATTGAATTTGAAAATTTAAACAGGCTTATTCCGGGAATTCCAAGAAAAAACATAATTTTACAAAATAGATAAAGAAGAAAAATAACATTTAAATAATCTTATAACTATTAAATCAATTGCAACTGGCTTAAAAATAGCTGTAGCTGCCCGGGCACAGTGGCCCAGGCCTGTAATCACAGCACTTTGGGAGGCTGAGGCAGGCAGATCACCTGAGGTCAGGAGTTTCAGACCAGCCTGGTCAATGTGGTGAAACCCCGTCTCTACTAAAAATACAAAAATTAGCTGCGTGTGGATGGCGGGTGCCTGTAATCCCAGCTACTCTGAAGCTGAGGCAAGAGAATCACTTGAATCTGGGAGGCGAAGGTTGCGGTGAGCCAAGATTGCGCCACTGCACTCCCACCTGGGTGATAGAGTGAGACTCCGTCTCAAAAAAAAAAAAAAAAAAAAAAAAAAGTTGTAACTACAGGACCTGATGGCTCCAGAGTTAAATAATATGAAATATTTAAGAAAAAAAAACACCAAACCTTATCACAGAAAAGAAAAAAATAAATCATAACTTACTACATTCCAAGAAAGCCAAAGAAAAAAATATATTTATATTTATATTTATTTACTTTCAGGAAATGAGATGCAAAACACTTTTGAAACAAAATGCCAACAAGCTAAATGAAATATTATATGAAAGGATAGAATCTTGATCAAAATTATTACCCCTGAATGTGATGGTATAGCATGCAATAGACCAACCTTATTCAGAACAAGTAGCAAAAAACAGATAAAACACAAATTATATTTTCTTAAAGACATTGGAGAGAAAGCAACCAGGCTTGGAGGGAAAAGGATTGCAAAATTACAAAGCAGATAAAAATAGAGAGGTGTGAACTGACAGTCTGCAGCCATCTTTTCCTTGGGGGCATTTGCTTACTCTAAAAGCAAGACAGGAGGCTGAGAATCCAGGCCTCATTTTCACATGGCCCTCCTGAGAACAGAGAAATTAGAAGAACTAAGCAAACAACAATAACAGCAACAACAACAAGACAAATAGCTTAAGCATTTATGGGCCATGATACTAGGGTACAGTAATGGAGGCTGATATTTCTTCTAATGTGTTTGCCAAAATCTGATGATGCAAAGAGTATAAGGCTAAGAAACTGAAAGAAAAAAGTTGTTCTGATTATTTATTACTTTATTTTATATTTTTGTGAGGTTATTCAGAAATTACAATGTTCAGAGTTTAGAAATCAAGAGAAGTGGAGCACCAGTGACTACACCAAGCTTTCAATTTGAAGCCCAGGAAAACTTCACCCTAACTGCTTTACCCAAAGGCTGAGGCTTTTCAAACTTTAATTTGGTGCATGCATGGATCAAGGTCATAGGCACGTTCTATTTGCCTAGGAGATCAGAAGCTGAACCTTCCCTGGTTGAAAAATAGCATCAGTTGGAGCCTTAATAATTTTTTATACAATATAAAAATTTGACAAAAAATTACAAGGCATTCCAAGATACAAGATCACGTAACTGAAAACAAAGAATATAGACAACAGAAACTGTCAAAGATAGTAAGAAGACAAAGACTTTAAAACATTTTTACCATGTTCACAAAAAAAGATGAAAGGTCACTGATGAAAAACTGGAGAATTTTACCAAAAATTAAAATAATATGAAAAACAGCATTAATTGGGAAATCTGGAAAGGGAAAGCAAAAGTACTGAAAATGAAATTTCAATGGATGATTTTTATCAACAAATAGATACAACAGAAAACATAATTAGTAAATTGTAAGACAGAAAATGTAAAATATCTTAATCCAAAACAGAGAAGAAAAAGATAAGAAAAGAGCAAGATATATGTGGGACCTCAAGTGTTCAAAATAAATGTAATTAGAATTTTAGAAGAGGAGGATACAGCGACAGATGAAAAACAGCATTTGAGATTATAAAAATTTTTCAAAACTGACAATGAATATCAATTTGAAATATCACAAAGTTTCTATAAACTAAGCAAAGTAAATACAAGGAAAATTATGGTTAGAGATACCAAGGTCAAATGTAAGCTAGTAAGATAGATACAGTACTTTGTATTCCAAAAATTAGTATCAGTAGCAGCAACTGACCTTTAAAAAATAAAATAGAAAAAAAAAATAAAAAAAAATAAAAAAATAGAAAATACTTTTTAAATTACTTAAAAAATAAAGCAGAAAATAAAAGGGTATGTAAAATATGGAAACATGCATTCTATACCCTGCAAAGTTATTCTTTAAATATAATTTTCCAACAAAAAATAAAAAATTATCACCAGAAATTATGCATTAAGCAATAATAAAGGAATTTAATTAAGTAAGAGAAGATGATATGAGATGGAAACACAAAAATTCAGGTAAAAATGAAGAGTAATGGAAAGAAAAATACATGATTACATATAAATGAGTATTTAATAATTACTTTGGATGTAAATATATACATGCGTATATATATATAGAGAGAGAGAGAGAGAGAGAGAGAATATTATACAATATATAATTAGTGCAAAAGTCAAAAGAGAATTAAACAGCTTAAAGAGTCCTAAAGTTCCAGCATTATTTGAAAAGTGGTAAAAACAAATAATTTCCACTGGGCTGTAATAAATCAAAGATACATAAAACATCTAGGGTAGCCATTAAAATAAAAATAGAGTAAAGAGAGGTAACAGAAAAAATAGCATGATCAAAAATATTTGACTAATCCAGGTAAAGGCCATAAAACATAAAATATGCAAGTAAAATGCAAAAAACTCCCACATTTTATACATATACATATTGTGTATAAAATCTTACAATGTGTATGTATATTGCATACATATGCATATTACGTTTACATTAAATGTAGTTATATAATTATGTTTAATCCTATTATACTGCTGTCAGTTTTTTTTTAAATTTTTACTTCATGATTTTTTTTTTTCTTTTTTGGAGACAGAGTTTCTCTTTTGTTGACCAGGCTGGAGTGCCATGGCGTGATCTCAGCTCACCGCATCCTTCGCCTCCCGGGTTCAAGCTATTCTCCTGCCTCAGCCTCCTGAGTAGCTGCTTACAGTCATATGCCACCATGCCCAGCTGACTTTGTATTTTTAGCGGAGATGGGATTTCTCCATGTTGGTCAGGCTGGTCTCAAACTCCCAACCTCAGGTGATCCGCCTCCCTCGGCTTCCCCAAATGCTGGGATTACAGGTGTGAGCCACACCTGGCCTACTTTTTGATTTTTTATAGGTAAATAGTAAGTGTATATATTAATGACGTATATGAGATATTTTGATATGGGCATTCAATGTGTAGTAGTAGTAACATCAGAGTAAATGGCGTATTCATCACCTCAAGCATTTATCATTTATTTGTGTTATAAACATTCCGATTATTCTTTTAGTTATTTTTAAATGTACAGTATCATTGACTGCAGTCATTCTGTTGTGCTATCAAACGCTAAACCTTATTCATTCTCTTTAACTATATTTTTGTACCCATTTATCATCCCTTTGTCCCCCTCTGCCACCCCATCACTACCCTTTCCAGACTTTGGTAACCATCATTCTACTGTCTCTTTGAGTTCTATTTATTTATTTATTTATTTATTTATTTATTTATTTATTTAGACAGGGTCTCTGCTGCACTGCCTTGGGTTGGGGGAGGGGTGACGCAAGTACTTCCTTGGCTACCCCAGCTGGTGTGCCACTAAGTTGTTTGCACCCCAAGTTCACTTGCTCCAAGCCTGGGACAGCACCGGGACTTGCCTAGGAGTGGCAGTCTTTGTGGCTTAGACTGCCTTTAAAATTTGTTTAGAACCCTAGAGCACTTTAGCCATGGTAATGAGGCTAGCTGGAACTTAGTTTCTGACCATGAGATTCTCCTTAGTCTAAATGTGCCCACTGTGAACACAGGCTGAATTCTGCCCTATGTTGCTTTCCACTGTGACCGGGCAGTACTAAGTTTCAAAGTTAATTTTCACAATTACTGCCTCCCACTCCCGGAAGCTCACAGATTCTGTTGCTGTGTCAGGCAGCTACTGCTAAAACATGGGGGATGTGTAGGTGATTCAAGGCTGTCTTTACTATCCTTTTCAGTGCCTCTCTCCTTGATATAATGCTAAAACTAAGTACCATGATTGCTCAGCTAAGTTTTGGTTCTTATGAAAGTGCTTTCTTGCATGAATGGTTGTTTCATTTGGTGTTTCTGTGGAAGGGATGATCGCTGGAGGGTTCTGTTTGGCCATCCGCTCTCTCTCTCCTTCCGCTGTCTCTCTTTTTTTTGTTTGTTTGTTTCTTTATGGCTTCTTTCTTTCATTCTTTTGCTTTAATCAAGTATTTTAAAGTTCCTCTTTATCTTGTATTATCATCTTGTTTCACATTTAGTAGTATTTTATTATTTTAGTAATTACAGTAGAACAAAATATTTTATGTGTATGTATGTAATGATTTATGCACACACATGCATACATACAACTTAAGGTAGCGTAAAAATAGTAAATGAACTTATGATAGCGACTAAAATAATCACATACCTGGAGGAAAAATACAGGAAAATATGTTCCAGTGTTCTACACTGGAAACTACAAAAGCTAATTAAGAACAATTAGAGGGACCTAAATAAATGAAGAGATATTCTGTGCTTATGCACTGGAAGACTAAATTTTACAAAGATGTTAATTTTCCCCAAATTTATATATAGTTTTATTATAATCCCTATCACAGATTTTTTTGTTTTTTGCTCTGCATTAGAAATGTATCAAGAGTCCAACTTACCGCCACCCCCACTACTAGAATTTCCTAGTTGAGTCTACCATCTTATATTTCTTAGCTGGTCTTACTGCTTCTGTTTTGGTTTTCTTATAGCGTATTCTCATTATAGGCACTACAGTGTTAAAAAATAACAATATGTTTCTACTTGTACAAAACACTCCAATTCTTGCCAAATTATAGAGTAAAAACCGGTGTTCATAGCATCCCTCTTCAGTGCCTCTCTTAATCCCCCCTTCCCCTAACACCTGTGATCTCATCTCCTACTACCCTCTCCCTGTTTACACTGTTGCAACCCAATTTTCCTCCTTCAATAGCTTGAACATCCTTAGCACAGTGCACACCCGGGTCTTTCCATTGCCTTAACCTCTGCCTAGATGTTTTTTCCCAGTTAACAATATGTTTGCCTCCTTACTTCCTTCAGGAATTTACTGAATGCAAGTCTTTGGGATGACCACATTTAAAAATGCAACCCATCAACACCAGGATCAGTGCTTGACACAGTGTCTTCAATAATGTACATCCATTTCTGTATTCAGTAAATGATTGGTGGACACATCCAATATACCCGTCCTATGGCTTGAAGGATGCCAATGTAGATAAGATTTAATATTTACTTTAAAGCAGAGGTGTCCAATCTTTTGGCTTCTCTGGGCCACATGGGAAGAGGAAGAATTGTCTTGGGCTACATATAAAATGCACTAACACTAGTGCATTTAAATGACAGCTGATGAGCTAAGAAACACCAGTGCATTTAATGACAGCTGATGAGCTAAGAAAAAAAAAATCGCAAAATAATCTTATAATGTTTTAAGAAAGTTTACAGATTTGTGTTGGGCCACATTCAAGTTTACAAATTTGTGTTGAGCCTCATGTGGTGGGGGATATAAATGTAATATAACAACTATCATCTATGTGATTTGCAATTTATGCAACACATTCACATACATTTTTCATTTGAGCTTCAGTAATAAGCTGAAGTGCACTGTAGAGAAAGCAGATGTTTTACAGATGTAAAATTGAAGAGGTTTAATAATTTGCCAAAATGGAAAAGCTGTGTCTTAAAGCCTGATTTTCTGACTTTGAAACTTTCTTTTTTTAATCATACAAGACTGCATTTTGTTTAGAGTTTGGAGAATTTGACAGAAGAGCAAAATAAAATTTATGCCCACTGTAAATTTAAAATGTTTTGTGCGTTATAGCTGTGGCGTGAGAAACAAAATGGAAAACTATGATACCCGGTTCCCTCAGGCCAGTTTACATTCTGTAAAATGGAAATCATGCACACGTAATTCTCTTGGGGGACCTTGAGAAAATTAATGAGGCTATGTTTGTAAAAATTTTTTACATTATATAGAGAAAAGCATTACCTTCAGGAAAGAAACTATCACTAATCCATATTTTCCTTGTACGTAAGTTCAGCATATGGATTCTGACAGGAAATCCATGGCTGTTTAAGTCCAACTTTGAAACAATATATTGATTTTAAAAGTATCTGGTTTCATAATTAAAACATTAAAATATTTATTACATTCTTCAATCAAAAAAGGCAAGACAAAGTTATCTTCCAATGGCGTGCCAATCTGTAGACCATTCATTCTATGCTTAGGACACTAAAAAAATTAAGGACTTTGAAGTTATTAACTTGACAGCCATTAAATTTTGAAAGAAGAACATAAAAGATTCCAAAGAAAAAAATTAAAATAATACTAAACAAAATAATTAAAAGATAATTATTTTATATCTAAACTGAGATGCAGAGATTGTAAGATTTGAAAGACTAATATATAAAAAATGGCATCTAATTAATAACTATAAAGTGACTATGAAATAACCTTGCCAGCATTTTTAATATAACTTTTTATTATAAAGTGGATTTATAAAATGTGATAAAGCAGTTATTTATATAAAAAAGAAAATATATGTATATATTTTTTGTTTTGTTTTGTTTTTGTTTTTTTTTGTTTTGTTTTGTTTTGAGACGGAGCCTCAGTCTGTCGCCCAGGCTGGAGTGCAGTGGAGTGATCTTGGCTCACTGCAATCTCCATCTCCTAGGTTCAAGAGATTCTCATGCCTCAGCCTCCCAAGTAGCTGGAACTACAGACGTGTGCCACCACACCCAGCTAATATTTTGTATTTTTAGTAGAGACAGGGTTTCACCATGTTGGCCAGGCTGGTCTTGAACTCCAGACCTCAGGTGATCTGCCCACCTCGGCCTTCCAAACTACTGGGGTTACGGGTGTGAGTCACTGTGACTAAAAAAAAATATATATATATATATATTTTCTAAACTAAAATGCTAACGTACAACAGAAACATCCATAAAGTGAAGTCATGATTAATAAAGTTTAAAATAATAATAATTAAAGTACAAGCATTGGTTTGTAAGCTTACTAAAATATGCATATAGTAAAATAAAATATTGATTTAGCTACTCATTCAAAATTGATACTTTATATATACAGCCTCTAAAATTTAATTTTGTAAAATCTATGAAAAATTAGGATAATGCAAAATAAAATATTTTAAAAATTCAGCTTTAACAGATTTTTTATAAACTCAAGTTAGTGTTTCAGGGCATTTCATAATAAATATAAATTGATTTATCTCTCCTACAGGAATTTTGCCGAATTTTCTGCTTGGGAAATACTGCCCTTTATTTTTCATTCTGATTAACTTACTTAGAATAAAGCTTAATTGAATAATACATTCCAAATGCATGGTCCCCAAGTTATTTCATATCACTTCATTTTTATAGTAGATAATGATGCAATACAATTCAAGTGAAAAAGTTTTCTGATCATATGAAAAAGCAAAGAAGGAAACTGTGGTTAAGAAAAATGTGATGGTTTAGTTGATGTGTCAACTAAGCTAGGCTATAGTACCCAACTATTTAGTCAAAAGCCAGTCCAGATTGTAGTGAAGTCATTTTTTTAGGTGTGATTAACATTTAAATCTGTAGACTTTGAATAAAGCAGATGATCCCCTATAACATAGGTAGGCCTCAATCAGTCAGTTGAAAACATTAAGAAAAAAGACTGAAGTCCCCAAAAGAGTGAGAGATTCTGCTGCTAGACTACCTTTGGACTCAGGACTACAGCATGAACTCTTGCCAGAATTTTCGTCTTGCCAGACTGCCCTAAAACTTTCGAAATTTCTTATTCCCACAGTTGCCTGACCCAATACCTAAGAATAAATAAATCTCTATTTTCAGTTTTTTTGTTTTTTGTTTTTTTTTTTGAGAAACCTCTAGAGTGCTTTCCATAGTGGATATACCACTTTACATTCCTGCCAACAGTATACAAGCATTGCCATTTCTTCACATCCTCACCAGCATCTGTTAGCTTATTTTTTCAATAGTAGCCATTTTAACTGGGATAAGATAATATTTCATTGCTGTTTTAATTTGAATTTTCCTGATAATTAGTGATGTTGAACATTTTTTCATATACTTGTTGACCATTTGCATGTCTACTTCGGAGAAATGTCTGTTGGGGTCTTCTGCCCATTTTAAATCAGATTTTTTTTTTTTTTTTTTGCTATTGAGTTGTTTGAGTTCCTTATATATTCTAGTTATTAATCCCTTGTCAGATGAGTAGTTTGAAAATATTTCCTCCCATCCTCTAGGTTAACTCTTCACTTTGTTGGTTGTTTCCTTTGCTATGCAGAAGCTTTTTAGATTGATGTAATCTTATTTGTCTAATTTTCCTTTTGTTGCCTGCACTTTTGAGGTCTTACACAAAAAATCTTGCTCAAACCAATGTTCTGTAGAGTTTCTCAAAAAATTTTCTTCTAGTAGTTTCATAGTTTCAGGTCTTACATTTAAGTCTTTAATCCATTTTGAGTTGATTTTTTTTATATGTTGGAAGATAGGAATCCAGTTTCATTCTTCTGCGTATGGACATTCAATTTTTCCAGAACCATTTATTAGGAAGGCTGTCCTCTTCCTGTTGTGTGTTCTTAGTGTCCTTGTCAAAAATATATTGTCCATCAATGTGGGGATTGATTTCTGGGTTCTCTATCCTGTTCCATTGTTCTGTGTGTTTTTATGCCAGTGCCATGTTGTTGGCTTTGTATTATAGTTTTATGTGAAATAGTGTGATGCCTCCAGCTTTGTTCTTTTCGCTCAGGATTGCTTTAGCAATGGATGAATGGTTAAAGAAAATGTGGTATGTGTGTATACAATGGAATATTATTCAGTTACAAAAATAATAAAATCCTATCATTTGTAGCAACATGAATGAAACTGGAAGTCATTATGTTAAGTCAGATAAGCCAGGCACAGAAAGGCAGATATCACATGTTCTCACTTATATGTGGAAGCTAAAAGTGGATTTCATAGAGGTAGAGTAGAATGGTGGTTACCAGAAGCTGAGAAGGGTAAGGGGTAGGGGGGCTAAGAAGAGAAGATGGTTAATGGCTACAAAAATTATGTAAGATAGAAGGAATAAGTTCTATTGTTCCGTAGTATGGAAGAGAGACTATACATAACAATAATTTACTATATATTTCAAAATAGCTAGAATAATTTGAATGCTCCTAACACAAAGAAAAGATAAATGTTTGAGGTAATGTATATTCCATTTACTCTGATTTTATTATTGCACATTGTATTCATGTATAAAAACATCATATGAACCTCAAGAATATGTAGAATTATATATAAATAAAAATAAATTAATGAATCTCAGTCTCTGAACATACATATCAATATATACATTATTTTATGTACTATATGTATATATGCAATGTACAATATGTATATATACTATACATTGCATATATACATATATAAAATAGAAAGCAGATACATATATGCATAAATATATGTATATATATACACACACATATATACATATATATGCATAGTTTTTAGGGTAAGATTTGGTATTACTTCCCAGGAAAGGAAGTGATAAATCTTTTCAATATGGTTTCAGAGACAGATAGTTAGGGCCTTAGAAGTATTTATGCAAAATGGAAGGTGGTATTTTAAGCAGAAAGGATATGAATCAGATTATATGACTTGAAGTTATTGTATGAGAACAGCTTTGATTAACTAAATACCCCTTTCTCCTCAATACTAAAGAGAAACATAAAAGCCTATAGACAGAGTACTTAAGAAATACTTAAAGTAGATGAAACTATATGTTTTCCAGGCTTCTGCCATGGTATCTCAACATGTCTTTTTGTTCATTCTTGAAGATAACCACTCAGCAATGAGCTTGAGTAATGTGTAGCTTCTATATCTAATCAAATAAAATAATCATTAAGGTCACCAAATGAACTTTACAAGTGAAGAGCTATGGAAAAGAATGATGACCAGATAAGTGAACATTAGAAAATGTGATCAGACTACAGAATACAGGATTTTGTTTCATCATAAACACAGACATTTGTCAGCACCATTTCTGGCTTTGAAAACTTTAGGGCAGGTAAGAGAGTGGATGATCTGATATTTAGGGATTATTTAATTTTTCCTTTTAAAAAATCTTTTAAGTTCAGGGGCACATGTACAGGTTTGTTACACAGGTAAACGTGTTATGGGGGTTTGTTTTACGGATTATTTCATCACCCAGGTGTTGAGCCTAGCACCCATTAGTTATATTTTCATTTCTCATAATTCATATGCTGGTTACTTGCCAGCTTGGTTGCTGGTCTATTTCTCACATTCCTTTCTTAGCTCTGTATTATAAATTCTCATAACGATTGACTTCTAGTTACCTTCAACACATGATAGGCATTGGTAGGTGTGAGTAGGAGGCAAGTCAGGGTATCACTCCACTCTTGTTCTGCCTACAGTGGCATTTCTGGCAGTGTCCGTTTATCCATATTGGTTTTAGCTCCTTATGAAAAACTCCTTGCTATGGCCTAAATATTTTGTGCTCCTTTATCCCTCCCCCCAATTTATATTTTAAAACTATCAATGTGATGTACTAGGATGGGGCCTCTGGTAGGTGAATGATTACTACTGTCCTTATCAAAGATGCTCGCAGAACTGCCTTGCCCTTTCCAACATGTGAGGACACAGTGAGAATGTGCCACCTGTAAACCAGGAAATGGGTTCTCACCAGACACTGAATCTGCAGGTAAATTGGTCATGGATTTCCAGCTTCCAGAACTGTGAGAAATAAATTTCTGTTGTCGCAAACCTACCTAGTCGATGGTACTTTGTTATGGCAGCCCGAGTGGACAAAGACACCCCTATTTCATGGTCCCTACTTTTGCCTGCCAAGAGGTGGGCTTTAATATCTGTTAGTCAGTCTTACCTTCCTGCTATGGTAACACCATCATCTCTCATTGATCTTTTGTCCCAGGGATGGGGTGTCTTCCTGCAGTTGCTAATTTTTGGGGTGCTTTATAGTAGTCACTTATACTACTCAATTGCTTAACTAATTATCCATCTCATATTTCCTTTGCATAAAAAATTAAATAGATTTCTGTTTTTCTAACTTCATATTGTTCTTAAAGGCAGTCATATAATTCTCTAGTAAGAGAACAGAATTTATCCTATATGGTAATGGGTTTAGGTATGGACCCGTGTGCATGTTAGATTTTCTGATTGTTATTCAATTATCACTTCAGGAATTTTCATGACATGTTGCACTTTTGTTGTGAAGTACAATCAAATGTACCCATATTCTTATTGTTTTTTATGGAATTTTGCATTTTGTCACTTTTATAACAAATGCTTCAGCATTACTCACCAAAAAAACCCTTTACTATTATTTTAGTTCTGAATTGGGGATTTGAATGTGTCACATTGTTGTTGATGAAGTGCAGTTGCAACAGGGACTCTTCTACTTTTGCTATGGATTTTAGCTGTTTTAAAACTAATTGCGCCTTTGGTATAACTAGTTACTTTAGAAATATCTCTAGGCTGAGTGTGAATATCAGTATTAGGAGGGAATTTACGAAGATATTGTATGCCCCAATTAAACAATTAAACAATATTTCACTAGACACTAAGTGAACACAGCACAGGTTCCTTATTGGACTGCCTTTGGGAGCCTTGCCATGGTCCCACCTAATAGGTAAGATTGAAAAATAACAGCATTCTAATAATTAAGTAACTTGAATTATCTCAAATTATTTTAATGGTTAACTTAGAGGACAAATCTAGAGAGAGGCTTTTTAAAATAGTGAAATTCTGGGATTTATTTCTCTGATCTATATGTGGTTCACAACTTTACCCATATATCAAACATTAATGTAGTTCACAGTATCCTCAAGGGTGTCAGAAATCTGGCTACTGTGCTGAGCTGGACTTTGAGTGTAACCCAGTTAGACCCTAGGGAGAGAGTGAATATTAAAAGCAGCATGCACTAAAAAGGAAATCCACTGGGAGAAGAGCAACATTCTGTTCTGCCTGGATCGGAGCTCAGTGACCCAGATGCAGGAGAGTGACCTAAGAGCTCCCAAAACAATTCTCTAGCTTCCAGAGTGAATGACACCTGGGACTGAAAACTCAGAAATTCAGAGTTTGCATGTAAGGGAAATGCTGAAATGATATCAAATTATATTTTTAAAAATCTGTGTATTGAGTGTTGTTACACATATATTTGAAAATTTAAGTAAAAAACAAATTTATATATGGTAAGAAAAGCAAACCTACATATATGAGTATGTATATATATATGTGTTTTAATGTTTTCATATCAACTCACCTCTGAGTTAATAGTATATTCTCAACAATTCAGTCTACTTATGACATATATATATATATATACTCAGATTCTACAATCAAATATACCATATGCCACAATGTTACGAGTTACTTCAACTTCAAAAAATCAAAGGAAATGAAATATTCCTCTTTATATATTTCTCCAAATGGTTACAGTTCTTCTTTTGGTACTTATTGACTCTATTCAACATTAGAATTATTCTCAGCAAAGTAGCTGAGAATCTCCAGACTTTTATTATAAAAAGTATTTCAGATATGATATTTCTTTTATAACACAAAAGTAATCAGTAAGAGTCAGCTCTTTAGGATGAGAAGATTCACCAAATACCAGAGGGATTTGAAGGAAAGATTTTGTTCCATTCTCACTGCCAGAAGGTCAGATTCAATTTGATGCCACACTTTTGTTTTCGTTGTTGTGGTTATCTGAAAGCTTTCACATAGTTATAACTCTGAAGTGGAATGCTAAACAGCAAAGAAATAAGAAAAAAAGAAAGTTCCACAAGAGTTCTGAAGGTTTTTATGAAGAAAGATTTCTCAAAGGAAAATAAAAAATAAAAAATGAAACTAGGGCAAGGTAGTCTTAAAAGTTTTGGCTTTGAGTTATAAGCACCACAGGAAAAAATAGTTTGTCAATTTAGGTCTAAATTTAACAGGCGATATGCAGGTGGTAAAGCATTTTGTCAGCTATCTATGGGTAATGAGGCTTCCCTTGACTTCATAAAAGTTTGAAGACCTCTAAGTATATACCAGAAATTCCATACCTAAACCGGAACTAGTAGCTGTTAAGTTACTGGTTATCAGTGATAGTTCGGTAACTAAACCCTAAGGAGAAATTTGCTTGCAGTTTAAAAATCAAAGACAATTGTTAAAATAACTTTTGTTTTTTGAAGTATAAAGGCCAAGTAATGTATAACCAGAAAATTTCCTTATTACAGGGGTTTATTTAGTGTTCTATTTACTCCTTAGGATATATTTAGTATAGTATGACAGACCTCAATAATACTGCCCAGACTAGGTGTTTAAAACTATATATTTGTAACAGCCATATGACCTGATTGTCTCTAGGGAAGTAGTTCTCTCTCTAATTTTTTTTTTATCAATTGCTATAGTTTAGTGCTAATGAAATAATATTAAAGTTTCTCACCACATTCTGCAAAAGTCAAGATGTCCTGTTGACTCAAACAGTAACAGTGGTATCTGGATTTATCTTATGTCAGGGTCAGCTCTGTTCCACAAGGCAGCAATGTTCTGAGATCATCCCGTAAGGATAGCAAAGTGTAACACAGGGTTACTCTGTTTAATTTGCCTCAAATGAAACAGAATGAAAGTTCAAAATGTCCAGACTGAAAGTTGCTCTCTTTCTCTAAAGAATTACTCCGTCCTCTGCAGAATAGTTGCTAGACTGGGGCCCCTAGAGCCACATTGCCTGAATTTGATTCCTGACCCTGTCAATAGCTAACTGAGTGATGTAGGCAAATTACTTAGCTTCAGTTTCCTCATCAGTTAATCTGAAATAATGATACAAGCCACCACGTACGGTTGTTATAAGGATTTAATGTGTTAATATATTCAAACTGGTGTTGTTACTCAGTGAATAACGGCAGCATTATTCATCTTGTCTTTCAAGATAGGAATTTTATTATTTGCCTTGACTTTCAAGACAGCAATCTAGGGTCATTCGATCTCCCTCCCTTTTCTCATCATGCTCAAGTCCTGTCATTTCTATTATTTTAAAATTTATCACATTTTTCTCTTTCACATTTCCCTCGTTAACGTTGAACTTGGCTCGTTGCAACTGACGTCTTTTTTTCTTTTACATTCCTTACAAAGTATTTATGGAATTTTCAAGCATAAATTTGTTCACTGGTTTCCCGTTGATTGCTGCAGTGGTTGTCAAGTTTTGTGAAAAGAGTTTACGTCTTTTTTACAAAGAAAAACTTTCATGAGAGTCCCATATGTACAAAACTATCAGCACTGAAATTCTCTAGTTGCAGTGGCAAGTGGGGGTTAGGAATCTTTTCATTCACTCTGCAGTTTACCATGTCCAACTTGTAGGCCTTGTCTTTTACCTCTGCACATTCCTATGCTTACTACTATTCTTTGGTCAAATACTTTCATATGTTGACTCAGAGAACTCATAGTTTATATTATTTGAATTACGCTTATGTTTCTACAATTATCACATTCGCATACTGCTGTCTTGTATTGCTATTGTCCTTCTTTAACTGGACCCTACACATAAGAAAATGAATTGAGTTTACCTGTCCTGTGTTCCTTAAAACTTCTAGTGTACAATTTTGTGTACTACAGATGCTTAATAGTGTGTGAACAATAGATCAATTATGCTTCATGTCTTTTTTCTGTTGTCTCCTCACTTAGGACGAGATCCGCCCTGCTCTTGTTTATGCTCCATACTCCCCCTTCTGTTTCTTGGTCATCTAGTGTCTCCCCAGAGTAGTTTTCCACCTGGTCTACCTTTCATTCTTGGAGGATGAGTTTGTAGGAAATACTTCATTCTGACATCAGAAATCTTAGTGCCTGTCATATTAGTTTTCCATTGCTACTATGATAAATTATCACAAACTTAGTGACTTAAAATCACACATATTGACAAATTATTCTAAATTTCTGCAGGTTAAAAGTTCAACATGGGTATCACTGGGCTAAAATCAAGGTATCAGAAAGGCTGCCTTTCTTCATGGGGGTCTACAGGAGAATCCATTTCTATCTTCTCTACCTCCTAGCAGCCATCTGCAATTTTTGGCTCATGGTCCCTTTTCTGCCTCTTGAAAGCTAGCATTGGTGGGTTGAGTCCTTACATCTCATCATGCTCATGTCTTCTTCCACCTTCCTTTTCCGCTGTGAGGGAGTTTTAGGATTACATTATATCCACACAGATAATCCAGGGTAATGTCTCTATCCCAAGCTCTTTAATTTAGTCATATCTACAAAGTCCTGTCTTTTCATGCATGTAACATAATCACAGGTCCCAGGGGTTATTAGGATGTGGATATCTTTTGGAGGCATAATTCTGCCTGGCACACCTGGGACCATTTATTAGGATGATGTTGATGATAATGCTTTGCAATTGCATAGTATGTGTATAGTTTTCAAATTCCTTTCTTCTCGTTTAGTCTAATCTAAATAACATTTGTCAAGGGTATTTGTCACGTCATTTTTCTCACACTAATCTTACAAACTTTCATTTTTATATGTAGTGTCATATAGATAGTCCTAGTTACATATCTGAGTCTCCACTAGATCAGAACTTAAAGGTGTAAATTATACATTTTTTATTTCTGGACAAACTGAAGCTTGTATTTAGTTTTATTTACTTTGCCAAATCAGTAACGGAAAAAGCTATGTTTTAAAGGGAATTATGTGACTTATCCAATACAATATTTTAAAATGTTGGAGCCACAATTAGAACTCAAATCTTTTGAATCAAAGTTTGCCTTATGAACCAAAATTCTTTCCAACATACCCCAGTGCTAATAATATATTAGCTGATTACATATTTTCATTATAGGGTTACATATCTTCTATGTAAGGATGATAAAAACTATGTTTACAAACATACTGGAAAATCTGTAGTGCTATAGTTTGTATACCACTGTTATGTAATGTAAATTTTCCAGGGTTGAATTTCCCACAAAGAAATTAGAGTGTTTGAAAATGCAAAATTCTCAATAGAAAAATAATTTGTGGCCGGGTGTGGTGGCTCACACCTGTAATCCCAGCACTTTGGGAGGAGGGTGGATCACTTGAGGCCAAAAGTTTGAGACCAAACTGGGTATCATGGCGAAAACCCATCTCTACTAAAAATACAAAAATTAGCTGGGTGTAGAGGTGCACACCTGTAATCCCAGCTACTTGGGAGGCTGAGGCAGGAGAATCATTTGAACCGGAGGTGGAGGTTGAAGTGAGCGAAGATCATGCCACTGCATTCCAGCCTGGGTGACAAAGGGAGACTCTGAAGAAAGAAAGAGAGAGAGAGAGGAAGGAAGGAAGGAAGGAAGGAAGGAAGGAAAAAGATCATCTGTTGTTTGTTTTGAAGTAAATCCAGTTTTATCAGCATCAAATATACAGAAATATTATTCATTAAGGTATATAAACATGTGATGTAAGTAAATGAGAAATCAAGAAAAGGATTCAGAAGATTTTTTCTCTTTTAATAAGTTGGTAATATTAAAAATAATTATTTTCTTATTGGGGAAATTTGGCCTTTTAAAGAAGAATGTAGATTTAGAAAAACTGGGGATAGGATGCTTTCAATAATTTTTTGAAAGCTGACAAGTAAAAAGCAAGAAACCTTTATATTAAAGATATCCCTTGCATATAATCTTTGTTTGTACATGTTCATTAATTACAGGCTAGAAAAAGCATAATTTGAAGTAGGAAACATGTGGGGGAAGTTCTAGATTAAAATCCCAACACCTTTGGTATTGGTGATTTGAATGTCACTTGCTGGAACCAGCTAGTGACCTCTGTTCTATCCTGTCTTTGGCTCAATTTTAATCACACGGAACAATCAGACTATAGAGACGTGTGTGCTTTTTCTGTAGTCAAATAAGACTGGCTTTCATTCTAGGAAGAATTCTCCCTGGAGCTCCGTTTAACCTGTGTTTTTTATCAGGATGCTATGAAGACCTATTAGGACCTAGGATACAACAAATTGAGCATAATCACCTCAGGCTCTATGGCTTATAGCAAAGATATACCTCCTTGTTAGCCTGTTGGGAAGGATAAATGTTTTTGGTGTTTAAAAGAAAAAAAAACTATTAATGTTGCATAATATGCCACGAAGACAAAATGAGTAGAGTATCTCCAATCTTCTATACCCATGTTCTTTGCCTGAATTTTATTGACTTTTTACTTTCAAGATTATAATTGAAGTTCAATTTATCTTGCTACCTAATTGTTCCAGTACAAAAGAATTAAATCTCAGGGAAGTATGTGTTGAAGTTTCCTGAGTCCCCAAAACTCTTGGGAAATTTTACATCCAATAAGTAAAAATATCCCTTAAAAAATGTTTAACAAATGTCTATAGTTAAATACAATACTTAAAGGACAGTACTGTTTTTTTCTTTCTTCTTTTTTCCCTTAGTGGCAGTGATCCAAGATTGACTCAGGATTAATCTTCAGGAAAGTTCTAGAAGACTAGTAGAGGACTCCATCCATGCTAATATATGGGAAGAGTATTAATAGAAAAAACAGTGAAATGTCATTGTCTCAATAGAGTTTAGAAAAAAACCAAGATTTTACAAGCTTCTTTCTTTTTATTTTTCACTTGTGCCTAGAGAGGGCATATAAATCTGCACTTCTCTGCAGACTAGTTTCAAGAGAAACTTAACATGGAGGGATGCATATCAAGCAGAATTTAAGATCAAGAATGCAATTTTTATAAACTCAATAATGCCATCATTTGTTTGAAACCAAGGTGCTCATTTTCTGTTGCATAGATTTCATTCCGACCTTAATAAGAAAATAACATATTCTTGTACGTGTGTGTGTTTTCTTCTCTGAAGCTGTAATATTAAAAAAACATAAATCAAAGCTGTTTTGACAGATGAACAACACAATTTTGTAAGAGGATGGAAATTTAAAAAAAGAAAGGCTCAATAGCTGATAAAAGATGAGTTGGACTGGGAGGATTGATGTTAGAGCTGAAGGCAGCATTAGAGATTAGACGCTCATTGGCTTTTCAGCAAGACTGGTGACTCATTCTACATAAATGCAGTTTGTGATATGTAATGAAAAGCTTTCTATCTTCACTGCAAGCAAATTAGCAGGTATTTTGTGGCAGGAATGTTAATGTTATCTTGCATTTGTTTCTGAGCAGGAGCACATTAACAGAGCAGGTTTGAAAAGAATTTCACTTTTGTAACATCAGGTGCCGAAGGTATTAGAACAAGGTCACCTCTGTAAAGTAATGAGGGAAAATTAGGTTATAAACATGCAGTGCCTAAAAATATATTCACTCTGCTCTGCAGAGTGAATGCAATATAAGATCGCCCCAAATTGCTAATTTTCTTTTACTCCGAATGACACTCAGACCCCAAGCTGAATTTGAAAAGTTAAATAATAAAGCTAGACAGGGTAGAGGAGGGTTACTGAGGCTCATAATAGACAACTAATTCAAATCAATGGGGTCCAAATATCTGTACACAGATACAAACTGCTTCATAATTTATAAACCAGAAAGCTTGGAATACTTTATGCAACAAGCCTCAGAGGTTCGTATTATCTGCTTGGGAGAAATACTATGGCGGAGAAAGGCAAATGAAAGAGAAAGGTAAGACATTGCTCATATTGGACGAAATTAAAATGTAGGAGAAAGCTGAATGGCTGTCGGGATTGAGAGATGAGCTAGAATATAAAATAACAATAAAGTTTTGAAAAGTAAAGTAATAGAATTGTGAATAATTATTTTCCTTTTACCACTAATATAAAGATACAAAATGGGTAACGTGTGTGCAGAAGGTCTACCGGATCTGAGTAATCAGTTCTTGGTCCGTCTTCTATGATGGATCATTAAGTATCAATGACTGACTTGCAGGATCTGGGTAATCACACCGGTGGCTTTCCCTGGACCAGAAACAGACTTGCTGATTAAGTCTCTTATCTTGCCCTAAATATCATTAGCCCACTTGCCTGATCTCCTCTTTCCTCAGCCATGGTTTCTGCCTCATTATTATTTCCTACACTAAATTAAGCTTGTTTTTATCCACTTCATCCTGTCCAAATATGGTAAAAATATATGTGGTGGTTAAAATGTGAGAAATCAACCCTGATCACCATCTACAAAAATTCTTCGAGTTATATAACAACTTAATTACTAGATTAAGCAATTAACTGTAAGTAGAATGGTGAAATAAAAGAATGTTTGGCATAACAGCCAATAAGGTTTGTGTTGAAGTGGAAGTTTATCATAGTAAGGATCGAATTGCAACTGAAAATGCACTGCCACTTACTTATAAAAGCCACTTAGAAAAGCCACTTAGAAAACTATCAACCATGGTCATTGTCGGATTCATATTGGTTGTATTCCAAACTGAAATTAGTGTGCCTAGAGAACTTAGTAGGTAATACGGATTTTTTTATTTTTTTATTTTTATTATTATTATTATTATTATTTTGCCTAACGAAGGATTAAATTATCTCATCCAAACTTTTTACTTTATAGGTGAAAAATCTGACACCTGGAGAGGTAAAATAATTTGCCAAAATTCACAAGGTAATTACTGGTAGAGTCATGAGGGACTAGAACCTAGATCTTTAGATTCTTGTTTTGTTAAAAAACACAACAGAACAAAACAAGAATATGTATTTTATTGACTGGTGCGGCACTTCTTGAACCTGTCTGATTATTGGTATTGATGTCTAGGCACTATTCCAGGTCTATTAAATTCAGAGTATCTGGGGGTAAGTTGCACCATAAATATTTTTCAAACTCTTCTCAAGTGATGTCATGTAGATCCAGGACTGAGAAACATTCAGGCATTAAGATATTTCATTAGAAAATGTTGCAATTCCTTTAGCCTAGGACTAGAGTGCTATTTTACCCAAGGTCATCTTGAGGAGAAAATCATTTTAGGATCAACGAAATGATTAGCACAGAAAGTGCTCTGTGTATGTTTGCAATGCTCCTGACATGTATTCAGTTAACAGTAGGACATGTCTCAAGGAAAGAGCCAGTGTTAAGGTAACATGAGTCTCATTTTTGAAGCTGTCTTTAAAATGAGAGGTCTGGAAAGACAAAACTCAGAAAATAAATCAATGCTTTTCTAAAGTTTATGGAGTAATGTGGGAACTATTTGAGCTCTAGTGATTACAAGATCAGAAGATTTAAAAAAAAAAAAAAACCTAAGGGTGTGCTTTAGGTTCCATTTTCTCTGAAGCTATATGGGAGATTTATGAGTGAGTTCAAATTATCTTTGATTTGAAATAACTCCAATCCAGAAAGAACATTAAGATAAAGTAAAAATGGTGGGAGGAACACTGTCAGAAATAATATGTTATTTATGCACATTCTAATGTCTAACCATTTACTACTGAGAGAATAAGAAATAGCTAATAAATTAATGCAAAAACTAACAGGAAGCCTAACAACCAAGCAAGTTCTTACTGTAGTCAAGATGGTGTGAGGGATGAGATTAGACTACAAAGAAGACCAAGGTAGTACTGGAACTCAAAAAAAAAAAATTAATTTGACAAATACTTGAAAAGTTAAATAACAAAACAAGAGAGAATTTTCAATCCAATGCTATAATATGTGGTCAATTATAAACCTTTTATATAGTCAAATGAATCTGTAGAAAATAAATATTTTTGGAAATTCAGAGGCAAAAGGAAGAAAGGCTCCCAAATGACTGTCTTCAAGACAAAATCTGAATACTTGGACATGGAACGTGTGTGCTGTGGGTGAAGAAGGAAAAGGGAACATTAAAAGTTAAAACTGGCTTTTCTTGACAAGCTTTCCCAGATGTACACGACAGAAAAGATGCATGTGGTTGCCTCTCTATTCACTCCAGAAAAATAAATTCACCAATGTTAGTTCCAGGCCCCTTCCTGTCTGGTTAAAAACTTCCCTCTAAAAGGGAGATATGTTACCGCAATTGATCACAAATCTGATCACATTTTAAAGAAGTTTATTACTGAAGAGTCTCAGAACTTTACTTTTGATAGAGGATTTCTAGACAAGACAAGGGTGAATAAAATAGAATAAAATGTGATAGTGTATTTATAGGCCTGCAACACTTGGCTCTTTGCTTATTCGTCTTAGGCTGGTGTAAAGTAATTACTTTTAATGGCAAAAACTGTGATTACGTTCGCACCAATCTAATATTTGGTTAGCCCACAAAAGTGGGCTGAGAACATTAAATACTACTAAGATCTAAGCAAGGTGACTCTATAAAATAAAGATGAAACTTTTAAGCATTGATCTCTCACTGAATAGAGCAATAAAAATTATGATTGAAAATAATATAAACCCAGAGTTAAGTAGATTGCAAGACATACTGTTAGCCACTTCTTGGCTTCTGCTAGCTTTTGAATGTGTTTGCTCTTGCTTTTCTAGTTCTTTTAATTGTGATATTAGGGTGTCAATTTTGGATCTTTCCTGCTTTCTCTTGTGGGCATTTAGTGCTATCAGTTTCCCTCTACACACTGCTTTGAATGTGTCCCAGAGATTCTGGTATGTTGTGTCTTTGTTCTCGTTGGTTTCAAAGAACATCTTTATTTCTGCCTTCATTTCGTTATGTACCCAGTAGTCATTCAGGAGCAGGTTGTTCAGTTTCCATGTAGTTGAGCGGTTTTGAGTGAGTTTCTTAATCCTGAGTTCTAGTTTGATTGCACTGTGGTCTGAGAGACACTTTGTTATAATTTCTATTCTTTTACATTTGCTGAGGAGAGCTTTACTTCCAAGTATGTGGTCAATGTTGGAAAAGGTGTGGTGTGGTGCTGAAAAAAATGTATATTCTGTTGATTTGGGATGGAGAGTTCTGTAGATATCTATTAGGTCTGCTTGGTGCAGAGCTGAGTTCAATTCCTGGGTATCCTTGTAAACTTTCTGTCTCGTTGATCTGTGTAATGTTGACAGTGGGGTGTTAAAGTCTCCCGTTATTATTTTGTGGGTGTCTAAGTCTCTTTGTAGGTCACTCAGGACTTGCTTTATGAATCTGGGTGCTCCTGTATTGGGTGCATATATATTTAGGATAGTTAGCCCTTGTTGTTGAATTGATCCCTTTACCATTATGTAATGGCCTTCTTTGTCTCTTTTGATCTTTGTTGGTTTAAAGTCTGTTTTATGAGAGACTAGAATTGCAACCCCTGCCTTTTTTTGTTTTCCATTTGCTTGGTAGATCTTCCTCCATCCTTTTATTTTGAGCCTATGTGTGTCTCTGCACGTGAGATGGGTTTCCTGAATACAGCACACTGATGGGTCTTGACTCTTTATCCAATTTGCCAGTCTGTGTCTTTAATTGGAGCATTTAGTCCATTTACATTTAGAGTTAATGTTGTTATGTGTGACTTTGATCCTGTCATTCTGATGTTAGCTGGTTATTTTGCTCGTTAGTTGATGCAGTTTCTTCCTAGTCTCGATGGTCTTTACTGAAGGAAATAGAGACATAAAAAACCCTTCAAAAAATTAATGAATCCAGGAGCTGGTTTTTTGAAAGGATCAACAAAATTGATAGACCGCTAGCAAGACTAATAAAGAAAAAAAGAGAGAAGAATCAAATAGACACAATAAAAAATGATAAAGGGGATATCACTACTGATCCCACAGAAATACAAACTACCATCACAGAATACTACAAACACCTCTACGCAAATAAACTAGAAAATCTAGAAGAAATGGATAAATTCCTTGACACATACACCCTCCCAAGACTAAACCAGGAAGAAGTTGAATCTCTGAATAGACCAATAACAGGATCTGAAATTGTGGCAATAATCAATAGCTTACCAACCAAAAAGAGTCCAGGACCAGATGGATTCACAGCCGAATTCTACCAGAGGTACAAGGAGGAACTGGTACCATTCCTTCTGAAACTATTCCAATCAATAGAAAAAGAGGGAATCCTCCCTAACTCATTTTATGAGGCCAGCATCATCCTGATACCAAAGCCGGGCAGAGACACAATCAGAAAAGAGAATTTTAGACCAATATCCTTGATGAACATTGATGCAAAAATCCTCAATAAAATACTGGCAAACGGAATCCAGCAGCACATCAAAAAGCTTATCCACCATGATCAAGTGGGCTTCATCCCTGGGATGCAAGGCTGGTTCAATACACACAAATCAATAAATGTAATCCAGCATATAAACAGAACCAAAGACAAAAACCACATGATTATCTCAATAGATGCAGTAAAAGCCTTTGACAAAATTCAACAACCCTTCATGCTAAAAACTCTCAATAAATTAGGTATTGTTGGGACGTATTTCAAAATAATAAGAGCTATCTATGACAAACCCACAGCCGATATCATACTGAATGGGCAAGAACTGGAAGCATTCCCTTTGAAAACTGGCACAAGACAAGGATGCCCTCTCTCACCACTCCTATTCAACATAGTGTTGGAAGTTCTGGCCAGGGCAATTAGGCAGGAGAAGGAAATAAAGGGTATTCAATTAGGAAAAGAGGAAGTCAAATTGTCCCTGTTTGCAGACGACATGATTGTATATCTAGAAAACCCCATTGTCTCAGCCCAAAATCTCCTTAAGCTGATAACCAACTTCAGCAAAGTCTCAGGATACAAAATCAGTGTACAAAAATCACAAGCATTCTTATACACCAATAACAGACAAACAGAGAGCCAAATCATGAGTGAATTCCCATTCACAATTGCTTCAAAGAGAATAAAATACTTAGGAATCCAACTTACAAGGGATGTGAAGGACCTCTTCAAGGAGAACTACAAACCACTGCTCAATGAAATAAAAGAGGATACAAACAAATGGAAGAACATTCCATGCTCATGTGTAGGAAGAATCAATATCATGAAAATGACCATACTGCCCAAGGTAATTTACAGATTCAATGCCATCCCCATCAAGCTACCAATGACTTTCTTCACAGAACTGGAAAAAACTACTTTAAAGTTCATATGGAACCAAAAAAGAGCCCGCATCGGCAAGTCAATCCTAAGCCAAAAGAACAAAGCTGGAGGCATCACACTACCTGACTTCAAACTGTACTACAAGGCTACAGTAACCAAAACAGCATGGTACTGGTACCAAAACAGAGATATAGATCAATGGAACAGAATAGAGCCCTCAGAAGTAAAGCCGCATATCTACAACTATCTGATCTTTGACAAACCTGAGAAAAACAAGCAATGGGGAAAGATTCCCTATTTAATAAATGGTGCTGGGAAAACTGGCTAGCCATATGTAGAAAGCTGAAACTGGATCCCTTCCTTACACCTTATACAAAAATTAATTCAAGTAGATTAAAGACTTAAACATTAGACCTAAAACCATAATACCCTAGAAGAAAACCTAGGCATTACCATTCAGAACATAGGCATGGGCAAGGACTTCATGTCTAAAACACCAAAAGCAATGGCAACAAAAGCCAAAATTGACAAATGGGATCTAATTAAACTAAGGAGCTTCTGCACAGCAAAAGAAACTACCATCAGAGTGAACAGGCAACCTACAAAATGGGAGAAAATTTTCACAACCCACTCATCTGACAAAGGGCTAATATCCAGAATCTACAATGAACTCAAACAAATTTACAAGAAAAAAACAAACAACCCCATCAAAAAGTGGGCAAAGGATATGAATAGACCCTTCTCAAAAGAAGACATTTATGCAGCCAAAAGACACATGAAAAAATGCTCATCACCACTGGCCATCAGAGAAATGCAAATCAAAACCACAATGAGATACCATCTCACACCAGTTAGAATGGCAATCATTAAAAAGTCAGGAAACAACAGGTGCTGGAGAGGATGTGGAGAAATAGGAACACTTTGACACTGTTGGTGGGACTGTAAACTAGTTTAACCATTGTGGAAGGCAGTGTGGCAATTCCTCAGGGATCTAGAACTAGAAATACCATTTGACCCAGCCATCCCATTACTGGGTATATACCCAAAGGACTATAAATCATACTGCTATAAAGACACATGCACACATATGTTTATTGTGACACTATTCACAATAGCAAAGACTTGGAACCAACCCAAATGTCCAACAATGATAGACTGGATTAAGAAAATGTGGCACATATACACCATGGAATACTATGCAGCCATAAAAAATGATGAGTTCATGTCCTTTGTAGGGACATAGATGAAATTGGAAATCATCATTCTCAGTAAACTATCGCAAGGACAAAAAACCAAACACTGCATGTTCTCACTCATAGATGGGAATTGAACAATGAGAACGCATGGACACAGGAAGGGGAACATCACACTCTGGGGACTGTTGTGGGGTGGGGGGATGGGGGAGGGATAGCATTGGGAGATATACCTAATGCTAAATGACGAGTTAATGGGTGCAGCACTCCAGCATGCCACATGTATACATATGTAACTAACCTGCACATTGTGCACATGTACTCTAAAACTTAAAGTATAATAATAATAAAAAAATAAAAAAAATAAAAAAAGAATGAGAATAAAGAGTGAATTAAGCAGCTTAAGATCCAAAAAACAAAAAAGACATAGTATTAGCTGTAGGAGAAGATAAAAATGTTCAGTGCCTCTTAAGCTGGTCCTTCTTCAATGTTCTCTATTAGAGAGAACGTAAACAAATCATTCAGTTTTTGCATGTTAGTTACGTAAGAGGTAACATTAATGTTCCATTGTACCTCATCCTCAATTCTTATCTATTGGCGAGTTATTAATAATTCATATTCAAATTTTCTTCTTATCTTTGCCACTTTACATCATCTCACCTTTATCTTGTCAAGTTGAACTTAGGTTCATTCCTCTCCTACACTATTTAAGTAGCCGCCTGTCTAGTCTCCCTATATGTGCTCCTGGCACTACAACAATCTCTTCTCTAAAACTGATGAGAGTGATCTTTTCAAAAAGCAAATCTGGTCATATCATCACCCTACTTAAATTTCCTGAGAGCATAGGTTCTGCTTTTGCAGAACTGATACTAGCCTATGCTATAGGACCTATAGTATTCCTAGTAGCTAATGTAGTTTCAGGCACAAAATAGATGCCTAATACATATTTTGAATAAATAAATCTGAAGTTGGAAGAAATATTTTGATATTCTCTAATATCATGAAACTTTAACCCAACTAAGAGAGACTTTTCTGCCCATTCTAGAGGTCACTGACCACACAAAGACTTCTAGAGTTTAGAAAACTGACAAAATACCTCTTGCCCATATGCCCCATATGTCCTAAATATATATATTTTTATATATATGCAATCCAAATATGCATATAATTGTTTTTAATGTGTGTATATGTGTATTATATGTATATATAAGATCTATTATATATGATTATATGTAATATTTATATATAATTATTATCATAATATATCCCCTTGGACTATGATTTATATACTTATATGTAATTATTTTATATGGATATTTAGGGTATGTAATATATATAATTATATATGAATATAGGATTTTTTTACTACTATGAGAATTTGTAAATAAGATTGTTAGGACAATATTTTCTACATAAATATATGTGCAAATTCTATCTAAAGTCCACCTAAAGGGAAATAGATGAATATTATGTTACAAAGAATATTACTGATATTGCAAGAAAGAACAAGAAAGAAGTTGCCCTGTTTGTGATATAGCAGTCATATCATTTTGGCCATTATTATATACTTCCCCTTTGCCTCCCAAATAGGACTCCAACTTTCTCCAGGGAATCATCCTTCTGCTACTTTAAGCCCTGGCTAACTGTTTTTTTTTTCTTTTTTTCCCCCCAATTTTGGAAATTAGGCAGTGCATTCTCTTGGCCACAGTAATTGTTTCAGGGAGGAGCACCTGAAATAGTCAGAGCTAATGAGTTGTAATCAGCTATCTACTGGGACTATACAACTTGAAGGTCAAAGAAGATAAAGCTGAAGCTGAAGCTGTTGCATTCATCTTGGCACCACTAAAAGAATGCCTGTTAAAGAATGGAGGCAACATGAAGAACACAGAGTTAAGTGCTTGAGATAAATCATGTCCTGGTGGCATCATATGAGCACCAGGAGCAAGGCAAGCCTTAACCAGAACTCTTCTGTGTGTGAACAAATAAAATCCCTTCTGAATATCCTTGTTTGAATTGGTTTTCTGCCCCTGGTAAACAAGAGGGCTGGCTGGGATGAAAGGGTTCATCCCAGGCAACTGGAGTCAGCCTTGAAATCCGATAGACTGACTTATGGCCTAGGACATTGTATCTCGGTGAGTTAGGACAGGCTAATGAAGTGCAAACTGCAACCACAGAGATAAAACTAGGCTCTGCCTTGCAGACTGCTGATGGAACCTATCTAGTTTCGCTTATAATAGGTTGCACCTGTTACGGGAAAAAGCCTCATGGCCATAGACTTCCAAAGTGGGCACCTGCCCAAGGTAAAAAAAAGTGACAGGAAAATCAAAATTGATGACACATACCACTGCTTAACAGAAACCATTATTTTCATGACCTTTATTTAGTAAACACTCAAACAAGGGCCTCTGTGCACATTTAACAATTGTGTGAGAAGCAAAGTACAGGTTTTAGAGCAAAAGACCATTAATCTTTTATGATGCATGTTAGGTAAAAAATCCAACTGCTGTTTTATATTTTTTTAATCCTTTCTTCCCTGTGGAATATTTTTTCTCCTGTGGAAAAAAAAGGGCCAGCTGGGGGCAGTCCATGCTGTGACATGGGGACCAGAGGAAGGCAAGAAATGATAGGACAGCTGCTTAGCTAATCTGTCAACTGCCTTTGACAAGCTGAAGACAGCAGTTATGGTACCATATCCTATAATAAGTGCTTATTTATGTGTGAAATGGTGTCTAAAGAAGGCTTCTTGATCAAAGGAATTTGGAACGTGGCTGAGTGAGGAAGAAACCTCAGGCTTGTGAAAGAGTAGATGCCAGAAGTGTGGCTGTTTGCTAATTGCTCCATCCTGGTTTAGTGATTTCTTAGATAGGTATGGAATACCTGTGACCTGCTCCTGCCAATGCCTCCTTCAGACTGGTATCTACATGAGCTTTGGAAGCCATGGACCTCATTATGCCACTTCCTGCTCAAAGTATTGGGAATACAATGAAATGATAAGCATTATTACTATCCTCATGGATCTCATTCTCAAAATATAAATGATAATACAAAATAATTTGATCTAAAGCTAAGTGACAAATACAAGACATGTGATATGAACTCAAGAAACTGGGTGTTTCCGTTGGTGAATTTTTCATGGAAGAGGTTAGATCTAAACTGTGGCATAAAGAAAGAGTACAGATTAATCACCTTGAGAAGAGAAAAAAATGATTTGTCTCTGGATCCCTGTGTAAACAAAGCTCAGGGAAATACAAGTAAAACATTTGTCAAATGGGGAAAGGTAAAGAAAAGAATTTGTGAAATAATTCCTCTTTACCAATTCTGTAACTTATCTTTTGAAAAGAATCACAGAAGTATTTTTCCATTATAAATCAACCTCATACCAATCATTTCTTGTAAGTTAATTACCTGGGGGAAAATATATGCTTTAATTCACATTTGGACATTTTTAGAATTTTTAAAAAATATAGAGTTAGCTTATCATTTTTGATGATCTTTAAAACTTACCAGGCCCAAAGGAATTCCAATTATTCTATTAAATTACTCTATAATTGAACTAACATCTCCACTCTTAATAAAACTGGTTCTTATGTCCAAAGCAGTGTGTGAGCTATTGCTGAGTGTCTTAATGGCTCCTATGTTTGCCTGCATACTCTTATACTAGTCTCCAACTAATTACTTTGTAAAGCACTTTGGGATAATTTGGTTGTGAATAGTATTGTATAAAGCAAACACATTTCTTTTCTAAAGCATTGGCTCAAGTTAGGAGCTTAAGAACTGTAAGTAATTTCTTGTTTGTTCATTTGTTTTTTTTTTTTTTTTTTTACCTAAGCAGTAGCTATTTTATGTTAGATATAAATATGCTCTGAAGTCCTCTTTTAGGATGACATGTTTTTAGAGACAGGCAAAAAGACCTTCCTAAGGAAGCTAGAGAATCTGGGGGACGATGATTATTAAACAAACAAAAATTCCACTTTATATAATAAGTGAACCTATTTTGCTGATATTGTCATAACACAAAAGATTTCTTTTAAAGTGTTCTATTAATGAATATGAATGTATTAATCCATTTTCATATTACTATAAAGAACTTCCCTGAGACTGGGTAATTTATAAAGAAAATAAGTTTAATTGACTTCACGACTGGGGAGGCCTCAGGAAACTTACAATCTTGGTGGAAGGGGAAGCAGGTATCTTCTTCAAAGGCGGCAGGAGAGAGAAGAGAGTGTGAAGGAGAAATTGTCAAACCCTTTTAAAACCATCAGATCTCATGAGAACTCACAAGAACTCACTATCACAAGAACAGCATGGAAGAAGCTGCCCCCATGATCCAATCACCTCCTACTGGGTCCCTCCCTCAACACATGGGGTTACTAGGATTACAATTCAGGATGATATTTGGGTGGGGACACAGCCAAATCATATCTTTGATTTATACATATTTCTCTTAAAATAATTGTGTTTTCAAGAAATAACTAAGATCAGAGCAGAACTGAAGGAGATAGAGACACGAAAAACCCTTCACAAAATCAATGAATCCAGGAGCTGGATTTTTGAAAAGATTAACAAAATAGACCACTAGTTAGACTAATAAAGAAGAAAAGAGAGAAGAATCAAGTAGACACAATAAAAAATGATAAAGGGGATATCACCACTGATCCCGCAGAAACATAAACTACCATCAGAGAATACTATAAGCACCTCTATGCAAATAAACTAGAAAATCTAGAAGAAATGGATAAACTCCTGGACACATACACCATCCCAAGACTAAATCAGGAAGAAATCGAATCCCTGAATAGACCAGTAACAAGTTCTGAAATTGAGGTAGTAATTAATAGCCTACCCACCAAAAATGCCCAGGACCAGATAGATTTATAGCCGAATTCTACCAGAGGTACAAAGAGGAGATGGTACCATTCCTTCTGAAACTATTCCAAAGAATAGAAAAAGAGAGGCCCCTCCGTAACTCATTTTATGAGGCCAGCATCATCCTGATACGAAAACCTGGCAGAAACACAACAAACAAACAAAATTTCAGGCCAATATCCCTGATGAATATCGATGTGAAAGTCTTCAATAAAATACTGGCAAACTGAATCCAGCAGCACATCAAAAATCTATCCACCATGATCAAGTTGGCTTCATCTCTGGGATGCAAGGCTGGTTCAACATATGCAAATCAATAAAGATAATCTATCACATAAACAGAACCAATGACAGAAACCACATGATTATCTCAATAGATGCAGAAAAGGCCTTTGATAAAATTCAACACCCCTTCATGCTAAAACCTCTCAATAAACTAGGTATTGATGGAATTTATGTCAAAATAATAGGAGCTATTTATGACAAACCCACAGCTAATATCATCCTGAATGGGCAAAAGCAGAAGCATTCCCTTTGAAAACCAGCACAAGACAAGCATGCCCTCTCTCAACACTCCTATTCAACATAGTATTGGAAGTTCTAGCCAGGGCAATCAGGCAAGAAAAAGAAATAAAGCATATTCAAATAGGAAGAGAGGAAGTCAAATTGTCTCTGTTTGCAGATGACATGATTGTATATTTAGAAAACTCCATCGTCTTAGCCCCGAATCTCCTTAAGCTGATAAGCAACTTCAGCAAAGTCTCAGGATACAAAATCAATGTGCAAAAATCACAAGCATTCCTATCCAGCAATAATAGACAAACACAGAGCCAAGTCATGAGTGAAATTCCATTCACAATTGCTACAAAGAGAATAAAAAGGAATCCAATTTACAAGGGATGTGAAGGACCTCTTCAAGGAGAACTACAAACCACTGCTCAAGTAAATAAGAGAGGACACAAACAAATGGAAAAACATTCCATGCTCATGAATAGGAAGAATCGATATCACTTAAATGGCCATACTGCCCAAAGTAATTTGTAGATTTGGTGATATCCCCATCAAGCTACTATTAACTTTCTTCACAGAACTAGAAAAAACTACTTTAAACTTCATATGGAACCAAAAAAGAGCCCGTATAGCCAAGACAGTCCTAAGCAAAAATAACAAAGCTGGAGGCATCATGCTACCTGACTTCAAACTATGCTACAAGGCTACAGTAACCAAAACAGCATGGTACTGTTACCAAAACAGATATATAGACCAGTGGAACAGAACAGAGGCCTCAGAAATAACGCCACACATCTACAACCATCTGATCTTTGACAAACCTGACAAAAACAAGCAATGGGGAAAGGATTTTATATTTAATAAATGGTGTTGGGAAAACTGGCAGGTCATATGCAGAAAACTGAACTGGACCCTTTCCTTACACCTTATACAACTGATGCTGGAGAGGATGTGGAGAAATAGGAATGCTTTTAAATTGTTGGTGGGAGTGTAAATTAGTTCAACCATTGTGGAAGACAGTGTGGCGATTCCTCAAGGATCTAGAACCAGAAATACCATTTGACCCAGCAATGTCATTACTGGGTATATTCCCAAAGGATTATAAATCATTCTACTATAAAGACACATGCACACGTATGTTTATTGCGGCACTATTCACAATAGCAAAGACTTGGAACCAACCCAAATGCCCATCAGTGATAGACTGGATAAAGAAAATGTGGCACATATACACCAGGGAGTACTATGCAGCCATAAAAAAGGATGAGTTCATGTGCTTTGCAGGGACATGGATGAAGCTGGAAAACATCATTCACAGCAAACTGACACAGGAATAGAAAACCAAACACCACGTGTTCTCACTCATAAGTGGGAGCTGAACAATGAGAACACATTAACACAGGGAGGGGAACATCATATACCAGGGCTTGTCAGTGGGTGGGAGGCTAGGGGAGGGATAGCGTTAGGAGAAATACCTAATGTAGATGACGGGTTGATGGGTGAAGCAAACCACCATGGCACGCGTATACCTATGTAACAAACCTGCAAGTTCTACACATGTACCCCAGTACTTATAGTATAATTAAAAAATAATAAAATACAAAATTAAAAAATTGTAATTTTTGTATTTATCCCTACCCATGGCAGACTTTTAAAGAAAGAAAAATGCTTCCCTCACAAAATAAATGTAAGCAAAGTAAATTTTCTGAAAATTATTTAAAAATTAATAACTCTTGAACTGTGTCTCATCCCACATCCAGGTTATCTTCAGCAATCTGTGACATTAAAAAAAATTATGGCCATCTCTTATTTGATAATCTTCCTCTCCAAGTGCTGGAAATGGGATTCAGAATGTGTGTCTGGAATTGTTTTTTGTGCACACACATAAGAAAACACTTATGTCCTTAGAACTGTATGGCTTCTATGGACCTGGTGCTGGTGCCAGGTTGTGATCTGCTTCAATCTTCTTTGCATGGTTGGTATCTCCTAGAGACTGGAAAAAAGCCCTTGCACCACTCTTTCATTGCAAGTATTCAGTATTGTGACTTCTATCTCAATTTTCTGTTATGAAAATGATTAACAATTTCCAAGAAACTGGGGTGTAAGCTGTATCTGTAATCAGAGCATTTGGGAAAATAACTTATGCTCTTAAAATTTACAGATATTCTTAAGTGCATCACGATTTATTGACAAAGTATTAAAAATATTATCCCCCTATAAACAAACTGAAACGTTGAATATAAAGAAAAAAGAGCAGGATGGAAATTGTGCCCTTTAAATGGAATGGCCATCATTAATGCGGAATGATTAAAATGCATATGCATGCACATGTCTCTCTCATCTAGACAATGGATTTGTGGATTTGCAAATCTGCATGCCCAGTGAGTCCATTTGGAGATGGAATTAATGGTTTTGTCCCTTTGATAAACCACTAACTGCCTTAAATTAAGTTTAATGATCCTTAGTGGGTTATTAGTGAATTGTTCCATGGTGTAATGGTTAAATTAGTGAAATCTCACAACAGTATAGTAGCTGTATCCAAAGGAATCTGGACATTGATGAATCTGTAGGAAAAGAAGTAATTTCTTTATTCTTCCCGGTGTGTCTCACTATATTCTTTCTTGTAAAATGCAGTTAAACATTATTGAAAGAATATGGGATATTATGTAATTATCAAATAGACTACTCCATGTGAATTGTTTCAGTATAGTGTGCTTACACTATGCTGTTGCATAATTATACACAATTCTCAAGTGTCTTGTGTACTGAATGTTAAAACCCTTAAGAATAAAAATTTTATTGTTCATTTCCCACCTATGAGTGAGAACATGCAGTGTTTGGTTTTTTGTCCTTGCGATAGCTTGCTGAGAATGATGGTTTCCAGCTTCATCCATGTCCCTATAAAGGACATGAACTCATCATTTTTTATGAAAACACATGGACACAGGAAGGGGAACATCACACAATGGGGCCTGTTGTGGGGTGGGGGTAGGGGGGAGGGATAGCATTAGGAGATATACCTAATGTTAAATGACGAGTTAATGGTGCACATGTACCCTAAAACTTAAAGTATAATAAAAAAAAAATAAAAATTTTAATGTAGTTTCATTTTATAAGGTTTTACATTTGTGGAGGTAAGGGAATTCTCATTCTCAGTGAGGTTTCTCCTGTAGCAATTTGTATTTGGGTACCTTACAAATATATGATAATTAGAATTGAGGGCTTTTTATTGACTTCAAATTGCCTGCAAACCAACTGCTGACACCAGTCAATAATCTATGTACATGATTTGGGAGAAAACCATATTCATGAGCCTGTGAAGTTATATGCCACCACTAATTGCAGTATGGGGGATTCACTTAGAACAGCTAGGGGTTTCTTTGATTATCTTGATTTGGAGACATAAAATTTCAAGGTATATTTTTATTGCTATACACTGTTATAAATTTGACTATTGACAGATAACAAAACATGACATAAGTTAGAGAAGAGAACCAAAGTCATCGAATTAAAAAAGCAAGTCCAAAAATTCTCTCCTCCATTCACTTTCCAATAGCCTAGAGACTGAATTGCAGTGCTGAGAGGCAAGTTGGGATTTTTAACTCAGTAAGCCAATATGGCAAATGTCCAGAGCATGATCACAAAACAGCTGTTTTCCTCCATAACAGGGTGAATTATAGTGCATAGTGGAGCCAACAAACCTCTTAGCATTTGTGCAAAAGGTTCTTTTGCCAGCCAGGGAGCAAGCATCAACAAGCATTGGCTTTGGAAAAGTTGGCATCATTTAACTATTTGCCCATGACAAAAGTCTTACCTATGAGAAGTTTTGTTAAATATTTCCTAAAGGATCTAAGATAGTGATGAGGAAGAAGACATCGTAAGTGAAAACAGGTGTGGGATTTTCACAAAAAATGCCTTTACAAAATACCATGACTTTTGAGTTCTTATTTATAGTGATAGAAATGCAGTTCTCAAAGATAACATTATTAGCATCTGAAACTTTTAATATACAGATCTATAATCCAGATCTGTGCAACCAAGAAACCACTGGGACCCATCACCATCAAAGTCAGAAAATCTGGAGGTTACACGAACTTATACTTCATCCCTGAGCAGAAGACTTAGTGGCCTTCTATGAAATATGGATAAGAAACAGAGGCCATGCTTATTATGCTTCAGAATTTTTTAAAAATTATAGTCAAATCGAATAAGAGTTTGGTTATTAATTGCAGTGAATTTCAACAAATGAGAAGAACTGAAGACATTTGAGTATAAAAAAAATTCTATAGAAAAATTTGTGAAGAAAAGCTAAAAATATAACCTCAAAATGTAGGACATTATGATTTTCCTTTTGGCTAAATCAAGTCTGTGAGCCCCTGCCTCAGAGGCTGGGGCTTATATTTGTATATTTCCAGTCAGAGTAACTAGTGTTACTTAAGGTTACATTCCTAAGTGTTATGTATTTCTCGTAACTCTTTTCAATTTGTGACACTGGCACATAATCCCAAGGCAAATACTCCAATAAAGACAGGATTGATATAATGGCATTTTTCTTAATTATTAACCTTTTTAATCTTAAAACTGTAGGTATCTGGGCCTTCTGTGAAATTTTGCAAAAATATGTATAGCTGATTCCTACCTTGTGGAGATTCTAATTCAGAAATTTGAGGGTAGAATAAAACATCCTTATTTTTCAAAAAGTAAATCTGATGTTCACAGAATTTTGAGAACTGCTGCATTAAATTATTTATGAATTGAAAAGATCACATATTTTCCTTTGAAAACTCAAGCTCCTTAAGAGAAAAGATTGGTTTTGCGCACAAAAGTTTTGACCTCTGGAAGAGCATGCTGCAGCCCCGTGGAAGCCAAGCCACACATAGCAAAAAGAAAAAAAAAAAAAGCACAGTTTGTGCTTATTATATCCCTTATGTGCACTTAGCCTAAATATACTTCAAAGTAGTCTCGATGGTTCCATTGAATTTTAGCTCTGCATCATGGTCTGAATGTTTGTGTCCTCCAAAATTCATGTATTGAAATCCCAGCCCCCAGTGTGATGGAATTAGAAAGTCAGGTAATTAGGTCATAAGGCTGGAGCCCTCATGAATGGGATTACTGCCTTTATAAGAAAAGACACAGATGCTTTCTCTCTTCTCTCTCTCTCTGTCTCTGTCTCTGCTCTGGGTCATGTGAGGCTAAGATGAGAAGAGGGTCGTCTACCAACCAGAAAAAGTGGATCTTCCAACTCTTTGATCTTGGACTTTCAGCCACCAGAACTCTGAGGAATAAATGTTTGTTATTTAAGCTCACAGCCTTTGGTATTTTGCTTTTACAGCCTAAACTGACTAAGATGCTTGGCTCATTCATTAATGGTCAACTTGGACCCTTTGGTTCAGTGAACTAATAATTTGCCTATCTTGGGTGCCTACTCTGTTTTCCTCTTGGAGTCATAACGAGTTGTTTTTCTTTCCTCGTTAGATAACATCTGGAATGATTTCTAAGTAACTGATTATTTTGTTCCATTTTCTTGGGTGCTTATTAGAATAAGGACAAGGCTTTTCATCTCTTATTCATTATTATAGTCCTACCACCTAGAAAAGTTTAAGTGTAGTGGTGTGGCCTACATAGTATCCCTCTAAATTTCGGATCCATCTGGAACATCAGAATGTGATCTTATTTGGAATTAGAATCTTAGAGATATAATTAGTAAAGAACCTGAGTATGGAATCATCCTGAATTAAAGGTGGGCTCTAAATTTGATGACTCAGGTTCTTATAAAAGAGAAAGGGACACAGACACAGAGGAGACAATGTGATGGTAGCAGCAGAGATTGGAGTGATGTATCTACAAGCTAAGGTATGCTAGGAGCCATCAGAAAGTGGTAGAAGCAAAGAATGACTCTTTCCCAGAGTCTTCTGAGGCAGCATGTAACTGCTGACCCCTTGATTTTAGACTTCTAGGCTTCAAAGCTATAACAGAATACATTTCTGTTGTGTTAAGTCACCTAGTTCGTGATACGTTGTTAAGCTGCTGTAGGAAATGAACACAATGAGTGCTCAATAGCAATCTGTTGAATGATTGTAAATGGATAAATACATTCTGTATACTTGTTCACTGCAATAGTTTACCTTCTTTGTGGGCACAGTTCTGAGAGGAACTTATAATACTTAAACTTTATAATAACTTACAGATATTTGTAACCCAACAGCAGATATTTTAATGGATTTTTAGCAGTAATTTAAAATACAATAGAATAAAATATTATATAATTCAATATAATAAAAAATATTACAGGTTATCACACATTTTAAAGGTAAATATTGTGTGAAAATTATGTCCCAGTTATGTGCACTTGTGTGTGTGTAGATGCACTGTGTTGTAACATAAAATATGTTTTACTTTGGGCTATAATAAAATAAAAATATTTGAAAACCACTGGTCCAGAGATATGTTACTCATGGTTAGTGGAGCCAGTACAGTGTCTTTTATATTACTTATGAAAAATATATAATTTTATTCTGTCAGAGCATTGAAAATTTACTGTAATATCTTCATAAATGCCAGGAATACATATTGAGAATAAAGGAGTAAAATTTTATGAAATACTCTTATACATAGAAATAAGGAATCTTAAACAAAACAACTGGAAATAATGAGTTTACAAGGTTGCGGAATACAAGGTCAATGTACAGAGATAGACTGTATTTCCCTACTGACAGTTGAGAATTGAAATATTACAAAATACCACTACAATAACCTCCAAAAGCATTACATCAAGCAAAATATGTCAAGACCTTTTCATTGAATACTAAAAACACTGCTAATAGAAATTTTAAAATACTTAAAGTGATATATCATGTTCATGAATTGAAATAATATATGTTAAGATGTCAATTTTCTGCTGATTGATCTATAAATTCAATACAATCCTAATCAAAATTTCACAGTCCCTTTGATTGACATTTAGAAGTTAAGATTCTAAAATGTACTTAGGAATGCAACACATTTAAAATAGCCAAAACAATTTTGAAAAAGAACAAATTTGGAAGACTATACCTGATTCCATATGCTAACTGATTCCTCTCAGTAATCAAAAGAATGTGATTTTGGGGTGAGGGTTTTTATTTTGAATGTGTGTTGATTTATGTAAAATGCTTTTCCTATACCTGTTGAAATGTTCGTATTTTTAGCATAAATCTTTTCATGTGAATGATATTGACTTTTAGAATGCTATACCAACTTTGCATTCATGACATATATTCCATATGGATTTGCTGTACTATTCTTTTGATAAGAAGGTAGATTGTTAAAACTTTCTTAAGAATTTTCACATCTAAGTTTCTGAGGAATGTTGTTTTCTAGTTTTGTTATTTAGTATTTTCTTATTTGCTTTGTTATCAGTGTAATGAGGATTCATATAATAGGTTGAGAAATGTTTCCTTCTAGTTTATATGTGTATAGTATTGGAATTAATTCTTCCTTAAAAATTAGACGTTATGAGAATTTGGAATTTTCTTTATAGGAAAGTTTTAATCATAAATTTGGTTTAAAAAATAAATATAGGACTGTAAATATGTTTTATCTCTTTTTGAGATGGTTCTGGCAACTTTTCTCTTTTAAACAATTTTGCCAGTTAAGTTGTTTATAATATGTTATATATATTTTTAAATGTTTGCAAGATCTGTAGCGATACCCTGTTTCGGATGGGTAGATAGTCATTTAAATTCATTAATTAAAAATATTGGCTTCATTGATTTTCTGTGTTGTTATTTTGTGTTGTGTTTCACTGATTTCTCTTGCTTTCATATATATATATACATATATATAATACTTTATTTTTTATATATACATATATAATACTTTATAAAATACTATATATTTTATGTGTATATATATATATACATAAAATACTTTAAGTTCAAGGGTACATGTGCACAATGTACAGGTTTGTTACATAGATATACATGTGCCATGATGGTTTGCTGCACCCATCAACTCATTTACATTAGGTATTTCTCCTAATGCTATCCCTGCCCCAGCCCTCCACCCCTCAACAGGCCCCGGTGTGTGATTTTCCCCTCCCTGTGTCCGTGTGTTCTCATTGTTCAACTCCCACTTGTGAGTGAGAGCATGCAGTGTTTGGTTTTCTGTCCTTGTGATATTTTGCGAGAATGATGGTTTCCAGCTTCATCCATGTTTTTATTTTTATGATTTATTAATTTGGAAGTATTGTCATTGGCTTGAGGTTCTTCTTATTTTTTAATATTAGCATTTAATGATTTGTATTTTAAACCTTGCATTATTTAGAAGTGTGCAGTTTAATATTGACATGCTTTTTAATTCTCCAGAGGTCTTTCTGTTATTGTTAGTTTATTCTGTTGTCACAGAACATTTTCTCATTTTCATTCTTAATGTTATTGACAATTGTTTTATTACTCAGAATTTCATGAACCTTGGTGATTATTCCATGTATGCTTGAAAATAATGTAAATGGTTCAGTTTTTTGGTGTGTTCTGTAAATGTCAATAAAGTCTAGTTGACTGATGGTGTTGTACTCTTTGTATATTGTTCTAGCAATTAATGTGAGAAGTGTGTTTAAATATTCTACAGTTGTAGAGTTTTCTATTCTTTCAGTTCTGTCCATTTTAATTCATGTATTTTGAATCATTTTTGTCTTCATACACATTTGAGGTCTCTTTGATTGTTTGATGAACTTCCTTATCATGAAATATTCTTCTTTGTAATAATATTTTTTCTGAACCCTAGTTTATCTGATGTTAGTACTGTACCTGCTTACTAAATTCAGTACACGCCCATCACCATGATATCCTTGAACCCCCCTCTCTCTCCTCAACTCAGTGAGAATTCTAGGCTCTGTTTGGGTCCTGCCTCTTTGGTCTGCAGCTTAGAATATGTCTCCAAACAGAAAACCTGGAATATTGGAAAACTTATTTAATTTTATTCTTTCAGGAAGGGTCATAGTCCTACACAGCCAGAAAATAGTTGTTTACATATTCTGTCACATGTTCTAGGTATTTTTACAGTGGGGATAATTCAAGCTCCTGTTATACAGTATGGCCTAAAGCAGAACTCAGGATATACTTTCTTTCATATCAATTTTTCATTATTCTAGAACTTTACTTAAAGGTTATTATTTTCTCACTATATTGTAGTGTTCCTTTGTCATAAATCAGATGACTATATACATTTTGGGCTGTTCTTGGAATTACTTTTCTGCTCAATGGTTCGATTTGCTCATCCTTATAGCAATATCATAAGGCCTTACTATGGATTTCTAATGGTTTTTGATATGTAGTAATCTAAGTTCTTAACAGAAATCTTCTTCAGGAATGTCTTGTAAATACTGGACTATTTGCATTCCCTGTGAATTTTAAATTCAATTTGTTTTTACGGAAATAACTAGCATAATTTTTAGTAAACATACATTTAATCTACAGATTATTTTGTATAGAACTTTTAAGATAAGTATTCCAATTTATGAATATAGCATATCATTCCATTTATTCAGATGTTCCTTACTTTCTCACAATAAGGTTCTAGTGTTGAGGTCTATTGCATCTGTGGCTAGGTATTTGATATTTTTCAGCATATTATTTTAACATTTTATCTTCTATTTGTTTACTGCTGACATGTAATTATTAAAATAATTTTGCATATTGAACCTGCATCCTGCAGTTACAAAGTCTACTTATTTGTATATTCTGTTCATAGATTTCTTAGGCAGTTTTACTTATTTCTTTACAGTTCTTGTATTACTTATACTTTTCTTTGGTCTTACTGAGCTGGCTAGTATCCTCGATACAGTTTCAAATAGAAATGATGAGAGCATGTTTCTTTGTTCTCATTCCCAATCTCAGAGAGGATACTGTCAAGATTTCTCCATTAAGTATAATATTTTATTATTTCTCAAATAATCTCATCTATTTACAAGTGTACAATTTTTATTTTATTCTACAGGCTATCTATAAAACAATATTGGAAACTGAAGATGGTAGTATCTTTCAAGAGAAAGAGTTATTTTCTTTTTCTAGCAGGGCGATGACCTGATCATCTCAATACATCCAAGGAAAAGCTGAATGGGAGCTGAGTAACAGTTAGAGCGGGAATAACTCTACATCTGAATTGCCCTTGTTTTTTTGTGTGTCTATTTTGATTGTGAGCTTTGTAAGTCTCTTTCGCTCAGCTCTGAAATATTGACACAGCCCCAACCTTTAGAGCTTTTCAATCTCCCACCCTACAGGGCTTCATAATTTGGGCAATATTTCGAGGTGAGACTGGTTGTGTGTTTGAGGTTATTGAAATTGTTCATTTTATCACTTCAGCCTCCAGTGAATGCCAGAATTCCTGCTGCTCTCTCTGTCCCCAGCACTGCCCTCTAAGAGGGCCAGCCTTGGTTCTTAGCCTCCCCTTGCCCCGCCAGAGTTGGACCAAACTGACATTTGTGAAGACGCTGTGCAAACTCAGGGACAATCCAGCATCCCATCCCAGGCTTTCATCTCTTGACTATTTTGTTTCAGGTCCTCTTCCTTTAGCAATTGTTTCCCCAATACCCCACGTTTAGAATGTCTTTTATGAAGACTTTTAAATGCTCTCAGCCAAAGTTTTTTCCCTCTTACCCAGACTCTGAATTCAGTATACATCTTCAGAGGATGTCTCTGTGTGGTCTATAGGATCTCCAAGCTTCCAATTCTACCACTCAAGGCCCTGACAACTGTTGAAAGCTTTGCTGGATGTTTCTTTCCCCAGAAGATGCCCTCTACCTAGTGTAGGCATTGATCCACAGTCTGCATTCAGAATCATCAGATGCCTCCTTCTGCCCATTCTGGGGCAGGGAAAATTTTAAACAGAAACAGAAACAATAGCAACAAACGTTGCTGAGTTATCAGCTCACTTCTGACCAGTTTTTCACTTTCTGGAAATGATTTAGCTCTCATTACTTCACAGCACTCTGATGCCTCTAAAATGTTTTTTTTGTTTGTTTGTCTGTAATTTATGCATGCTTTACTAGCTCTTGCCAGCAAGAGCCATTGACCTGCCCAGGCTTACTGAATCCTACCCTACTTTTTATTTCAAATGAATAAGCTTTCCTTTGCAGGTAATGATAAGGCAATAATTAAACACAGCTCATTAAGAGTGGGACAAATTAACATTATGTCTTTCTAATATGATGTTTTATGTAGTATTTTTGCCAAAAATATTTAACCTGAATCTAATTAAGCCTTTTGATAGAACCACAAGGAAACAATCAGTGAAATGTATAACAGGGGACTTTCTACATAACTGGCCTTGAATCTTCACAGAAAAACTGTCATGAGTAAAAATTAGGAAACTACTAAGACACTGAAGATACATTACAAACAAATGTAATGTGTGAAACCTTCAGTCTTGGTTAAAAAATAAATAAAAACCAGAAATTATTTTAAATGCAATGGAAGTGCATTGAATTTATAGATCAATTCAGGGAGCATGAATATCATTACAATATTATCATCTTCATCTGAGCACAGTATTCACTATTTTTCTATTTATTTAAATATATCAAGACTTCAAAATTATCTTTATATGCAGCATGAATATGTCTTCAGTTTATTTCTAGATATTTAAATATTTGTCTTGCTACTGTAAATGGGAGAGCACTTTCTGGCACATTATTTTTCATGAAAAATGTATTATACATAAAAATAATTAATTTGAAAATGTAATGAATCATTAAATAAACCTCAATATATTTCAATTCATATTAAAATGCCATATTAGCAGTATATTTAAGCCCTTCTTTTCCAGTTATCTGTTGTTGCATATCAATCTACTTCAAAACTTAGGGATTTAAAATAACAATATTTTGCTCATGAATCTGCAATTTGGAAGGGCTTGGCAGGGACATCTTGTCTTTGCTCCACTCAGTATCAGCTGGTGTGACTTGAAAATTAGGGACTAAACTCAGTTTAGGGTTCATTCACTTGCATTCCTGGCTACAGCTTGGGACTTTAGGTGGGTCTATCAGCCAGACCGCCTATATGTGCCCTGAAGTACACAATATGGCTGAGTTTCAAAGGTGAGAATGCCAATCTAATTTTTCCTGCTCTAATGCGTTCATTGATTCCTATAACACAATTTACCTATGGTGTTATTAATGAAAATCTAGGTAATTTCCAGTTTTGTTCTCTTATGAATAACACTCCTATGTGTTTTGTCCTACATAGTTCCTGGGCACATATGCAATCATTTTTCTAGGGCAAATATCTATGAATCAAATTGTTGGCTCATTTATACATGCTCAAATGTGCTAAATAACCACAAATTGTTTTACTTAGTGGTGGTGTCAATGTATGTAACTACCAATAGTGTTAAGAGTTCATCTTTAGACCCCTATTAGCCAAGAAATGATGTCATACTTTTAATCTTTGCTAATCTAGTGTATGTGAGTGGTGGCTCATTGTTTATTCTCTCTTCGCTGATGATTTTGAGTGCAGTCTGTGTGTGCATTTTTTTACATGTTTCTTGTATATTGTTGATCTTTTTCTAATTGATATATGGGAATTTAAAAAAATTTCACTTATTAATATTTTTCAGTGTAAATGTGCCAAAAATCTTCTTGTTGTGGGTTTTCTCATCATTTTCTTTACTGTGTTCTTGACATATACAATTAGAGGATTCAAATTTAGTAAAATAAATCACTCCTTGTACTATAGTTTGTGATTTTTGTGCCATTAAAAAAAATTCCCTGCCCCAAATTCTTAAATATATTCTCACATAATATCTTCTCAAAGTTTAGAAATCTTTCCCCTTACATGTATCACTTTATCTGGTAGAAATATATTTTTTTAAAAATATGATGTCAGGAAAAAAGCAATATTCAGTTTTATTTTGTTTATTCCTCACAAATGTTCTTGAAAAGGATCCATAGACTGCACTCTTGGGAGCAGTATTTTTCTGTACAGCGACTGGATTAAATTTGTTAGTTTGCATCATTCTAATCATTTATGAATTTACAGATTACTTGGCTGATTGACTAATTGTTAAAATAGGTTAAACTGTCTTTCTCTGAAGACGAATTTCTCATTTGCTACTTTTAGTTTTGTCAATTTGTGCTTTATATATTTGAAGTTATTAGGTACAGCATTGAATTTATTACATCTTTCAAGTGAATGTAATTTTTCATGTAAATTGTACACACTATATAAAGCACTTCTCTATATATTTAATGTTCTTTCTTATCCTAACTAATGACTAAATATCACCTCTTCAAAGGTTACTCCTTCATCTGTATCCTAAATCCTTACTTTTCCTCTACATATGTTTCTGCATGTCCACTTTATAGATGTTTTTCATCAGTATATTCAAATATAGTCTGCCCCAAATTAAATAATTATGTTTCTTCTTATATCTGCTTTTTTCTTATTTTTTCTGCTTTATTTAATAGAGTCATTTTGTGCAAGGCATTCATGCTTAAAACATGACTCATTTACTCTCTTTTGTCTTATATTTTCATGTATAGTTTATTTTTCAAGTATTATTGAATCTACCCGTACAGGGTAATCCTTATCAGTCCACACAGACAGCAACAACAGTTGTAAATCCTCAGTACTCTCTCTTTAAACACTGTAAAGCAACCTATTTTCCCCATTTCCATTCAATATTTTTTATACATTAGCATGTAGATCAAACTTCTGGAACAAATATTTAGATTACATAATGTTTCCTTTTAAAATGGTTTAATAACAGTGATTTAAAATATGGAACTCTGTGGTCCTCTTTGGAACTCAATGGTCCTCTACTACTGAATGTCTTTTATTTTGAATTCTATTCAGATTCACCATCTCGTCATTTCCACCCTGCTTTTGTCTGCAGCAGAGGCTCAAGTATCGTGGACTACATTCACATCCTTCAGTTTCTTGTACATTGTTTATTCTCCCTGCCCTATCCTTGCAGCCTTGGTCTGGTTGTGTCCCACTGCTGAAAGTTTACAGCTCTTGACAATGTGGTTTTCTTTATGGGATGCTCTCCTTCCAATTTCCAGTAACATCTTCTCCTTACTCTTTCAGATGCAAAGGTTGAACTAGCCCCCACCCCCTTACTATCTCTGGGGCATTGCACTAATCCTGTATGATATTTTTATAGATTATCCCTTTATTAAACTCTCTTGTATTATACTAATTTTGTGGTATCATCTTTTTCCCGACTGAAAATCTATTTCCAAGTCCTGACCCCACCATTTATTCCTGGGTAAACTTTGCAAATTCATTTAATGTTATTTTTAATTATTTATGCATTCATATATATTATATCTTTATGTAATAGTTAATGTTATTTTGGTCCTCTAAAATGTAGACTACATAGAAATACTTAGAAAAGTTTTTGTGACATATATAGTGCTCAGTATATGCTATATTATTATTTATAAAATGAAATTAAAATTCCTTAGCTTGGTATTAACGACATGCTAGAAGAAGAGGAGAGGTAAACATATACTCTCCTTTCTCTGTAACAGGCAGAGAATCCTGGGAAACATTCTGGGAAACAACCAGAGCATCCCGAGTAGAATTAAGCCACAGTTGTTCATGATGGAAATCAGCTTAATAAACGACACTTGCATTTGTGTTTCCTCTTGCTTTGTTTCATTACATTGTCCTTTCACTTCTGTACTCTAGATGACTTTCCCAAACAAACACTTCATGTTTGTCTTAGTCTATTTTGTGCCACCATAACAAAATACCACAAATTGGGTAGTTTATAAGGAAAGTAAATTTATTTCACACAGTTCAGGAGGCTGAGAAGTTCAAAATCAAGATCCAAGGGCCTGTATCTGGTGAGGGCCTTCTTGTTGTGTCATCCCGTGGCAGAAGGTGGAAGGACAAGAGGGCACGAGAGAGCAAGAAGAGCCAGCCAAACTCACTTTTATAACAAAACCACTCTCATGATAATTAATCTCACTCCCCTGAAAACAACATGAATCCATTCATGAGGGCTGAGCCTCTCATGAGGTTCCACCTCCCAACACTGTTGCTTTGGAGACTAAATTACCAATGCATGAAATTTGGTGGTTACATTCAAACTAGAGCAATATTTAAATCCTTATGTAAGGCTCTGTTTGCAAAGGTATCACAAGCTAAGACAAAATTACTGGGATTAACTTTTGGATGCTGTGGTTAGAGGATGTTTTGGCTGTTAGGTAAAGTCTAAGCTCCAGTCACTAGCATATACTGAGAATTGCTGAAGCTGATATATTAAACTCTTCTTCAAAAAGCATTTACTATTCCTTAAATCTGTATTACCAACACTTTATCAGCATTTATCACCAACTTTTGGGACCAGGATAAAATAACAATTGTGTGTGTGTGTGTATATATACACACACACTATATATATATACACACACTATATATATATATACACACACACACACACACTATATATACACTATATATATATACACACTATATATACACACTATGTATACACTGTATATATACACACACATATACACACATAAACTATATATATCTCTATACAAATATACACACATATAGTGCTGTATGTGTGTATGTGTATATATAAATATTGTGGTTTATAGTATATATGTATAGTAGTATATGTATAGTGTGTATGTGTATATACATGTAGTGATATATGTATGTGTGTAAGTGTGTGTATAATGGTGTATACATATATGTATACACCACATACACACATCACTATATATGTGTTTGTGTATATATGTATATGTATATACACACCACTATATATACATATACACACACACTACTACACTATATATATATATATATATATATATATATATATACACACACACTCATACACCACACACACACATGCACACATATATATGTGTGTGTATGTAATGGTATTGATTTGATAAAACATGCAAAGGTGGTAAAAGTATAAACCTCAGTAGGAAACTACACTAATCAAAGGATGGACTATTTTGGTATTGCCTGTTAATGCTTAATTTTGTTGATATAAACATAGATGTTTCATTTGGAAATATCTCCCTTGTGATGATATAAAACCAGTTTTATATGAGTTCATTCATTATGTGGTACATATTTTTCTTACTGTATGAATTTTTATGCATACTAAAAATCAGAGTGCCCTAAATCACAGTAAAAATTCTATAGTAAAATCATGACACTTCTCAGAATTTTTACCTGATTTTTGCTAGTTTGGACTCCATTGCACTATAATATAAATTTAATTTAGCTTTAAATGTATTACAGACTTATAGTGCAATGTTAACTGGGTGCTCTTACTTTAAGATTCTTTATCCCTGAACCCAATTAATAGGATATTGTTGAATGTCAGAAAAGCATAAACCTTGGATATTCTACAGCTCAGTATTTTAAAAGTCGATGATACAGTCACAGGTGAATGTAACTGTGATACAGCAAATTAAATTAATGTATCAGGTAGACCTTAAGTACGTACATGTTCCCCTTCTCAAGCCTAATGGTATAAACCACTCTGGGGTCCTTCATTACAGCAAATCGTTCATTCTATACATACTACATTCCTCATCAAACTGTTAACTCAATCTACGAGCAACTAGGCAGCCACTGAGAAGCTGTATTTATTTACTCATTCATACTTTTTGTAGTGTATCTTTTTGCTGTTTGTTTGCTGGGTCAATAGCAAATCAGAGTTAAATCAATAGTCACTCCTACTTGCCTTTGTGGTCTGGTCTAGCCAAATAGGTACAGTCTGATTTCAAATACGTGATTACCACTGTGTAAAGAGAGAGGAAAATATGACCATTGGGAGGAAAATGATTTGATGGTATTTGAAATATTTATTTTGCTAAATAAAAAGGTCTGAAGTAAATGTGGTAAAGGTTAATGTTTAAAAATTCAATATTCACTATATAGGGGCAAAGAATAGGATATAAGCTAATATGATGTAAAAAAATGGACACCAAATACAGAAGCTGAAAACACAATGGAAGCTTATTTCTATTTACATAGTATGCGGTGTAGAGGCAGGCAGCTCTGCTCAACAAGATCAAGATGGGGTCTGGCTTTCTTCTGTCTTAATGTTAGCTCTGTCTTTCAAAAGGGTGTTTGCCTGACATGTGGTTGAGCTGCTGGTCAGCAGCACATCCCTTTCTGGCCTAGGGTAGGGGAGCAAAGAGGCAGAGGAAAGCGAGTAACTTTCTTCTAGGGAAATGACATGGAAGTTGTAGATATCACTTCCATTCATATTCCTTTTGCAAGGACTTAAGCACATGTGCACATGCAGGTACAAGGAGACTGTGAAATATGATCTTTAACTGGGCAGCTGTATGCACTGCTGATACTCTGAGAACTGGAGTTGGTTTATATTACAAAATGGAAAAAGGGCAGAAAAAAATCTAGGGGAAATTAGTCATTGCACAATGCATGTTTATTATGTTGTGTTGTGTTATTTATGTCATGTTGTGTTACATTATGTTTAAAACGTAAAAACAAAAGAAACATTATTTGTTAATCACTTAGGGAGCTGAATAAATTTAATAAGAATAAATCTTTGCAAACCATGTTTGTGGTTGTTGATTTTCATTACTAAAGCGATAGAAGAGGTGAACAATGTGGATATAATATATCTGATTTCTGTAAGTCATTAAATTCTACTGTAATATATTTAAAATAATATGGGAGATGGTAGACTGAATGAATTATAGGTTGGCATATTAATAGTTAATTAATCACCATTTCCAAGTATATTGTTGATAGATCATGATGAATCTAGAGGGAAATTGGTGGTGGTATCTTATAGCTTCATCTTGAAGTCTGCAGTAAGTGTAAGAGATAATGAAGAGTGGGGAGAGGAAGGAACTAATAGCTATTGAGGGTCTGCTATGTAGGCACTGCTCAACTTTAAACTATTATTAATGAGTTACAGATATTATTATTACAACTTTACAGATAAAAATGAGTACATAACTAGCCTAGGTTATTTTATTGAATTTTGAAAGGTGAAGTTTGGAAGAATACCCAAAATATGGGATGAATAATCAGAATTATGAGATGAAATTAGCATATTAAATTAGATAATTATATAAGGCACTACATTTATATAGAAATACTTAAATTAAAAATTGTTACTGCAAATAGGACTTTCAAAATATTTATTATGTGAACAAAAATGTAATGTTTAAAATCAATTGGTAACAATTTTTGTTAACCATAAGGCACACTTCCCAACCACAAACGATATTACAAATTTGATCAGTAGAAGCCCTGGTACTATCCAGAACATGGGTGGTGACATCTCCACAATATTCTGTGTTAATTACATAGTCTTGCCTATTTTGTTCACTTTGGGAATCTGCATATTAATAGACAAATTAACTGCTTGCCATTTATCTGGAGAAAAGGTATCTGAATGGAGAACTATCTGGACATGATGTTATATGTGGGATAATGGAGGGACTGGGGATATTTAATAAATTAGAAAGTTTACTGTTTTAAATTTTTTAAGGATTATCTGGGAAAAGGTAGACTATTCATTCTACGTGACTCTAGATATCAAAATTAAAACCATTTTTTAATAACTAAATAGATAATGGGTGTATAAGGAAATTCCTTAAACAGCTTTAACATTTATAGTTGTTCAGAAGTATAAGGGTACTCATTTCCTATCAGAAAAAAATTCACACAGAGAATAGATCCCTCTGTGAAGTGTATTTGAATTTACTGAGAGGTGGGGATAGTAGTAATAATGTTCACTTTTGATTTTTATATTCAATAACATATTTCTATCCTGCTCCATGTATATGATGCATCATTGTTAACCGTTATTATCCATAATATATGTACATATGTAATATATATGATATATGATATTCATTAGCCCTTCTAGATAGTTGTCTTTTAGCTAATTTTGCAGAAGAAAAAAATTGAATGAGATTGATTAATGGAAACTCTGCAGTATTTTCCCAACAACATATCAAGACATAAAAGCAGAAATTTTTCTTTTTTAGAAACATTATCCTTAGCAAACTAATGCAGAAACAGAAATTCAAATATGGTATGTTCTTACATATAAGTGGGAGCTAAAAAATGAGAATTCATGAACACAAAGGAAAAACAGACACTGGAGTCTAGTTGAGGAGAGAGGGCAGGAGGAGGGAGAGAAGCAGAAAAGATAACTATTGGGTACTGGGCTTAATACCTGGGTGATGAAATAATCTGTACAACAACCCCGGTGACACAAGTTTACCTATGTAACAGCCCTTCACATGTGCCCCAGAACCTAAAATAAAAGTTTTTTGGTTTTTTTTTGTTTGTTTGTTTAAAGAAACATTTGATAGAGGAGGATTGATCAAGCATTCCATTCTATTGGTCTAATCTATGGCACTTGCAAATGTGAATCAGATATTTTTTTCCTTGCAAAACGACCAAAAGACAATACTAGAATTTATTAGGCAGGAGCCAGGGATTTAAATATCCTGCTTCGAATGCTAATAGCGTCACCCAGCCTATTAAAAAACACTGCTTCACTTTAGGAACTAACTTTTGCTTCAGGAAAAATAATATTGACTAGTTTTGTTTCAATTATGCGTTCTGATTAGCAAGTCCATAGCTCATTCCCAGGACAGACACGTGGTGAAGGTGGGGTGGACTTGGGAACTGTGTAAATATCCTTTGGCAGTGTCAAAACTGGGCTTCTTCACGTCTAGTGGAAAGTGTCCTTCATGTGGTTGGAATGCTTTCTTGGGAAACTTTGGGGGAACTTGGAAATTTGTACCAAAACTTGGTAATGTGCTACATAACCTCCTTATTTATTTAATGATCTATTTTTCTTTGTACTTTTCCTTAAATAATTATTTCTGATGGTGTCTTTCCATTATCATATCACTGTACCTTTAGATGTCCTGTATCATTTATAGAATAAAATCCACCAGAATTGATATAAAGGCATTTTAATAGGCAAAGTCTTCCAAATGTATGTAAAATTATTGCTTGAAAAAACAATTTAGTAAATTCCAGTTATTTATTCTATTATACCTTGTAGTTCAATGGAATCAAAATCAGGGCAGAGATTCAGGAAAAGTGTGTTCTACCACTGTCATTTTGATCTCTGGGAAATTATCGTGATGTCTCTTTTACTCAGTCATGTTTGACAGTAAAAATAACTAATTATTGTTAAATATTGTTTTATTAAAAGTAAAAACATTTTATAATGGAGGAAAAAGCTATACAATGGAGGCAAAAGCTATACAAAGAGCTTGACTTTATTTTTAAAGACAGTTTCAGATTATTTAGTGTAAGTAAACAGATGCTTGGTAGTTTTGCTTTCTCATTTAAAGATGTCACACGTGTAAACAACTCCCCAGAATTATGCGATCATCCCATAATCATTTCAGATATTTTTATGTAAAAAACACATCTCTGATAATACACATAAATGAGTCTAGTAAAACAAGTAAAGAATAATGAATATTAAACCCACTAACCTTAGGCTTTCTCTCCTCACACACAACACACACACACATCTTGTGACACTTCAAAACTCTCATTGAAATTCAGGTTACAATAGTAAACAGCACAGAACAAACCAATGGAATCCATTCAGAGCACACAAAAACAAATAAACAAAAACACCAGGCTCCAGCATTGTCAAAACTGTACTGCTGAGTTAAGAAGCCAGGCAAGAAAATCAGTTTTCTCTAACACATGAATTAAATGAATAAAAACTCAATATGAAAACAGAGGAAAAATAACCCAGCATTCCTAAGCCACCTGAAAATGCTCCTATACAGGGAGGGGGAAACAGTGCTTATGTGCATATTTTTACTTATCTATTCAATAGACATTTATGAAGCAACTACTAATTACCAAAAAACAGTATTGAGCATTTGAAATACAGAGATATTAATTCACTTTTCCTGCCTTTGTTAGGCAGTTTCTATTTCACTGCAAGTGCAAGCTGTATTTTTGTACTACTTATATTTTTATTATAGGCATGATATAAAGTTGGAAATCAAGTTCTTCATAAGTACTGATACTGCTAACACAAACCGTGAGGTGATGGCAAATATTATGCTATGAATTACTCATCATTTTATTCTAGACCATCTTACAGCCAGAGAAATTTACAATTCCACATGTACAATTTTTTAAGTCATAATTGTTCTCTGTCAATTGAGAAAAGCATTAAGATTAAGATGACAATGACTATATCAGCTGACTATTATAAATAGGCTCTCAGAAACGAAGGAAAATGTGTTTACTGACATAGATGTAGAGTATTCATAATCTTAAAACTGGCTGAAATGCACCAGGTATACAAACATAGCCAATCCTCCCACCTATTAGGTAAAATGCATGGTGAAGTCTACATATGCCTATTTTGGGGCCCACTGATCTACGATAAAAAACTTTTGCAAATGTTGCTTTGGAGTTCTGAATAAAAATTTCTAACTACTGTTTCTGACAAGGTCTTTGTATGTAGAGTTAATTACTGAAACGGCATGCATATCTCAAATAATAGAAATAATGTTTAAAGAAATGTTTGGAAGAGCTAAAAATAAGCAAAAGAAAGAAAATAAAATAGAATGTAAATTCACCTCAGCCTGCTGAATTCTTTGCAGTTTTATGTTTTTTCTCACACCAAGATCTCTTCTTTCTCCTTTCTGTTACTCCAGGAAGCTTTGTTTGATCCTCCCAGGCACAGTTAGATGCCATTTTCTTGTTCCTGTCTTCTTAGAAGACCTATTTCTCCTCCCTCTCTAGACCATGCACTTCTTAAGAGGCATTGTCTACTGTGAAAGAAGCCATGGCCAGAATGTGTATATGCTTAAAACATTTATGGAATTGAATTTGATTAAAAATACATATATCTCTTCCTGAAAAATAGTTTAACTAAGAATTACCAGTAATGTTTATTTCTTTTCATGTCATTTTTCAAAGACAGACTACCACTTGTCAAAGTCTAAGACACATAGTGGAAGACTCAAATCTCATGCATTCTAACTACTGTTTCATTAGTTTTAAGGAATATTTGTGCCTTGAGACATGCCATGTGCAATAAATCATGGCTAACCAGAATATTTAAGGAAAATAATTTTAACTATTGGAATCCCTGTTTCCTTATTCCTCCTCCAAATAATATACACAGTGCTTTTGTTTAAAGTCTTGTAGAGACATGCTTTGAAATTTTGTCAGTTTTTTTTTCTGTTTAAGTCTGTACAGGATAAGACTCTACAGTGAAGCATTTTCTTGATTATTCACTGACTGATAGGACTCATGATTTGGATATGAGCGATTGGGCTGAATCACGTTGAACCCAAGACATGACTTCTTCCTTCTATAGGAGGAAAAACTGAATTTGTAGTCATTTGCTTGCCTTAACTTTCCCTATTCACTACATAATTTTTTGCATTAATCTACAGCTTTTAGGTATATTTGTTTCTATGGCATATAGATTTGTTACTCAAAGTAGTAGACACATAACTTGCCTGTCATTATGTAAGGGATTCAAGGATAGCTTGGTAGCCTTATTTCAGAATTGCTGAGACATCACTTAAAGTTAACAAAGTTTGCTTTCATAGATTGCTTATGTGATTTAAGATGTCACTCCACACTAAATTTGTAAATTGTCTTTTCTTAAGCAGAAGAAAGAATATGTGTAGGTTGTTTTTGGAGTAAAATGTATTATTTGTCTTCTTTAGAAAGAACACTTCTAAAATCAGCTACCAATGCCTCTTCAGTACCTCTTGCCTTGTTTTTGCTGCCATAGAAAACAGAACATCTACATAGTTGCTATCTGAGACTTTCTAAAGTGATATTGACTTCTGTATTTGAAAGCACTTAGTTGAGTCTTTTTTCATGAAAATGCATTTTATTTCCAACCACGGCACTGGTGATATGACATCTAAAACTATCTAATAATTCTTGTATGCATATTTTACCTTATTTTTATTTCCAAACAGTAGAAGTCAGATCATCTCATTGTTACTACTCCCTTACCATCACTAGTTATTTACTTTAAAGATGTGCAAAAGTGCATGAAAGAAAGAAAGAAAGAAAAGAATTTAGGTCAATGAAACAACTATATCCTGCAAAAGTCATTTTAAAATGCCAGTAGGGACTCTGAGAACAAATAATTTTTTTTTATTTGCACACAACTGATAACTTAAAAATGTAGCTAGATAGAGACACTTCCCATGCATCCTCACCCTTTTTAAAAGATTGTACTTGTTACTTTGATATGTGGGAACTGGAGAAACTTATCCACAGATAGATAGAAAGTTTTCTCCTACAGTATTTCTTACACGCACAGGTACTAAATGATGCAGTGCCTAACGTTGAAAGATAATAATATAAATTTAGGGCTAAGCAGAGACATAATTTAAATAAGCAACCAAATTTAGTAATTTTTTAAGGGAACGAGAACCATGCCTCTACCAGAAAACTAGTTCATCTTGAAAAATGTGGGCTTTTTTTACTCTACTCACATAAACAAATTTTATCATTCATAATAAAATATGCAGAAAATATATGATGAGTGCTGGTTCATTTTGAAAGAGCAATAAATAATCTAACATTGTGCAATAAAAAATGAGGACAGTGCATCAAGAAGAAGTACTTTCAATGGCATATTGCAGAAAAAGAATAAACAAACTTATTTTCTAAAGCTACTCCACATGCTGCAGACTAATTTATTATTACATTATTATTTCCCTCTAGAATTGAAATAGTGTGGTTGAATAAGATTTTATATTAGGAGTTCTAAATCCTTAAATTTTCAGTGCTTTGCATTTCCAATTTTTTATATACTAAGAGGAATAAAATGTTCCAAGCTCTCTCCTTATTTTTATTTCTGCTCAGAGATGTTGCAGAAGCTGTCACATGTGCTCAATCTAAAGCAAGTATATGGATAAAGAGATATATGATTCAAGAGTAAAGAACAACATCTCCTGTATGAATGTGTTTCTATTACTATAACTGACTATATAATCATTCTACAGATGTGTTGGGAACAGCTGAATATTGTATCTAGCACAGCATAATTAAATAAACACATTGTCCTTTGTGTTTCCAGGGAAAGAGTTGTAGAACTGCAGCTTTTGGCTGTTCTCCAGGACTGGTGGGCAACTGTGGCAAGGTATTTTTGTTCCCTGATGGTTGAAAACTATATTTGACAAATGATCTCATACACTAAAACATGACTGAAAAAAAATGGGCCTGTGTGTATTTGTTTATATTAGTTATTCATTAAGCATTGTTACCTTATTCCAATAATACTTAATGAAATGTCTCATCTGTATAATGAGGTATGTTTGCAGTTGTCATACCATATCTTGCAATATGGCAAAACCACAGTGTAAGGGTGTGTCTACTTCAAAATTACTTATTAGTGTCTGAATGTGCAATAATTGGGACAAAGTAGGAAGTCAGATGAAGAGTTGAATGTGAAACTGTGTTGGAAGCAGAAAGCAGGCTACAAAGTGGGGAAAATTTTGTAGGGAAAGAGCAGATGTAAAATTCCAGGGAAAGTTCAAACAATATGACCAAAAAGTGTTCAGTCTTTAGATAAGAGGAAAGAGAAAACCTTCTAAATAATGGCCAGCTAGCCACAGGAATATAGAATTGTTCTCAGTGATTTATGTGAAGACATGCAAAATGCAACATAAATCAAATAAGAATAACCTTGAGTGCATGTAAATGGTAAATCTTTCACCCACTCTTTAATCTTCTTACAACTGTGGCTGCTTGGCCATTATTCTGAACAGAGTTTTTTAACCTTGGTGATATTGACATTTTAGGCCAGATAATTATTTTTTGTGAGGGGCGGTCCTGTACACTGGGAATGCCAGTAGCACTCCTGCCTAGTTATGACAACAAAAATGTCTGCAGACGTTGCTAGTTGTTTCTAGGGGCAAGGTCACCTGCAGTTGAGACCACTGATTTAGTCTCTGTCTCAGATACTAAAACACTGCAGCAATGGACAGGATTAACGTATTGTATGTCAACATTATTTGTTGTAGCATCAAATTATACTTCCTCATAGACTGGTCTTGACCTTCAATCCAAGTTCATGAGAACTAGACTCCAATGTGTGCTGCATTTTTCTAAAAAAGTAAACTTCTGCAGCATCTCATTTGCTTCTGCCTCTATATTGTTAATACAAAAACTATTCCTTCACTCTATTAACAGATTACTCCACGCCTCTTGCTGATGTCATTCCTCTTTCCTTCTAGTAATATAGTAGTTTCACTTTTCCCCTTGCATTCCATTCTAACAGTTGTCATTTCTATATTCATGATAAATTCAGCTAAGCCGGCTTGTGTACCTAGGATTCAAAGTAAGAAAAACAATCCACATCTACGACCAAGAGTGGAGTTTTATGCTTTCTCCAATGAGAAAACTGCAGAGCGGCATTGTCAAGAACACAGTGAAGGATAAGACTATCCACATCTGGCCTAGTCAAGGCGAGGTCATTCAAGACAAAGATGGCATTAGGTTGCACATGCTCCATTTTAAAACTAAAATTAAAGTTACTGAGGTGATTTTTGAATAGAATTTATTCATACAATTTATGAATACAAACGTATGAGTAGTTTGCCGTACAATTTCCATGTGATAACTCTCATCGTCTTTATTAGAAAGACTATAGAAGAACAATATATATGTTATCACCATGAGCCCTTAACAGTATTTTCATCTGCAGTTATTCTTTCTGTCCATTGACCCTACATCTTCTAAAAGGACACCTAGGGGTCAAAGTGGACCTCTAAAACATGTGCTACCTAATGGTTTAAGAAAAAGTCCTGTTTCACATATCTTTTAGGATTTATAGCTTTTTGCTTTGCGTAAAGCATTCAGCAGGTCTCAAGTCAACCACTGATACTATTTCTTTCTCCCTCTTCTATTCCTGTCTCTCTCTTTACTTTGCCTTTTACTGATGACCAAGCTTTGTGTTTAATTGAGAAATCAGATTTAATCAGATATATTCTTTTACCTTCCCATTACCAAAACTGTCAACTCACCTGCATCTGTAACTACCTACATTAATTTTCCCTCTGTTACTTTGAAGGAAGTGTCCCTATTCCAATTAAACCAGTCAGGTATGCCCTGAATTCAGCCTCTCAAACATGACCTATAAGATTACCCATCTCTTTCTTATTTCTCTAGGGAGGTAAGGACGGCCTGAACTAAGATATCCGTAGGATCACAAGATGTATATAGATGAATGATGGGATGGGGCAATATCAATAGGAGTTATTCATTGATCTTATTTGGACAATAAAGGAGGATACAGTGAAGATTATAGCACATTTTTGGAGCAAGTAGAGAGATGTCGTTAACTGGACCTGAGGAAACATTAATCTTACGATCGTTGATGGATTCACACACACACACACACACACACACACACAAATTCCTTCCTCCCTTTTCTAAGTGGGGTGTGGAGAAACAACCATAGCTTACAATGCATTTAGGAGCCTTCTTATGTATTCATGGATTTTCCCGTTATGTTATTTCTGGAAGACTCATTTTATCATTCTTAACTTCGGTAGAGTCTTCTTCCTATCCTAGTTAAAATTGTGCTCTGTGTATAAGGATGGTTTATACATACCCCTTGATAACGAAATCTCAGTGTTTTTTCCTCTTATGATGGTAGTGATTCTATCTTTTCGTACTTTGTAAACATAATGACTGTAAATTCCTTGGAGAGAGAAATTTAAAAAAATAAAAAGTGAACACATATGGTTGTGATTAAACATCACATATTCCAGTTATTATGAATTCTACCAAATATATGGTCAGATGATATTCTCTCCACCCCACTAAGTTATTTTACCACAATATTAGATCTGTTTTCCATTTTCCTAGGGTTTTTGTTTTTACAGAATTTACTTACCAGTGTACAATTTTTATTTAAGAAATTCAGTGTTATCGTTGAAATCTACTGAATTTTCTTCTGAACTCTAAACTCAAGTTCTAAAAGTTGCTAAAATGAAATGTTTTAGATAGATTTTCTAAAATAATTAGAGCTAATTACACACTTTAATAAAGATTCTAAAATGTGATGAATGCATTTTCTTAATTTCTTTGCATTATAATACTCACATACGCTGTTCTCAATCTGCAACCAAGATATAAAAGTCTGAATAATTGTCTTTATAAAAATCATAAAGAAAAGTGATATGACTTGAAATTACAACATTACTGAAGAAATAGCATTAGCCTCTAGGCTTGCTTGGAGTAGAGATGGTTTCATCATGGATAATGAAGTTTTCTAGGTCTTGTATCACCTCTTCACTGGTTCCTCTAAGCTTTTCATTACTCCTCTGACTGTATGTTTAGGAACATTTATACATCTATAAGTTTTAGAAGTATTAATCTTCTAAATTATCCCAGGATTTTAAAATTAATTTTAATTGCTCTTCTTTGAAGAATTTACAATAGCAATGCAAACATCTACATCTTTGTAAAACTAGATTTATTGTTAAGTGTTTGGCTGTCAGTTTGACATAAAAACTTTCTGTAATAAATGCTCTCTAAGACATGAATCCGTTGGGAGTTTTCTTAAGTACAATGAATTATAAACAATAGCCTCAAATTATGCTACAATCCAAAGAAGAGATGGTTTGAATTTTCCAGTGATACAATACACATATTTGGTTACAACCTTATAGGATTCTGCTATAATAATATGTTCAAAGAATAAAGGTATTTTAATAAATACCTTTATTATTTTATTATTAATACCTTTATTATGATATTAATTATACCTTTATTATAAAGGTATTCTAATAAATACCTTTATACCTTTATTATTTATAAAGGTAGTTATTAAAATAGGTCAAAATTTAATTTTTCTGTTTCTTTCGTAATTACTAAGAGGCAGTGGTACTTAGTACTGATTGTTACTCAAAGAATGTCTTACATGCCTAAATCAACATAAAAAAGTATCAAAAATATAAATACTATTCACTTTCATCTTCTCAGTATCATGTTAAAATAGCATAAACAGTTCTTACAGTTTTCTGCTCAAGGATCGTCGGGCACACTTGTTGATCTAAGCAAAACAACATGAGGAGTTAGCATGAAGCAGTGATCTAGCAATTAGAAGATAGAGATTTAATTTTTGCCAACATCACTTGTTCATTTTGTCACTTGGGCATTACTCTGTCTCTACCAACCTGGAATTTTTACTTCCACAATTGTCTTGTTTACTAGAATGTGTTCACAGGATCTTCAGAAAATATTAAAATATGATAGCTGGTAATGGTAAACCTTGCGTTTTACCTATTGACTAGAGAAAGTGCTGTATGATTGAGTAAATGAAAGGTTTTGAAATTGTGAATAAGGCTGTTTTTTGTTTTCTCCTGTCACTATTCAGTACATTATTCTTTGTTTAATGATGGGTTGAACCCAGAGGATAACATACTGCTGTACACATCTATATATTTCTCTGTTGCATTTACTACTTAAAGCAGTTTATTATTCACCTTTGCAACATTTCCTAATGTTTTTCAATGTTTATTGGCAATAGCAAATATGAAGTTAAATATATTGTTACTTCTCCTGTATTGTAAGGTTATTCTAAAGTTGCCTTTCTCTAATAATAAGACCCTGGAAACTTGTACATTTTAAATTTCACTTATCTCCAGATGTACCTTAATTATTGCATGTTTTATGAGTAGATTTTATTTATTTATTTATTTATTTATTTATTTATTTATCACATTGCTCCATGGCAGACAAAATTGCATCCTAAATGGACTGCAAAAGTAATGCTTGTTCTCAAAACAAGAACTGAGCCCATACTTGATGAATATAACTGGCTTTTTCAGAAATAAAATAATTTTAAGGGTAAGTTGCTGGGAAAGCCCTTAAACTTAGCACGTCTCAGAAATTTGGCCCATGTTTTAAAATAAGTGTGTTCACCTTAGAGTTTGAAAATATTTTAATCTATTAAATTAATGATCTACAGAATTTTTAAAAAAGAAATAGCTCTGTTATTTTGCCCTGTTTTATATCAAGCAATTCTTCAGTCTTACTTTACACTATCAGTTTATCAAGAGAGCGGTTTCATCTTTTCAATGGATCTCAATTCTTACTTTTTAAAAAAATATCAGCTTTGTATTCATTGATTTTTTTTAACTTTTAGGTTCAGGGGTCCATGTAGAGTGTTGTTATATAGGTAAATTGGGTGTTGCAGGGATTTGGTGTACAGATTATTTCATCACCCAGGTAATAAGCACAGTACCTGAGAGGGAGTTTTTCAGTCCTCTACCTCCTCCCACCCTCCACCCTCAAGTAGGCCCCAGTGTCTATTGTTCTCTTCTTTGTATCCATGTGTACTCAGTGTGTAGTTCCCACTTGCAAGGGAGAACATTTGGTATATAGTTTTCTGTTCCTGCGTTAATTAGCTTCGGATATTGGCCTCCAGCTCCACCCATGTTGGTGCAAAATACATGATTTCGTTTTTGTTTGTTTGTTTGCTTTTTCATGGCTGTGTAGCATTCCATACTGTATATGAACCACATTTTCTTTATCCAGTCTTCTGTTGATGGGCATCCAGGTTGATTCCATGTTTTTGCTATTGTGAATAGTGCTGTGAGGAACACAGGTGTGCATGTGTCTTTATGATAGAACAATCTATATTCCTTTGGGTATATATCACAATAATGAGATTGCTGGGTTGAATGGTAGCTGTATTTTAAGTTCTTTGAATAATCACCATACTGCTTTCCACAGCGGCTGAGCTAATTTATATTCCCACCAGCAGTGTATAAAAGTTTCTTTTTTTTCTTCTTTTTTGCAGCCTCCCCAGCATGTTATTTTTTTACTTTTTAATGATAGCCATTCTGACTGGCATGACATAGTATCTTTTGTTGTGGTTCTGATTTGAATTTCTGTAATGATTAGTGATGTTGAGCAATTTTTCATGTGCTTCTTGGCCACGTGTATGTCTTCTTTTGAAAAGTGTCTGTTCATGTCCTTTGCCCACTTTTTAATGGGATTGTTTGTTTGTTTTTCTTGTAAATTTGTTTAAATTCTTTACAGATGCTGGAATATTAGACCTCTGTCAGATGCGTAGTTTGCAAATATGTCTCCCAGTCTGCTTACTCTGTTTATAGTTTCTTTTGCTGTGTGAAAGCTCTTTAGCTTAATTAGGTCCCATTTGATCAATTCTTAAATTTTTATAGGAATTTATTATTTTCACAACAGCAGGGGAGAGCCATTCTTGACAAAAATGCAACTGTCTGATGTTTATTGGAATAAGCATGTATTTCTGATATGGTGTGTTTTGGTATCTAAGAAAAAGAATCACTCTTCTGTCTCTTTTTCCTTTTCTTGTGTTTTTGCTAACTTTTGACTTTGAAATACAGTGTATTTTCTCATTTTAAAATCAGTTTTGGAGTTTATTTACTGACCATTGATACCCATACGCAGAAATAATAGCACGTTATAAGAAAATTCAGCATCTAGTGAAAAAATCAGGAAATCTTCCTGGAATGTCAATACATGAAACTCAAAAATAGTTAGATCCTGTAGAGGCATATTTTCCCTTTTCCAAACTGTCTGAGAGAGGATTTCATTTTGTATGCATAGAACAAAGTCTAGTGTATACATTAAGAGAACTTTATGACAACAGGGAATCTTTGTGGACTTGAAAAATCAATAAAATATTTATAAGAAAATATAGCTACTGAGAACGTACAATCCCTGGTTATCATCTCATGTTACGGGTGACGGCTTCAGCTAACTTCAAGTTGCAAAATATAATTTATTACTATAAAATCACCCTTACTACAAAGCTGAGCTCTTTCAAGTTGATACAGGTTATTGCCCTGCAAGGAGGTAATGCCCGTCCCCACTCAGAGCTCAAACAGTTAACATTCAGCACTTGGAACCAATTTGGCTGACATGAAAGAACACCTGGCGCAGTAATGGCTCTTTACTGGTGATCTGTATATCACTACACTGAAGTTCTAGAATGCCAGAAGTGCTTCAGATGTGAATTTATTTTGTTACTGGGCTTAATGCACCCACTTGAATTTTGAGATGAGTCACTTTTCTGTCAAATAAATTTGTCTTTTGATCATCAAGCACTTTAAAATAATGCTGATAAATAGGCAATGGATAAAACTGTGTCCTGTTTGATCAGAGGTTTTCTTTCTTCCACTTATGCTGGAACCACTAAGATTGAATAATGTTTCAAATCCATCTTGAAATGAAACAGGTATAGATAAATATGAATTATATAGGCTAGATAGAGCAACTGACCTTGGTTTTACATGGCTGGGTTCCCATACCTGTCGTGCCTGGACATGCAGAACACTGGTCACAGTTAGTCTTTGCAAAGGATGCCCCTCTGTGCCTAGATCATGCATAATGGACACAGTATTTTAGAAAGCAATGGCACCCACATGAGATGGAAGGATGGAGTTTGGTTAAACTATCACTGAGTGCACAATTGGCACCACAGCCCATGGGGTCACTGGTACAGGTGGATACAAAGCAAGTGAGGAGTTTGATTAAACCAACATTCTTAAATCGCATAAAGTTTTTGTAGTCAGTTAACTGAATAAATCATACTCTTGCCTGCTTTGAATTTATGACTTTTCCCCTAATGACATTTAAGAGCTAGAATTCACTTAAGAGTTCCTCTAGTCCAAACTCCTTACAGTATAGGAGAAAACTAAATTTCCAATTCATCAAGGGGAGATAGTAAGCTACATAGCATAGTAGTGGGTGTCAAACTATATCTAAAATAAAAGTATAAAAATTTCCTTTGCAGTGATCCCTTTCCAAAATTCTATTCAAGTTCTCTTTACCTTATTAATGTGTTGGCAGCCACCTTTCACCTGATCATTATAAGAAACATCATAGGGAAGTGACCTTACAATTATGGAGTTCTGGTTTTAGTCTCTCTTCAAGTCCATGCTGCTGTAGGGATTGCACAGTTTTGATCCTGGCTTGTTAACCTCATTAGCATTGATTCTCAACACCTGTGCCTGTGGTTAGTTGGGGACCTAAGGTGCATGACTTCTTTGTACCAGGGACCACCACCAAAAACCATTTCTCTCATGACCCAATGGAATACATGGAACCAGTGAATCTGGAATCAAGTGTGAATGTTGGACAGGATATTATAAATATTTTGTACAGTCTACATTTTATGATATTTCATGCAATAGAGATTTGGACAACAGGCAAAGGAAAAGCAAATGAAGCTATTTTCTTTTGTCTCTTTCTTTTTTTTGTACTGAAGTTGATGGGGTTTTATTTGCTTTCCTAATGAGATGGTGATTTACATGTTTTGGAGAACTGCTATCTCTGTGCCCTCTGTGCATGGTTTTAGCCTTGCAAACCTGAATCAGAGGCATGTGTGAGTCCAGAGCAGATGTGTGCAGCTGGGCAAACCTCTTTGCCATTGCTCTTCCTTGGAACGATAATCCACATGCTGAGATTTCAAATGAGTTTAATACACATTTTCTTGATTAATGGAAAATGGCAGAGTGTAGGAGACTGAAACAGTTCGTGCTTTGCTTGATTAATTAATAAGGGACTCTCTTTTCCCAGCTTCGACTCATTATGCTAATGAAGTGTCATCAATTAAGGCTTTCCCTTGATTATTGAATCTGTCAGGTAGTGCTCAGTGAAAATGTTGCGTTCCTTTGCTGTCTGGGTGGAATTGCCATTACAGCTTTTTATGAACTGCTCCTGCCATTAGCTGCTGTTTGTTCTATTTTCTCATTATTGTATCTTTTTCTTGACCTTGAGAGAAGTGACTGTGGAAAGCCTGGAATGAACGGAAAGATGTTATATCTGGGAGTACAAGTTGAGAAAATATGTCAACAGAAAGATATACACCATTCTTCATTCAGAAACCACTGGTAATTATTAATGATAGAGTAAAAAATGAATCAAAAGAATGTGTTGAAATTTCTGAAGTAAGTCTTTGGCATTGTCATTAGATTAGATAAGTAGTTCAGAAATAAATTATCATTAACCATTTGTCATCCTGCTCTTCACGTTGTATTTTAAGAGGAAGAATTTTTCCTAAGGGAAATATTCTGTGAACAAAAGAGTGCATATTAAAATGTGTTTTTTTTTCTTCAGGTAAAGTTTTCCTTTTAAAAAAAAAACAAAAGCAAATATTACTTGGATATGGAACCAAGTAAAGGTGACAGAAATGTAAAAATAGTAGAACATAACCTAGGAAAGCTTGTGGGTTAGGCTTAGTAAACAAAATTTTTGTATGTCTTAGTAGCCTTTTCTCCCCGGCACTGAAGATGAGGCTTTGAGTATGAACCAGCCGAGCAACAGGAGTCAGCTCCTGTTGCTTAATACACCCATTAGGGGACATCTTACTTTAGGATTAAGGTGGTACTCGTTAGTGAGAGACTCTAAAGCCATTTTTAAAAGTTGTGTGTAGTAGAATACCGGAGTAAGACACTTGCAATCATCCATCCCGTTCCCATTTTTGTAACTGACATCTTAGGGGAGCGATAATAATGAATTAATTTAATTTTTTTCTTTACCTAAAGAACAAAATAGTTTTATATTTTTATGGTATATCCCTGGCCCTAAAATGATTATTTTAAACTAATGGTGTCGTCTGTTTAATTAATCCATCAATGACTCAGTTTCCCTAACTGGAATGAGAATATAATGTTTATTCATGACTACTCTTCTGAATATTTTGGATATAAATCAATGAAAAAGTAAATGGGATACTCTACTACTTTCTTTTAGGGAAAAAAAATTACACTGTTTTGCTTGGTTTAGACTGCAAAATAAAATGATGTTTTTAGAGAGGGGATTTTACATCCAACTGATTAATTTCAATTATTTCTGGTAAAATAGACTTTAGGGTGTGAATATATATGAAGTTTGCAGATCAATAAATACAGTTATTTTTTAGATGGACAATGATATATGTGTTTAATTCATAACCAAGGGTTTTTTTAAAATATATAAAAGGAAATAGAATACAATCAGTTTAACAAGCATGGCTTGAAAGTCAACATTTTGCCCATCCTCATGCCATCATTCCTCTAATAAACTTTATTATTGGTAGGAATTGAGCATGAGGAGACGCAGCCTTTATAAGTATGTAAATACACCAATGCTGGAGTCAAACAGCCTGAGCATGAATCTTAACTCTCTCCCCTTTACTAGTTTTGTGAACATGAACAATTTACTTAACTTTGATATGCTTCACTGTTCTCTATCATAACGAAAGGAGTACCTGCCTCATTCAGTTGTGTACTAAATGAGTTAATAAATGTAAAGCTTCTAGAAGCATATTAGTACAGATTAAATGCTATAAAAAACATTTGGGAAATATATTTTACTGACAAATCTTACTAAATTTTAGGATCACATAGATAGGTGTTCACAATCTATCTCTATGGACATCCTTATTATTTCATTTTTCCATTTTTGAATATTGAGTAATGAGATGATATTTTAAGCCTCAATTTTCTTTCTTTTTTTTTTTTATTTATTTTTTGAGACAGAGTCTTGCTTTGTCGCTAGGCTGGAGTGCGGTGGTGTGATCTCGGCTCACTGCAATCTCCACCTCCCAGGTTCAAGCGATTACCCAGCCTCAGCCTCCCGAGTAGCTGGGACTACAGGCAGGCACAACAACGCCCAGCTAATTTTTTTGTATTTTAGTAGAGATGGGGTTTCACCATGTTGACCAGAATGGAGTTGATCTCCTGACCTCGTGATCAGCCCGCCTTGGCCTCCCAAAGTGCTGGGATTGCAGGCATGAGCCACTGCGCTCAGCCATCTCAATTTTCTTATCTGTAAAATAGGCATAATGATAGAATCTACCGTATTTTCTTTTACAAGGATTAAGTTCTGATACATAATCAGTACTTAATAAATGTAATTATTATCTCCAATTTTTGTTTACACATGGAACATCATTGCCACATCAAAATAGTTTATTTTTCTTTCTTAAACAAATTCAGTATGTAATAAAATCATTTTCTTACAGATGCTTCAGCTAGAAACAGGTAATGTCATATACTCCAAGATTTGGTTTTAAAAATACATTATTGGGCATATACTTTGCAGTCTAATGTTCTCTTCTCTTGCCACAGCAAAACCCTGAATTATATCAGAAAAGCAAACATAACAACCTTAATAGAAATGGATTATATAGAAACAGAAAATCCCTCCTACTGTTAAAATATATTAGTTTTCTTAAAAAGGAAAGTAATATTTACTTTTGACTGACATAATTATAGCTAAGGCACAGAGTATCATAATTTCAAGTTTTATTGAAACTCAAAAGTTTACTCCATTTTCTACTAGGTTTTTTTTTCTTTTTTTTTTTTTTGACAAAATAAACATTACTCCTTCAAGCAAAATCTAAAAACTTTGATCCTAATTTTAAAGTCTTTTTCAGTATAATCGTTATCATCATTATCATCATCATTATCTTCATCATCATCACAACACATATATGTGAAGTGATTTGGGTAATACGTATTCATTCAAATAACTGAACAAAGAAGTCTTTTCTCTCAATGTATAAAATGCAAATTACGAAATGACTGTAAAATTAGAGGCTACTGTTGCTCTGTACTTAGAATTTATTTTACTTTTACTATTCTTTTTCTTTACCTACTTTTGTATTTTCATAACATACTTGGTTTTTTATGAATTATGCAACCACTTTTGAGAAATTCAAAAGCAAAGTAGACACTTGCCCACCTGCCCTTTTTACCTGGGCACATAGCTAAGCCTATATTCTCAAATTCCCCTGAAGATTGCTGTTACCATGTGACCAAGTATTCACCAGTGGAATGACAGAGAGGGTAGTATGAACATTTCTAGGTCTATTATATAAAAATCACTCATTAGCACTCCTTCACACTGCTTTTCCTTCCTTCTGCCTTAAATAGAAACCGCCAGAGTGCCTCAAGCTTGATCATTGACCTGAAATTTCACAGACAGTTACATGAGAATGCTATTGTCTTGAAGTATTATATGTTTAGTTCTATCGTCTGTAGCCCAGCTCACCAAAACTAGTAGAAGAAATATAATATTGAAATGGAGTGCTGACTTAAAAAAACAACATGTGCTATAACATAAGCAATTTTTGCTCTAACAGCAACAACAACAAATTGGAGACTATGTAATATACACAGCAAGTTGCAAAGATGTACATTTGGGCTATGTTTGGAATGTTTGGAGGCAAAGCATTTTGGAAAGTCATCCGTAGTTACTTGGAAAGCAGACCAAGTGGCCCCTGAACATTTAGCTAAGGGAAAAGTTGAAAAAAGTAAAAATATTAAGAAATATGTGACTATTATTTGCTGCACTGAGCCATGAATTATAAGAAAGAGCTGAGCTTAGGCAAGAATTAACAGGTTTTAAACAAAGATTGAAGGGAAAAGAGAAAGCCAGAGATTAAAGCATCATAGGGCTGGAAAACCGAACTGCTCTGAGCCCTGAATAAGGAGAGATAAGACTGGAAAATGCTCTGAGAACCAAAGGCATATTAAGATAGTATAATCAAAGGGCTTCGGTTTGTGCAAAAATCAGCTTAAGATGTCTTCTCATCCAGTCCTATTGTTTTATATGTTCTTAAAGGGAAAAGAGAAAGACAGGACAAACATATGTGGAGGGAGAGAAAGAGCGAAGAAAGCCAACTTGATAGAGTCAACAATGATATCTAGGAAAAATATTTGGCAGCATTTATTGGAGCATAGAAGTAACTTGAATATGGAATTTATCTGAAATATGTATATTTTTAATGGAGTTGTATGCTTCAGCCCATAAAGTTATTAACAATTCAGAAATTTGAGTGATGTGGATATGAAAAATTTAGTATTATTTTACAAATTTCTGTAAGTCTGTTGTTAAATTAAAAGTTAAAAAGCCTCCCATCCCCAGTAAAGAGCAAGAATATGGACATAGGGTGTGTAATAATAGATACTGGAAACTTGAAAGAGTAGAAAGTTATTTAATGTGTACAATGTCAATTATTTCCATGATGGTTATACTAAAAGCCCAAACTTCACCACTAGGAAATATATCCACCTAACAAAACTGCACTTGCACCTCTTAGATTTATACAAATGAAAAAAATAAAAATTTTAAAATGAGCAAGAATAATAGAACAACAGCAAAAGTGTGTGTGCATGTATGTGACATATAGGAGAGCATGTGTGTGTATGAGAGAGAATGTGGCATAAAAAAAAGCCTGAGGTCACAGGAATTTCACCAGCAGGAACATGGCTGTCCAAATCATGAAGTTTCTAAGTAGGGCATTCTCCATGTCCCTGGGAAGTGGCTTTCCATGGTGCTTGTTTTGCAGGATTTGTCCTGCCAAGATCTAGGAACTGAACTGTTCTATATCACCTTTTCCCCTTTCATGAATATGAGTTTTCATCTTGCTCTTGCTGTGATGCTGAGCATGGTGGGAGAGAATCCATAACTTCTCTTTCGATTCATAGGTCATTAGAACAAGCAGAACAAAATTTAAACCTAATGGACTTTGAGCTGACTTCTGTAACTGGAGGGTAGCTAGGTTGTCTCACTTGGCTAGGACTAAGTATTTTCTCAATGGAAAAAGTTGCACACACGGGTGAAGGGGCCAACTTATGTGATGGCTATTTGCAGTTCTCTCAGGAACAGATTCTTCTTTTTCCTGGACTACATTTTCCAGTTTTCCTTTCAGATAAATATGTGCATATGACTGTACTCCCTTTTAGCAAATAATGGGCCTCCCCTGGCCTTGATCTCCTAAATGTAGTCCTTTGTGCTCATTTCCCCTTCTGACTGACTTAGAGTATGATCCCCAGGGAAATCATGCAAACTGCACACTGACATTAGAGAAGTTGCCCTCAGCCTTGATACTCACATGATTTTGTGAAGTAGACGATCCCTGTATATGTGGAAATTCCCTGTACTACACAATTTCATTGTGTTGATCTATTATATATTTGTCCAGTTGTTTTCCTAGCCTATCCTACACTAATGAGCACAAAGGATAAAATCCAATTGGAATTGTAAGGATCTAAGAAATTTATAAATCTAAATTTGTATAAATCAAATTGGTTTAGGGGTTATTTAAAAACCTCAACTTACCTACAAAATATTTCCAAATTTATGTAGTAAGTGAAAGATAAAATTAGGCTAAAACACCATTAGAAATGATAGGTGGTCTATATTTCCTAACACTGTACTGATGGCACTTAAAATTATGTTGAATTTATCTTTGTCCTAATGTTAAAAAGCAAAATAAATGGTGAAAAGTCTCCTCAAATCATTTTGTGACTATATCTAGACTGGGCGGACAACACTATTACTACTTGTCACCTTGCTATTATATTCTACAATACTAAAGTGTTAGAAAAATGTCTGTCATCATGTCATTTGAAAATAAAATTTTTACCATTGATTCTTTATATCTCTGAAAGCAGAATTTTGTTACAGTGATTCTGAATGTTTATTAGCAAAATATTTTTGCAAACCAAAAAAAGAAAGAAGAGTTTACTATTCACATTTACTTCAATAGAAACATTTTTCCTTTATAAACCTCATTATAGAAAATCAGTAATATGGAAATTAAGTGAGCGTATGTAAATATTGGATGTTATTCTAATATAGAAATAAAAACATTTAAAATTAATAGTTTCGTGTCAACAGCACAAACTGTAATTTGAATTTCTGATATGTTAGCACTGTTTTTAGTTTCATGGAAACTCTTTACATTTATTTTACTTTTGGGTGATCTAAATTGCAGTCTCAGGTGCTGATTTTTTTGTTGTTTTTTTTAACTCATTTTGTTTTTCTTGATACATCCAGGAAATTGAAAAGTAAAGTAGGAAACATAATGTTCTGATAAAAAAACAACAGGGCTTCTTGTGCTGAGGTAAGTGCAAGCAGTAATTCTGCATTGCAGTTATTACTACGAAATCAATAAGTATAGAACTAGAAAACAAATGTGTCTCGCTGGAGGTTTAATCAACCAGCAATCTCCAATAGTGCCCTTCTGTGAACATAGTGTCGTTTTTATGAAGAATTTATTAACTTACGCTTTATTTTTGAATCAGGGCATGCAATTGCAATGTCATTATTTAATGGTTAGACAATACTCTGTTGATTTATGTGTGGATCATGTTTTAAAGGCACATTCAGGAACGGGAGGACAAAATGGAGAATGGGCCGAATTCTCTTCAAATAAAATACGTAGTAAGGTTTAAATTTGTGCTCTTACTCTTTTAAACAATGATAAGATGACAGATTATGTAGTAAAATGCATGTCCTACAGGTTTACAACGTGTTCTTGTTTAAGTAATAAAACTAATACATGTTTATTATACAGAGTAAAAAGAAGAAAGTAAACTTTACCCATAATTCTACCAGAAAATAGTTACTTTTCTGTGTAACTACTTCCAGTCTATCTACCCATCATCATCATCTATCTATCTCTGTCATCTGTCCATTCAGACTCTTTTAGCTTGTTTGCATGTGTACATGTGATATATGTATTTATTTGTTCTTTTAATTTTTGCCAAATTGCATTATACCATTTATGAAATTTTATTTTCTCCTTTTTGCACTTTACATGTATTTTTAGCATTTTCCATATCGTTAAATATTCTTCTAAAATAAAACTTTAGATAGCCACATGGAATTCTTTATTTAGATGTACTATTTATTCATTTATTTGTAGTCAGACATTTGCGATTTCCAATTTTGCATCTAATTAACATCTTTTCTGCAAACATCTTAATATCTCTTATTCACAATTCCTGAGCTCAGGTTTTATTATTTTATTATTGTAGGTGTTTAGAGATATAATTTCCTGCTCACAAAGAGGAGGTTCTTGGAAAGGCTTTTGCATTAACAGCCAAACGGTTTTAGAATAGGTATACTAATATATATTCCAACCTACAGTGCGCAGGAGGATCTGCTTACTAGCCAACCTTAAGAATTATTTTTATTAAAATATATGATATTTGACTAAATTGTATTTTATTACTCTTTAAATTTCAACTCAGATAACATTTATTATATATCTTTATTTGGTTAGTTGTCAATTGCATTTCATTTTTACAATGTATATTTTTAATATAAATGATGCAAACCATGATACTTACAAATGGAGGTAACACTAGATATTTTTTCCTTGTTTCTGGATTTAACAGACCTGCCCTTACATTTTAACTATAAAGTGTGGTATTGAATAAAATCATAACATAGCCTTTAATTGAAGAACAAGGGGAACATAATGTGCTTATTTTTCACATTATTTTTTCCTTGTAATTCTGCTTTGCCATGTCACTGCATCATTTGTTTCAAAGGAAAATGGTTCAAAAGAATCATTTATGTAGAATTGAAATTATCTTTTTCTGTAATATACAACCATATGAAGCAAATTGCCATTAGGAATATTTTTCCTCACTAAAAAAATATGTATTTGGTTTAATATAATAAAAATCACCTAAGTTAGACCTCAATAAACGAGGGTGTGGATTTAATTACTTGTGTACAAGATGGACCATATTAAACATTTAATCATCAGTTTTTAAAGGTCTAGATATGCAAATTGTTGTGAATTTTAAAGCAAGTAATTCTTAATCTACCTAAGATAAACTATTTTTAAGAATTTTAAAAATACGATTTACATGCAAATATATTATGTGCTAAGTTCAGCTGTTTCTTGTCTGCATAACAAGCAGGCTTGACAAAAGAGGGCTACTCAGAAATACTGTTGGCTGCTGGTTTGGTGTTATGCTATTGATTTTACTTCTAGATCAATTATACTTTAAAAAAATGATGTAACATATCCAAGTAAGTATTACTGCCTTCAATATCGTAACTCTGAAAGTTTCTATTCTGATTTTAATGATACTATCACTATTTAAACCCTATTTAAATATTCTCCTTTGGAAATATTTTAACGCCCTCTATAATACTCTAAATATCTTAGCTAGTTGCAACTTATTATTCATTTTGCAAACACAAAACCTGTGGAACCAAGTAGTGTATAGGGATGTATGCACTATACAGTGTTGATCCAACACTGCTTCACAAAAAGCGCCGTGTGAGCAAATGATTTATTGATAAAGCACATTGTCAGTGAGCATTCACATACACTTCATTAATTTGAATCAAATATAATCTTTCAAGTTTCTCAGATTTTAAACGTAATAAACTTGATTGATCATTTGACATTTTAAAATCAATATTGAATGACCACTATCAATTATTTAAAGTCTTTGTCTCAGGTTTTGACATATAATCACTTTTACATCTTGAAAATGAGAGAGTATTCCATGACATGCCAAAATTTTTTTCAAATGCATTTAATTATTATTATTATTATTATTTTTATCTAGCATGTCTTGAGCTTTGAAGTTTCTGCTCTGCACTCAAAACATATATGTCACCATCTTAGAAGAAACTTTGTTCTTATTCAATTATTTTTCACATCAAAATTATTTCCATACTTAATCAGAATTCAGATTTTAATTCCATATATTAAATGTTGGACATTTTAAACAATGTCTTTGTCCCTGTAAACTTATTCCTTTGTTTGTTGTTGTTGTTGTTAGTTATTATTCTAATAGCCACCAACTCTATTCAGATTCACATCATTTTACAAGGTCTATCACAATATTCATATATACAGTACCAGATAAACACTCACTGAATAAAATTCCAATATTATAAAGTGAAATTGAGACTTCTCCCTCTTTGAAATGCTTCATTCCTAATCCTACCCCATATCTGCTACTTTTTCATTAAAGAGGCCTCTGCTTTACTCAACTTTCCCTCTTCAGTTAATTATTCCCTATAATAAAATGCATTCAATTTTTTGTGTTCATGCAATCTCAAAGAAGACTCTCCATCTCATCTTTCACTTCCCTGTATTTACATCATATCTTTTCTGTTAAACTTAGGTAAAAAATAAAACTGAGCACCGTTTGAAAAGTGAAATAAAATAGGGTTTAACTCTTGATCTAGTATATGTGAAACTATTTTGTTATAACTGAAGAGTTATGTAATTGAGTGGCTTTGGCAGCAATATTAAAAATTTACTAATTTTGAAAATGATGACATTAATTACCAGTTAATTATGATTACCTGCTCAGACATATAAGCAGGATTAAACATTGAACAAGTGGCCTTAGGAATGCACAGATTGGAAATTCTTGTTATTCAGTAACCCGTTGCCTCTTAGATGGGGTACCCTGTGATATGATTGGGAAGATAAATCCATACTATGAAGACAGGGCAGAACAAATATTTAAACTGTTGTACCATTATTTTCCTGACCTTGACCCTAATAAAATGGTTGGTACTAACATATATAAAAGATGAAATCCTTAAAAGTCATTGATACTCTTGATAATACTATAGGAGTGAAATCTTTAGTTAGAGAAGGGGTTAAAGTTATCTCCCTTAAACAACCATTAAAATATCTGTGTTTTCTAAAACTGTTTCTTAGTCACAGTTGTTTTTTCCTCTTTCATCCTTCACTTCTTTCTTGGGGGATTTTATCTATGCCTAAGAATAAATAAGCTCTGCCTAAATATTGTTGACTTAAAGCTCATCTCTAGAGCCAGATTTTCTTGAGAACTGTATACTCTTTTTTTTTTAATCAAACTTTCTACTAGATATCGCCACATGATTGTTCCACAAACAACTTCATGTCAGTACGTCTAAAACTCAGCATCATTTTTCTTTCAAAATGTCTTCTTTTGTCATGGCCTCTGTCCCAGTCTAGATCCTTAGTTTATCTGTTATCCATTTCTCACCAGGATTATTACAATTGTTTCTCAACTGGTTGTCCTGTTTCTTGCCCATTAACCAATTTAATATCTTTACGGAGCTAGGTTTCTGATTCCCACATGAAATTATGCCATTTCTGTGCTTTGATTGCTTAAGTAGCCCCTTATCCTAATATGATAAATTATAAATTCATGACACTCTAGAAGACTACCTTAACTAGGAACTCGATACTCTCACCTTACCAAAATACCACTCTGCTCTAAACGTTCCAGCTTTCTCATGCCATTTGGCTTCTGCACATACCTTTCTCCATGACTGAAGAACTCCCCAACTCTTGTCTGACTAATAATTTGGTAAACATTTGTTAAGTCTCAGTCACGACTCATCAGAAAAGTCATCTCTCATTCCTCAAGGTATACTTCTGTTTCCCTTCTGCCATGTAGCAAATGAATCTGCTACCGTTAAGTTGCACTTTATAGCAATGACTATCTTATATGTTAATTTATTTATTATCTTCCCACTAGAGTATAAGCTCCCTTGAAGTAAAGGAGCACGTTTTGTTATCTTTTGTTTTTATCATTAAGCATAATGTTTAGCCTATGAAAGACTCTAGTGCAGTAATATCTAGTCTTTTTGGGGGACCACAGTGGTGTTGGATATTCAGATATATTCAGATCTGTGGTGGACTCCAGTGCACCCATCACAGTTTCAACTTTAGAAATGACCCATTTGTCTGCTTTACATGTCGCTTTATAGCAGAATATAATTAAAGGCAAAAGTTTTTACATGAAACAGATTTTTCCGTGAATCCTTCTCTAGTATTTTCTAATTAATTAACTTTAGGCAAGTTACTGAATATTGAGTCTTTAAAATCAGAGTCAACACCTATACACTGCAGAATTGTGTTGCAATATCTGGAAATATTGGAGAAATTGATGCTTGCAGTAAATCTGAAAAGTCTTCACATTTAGCTGTGAAATTAATTCTTCAAAGCAGAGCTCAGAGAGATCTGAAAATACTATCATGAAGGTAAAGTGAGTTTGTACAAGGCTGTGCAAAATCCCCACATGTGACAGAACCATGCATCTTACAACTGCGACCTTCCAAAAATAATGTCTTCTGCTGCATTTTCCTTTTGCCCTCAGTAAACACTACAGCAGGTAATGATTCTTCGGCTAGTATTATAAAAATGTACTCTTGGTACATGACCACAAAATGAATCGTAGGATACACTGGCCAGAGGACCAAGATAATTGCTATTTGCTGGAATAACCTCCCCACTTCCAACCAAATTTGGGAATGTTTACTGGGTTATAGGAGAAACAAACAATTCCTCTAAGTAGAAAGTAAATAAAGAAGAAAACAGATAGATTAATATGCCATCAGTGACTTTTTTTTTCTTTTTTTTTTTTTTGAGATGGAATATTGCTCTGTTGCCCAGGCTGGAGTGCAGTGGCGCCATCTCCGCTCACTGCAACCTCTGCCTCCAGTGTTCAAATGATATTCCTGCCTCAGCCTCCCGAGGAGCTGGCATTACAGGCATGTGCCACCATGCCCGAATAATTTTTTGTATTTTTAGTAGAGGTGGGGTTTCACCATGTTGGCCAGGCTGGTCTCAAACTCCTGACCTCCGTTGATCCTCTCCCCTCGGCCTCCCAAAATGCTGGGATTGCAGGTGTAAGTCACCGGGCCCAGCCCCCCTTTCTTTTCATACATGGTATAAGAAACTGACAGACAAGCATTGCAAGTGTGGAGATCTATGTTGTCTTGCTGCTACCCAAGCCTGCCTCTTATGTAAGTTTCCCTTGAATAAATGTTTGACTACCTACCCACTGGAGTGGCCTGCCTCTATATTTGCTCTGAGCTTGCCCTCCACTTACACAAGGCAGTTCTCAGTTTAGCAGGGAATTTTCCCAACAACTGGTGAGCTAGCCAGGAGCCCACCAAAGAAATAGGCCTGGGGAATAGAGAATCTGTGAGGGGAAATCCAGATTGGCTAGCTGCCTCCATGCTGGGACCAGTGACCCATATGTTTGATGTCTGTGGACCTTTGCATGAGTACAGAATGCTCTAAAAAGGCCCCAAAGGGTAGTCACCCTATTTGAGGGATAAAAGCAGATCTTGGCAGTAAAGAAGTCGGTCACAGTCGGTGGCCCCTGTTGTGGGCAGTGCAAGAAACAACAGATACACAGTTAGCACCAGAAGTGAAGATATGGAACTCACTGGAAAGTAAGACATGTATTTGATGAATTAAGCTATGAGATATAAACTTGTGTTTTGTTAAAGGAAAAAGAGTAATTTTTGCCCTAAAGTAGAATGACTTGTTTCAAGGTGATAATTTAATATTTAATACTAATTCAAGATGGAATTAATATTAGAAGAAACAAACAACTTTTATCTCTATTAGATGTTTAAGATCATAAAACTATGAGTTCAGCCAAGGGACAAATGTGCATGTGGAAGTGCTGTGTCCATTACTTTTACATATCAAACAGAAATAAAACAAAAACAAAACCTCCAAAATCATGTATTTAATTCATTAGGTTCTTGCTTTCTCAATGACTGCTTAACATGAAACATGCTGTAAAAATAGTTAACAGGAAATAACTTGATGATGGCTAGTGTTGTTTTGCGTTACAATATGTCGACTTAAAAATAGCTTCCCACATCTCTTTGTTAGCTTACAGCCTTGGAGTTTTGCTAAGTTAAATTAAATAATGGATATTGATCAAATATCTAGATAGTTTCCAAAGAAGATAAAATACTAAAACATTAATTGCTGAGCATAAGTTTAATTTGACATACTTTTGGCATCTTACATGGTGTAGAAACACTAAGTACTGTATTTTTGGGTCTGGTAATTAACATGAAAAATTGAACTTTGTGGAAGCATACATTTCTGGAAGTTATAAAATGATGTTAATCTACAGAATGCAAGTTCACGATTAGAATAAAATTCTAATTAACGTATGGTAATTAAAACTAGAAATAATAAGGGTGCTTTGTCTTGGGACACAGAGGCCAAGAGATAGAGACACACACAAAAAACATGTGGGAATGAAAGTATATGTTTAAAGAAATAAAACAGTAAGTAATAGAAAGATGTGAAGCAAGTAGAAACAACCCAAGAAAGACATTGGAAGAAAGAGGTGGGAGTACAGGAGCCAGGTCTGGATTATCAGTGTTGGGGAATCTTAGATAGGCCAGGCTTTTTGCTCTAGATAGGGGCTATGGGAGGCTGGGTGACCAGAGGTACTATGGCTTGTGCTTAAAACCCCTGTGAGGCCAGTGAGCTCATATTGGCTGCTGTTGTTGCATCCTTTCCTCTTCTATTCAAATATCAGGTTAAGGATGGGTTCCAAGCCTCACACTCACCAAAGACCAGTCTGCAGGATCAGTAGCAATGCCTACCCGTTGCCCCAGGAGGTTTCCCAGGGCATGCAACAGGGTCCTCAACACTATGCTTCACTGATCAAGTCAAATCAAGTAGCACTGGGAGGTGGAAAAAGCAAAATAAAACCAGAAAGACACAGCTCTGCAATCTGCCATGGAATAGTAGCCCATGACTTGACTCTGTTTTCTCCCCTTCCCCACCTCCAGCATTGCGTGGTCACATTACATCGATGATATCATGTTAACCTCTGAAGATTTTTTTTTTCTTGTACAGACCACTCTGACCTCAATGTCTGGCTGGGTGGACAAAATGTTGCCACAAGCTATTAGGCTTATAGATGAAAGCCCAGTGGGCCCTATTGCTCCATATGACAGGATAGATGAGCCATCGCTAAATGGCAAACATAGTATGGCAAACAAAGAAAGACATATTCTTGGCTCAGTCAGCCTTTACTAATTGCATTATGGCAATGCATACCTCTTGGGACATCCAGCCAGGAGACAGCCTGTTGTAGTGGAGACTGACTAGCCCAGGAATACCCTGTCAGGCTGGATGGGATACTTTGTCTCACAGTGGAAGGAGGACTTCACCTTACTGACCTGGACTCCTGTCACACTGCTAGATTCTGAGCCTGAGGTAAGGAGACACTAATGCAAGGCCACTTGCATTTTGCATAAAGGAGAAGTAATCAGGCTCCTGATCTGGCATATAACAGTCCAGGAAGAGTAATCATGTAGGAGACACTCCTACCTCTCCCAGCAGGCAAGTATGATTTGCTTCTCCTGGGAAGCCTCCCCAGGCAGCTGCTGTTTTGACCACTTGGGACAAATCCTCCATCGTAATCATTGTTGGAGGAGACGATCTACCTTTACAAGCGCCTGCTGGAGTTTTACCTTTCAATCTCTAGCTTCCTCTTGTTGTATCACATGGCATCAAAGATAAATGATCCCACCCATTATAGGAACAGTTATCGTCACATTAGTTTAGAGACTGGGGAAATTGGTGGGAACATTTGTTAATATGCTTACTTCTTTTGCTTTGCATTTTCTCCTGTGTGTGTCTCTATTGTTACTGTAGACTCATCATGCAATGTGGCACCAAGTTTGTGAATAATGCATCCACCCTCCCTATAAAACCCCTCAGGGAAGCCAGGTACTCTCATGGAAGAAGGGGCTTGTAAGAATATAAGGCCAGTCGGGAGGGGCGTCTTGTTGCGAAAATGTATTCTGGGTATATGACCACAAAGTGAGTTGTAGGATGCAGTCATCAGAAGACCAAATAACTGCTACTTCCTAGAACATCCCTTCCCTTACCCTCCATTCCCCACTTAGGAATGTTGACCAGATTGTGGGAAACCCAAACAATCCCTTTAAGTAGAAAGTACATAGATTAAGAAAGTAACCCTAGGACTTATGATCATCAGTGACTTTTTTTTTTAATTTTGTCCCTTTCTCTTTTCTTTTCATGGTATAAAAGATTAGACAAGTATGCATTGCAAGCTCACAGATTTACCTAGTCATCACCCAATCCCACCTCATATGTAAGTTGCCAACTAAATAAATCTTTGACTACTTAACAATCTGAAGTGGTCTGCTTCTTTCTTTGTTCTGAGCTTGTACTCTGCCTACTGAGGGCGATTCTGAGTTCCAGGAGGACGTTTTCTCAGCAGTTAGCTAACTGACCCAAATCCAGATTTTCATTTTTATAGAGTCCAAGTCATTAAGAGTCCTTTCTGGGCCATTAGCATTCTTACTTGTGTTAGTTATTACAGTTTTACATTAAATTTACCACATGACATCAGAGAATTAAAACACTCCTTGGAGAATCTCATGGGCTCCAGACACATTCCTTCCTGCCTGTTTTATATAGTTGTAACCCAACTTTCTCTTGATGTTCAGAATCAATCACTACATCCAATACATAAAGAGACTCAACTGGGAACTTTTAGCCATCAGCATTCCCAGAAGATGAGGAAATGAATATTTCAGTCCCAAAGGAGTGGTCTGAGCACCACATAAAACATTTGTTCAGATTTTATAATGCTGTAATCCACTTATTTGATATCATAAGTTCTGTGAGCTGTTCTGCCATGATTCTTATTGGTCTCTTTTCCTGGAAAGTAACAGGAAGATTAGTGAGAAGAACTACAACCCCTATTATTGTTCAGATTTTATAATGCTCTAATCTACTTATTTGATATCATAAGTTCTGTGAGCAGTTCTGCCATGATTCTTATTGGTCTCTTTTCCTGGAAAGTAAGAGGAAGGTTAGTGAGAAGAACTACAGCCCCTACTGCAGCTGGTCTCAAGGCTGAAATTGATACTTATTGTTTTACCATCTATTTGGGTGTATACCAAGACCTTATCCCTTGTAAGTCTGGTTAACCCACCCTTCTCAAGCCATAGCTATTGCACTTGTCCATTTACTTTCAAAAGCAGCCAAATGGATACCAAAATATATGCAAATAAAGATGTGGGTACCAAACACAATCTTTCTAGCCCCTATATCTAATAATAATCCTACTTTCTCCTGATGACCAGGGTCAATTATTCCTTCCAGACTGATGATTCCTTTCCTTGTTTGCCTGACTTTTCACATAAGAAGCCCTAAGTGGCTATATGATAGCATAGCTTGAAGTTTAGTGGGGCTTCTGCTACTGCCCTCAGGGAACCTTTGTCTCTGGGAACCAGAAACTCTAAACTCATATTGCCCAGATCATGGGGATGGAAAGTACAAATTCCTCAGAAAAAGGCCACAGAGTTTGGAAGTGAGTGGGGCCATTATTACTTTTGTCCTTGGTGACCAAACCCATGTTTTAGTCTACCTATTGAAGATAGAAGCATAAAATGGTCATGAATTCAGTATAAACGCAGAGTCTTGAAAAATATCTTCCCGTCTTTGTAAGTTATTGTACCTAAGCTGGTGTCTCAGTTATACCTTTGAAAGGTAGTTTCATCACTCTTTCAGGCCAACAGCTTCTCAGTGGTGAGAAAGATAATAGGATTAAAAGGTCTTATGGTCATATGCCAAATCTCACACCTTCTTTGCTCTAATGTGGCACTAGGTTACATAGGGTCTTGGGTGAGTGGATCAAGCAAGATATGATTCTGTCTGAAGCCTTTCAGTCAGTAAAGCTTGTCCTACTTATTGTATGTATTGATTCCACTCGAGTTGAAGCACTGCCCCTTTCAATATGGAAGGTATGCAATGTAATAAACTTGCTATCAGGTAACTGATCCTAAAGGATAGTGCATCAGAGGCTCAGAGTTAGTCTCCATTGCTGACTTTATCAGCAGCAGGGGCTCCATAAACTTTGGAAATTGGGAAGCCATACAGCTGGGTTCATACATGGTTTCTATTCCTGCCTCCATGGCTACTGCATTTATGAGTCCATTGTGACCATCTTGGGGTGGACAATCACAGGGGCTGACTGCTTTTGACTATCTTTTAGTTTAATGTGTTTTTAGAAGTAGATGTTACTTGGATAGGTGTTTTCATCTGACATGAAGCCCTTCATACCAGGTGCCCTGTTTTCATAGATCCATTAATGTACACCTTCCTCAGAATTCTTTGTTCCCTATCATTCAAAATTTATCTTTCCAGGCTCCTGATCAATTAGCTAAGCCATTTGACATTTCCCATCCATTCATATATTCTTACCTTGGGTTCTCTCCTCTAACATACAGTGGATGCTCAGTTGCCTTACCAAATGCTTTTCCATTGGTTTGGTATGTGGGGGAAGTTCACTTATCTCTGCTTTTGGTAGCTATTCCAGGTGGCACTGTAGGACTTCTGCAGTCCATTTTTGACTAGCATACACATGAAAGTTCATCCATCTCTAATTCAAACTTGGCCTTGGTTTTCTGGTCCTAAATTACTGCTCTACTCCCAATTCCCCATGAGACTACAGGTATTATCTGAAAGAAAGGCCAGTGCAATAGTGTTGGCTGTCAATGGAACTCTGTACCACCTTCTTTTGCAATCTGCCTGTGTTCTCTGTTGCTGCTTTTGCAAAATTCCTCTTACAGTGCTGCTGGACCTGCTCATCCTTATGCTTAGGTTGGTCTGAGAGAACTCAGCTAAGTATAGGAAATTTTGCTCCATGATCTCTTAATGCTCATTGTCAGGCTTTCCATTAATAACAGGGCTCATTAGCAAAACCTGTTTTTCAAATTATGTATAATTTTTAACTGAAAATAGCATAAGCTTCATCCAGAAACCTAGGAGTCTTCATTCAGATTATTTTATTGGTGTTGGGTATAAATACCACGAGGGACCTTTTCCTTAGCATCAATACCTTTAACACCATAGAGTGTGTGGGGTTCTGTGACCCATACAGCAAAGCCAGGAGCACAGACTGAATGTCCTGTAGAGTACTTTATTGCCCTGTGTCTCATGAACTAGCAGCCTTTTATGATACCAAATAAATTTGTTGGAATAATATTTCCAAATATGAAATATGCTATGTCCAGAACCTGAAAAGGTTTCTTTTCTAGTGATGGAATGCACAAATGGCAATAATTTATTTTCTCACTTTGAAGATATTACATCAGCATCTGCTCTGATTGACATGATGGCGTTAATATAGTGAATAAACGTGGCTCATTATCGTGTGATCCTTTGTTCAATTATTGAGTATTCACTTTTGTCCAGTGTATCTGAGTAATTGGCTATAGGTCTCTTTGGGGAAAGAGTGATACATTCATTATTCTTTTCAATTTCTGTGGTATTGCAGGGTCTTTCTTTATAGAAACTCTGTCTTTACTGTGGTAAATGGGTTTCAACTGTGAAACTGGCTCAAGTCAAAACCTGAGAGAAACATCGTGATATTTCTAGGGGCAGCTGCCTTCAACAAACTGGCTTTCTATCCTTCCTGACCCCCAAGTTTAGATGGTGCAGTTTTTATAAAGGAAGCCCATTAATTTGTGCATAGGAGCATAGTAACTTATTATTTCCATAGCTATCAAAGAGTCAGGTTTCTTTGTCTGCCACTTTGACCTCCACACACTAAAGCTCTGCCATCTGGCCTCTATTACTCAGGATTTCTATCATTCCTGTTGCTATAAGGGATCCCTGTTTTGAAACAGCATCTCTTACTATGTCTTACACCACTGAATCACCAGTGAGATTCTTAGAAGTGGTGGTTTCCCTTGAATGTTGCTTATTGTTTTGGTTAAAAAAGAAAGTGTCACCTGACTCTCCCCAGCACCCCTACCACACCTGTAGAGCTTAGTCAGTTGGTGGGTTATCTGACCTTAGGTGGCATATCTACTCAAGCATGTCCATTTTTCTGAGGCTTTTAATTTCTTATTTCACTGCCTTTTGTGGAAATTCTGGCATTTCTGTTTATTAACTGTGAGCCATCACTTTCTCCAACTTCCGGGAAATATCCTAAAAGGGTGTTATTATCACATTCTGGAGGTCTTGCTAAGGTGATACATTTGTACCATGAGGGAATGTCCTGTAACTATAAGCTCTCCAGTATCCAACTTTAAGTTTTACTCCTGTTGATCCAGCATCCTTATGCTTCAGGCCGTATGCATTCCCTAGGATCCTGCCAGTATGTGATGGATGCATCTTGCAGCTTTCCTCAGTTATATTTCCTTTCCTGTCTTAGTAGGTCCAGCCCTTACCTGATCAGGTTATGTTGTAGCTTAACTGTACTTATTGGCCTAGTAGCCCAGAGAAATTGTGAGGGTAGTTTCTGGGGAGAGAGCATGCTTTCTTGCGAATCAGAGGTCTCTATTTCATCTTTAAGCAAGAGACTGCACTCACCATTAATAACAGGAAGTAGTGGGCCATTTTGAGCACTCCCAGGTTCAGAAGAATCCCAAGGTTCAGGATTTTTGAAAGTATTAACCTAGATACCTTATTTCTCAATACCCCTCTCCCTCCCTATCAACAACCTGAACTTGGTAGAGCATACTTAATGAGGTTGAGAATTCACACTTCTCCAGTAGCTATTCTTCTAGATAATGTTACAGATAATTCCTGGGTCAAATCCTTATCTTTTCCTGCCCTCTGGCTGCTGAAGATGAGAGGCTATTTGCATGTTGCCAAGAAAAGCCTTTGAGCTTTCAAACTAAGCCTTTAATGTGTAGGTAATCACTTTCAGTTTTTATCAACTTTCTAGGATGTGTTAGAAGCACCCAGAGAGCCATTCAAATCCATAGATTCCATAATTTTTACTTATCTAAGCTTTTCAAATGCTTGGATATTGCCCCTACCAGTACCTTCCCTTCCCTGGTATCCCATTTCAATTCATTACCAATGAAAAAATTTTTAAACTTGCATGACTACTGCATTCTGATAACTCTTTAAATTCTATTCATTCATTTCCAGGGCTTGCTAGCTGGTCACATAGCACCAAAATCCAATTTTCATGTCTGTTTCTTCACGTCACTCCTGGCACCAACTGTCTTATGTTGTCTTTCAGAGACTGAGACTGAGTTTTTCTTTCACTAAATTAATTGGGTAGTGCCCTCAGGGGCATATGTTGGGGATGAAGGTAGTAGCATTGAATAAAAGAGAAATTGAAATGTGACAGTTTCTCAACAAAAGTCTATCTCAACAAAGGTCTTTGGGAATATCTGGAGTTTTCCTAACATACACCAAAGTGTATACCTCTGCATTAACCAGCCATTGAATACTGCCTTCAAGGATAGACAATGACCTTGGGAAAGTTTGTACACTTTAGCTGACAGCAACTCCTGGAAAGTGACTCAGCTGAGAGCCTCCAGCCATGGAAATGCTCAAAGGATAGGAAAAAAGCCTTAGTCCTCAAAAAGGTACCTGAGCAATACATCACAACATCCACTATAAAGTTTTTAGGATGACCAAAAAATGCAAACAAAAGTTCGTAGTTTTTTTTTTATGTATATATTTTCTAATCCTCATCATGAAGCATCCATTCCAGAGAAGGGACACAAATATCATTTAGACAAAATGACTTGTCAGATGGACAGAAGGTAGTCTGTCTTCTTGGCCATTATAATATTTGCACAATAAATCCATGAGCAGAGTGGCAATGGTGGATGGAGGTTATGCATATACCTAGTGGCCTAGGCCTCTTATTAAAGCTGATTGAGATACTGTCTTTGGTGATATATAACCTGTTATCAGAGGAGAACCAAATCCACCCCTCAATATTGTACCATTTATTATGGATGACCAATTGGCTACTTGCAGACAAATTAATTGCATAGGCCTCTACCCTGGAGAGAATTGTAATTCAGCCTTACTAGGATATACCCTAACTCTGAATGTAGGTTATCTTCCTAGTATATAAAACTGCTGCCAGCACCATTATCTCAGTACTTAAAGAATGCTAGATTTACTTACATGAAATTCCCATATCATGTTGCCTCTATAAAGGGACCATTTTACTGCAAAGATATGGAATAACGGTCATATAACCACAATATAAAGAGGTTTTACTATGCAAAGCACCAACTAGAAGTTGTCAGCGTGATACAATACAGTGTGATAAAATAATAGAATGGCCTACTAAAGGCCCAAAAAGTGTGCCGACTTGGGAAGAGCATCCTGATGAGGTGGAACACTCTATTCCAGGATATATGATGTTCACTGAAACAATGACAAATATATGGTGCTGCATCTGTAATTCCTAGGGTCAAGAAACTATAAACCAAGAGATAAAAGTGGTATTGATACTTCTCATCATCACTTCCAATAACCCACTTGTGTTGCGTTTTTCATTCTTATAACTTTAAGCTTAAACTAATTAAAGTATCTTAGAGTGGTAAAAAGAAAGAACTAAATATATAATAAGATATACTTCTACCAATGAAATGAAAAACATATATATTTTTATTACTCTTGAAAGTAAAATCATAGAGGTATCAGGCCTCAGTCCTCTTGGAAGGGACTTCCCAAGAAAGATATTTAGTGCAAATATTGTGTGAGACAACCATCATCAAGGTAGAAGTGTTATTATTGGCTATTGCTAATTACTATTACAAATGCATATCTAGATTAATTATCTTCTTCAATTAGAACAAATTACTTCCCTGTTCATAATGAAAAGGACCCAGTGATTTCAACCTGCCATCAGCTGACTGGAAGATTCCTTACTGTTGGCACCATGGGGAGCTCAGCATTGGTGTCTGCTTATAACAGAATATATTGAGGGGGATTCTACGTTGAATTCCTCAGTGAGGGGAATTATTGTCACTGATGAGGAGAATTCTATGTTGTTAACCTCTTCCATAACCAACATTCCTACCACCATGATATGTTCCACTTCAGTCCATTGATCTCCTGTTAAGTGGATATTATGTGACTGGTAAAAAAGTAGTCATGTATAAACTGCCTGATTCTGGAAAACCTCCTCTGCAGTGAGTATTCTCTGGTGAATATTTACATGAGAAATAAATATATTCACAAGCTAAGCCCATTTTAAGAGATCTGCCTACATGGCCCTACTTTAGTCTTGCTAGTCTTAATGTTCCAAACATATTTTTCTCTGACTAAATGAAAAAAAAAAAAACATTAAACACTACCATAAAGCAATGTATTATACTTTTATTATTATTATTATACTTTAAGTTCTAGGGTACATGTGCACAACGTGCAGGTTTGTTACATATGTATACATATGCCATGTTGGTGTGCTGCACCCATTAACTCATCATTTACATTAGGTATATCTCCTAATGCTATCCCTCCCCCCTCCCCCCACCCCACGACAGGCCGCAGTGCATGATGTTCCCCTTCCTGTGTCCAAGTGTTCTCATCGTTCATTTCCCACCTATGAGTGAGAATATGCGGTGTTTGGTTTTCTGTCCTTGCGATAGTTTGATGAGAATGATGGTTTCCAGCTTCATCCATGTCCCCACAAAGGACATGAACTCATCCTTTTTTATGGCTGCATAGTATTCCATGGTATATTTGTGCCACATTTTCTTAATTCCAGTCTATCATTGATGGACATTTGGGTTAGTTCCAAGTCTTTGCTAATGTGAATAGTGCCGCAATAAACATATGTGTGCATGTGTCTTTATAGCAGTATGATTTATACTCCTTTGGGTATATACCCAATAATGTGATGGCTGGGTCAAATGGTATTTCTAGTTCTAGATCCTTGAGGAATCACCGCATTGTCTCCCACAATACTTTTATTTAACCATCCCTACAGTAACAGTGGACAGTCAAAAATATCACTTCACATTTGTCTACCTTTATAATGTTCCTTCACTACTGTCCTTCCTGATCATATGAAACTTGTACTGTCACAGCATATTTTGTATAACCATCAATAAATCACATCTGATGTTTTTCCTTAGTCCATCAACCTGTCGTAGGGAAGTCTTCACAAATCCATCAATGTGAGTTGAAAGCAAGGTGGCAACACAGTGGAGTCTGAGCTATGTACAACTTTCTCCTGTCCTCTGGAACTACTCAAGTTCAGTCTCATCTCTACTATGTTCTCATAATAGTTTATTGCTTCTATACACTCACGATTTTATGTTCTGGTAGGACAGAAAGCAAGCAGTTTATGACAGATCGGCCATTTAAAAAAAAACCCATAATCTATAATAAAATGATATTTCAATGTGGAATACTAAAGCACGACTGTGCTAGAAGACATAACAAAGCAGAGACACTCTGTATGTGTCTGCTACAAATCTAAACTAATGCAGGTGTATTGTGTTAGTGACAAAAATTATGAGTAACATTTACATTGGCAAAAAAATTTTTCTGAAGTATCCAACAACTCTTACTACAGAGTGAAATAATGCACAGTCCTATCATTATTTATTTTTTTGTGTTTTGCTTTAGACGGTAAAAGATAGTTATGTCTGTTCCTAGTTTTTAACCTAAAGTTGACTCTTGAAGGCTGAAAAGAAGTTCAAAATATAGACAGTGCTCGAGTGCGAGAAGTTGAAGAAAAGAAAAGGAAAAACTGTGTGTCAAGAAACATGTGTGCCTGAGAAACTTTCTGGACAGCATATACTAATTTGCTTGATGTGGAAATCTCCATTAAAAAGCCATGTGTTAATAAGACATCACAGTATCTTCAGATCAAAAGGGAGGTTGTAATATTAGTTTAAATTATTCATGGCAAACTGAATGTCATGGACACTAATTAGTTTAGGAAAGGACATGTGATTAATATTGACCAGTGATAAAGTAGTTGGGATCTACTAAAGTTGGAGGTTTCCATTCGTATAAAAGTAGTCAAGAAGAAACATCCCCTCTTCATTCATCGGATATTGTTGGCTCTATATGTGTGATCATGCTGAGGTCTACATGCTGAGGCTGACAAAACAAACAAAAAAGATAAGAGAAACATGAGCCTTTGATCCTGACAATGGCCATAAATTAACCAACATTTTAATCTGCCTGACATTTTGATTTCTTGTTTCCTGAGATAATCCATTATTGTTTATGCCATTTGATTTATAATTTCTATGACTTGCAACTGAGATTATTTTCAATAGTATAGCAAGTGTGGAAAAGTTGTTTCAGTGTTTCATTTATCTTCAGTATCTAGCCTAGGATATAACATCAAAAATGCTCAACGGATGTATGCAAAGTAACCAATAAATGAAATATTTTCACCATCAAACCTAAACAATAACCTGTTTTATTAATAGATACATGGGAAGAGGTACATTTTTCTTTTTGTCCCCAGAAACACTCAGTCCACAGGGAATAAAAAATGATGGCTTATTCCATTTAGTGTCCCTAAGATTAAATACTTTTCTAGTATAGAGATGATTGAAAAAAATCATCTCTACATTATTCACAATTCATGTGTAATGCTATTTTTAGAGTGATTATTAATGAAGATGACATAGGATTTTATCTAAGGATTTGTATAACATTAGATTTAATTCCTGATGATAGTGAAGATTGGTTTTTCAGATTTTTAAGAGATTTTCTAAAAATATAAAATGCAATAAAAGCTCACATTTCTAACTGAATTTTATTTTGCAGTGAAAAATAGAACTTACACACTTCTTGGATAATTCTCTTGGATGGCCTTCTATTAATTTTCTGGTAGGTGACCAATCTTAAGAAATATTGGAGAAAACACAAAGAAATAAGAACTTTTTAATACTACATTGGAAGTTAATCTTGTTCTTGCCTACTGCAGGATGATCAGCGTGTGTTTTTCTCAGATAAATTAGATGAAGATTTACTCTAAATTCAAAAACCATCATTCAATCTACTGTTTAAATGAAATGCAAAGGAAAGCAAAAAAAACACTTAAGACAGAACTCAACATATGCCCCCCAAAAAGTCTTTTCACATACAGAAAATTAGAAGAATGGGCCTATCCTAACATGACAATGTTCAATATCATTGACTGAGTTCAATGACAGAAGATGCCCATGGTATTAGAAAAAAATGTTTCGGCATTGAATGATTCAGTTCTACATTTATTCAGAAGTATAAAGCACTAGAGATGAAACCTGTTTCATACTAAAATTACTAATGGCATGTATTAAGTGCCAACCCCCTGTCAAATTTGGCACTGCCCCTTATACTGAATGAATGTAGCTTGTTTCTTGGATGCATTTCATGTACGTTGTTTTGGATGTCATATTAATCTTCCCAGAAGTACTTTGAAAGAGGTAATTTTGTATGATTAGGAGATAACATGAACATCAGAAGAATGATTTTTCAGATTTTTTTTTTTGCTGTTCTAAGTGTGAATTAGGCATTAAGTTTTAAATGCACTCTTGTTTAAAAATTGAGTATCTTCCATGAGAAACAACAACTACAAAATTTATCATCTTTTCTATAAGAAAATTCATTTCTAAACTTGAACAGTTCAAGTTATTAACAGGCCTTAAAAAAATTAACTATTCATAAAGCTTTGTGGATCATCTTTTGTTAGAAATGAAGGATACTAATATCTTATGTATCTTTTTTTGTTGTTTTCAAAAATAATCTAATAATGTTTTCTTGAATTCTGCTAAAGTGCTCTGTCTCTCTCTATCTCTTCTGTTAAGGTAATATATAGTTAACAAGGGTATTAACTGAGTTATAAAATGAATAGGATACACCATAGATGAGGTTTTTACTTGTTTTCTGTTTTGCTTTGTTGTTAAAGAATGATTTGTGATTTCTGATTGCTAAGTCAATTTAAAATGAGTAGATATTGGCTTATCATACTGGAATTGCTTACATATCTACACATTATCATCACCAGTTATCAGTTCCAACTGGCTGCTGGAAATTTTTATTTTTAATTGAAATCATTATATTGAATGTAATTTTAAGCAATGAAAGGTGAAAAAATGTTACATATGGGACACCAGGAAACATGTTATCAATAAAAAGAGTATAGTTTGCCTTTAGGTTAAATGAACTGTGATCTTAAATATAATTAGAAATAATTTATGTCTAAAATATTTTCTCACTCATAAAATAAATAAAATGTAAAATTTTATACATATAGCAACTTTACACCATTTTTTTTTCATTGTCCGTTTGGAATGAAAATACTTAGAAGCTGAAATAATTGAATTAATCAAATATATTTCCACTTGATCCTATGTACTGATCTGAAATTTAATTTTAAAATTATAAAGCTATATCACTGCACATCACATAGACAGTAAATAGTAATAAGGTAAGCCTTACTGAAAATAAATTTAAAAACTGGATGCAATGTACATATATCTTAAAAATACAATTTACCAAAACTGACACAAGATGAAATAGAAAACCAGAATAGTTCTATATGTATAACAATTTGAATTAATTATCAAAATGCTTTCCACACAGAAAATTCCAGGCCCAGATGCTTTCACTGATTAAGTCTAATAAACATTTAAGGAAGAAGTTTTACCAATTGTATGTAATGTTTTTCAGAAAACAGACCACCAGAGCCCAATATTAAAACTTGACAAAGTCCAGGTGTGGTGGCTCACGCCTATAATCTCAGAACTTTGGGAGGCCCAGGAGGGTGGATCACCTGAGATCAGGAGTTTGAGACCAGCTTAGCCAACATGGTGAAACCCTGTCTCTACTAAAAACATAAAAAAATGAGCTGAGTGTGGTGGCGGACGCCTGTAATCCCAGCTACTCGGGAGGCTGAGGCAGGATAATTGCTTGAACCCGGGAGGTGGAGATTGCAGTGAGCCGAGATTGCACCACTGCCCTCCAGCCTGGGCAATGAGAGCGAAACTCTGTCTCAAAAACAAACAAAACAAAGAAACAAACAAACAACTTGACAAAGACATTGCAAGTTTAAGAGTATACCAAAAAAAGTAGAGGGGAGCAATTAAAAACACTTTATTTTGTTGTGAAAATACTAACTAAAATCAAGTTTTACTAAAAATACGCTTCCTTGTTGTGTGGTATAAATTCAAATTATTTTTAAGATCTTCTGGCATTCTATTATTTAATTTTTGTGAAACTGATGAAGAAGAAAAATGAAAATTTTGATAGCCCTGTACAAAAATATGAATTATTTGTATTTTTAATTCTGCTGCTGCTGTTTTAAATGAGCACCGATCATTTGCAATTCTAGTCTTACAAAAATGCGCAAAAGACACATAAGCCAATTGTCACAAAATATCATCATTTTTTTTTCTGTTTTAAAGTGTATAATCATTCTCTACTTATGTGGAAGTTAAATTGCTGATCACTTTCACCATTGTGAAAATAATTTTCTCCTTGAAATATCTGAAAACTTTTTGTAGTAGAAAGTATGTAGGACATTTAATGTGGGTAAGAGCTAAGGAAAGCTTCCTAGAATACCATCTTCGTAGTATGTAAATTGTTGTTGTGACAAAAGAAATGTTTATTTTATATCTGTTATTTAATAAATATATTGAGTACCTACTCTATTCTACAAACATAAGTTTGGGGAATAATTGGTATAGACAAGGATACCAGTATGTTTGCTTAAGACTTCTAGATCTTTTTCTATGCTCTTGTGCATTGTGAATCACCAAGACGGTTATTAGATAGGCCCGTATGGACAATATATGATCGTGCAATTTCAATGCACAAAATTTTCCAGCTAAGATTGTATGTGGAAGCTAAAATTCAACTTTGTTGTACTTACCAATCTATATGCTGTGCCCTATTGAAAAAGGGACAACTATAAGCTAAAATTCAACTTGGTTGTACTTACCAATCTATATGCTGTGCCCTATTGAAAAAGGGACAACTATTTCTAACTAGTTTAAAGTCACTTGCTTTGCCTGACTAGACTGGGGACATTTTTCTAATTGGCTTATCCTGAGCTATTATTTTTACCCATTTGGAACTTAGTAAGGCAAACATTAAAAATCAGAAAAACATATTTATGTGACAATCTTTAGCATGGCAAATAAATAAAGTATTTGGTTTTTAATTCAGTCATCATTAATGTGTGTATGTGTGTGAATGTGCTTCCATGTATACATTTCTTTGTTTTATTAACATTAACTATCATAATGGTACTTGGGATAGTAATTTATTAAAATCAACTCAAATGTTATTTGTATTAATCCTTAGATTGAAAGTATCCTCAACTGTTATTAGGTACTGATGTGATTTGGCTGTGCCCCCACCAAAATCTCATCTTGAATTGTAGCTGCCATAATCCCCACGTGTCATAAGAGGAACCTGAAGGGAGGTGGTTCTATCATGGGGGCGGGTTTTTTTCCCACACTGGTCTTGTGAGAGTGAAAGAGTCTCATGAGATCTGATGGTTTTATAAAAGGGCAGTTCCCCTGCACATGCTGTCTTGCCTGCCTCATGTAAGATGTGACTTTGTTTCTCCTTTGCCTTCTGCCATGATTGTGAGGCCTCCTCAGCCATGTGAAACTGTGAGGCCATTAAACCTCTTTCCTTTATAAATTGCCCAGTCTCTGGTATGTCTTTATTAGCAGCAGGAGAAAAGACTAATACAGGTACCATATTGTATTTATATTAATTTTTAATTCTCTAAGATTGCAGGTAATTTTACAAACAGATTAAGTGTTCATTTAAGCTGCATTAAAGGCATTCCATATTAATCTTATGTTCTATTGGGTGGTAGCTAAAAGACAATAGCTTTTTCCATTATACCCCTTTGTTCAAAATTTCCCCATGCTTACTGAAAGCTTCAAATTTTTAACAAATGTTGAGTTTTTTCCACCACATTCTGGACCCAACTTTCTCAATTATTCTTAAGTCTCCTGTCTTTAACACACTTAGAACAAATTTTATGTATTTGTGTATACACATGCACACACATTTTATATATACCTAGCTGATAATAATTTATATTGTGTCTGGATTACCGTTCTATCTATCTATCTATACCTTTCATATTATTCTTTTAAGATTTCATAAAAAATTTTCTACTACAAACCCTATTCATCTCATGTTACTCAAACTTTATGATTTTTTAGTGCTAAATGATGTGCTATCTTATTGAGGTAAGTATCTTATAATTATATATAATACTTCTATAATATTATATAATTAATATAAGGATGATCACTTTGCAATTAAAATGTCCTGGCATTGAAATATTTTACTAGGACAGAGGGTATCCACATAAGGATATCCACAATGTGTGTAACATGTAAAGAGTAACAATTCAAAAAGCACTCATGTAGCCACAAATTTTTTTAACAGAACAGACATTTATCTTGGAAGTCCACTAGTAGCCTTACCTAAGTGTAACAAGAGGTAAATACTCTCACAAATTTTGTATTTTTAATTCTCTTTTCTCATTTTATAGCCCCACCCCAGCTATACTGTTCCCAATCATAGAAGAAAAGCATTTGGTATTTCCCCATTAAGTATGTTCTTGGTGCTGCAGGATTTTCCTTGTGGGGGAGTTGTTTTGTTTTGTTTAGTAGATGCCCTTTATCAGGTTGAAGTTTACTTCAATTATTTTGTCAATGTTTCTTTTTTCTTATTGTTTTAAAACTTAAAATTCTCTCCATTGTGGATACCTAAGTTGAGACTTATCAAGAAAGATGCTGGAATTAGTCAAATGATTTTTCTATGTCTATTGAAAGGATTATATGGTTTTCCCTTCTTATTTTATTAATCTAGTGAATTACATTAAGTTTCAACTGTGAAATCTGAGTTAGATTCTAATAAACTTTATTAAGATAGAATTTATGTACAAAATATGCATTCACTTTAGGTGAGCAGTTAAATGAATTCTGCCCCTTTTTAGGTACAATCCCAATCAAGTTTTAGAATATTTAATTTCCCCCAAAGTTCATTCTAGATCCATTACAGTTAACTCTGTACACAGAAAACTCCTTCCCAGATCAGCTTCTGTTATGATTTCTATTACTATAGACTAATTTAATCTGTCCTAGAAATTCACTTAATTGGAATTATACAACTAATAGTCTTTTGTGTCTGATTTATTTCACTCCATATAATATTTTAGAATGTTTTAATGTTGTTTTGGTCATCTGTAATTCATTCATTTTATTGATGAATATCATTTTTTGAGTACTGCAATTTGTTTAACATTTTACCTGCTGATGGACACTTGCATTGTTTCCATTTGCGGACAATAATGATCAAAATTGTTATACACATTGATATGCAAGTCTTTGCATGGATATATATCTTCATTTATCTTGGGCCAACACCTGAGAGTAAAATTTCTGAATTATATGTGGTCTGAGCATAAAGTAGACGTTAATCTTTGTTATAAGCTGCTAAGCTGTTTTTCAAAGTGTTTATCATTTAATTTTTTCCCCAGCAATGTATAAAATTCTAATTGTTCCACTTCTGCCTTAGATATTGCCAATCATTTTAATTCCTAGACGTTCTAATGAGTATGTACAACTATCTCATGGTTTTAATTTTGATTTATCTGATGTCTAGCAATGTTAAACATCTTCACATATATTTATTGGCTGAATTATACATATACTAATTTCTGAATTATCTGTTTAAATATTGTGTCTCTTATCTCAGTGGGGGATTTATCCCTCTGCTATTTAGTAGGAAGTGTTCTATACATATTTTGAATTCAGGCCTTTTGTCAAGTATTTTGTATTGCAAATATTTTTTCCCAGTGTGTGGCTTACATTTTTATTGTTTTAATAGTGCCTTTTGAAGCACAAATTTTAAAAATTAATTCCAATTTATCTTTTTTCCTTATGATTTGTGCCTCTTTGTGTATTGTCTTAGAAGTATTGTCATACCACAAAGTCATGATGAATTTCTGTGTTTTATTCTATGTATTTATTTTATCATTTTAAGAATTTGTATTTGATTTTTCTTATTGTTTCTACTTCTCTTCTCAGGCTTCCAGTGTTTTCTTATTTGTCATTTTGTTTTGTTTTGTTTTTGAGATATGATCTCACTCCGGGCTGGAGTGCAGTTGTGTGATCAGGGCTTACTGCAACCTCCGCTTCCCAGGCTCAGGTGATTCTTTTTTTTTTTTCCAACTTTTCTGTTAGCTTCAGGGGGAACACGTGCAGGTTTTTTACATGAGTAAATTACTTGTCCCTAAGGTTTGGGGTATGAAGGATCCCATCACCCAGGTAGTGAGGACAGTACTCAATAGGTAGTTTTTCAAACCTTGTCCCCAGTGCACCCTCCCCACTTTAGTAATCACCAGTGACTGTTGGTCCTGTTGGTCTCATCTTTACGTCCATGTGCACTCAGTGTTTAGCTGCCACTCATAACTGAGAACACGTGGTACTTAGATTTCTGTTTCTGTGTTAATTCACTTGAATAATGGCCTCAAATTGCATCCATGTTGCTGCAAAGAACAGGATTTTGTTCTTTTTTATGGCTGCATAGTATTCCATGCTATATATGTGCCACATTTTTTTTTAACCAATCCACTGTTGATGGATAACTAGGTTGATTCCATGTCTTTGCTATTGTCATTACTACTGTTATGAACATATGCATGCATTTGTCTTTATGATAGAATGATTTAATTTCCTTTGAGTATATACCTGGTAATAGGATTGCTGGGTCAAATGATAGTTCTGTTTTAAATTCTCTGAGAAATCTCCCAACTGCTTTCCACAGTGGTTGAACTAACTTACATTCCCACCAAGTGAATAAGCATTCCCTTTTCTCTGCAGCCTTTCCAGCATCTGTTATTTTTTAATAACAGATTTTGACTTTTTAATAATAGCTATTTGACTTTTTAATAATATTTGACTTTTTAATAAATTTTTAATAAAATTTGACTTTTTAATAATAGCTATTCTGACTGGTATGAGATGGTATCTCATTGTGGTTTTGATTTGCATTTCTCAGATGATTAGTGATATTGAGCTTTTTTTTTTTTTTACATATTTTTGGATGCATGTATGCCTTCTTTTGAGAAGTGTCTGTTCCTGTCCTTTTCCAACTTTTCTAATGAAGGGAGTAGTTTTTTGCTTGTTGAATTAAGTTTCTTATAGATTCTGGATATTAGACCTTTGTCAGATGCATAGTTTGCAATTATTTTCTCCCTTTCTTTAGGCTATTTACTCTATTAACAATTTCTTTTGCTATGTAGAAGCTCTTTAGTTTAATTAGGTCCCATTTGTCAACTTTTGTTTTTATTACCATTGTTTTTCATTACTTAGTCATAAATTCTTTGCTATGGCTGATGTTCAGAATGGTATTTCTTTGGTTTTTCTTCTAAAATTTTTGGAGTTTTAGGCCTTTCATTTAAGTCTATTTTATCTTGAGTTAATTTTTATATATAGTGAAAGCTAGGGGTCCGGTTTTATTCTTGTGTACACAGCTATCCAATTATCTCAGCATCATTCATTAAATAGGGAGTTCTTTCCCCATTGCTTGTTACTGTCAACTTTGTAGAAGATCAGATGGCTGTAGATGTGCAGCTTTATTTCTGGCTTCTCTATTCTGTTCCAATGGTCTATGGGTCTGTTTTTGTATCAGTACCATGCTGTTTTGGTTACTGTAGACTCGTAGCATAGTTTCAGTAAGGATAAAGTGACTCCTTAGGCTTTATTCTTGTTGCTTAGGATTGCTGTGGCTATTTGGGTCCATTTTTAGTTCCATATAAATTTTAGAATAGTTTTTCTTTTTTAGTTCAGTGAAAAATGGCATTGGGAATTTGATAGGAATCACACTGAACCTGTCTATATCTTTGGATGTTATGGCAATTTTAATGAAATTGATTCTTCCAATTCATGAACATAGAATATTTTTCCATTTGTTTGTATCATCTATAATTTCTTTCAGCAATGTTTTGTAGTTCTCCTTGTACAAATCTTTCACCTCCTTGGTTATATGTATTCCTAGGTATATATATATTTTTCTGGCTATTATAAATGGGATTGCATTCTTGATTTGGCTCTCCACTGGGATTTTATTTACACATAGCAATGCTACTAATTTTTGTAAATTGATTTTGTATTCTGAAACTTTACTGAAGTAGTTTATCAGCTATAGGAACCTTTTGGCAGAATATTTAGGGTTCTCCATGTATAGAATAATATCATTAGTGAAGACAGAAAATTCGATTTTTTATTTTCCTATTTTGATGCCTTTTATTTTTTTCTCTTACCTGACAGTTCTGGATAGAACTTATAGTACTATGTTGAATGGGAGTGGTGATAGTTGGCATCCTTGTCTTGTTCCACTTCTTGGTGGGAATGCTTTCAACTTTTGCTTATTCAGCATGATGTTAATTGTGGGTTTGTCACAGATGGCTCTTACTAGTTTGAGATATGTTATTTCAGTGCCTAGCTTCTAGTGCCTAGTTTCTAGAAGGTTTTTTTTTTTTTTACCATGGAGAGTTGTTAGGTTTTATAGAAAGTTTTTTATTCATCTACTGAGATGATCGTATGAGTTTTGTTTTTAATTCTGTTTATGTGGTCAATCCTGTTTATCGATTTGTGTATGCTGAACCAGCCCTGCATCCCAGGAATAAAGCCTACTTGATCATGATGATTTAACTTTTTCATTTTCTGCTGGTTTTGTTTTGATAGTATTTTGTTCAAGATTTTTGCATCTGTGTTCATCAGGAATATTGGCCTGTAGTTTCTTTTTTGTTGTATCTTTGCCAGATTTGGGTATTAAAGTGACGCTGGCTTCATAGAATGAGTTGGGGAGGAGTCCCTCCTTCTCAATCTTTTGAAATAGTTTCATTAGATTTGGTACCAGATCTTCTTTGTACATCATGTAGAATTTGGCTATGAATCCATCTAGTCTAGAGCCCTTTTTGGCTAGTAGTTTGTTAAACTACCAATTTTATTTTGGAACTCAATATTGGTCTGTTAGGGTTTTGATTTCTACTTGATTCAGTCTTGGGAGGCTGTGAGTTTCCAGGAATCTAGCCATTTCTTCTACATCTTCTAGTTTGTGTGCATAGAGATGTTCATAATAGTCTCTTAGGAACTTCTGTATTATCAGTTGTAATGTCACCTTTGTCATTTCTAATCACACTTATTTGGACCTTTTCTCTTTCTGCCTTTGTTAATCTAGCTAGCTGTCTATCAATAATTAGGTGTATTTTTGATTCTGTCTTTTTCCTCTGAAGATTATTACTTCCTTTCCTCTCCTCTCCTCTCCTCTCCTCTCCTCTCCTCTCCTCTCCTCTCCTCTCCTCTCCTCTCCACTCCTCTCCTCTCCACTCCTCTCCGCTTTGCTTTGCTTTTGAGACAGTGTCTTACTGTGATGCTCAGGTCATAGCTCACTGCATCCTTGGCCTCCCTGGGCTCAGGTGATACTCCCACCTCAGGCTCCCGTGTAGCTGGGACTGCAGGTCCATGCCTTCATGCCCCGCTAATTTTAGTATTTTTTGTGGAGACTGAATTTTGTCATGTTGCCCAAGCTGATCTCAGACTTCCGGATTCAAGCTATGTGCCCACCTCACCCTAGCCAAGTGCTGGCATTACAGGCATGAGCCACCATGTCTGGCCATTTCCTTTGTGTGTGTGTGTGTGTAGGTGTTTTTCTTGGCTGTACTTGATCTTTAAGTTTTGTTTCTTGGGAAGCAAGTCTGGTCTGATCATTTCAGGTCTCTTTTTCTTCAGTCAAACTTCCTTGAATCTGTTCCACACAGGGGCTTTAAGTGTCAGTCACAGCTATGGGTAGAAAGAGTTTGGGGACACCTGTCTCTGGCTCTTTCCCATTCATTATTCCATTTCTATATTTGTAGCTCCTGGCTTCAGTTTTCCGTTTCCTTAGTCCAGAAAAACTATGTTCATTTCTAAGATTTCCTTCCTCTCACCAGCGTGTATATTTTGTAGACTATACTTAAATCTAGGCTGAAAATTATGGAAATTGTATCTGGCTATCTAGATACCTATATTTGATCCTTCAAGGAGACATACTTCCAGAGTCTTTCTGCTTCTGTTCAAATAGTTGTTTTCAGTATTATGTGCAGATTTTATATTGTTTTCTGCTTTGGAGTTTATCTGAGAGAGTCTTAGTGCATCATGACAAGAAGTGGTGATTCAATTTAATGTTTTAATTTATTTTTTAACTAGCAAGTATTATAAATTCTGTTACTAATTTCAATAATCTACCTGTGAACACTGATGATTCTGAATAGATAATCATCTGGTCTGGAGTAAAGTCAGTTGCATTTCTTTCTATCAATATTTATACAGCTAGGTTAAATCTATATTTTTTTTAATGAATAGGTACTCCAGTACAATTTTGAATAAAAGTCATGAGAGTGAACATTTTTGTCTTGTTCCTGATCTTAAAAGGAAAGCTTTCTATATTCCACTATGAAATATAATGCTTACTCTATTTTTAGGTATGTTTTACATGATTAAGAAAGATTCTGCGATTCTTCATTTGCTGTGTTTGTAAAATTGTGAATATATATTAAATTTTATCAAGTATTATAATAAATTATTAATGATAGAATTTTTATTTTTTCTGTTTATGTTCCAAGCTATACTTATTGAATATCTAGTTATATCCTTGAATTTATCATATAAAATTAATATTCATTTATTTGTAATTAGTTTTAATTTGTTATTTGTTAATATGGTTTTTTACATCTAAATGAGTGTGTGATTCGTCAATATATTTTCTTCTTTTTTGGGTTTTGTGATTGATATGATACGAGCCTTCTAAATGAGTCAAGGAGTTTCCCCAATACATCTCTCATATCTAAAGTTGTTTTTGAATTGAAATTATTTATTCCTTGACTATTTGGTCATTTCAATTTAATTGTTTTATGTTTAGTATTTTATTCATTCATTTAATAATTGTACATTATTGCTAGCTTTTTGTCAGCCTCAAGTTATGGAAAAATATAAACAAAAAAAGACATTATTTTTGCCATCAGGAAGTTACAATCTACACATGTCTGTTTCCCCGCAGTAAAATGTAAGGTAGGTGAAACTAAGAACACAGCAAATTATTTATAGACATGTAGAATGAAAGAATAAGCCCTGAAAAGATTTAAGTGAATTCTACCTAAAGAGAAATGGTGTTTTCTTTTCCTTTTTTTTTTTTTTTTGGCAAAATCACATACAGATTCATCTAACTTTTGCAATGTAGACAGTCTAATGTACCTAGAGCAAATTTATATTTAGTTTCTTTCATTAATCAAATGAAGAGTGAAATAATTCTCTTTTTTTCTCATTAAAATATACTAGGTAACTATACGTTGGAGTGAATAGAAGTGAGTAATATTACCTGTGCTAAAGAAGTAAAGACCTGTGGAAAATTACTCTTTCTGTGGCTTCGGCATATTTGTGATCACATTGATTATCTTGTTCTCAGCTGTAATATTTTGTTCTGTGGGTTTGAATTTTCATCATTTTGTTGCAGACTAATTATTATTTTATTTAGAAACTTATAGAAAGTGCTTTATTTTTCTTTAATTCATCTTGAAGTATGAACAATCTTATAATCACAAAATTACCTAGTTTGCTATTTAAATCTTTGTTGTCAGTTCTGGTGTGGGTTACAATTCAGCTTACTGATTCTTCTGAATTGGTTTTGATAGTAAGAGGTGTATTAGTCAGGGTTCTGTAGAGGGACAGAACTAATAGGATATATATAGAGAGAGAACTAATAGGATATATATATTATATAATAGTATATATAAATACTAATAGGATATATAAATATATGAGTTTACAAAGTATTAACTCACAGGATCGCAAGGGCCCATAATAAGCTGTCAGCAAGCTGAGAAGCAAGAAGAGCCAGTCTGAGTCCCCAACCTGAAGAATGTGGAGTCCAATGTTCTAGGAAAGGAAGCATCTAGCACAGAAGAAAGATGTAGGCTGGGAGAATAGGCTAGTCTAGTCTTTTCACATTTTTCTGCCTGCTTTATATTCTGGCACTGCTGGCAGCTGATTGGATGGTGCCCACTCAGATTAAGGGTGTCTGCGTTTCCCAGCCCATTGACTCAAATGTAATCTCCTTTGGCAACACCCTCACAGACACACCCAGGATCCATACTTTGCATCCTTCAATCCAGTCAAGTTGACACTCAGTATTAACCATCATAAGTCCACTCCTTGTCAACTTGAATCCACACACGTCACCTGAGACTATACATAATCTTCAAATAAAGACAATAATAAGGTCATAATTATGCCTAACATAATACAACTATCCTTTGTACAACCAAAAATCCACCAATCCCCAACTCAAATACTATTACATAAAGTTAACAATACTTAAATCCTGATATGAAGTCAATAAATCTTATGTCACATGATAAAGTAAAAAGGAAATAAAATGAAGATATTTTCTTAGTACATGTGTATACATGCACAAGCGTGTTTTTAACAGAAGAAGGAGGAAATACTCATGGTAGTTACAGTCCTCGTTTCTGCACCTGGTCATGTGGTCATAGCTGCTATCGATTACTACCCTCTTCTACTACCCATTCTGTATTCCCTTTGTCTTCAGCAAGCACCTCAGCAAGTTGTGGTTTCTTTCCTGGTGGAGTGACCCAAACCTTCGTTCCTGAGGAGTCTGGGCCATTTGTAGTCCTGCCTGGATTGGGCTGTTGTAGTTTCCCATTGACCTTAATCACAGGGCATGGTAATACTAAGAGACACCTTGACGGATCTCCTGTATTCCATGCATACTCTTCCTTAACTCTGTTGTGGAGTAGTAGACTGATTACCTCTTGATAGTCTGGATCAATCACTCCAGCCAACATTGTAACTCCATTCTTAGCCTGTTGACTTAAAGGTAGGAGGACCCCAAGGTGTCCAGATGGCAATCTTAACTTCCAGTTTAATGGAATCATTGTTGTGTCCCCTGGTGGCAGCGTTCCTCCCTCTGGAACTAAGACCTCTAGGCCAGCAGAAGGTAATGTCGCAAGAACAGGAAGCAAAAATTTGACTACTGGATCACTAGGGGTGATGGTGAGTGGTGCCACTTCCACTTCCACCCCTTGATCCTGGACCCATGAATCCTGGCTGTGGGAGAAACAGTACCATATATTGGACTGTGATTCAGAGCATACACAGCGTTCTGGTGAACTTTGTCCCAGCCCTGCAAAATGTTGTCACCTAGTTGGCATTGTAATTGTGACTTCAAAAGGCCATTCCACTATTCTATCAACCCAGCTGCTTCAGAATGATGGGGAACATGGTAAGACCAGTGAATTCTATGAGTATGAGCCCACTGCCACACTTCTTTAGCCATAAAGTGAGTGCCTTGGTCAGAGTCAATGCTGTGTGGAATAACATGATGGTGGATAAAGCATTCCATGATTCCACGGATGGTAGTCTTGGCGGGAACAGTGCTTACAGGATAGGCAAACCCATATCCAGAATAAGTGTATATTCCAGTGAGGACAAACCTCTGCCCTTTCCATGATGGAAAAGGTCCAATATAATCAACCTGCCAACAGGTAGCTGGATGATCACAACCCTGAGGAATGGTGACATATCGAGGGCTCAGTGTTGGTCTCTGCTGCTGTCAAATTGGGCACTCAGCAGTGGCTGTGGCCATGGCAGCCTTGGTGAGTGAAAGTCGTGTTGCTGAGCCCATGTGTAACCTCCATCCCTGCCACTATGGCCACTTTGTTCATGGACCCATTGGGAAATGACAGGGGTGCCTGAGGAAAGAGGCTGAGTGGTGTTCACAGAACAAGTCATCCTATCCACTTGATTATTAAAATCCTCCTCTGCTGAGGTCACCTGTTGGTGAGCACTCACATGGAATACAAATATCTTCACAGTTTTTGACCACTTAGAGAGATCATCCACATACCTCTTCCCCAAATTTCTTTGTCACAAATTTTCCAATCATGCTTCTTCCAACTCCCTGACCATCCAGGCAAACCAATGGCTACAGCCCATGAATCAGTATATAATCACACATCTGGCCTTTTCTTTTTCCAGTACACAACCAGGTGCACTGCTTGAAGTGCTGCCCACTGGGAAGATTGTCCTTCACTGTTGTCCTTCAGGGATGTCCTAGAAAGGGGCTATAGTGCTGCAGCTGCCCACTTTTGGGTGGTGCCTGCGTATTGGGCAGAACCATCTGTGAACTAGGCCTGAGTCTTCTCTTCTTCTGTCAGCTGATCATAGGGAACTCCCCATGACACCATCAATGCAGGCTGGGGGAGAGAAGGCAGAGTGGCAGAAGTGAAGACCATGGGCATTTGAGCACCCAGTTCATAATAGGCAGTTCAGGTCACATGGTGACTTGATGACCCATAGTCAAATGCTTACTACCAAAGACAAGTAACAGGCCAATAGCTGTCTCTCAAAAGGAGAGTTGCTATCTGAAGAAGATGGCAGGGCCTTGCTGCAAAATCCTAGAGGCCTCTGCTGTGATTTACCTATGGGGGCCTGCCTGAGGCTCCAAACAGCATCCCTATTTTCCACTGACACCTCAAGCACCATTGGATATGCTGGGTCATAGGGCCCAAGTGGCAGAGCAGCTTGCACAGCAGCCTGGACCTGTTGCAGAGCCTTGTCCTGTTGTGGACCCCACTCAAAACTGGCAGCCTTTTGGGTCACTTGATAAATGGGCCAGAGTACATACCCAAATAAGGGATGTGTTGCCTCCAAAATCCAAACAGGCCCACTAGGCATGGTGCCTCTTTCTTGGTTGCAGGAGAGGCCAAATGCAACAACTTATCCTTCACCTTAGAAGGAATATCTCAGTAGGCCCCACACCACTGAACCCCTAGAAATTTTACTGAGGTAGAACGTCCCTGAATTATAGTCAGATTTATTTCCCATCCTCTGGCACACAAATGTCTCAGCAATAAATCCAGGGTGTTTGCTACTTCTCGCTCACTGGATCCAATCAGCATAATATCATCAATGTAATGGACCTGTGTGATATCTTGTGGAAGGCAAAGTGATTAAGGTCTCTCTGAATAAGAATATGACACAGAGCTGGAGAGCTGATATACCCCTGAGATAGGACAGTAACTGTATATTGCTGGCCTTGCTAGCTGAAGGCAAATTGCATGGGCATTATGAACAGGAGTGGAGAAAATTGTGTGGGCATTATGAACAGGAGTGGAGAAAAAGGCATTTGCCAAGTCAATGGCTGCATACCGTGTATCAAGAGATGTGTTAATTTGCTCAAACAATGGAACCACATCTGGTACAGCAGCTGCAAATGAAGTCACCGCTTGGTTAAGCTTACAATAATCCACTGTCATTCCCCAAGATCCATTTGACTTCTGCACAGGCCAAATGGGAGGGTTGAACGGAGATGTGGTGGGAATCACCACCCTTGCATCTTTCAAGTCCTTGATGGTGGCACTAATCTCCACAATCCCTCTAGAGATGACATATTGTTTTTGATTTACTATTTTTCTAGGTAGAGTCAGCTCTAATGACTTCCATTTGGCCTTTCCCACGACAATAGCCCTCACTCTACCTGTCAGAGAGCCAATGTGGGGGGTTCTGCTAGCTGCTAAGTGTGTCTATGCCAATTATGCATTCTGGCACTGGGAAATGACCACAGGATGAGTCCAGGGACCCACTGGATCCACTGTAAGTCAGACCTGAGCTAAAATTCCATTAATTACCTTAACCCCATAAGCCCCTATTTTAATTGGAGGGCCACAATGACATTTTGGGGCCCCTGGAATCAACAACAGCTTGGAGCCAGTGTCCAGCAGTCACCAAAATGTCCGATCATTTCCCTTTCTCCAGTGCACAGTTACCCTTGTAAAAGGCTAGAGGTCTCCTTGGGGAAGGATGGGAGAAAGATTCGCTGCATAAATTATCAATAATGTAGTGGGTTCCTTCCGCAAGGGGACTCAGCCTCCCCTTCATTCAAGGGGTTCTGCATCTGTAAAATGGCTCAAGTCTGGAAATTAATTGACGGACCATGATTTTCTGTTTTTATAATTCAAATTAGTCTTTTGTCCATTTGACCTAGAAGTTTTCTGTTGACATAAATTAAGTAGGAATGCAGTAGACTTCCTATCAATTTCACTTCTAGGGACACCATGATTAATTAGCCAATGCCAGAGCTCCACACGAGTCAGACTATTCAGACATATGGTCTAAGCTATTATGTATAGAGTCACTAAACTTCTTACTTCTCACAAGTGGTGAATCAGCAGTGTCAAGTGCGCTTATTTTGCATAACTCTCTAAACAGTTCACACCAAGGACTATCAGTGTTCTCCATACTATTGGAAGTTGAGTCCTTAACATTTTGGGGTTTAATCATATTAAGCAGCCAACCCCAGAAACCCCAAAACTGACATAAGAACTCCATCCTTAATATTCTGTTCCTCTAGAGCCACCCCACTTCTCGTACCAAAATTAGTCAGGGTTCTCTAGAGGGATAGAACTAAGAGGATATATATAATAAACTCATATATATATATATATATATATATATATATGAGTTTATTAAGTATTAATATTAATATTAAGTATTAACTTATATGATCACAAGGTTCCACAATAGGCAAGCTGAGGAGCAAGGAGACCCAGTCTGAGTCCCAAACCTGAAGAATGTGGAGTCCAATGTTCAAGGCAGGAAGCATCCAGCATGGGAGAAAGATGTAGGCTGGGAGGCTAGGTCAGTCTAGCTTTCTCATGTTTTTGTTTGTTTGTTTGTTTTTGTTTTTCTGCCTGCTTTATATCCTGGCTGCACTGGCAGCTGATTAGATGGTGCCCACCGAGATTAAGCATGTGTCTGCCTTTCCCAGCCCACTGACTCAAATGTTAATCTCCTTTGGCAACACCCTCACAGACACACCCAGGATCAATACTTTGCATCCTTCAATCCAATCAAGTTGACACAGTTCTAACCATCATGAGAGGAAAGTACACTTATATTTACATAAACTATTTTTTTATCTTCCTCTTTTTACAAAGCATGTTTTCAACCAGGACAGACATCTTCATTAGCTCTCCCTTTTCATTACTTGTATTTTCCCACTGTCATTCTTTTTCATTTTCCATGTTAAATTGTGTGAATAATTAAAGTTGGACTTTTAATTTTCTTTTCTGGGCATGGTTCCATTGTTTTATTTTATGAAAATTCACAGTGGTTAATATGGCAAAAATATCCCTAGAGTCTAAAAATTAAAATCAAACAAATCCTGTCCATCTTGTGCTCTAATCAAACATTGAACTCTGGCAATTGCTTCCTTCTAGCAGCAGCCTAGTGTATGTCAGGTGTGTTATAATTTTATCATCCTCCTTTTCAAACTCTGATGGCTTCGTGTTTTGACAGATAACCGAACTTGGTGTTATGTGTTCAGCAAATGATGTATTCTTCATGGGAGACACTCACAAGTTGACAGTCAGTGCTGGGTCACATGATGATACTTTCTACCTAAATAGAAACACAATCCAACTGTTTCAATGAAATGAAACGATTTGATTCTATCTAAGCCTTCTCAAAACACTGCTAAATATTCCAACTGAAATAGTATCCAGTTTTAACTCACCAAAATGCTTTAAGGAGTACTGCTCCAATGTTAAAATTGATATATCATTGTAACTATTAATCACAGATGAAGTAAATTTAAGATATTAGTTAAAAGGTCATAAAATTATCTGCTGCGATATTTGTACATGAAAATCATTGTAAGCCTCCAGTGAGGCAGTAAAATACTGGAAGTTCCACTGTGTCACACAGATGAAACTGTTAATCTGATCTGAATTGAACAATTGTAAATATAGGGAATATTTTTGAGAGTTAGTAAGCAGATAATTTGAGTGATGAATTATGTATAAAAAACAACTTTTAAACATTTTTAATAAAGATCATTTACTACAGTCCTAGCAACAAGATTATTCAATTATATCCAACAATCAGAAATATGATCATGATCATCATTATAATCAGTAAGATAATCACTTTGTTTTTCCTTTGGCACGGAGTCTCACTCTATCACCCAGGCTGGAGAGCAGTGGTCCAATCTGGGCTCAATGAAACCTCTGTCTCACTAGTTCAAGCAATTCTCCTGCCTCAGCCTTCCTAGTAGCTGGGACTACCAGCGTACACCACCACGCCCCGCTGAATTTCTCTATTTTTAGTAGAGACAGCGTTTAGCCATGTTGGCCAGGCTGGCCTCAAACTCCTGACCTCAGGCGATCCACCCACCTCGGCCTCCCAAAATGCCACTTTGGGGTTTAAGTGGGAGTGTAAGGGCAGTTCAAATCCAGCACATTCAGTAAGACCATACATTTGTACTTTATGTGTTATTTGTGAGTATTATTGCTAGGAGCAAAGCCTCAATTTCTGAAACACTATTATTTGCCCTATCTTAAAATTGATTGATTCTTTTTTAACTTCTGAGAAAAAGTGCAAAGCATTAAATTAGCTGATAGCATATATTTGTCTTTTAAAAATCAACTTTATTGCTGTATATTGTGTATAATAGAATGCATCCATTTTCACTGTACAGTTCAATGTTGATACATATATACACAATTTTAACCATCACTTTAATCCAGATTTAGGTAATTTCCACATCCCATAAAGCTTCCTATTGCCCCTTAACTGTCTTCCTCACCCCCCTACCCTCATGCCTTTCTACCCTAGGTGACTACTCATTTGATTTTTATTACTAGAGATTCATTTTATCTATCCTACATATTCACATATGTGGAATCATAATTTGGTGATTTGTGTCTAACTACTTTTGCTTAGCATAACATTTTAAAGATTCATTCATTTTTCTGCATGCACCAAATGTTTGTTGCCTGTAATTGCTGAGTACTATAAATATACCACAATTTGGTTATCTATGTTTGTCTTCTGTTTCAGATAGTTTTGTTTCTGAACTCCCTCACTTCTCTTTGGTATCTTAAACTGAACATGTTTTAAATTTGATTTCTAATCCTTCTGAAAGCTCAAAAATTTGTATCCAATTTTGTACTTGAATTTCCTCTGGAGTCTTCCTGCTCCTTCACCCTTCTGATAAATTACCAATAGTGCAGACTAAACCCCTCAAATCTATATCAAGCATGTGCTCTATTTCTCAAATATCGATTGAGACAATTCCAATTTTAGCTACCAGCATGTCTTACTAGGTATTTGGTAACTGTTTTATAACCAGTCTCCTCAAATATAGTCTTGGGACTATATTGGAGACCCCATCTATTATTTCTCCATCTACCACAGGGTCAGTTTTTAGAAAGAAAATATTTCCCTGCTTACAATCTTTCAATCATCTATTTTAATCATAGAAGAGAGTGAATATCATGAATAAGGTGTAGCTCTTGATTAATTCATTATCCTAGTGGACTGTCATCCTTCCTTACTAAATTTCACCTTTGGTTCCCTTATTCAGTACCTTCCTCCCACAGGACCATTGGACAAGTTTCCTACCTTATTTGTATGCATAATTCCTACTTACTTTTCAAATTTCAGCCAAAAATTACTTTGTCAGGAAGACCTTTCTTGAGATTACTGTTTACATGAGCCTCTATTGTGAAAGGTCACGTATCATCCTGCATCTTGTTTTTTTCTCATCCTTCTTTTTGGCCATAACACAACTATTAATGCATTTGCTTAATATCAATGTCCTTATGTAAATGCTTGTATCTGTAAGGAGAGATGTCATGTTCATTTCATTTATCTCTATATACATTGCACTTAACAAAGTACTGAAGTATTTTCATTTCTTAACAATTGTTTGTTGAATGAACTGTGATGGAGATGGGTATTTGCAATTGGCTATATCAGTGACCTGTGCTGAGAGATCACGGGAGAAAGAAAGAAGGTAAGACCTGAAGAAATATGGAGAGAAATACAAAGAGAATGGACCCTGTGGAGATGAAAAAAAAAGTGTTATTATGCCTTTAAAGAAAAAAAAAAAACTCACATTCATTTGTTACTATGATCAAATGAGGGAATGCTCCAAAATATCCACATTAAAGCACCTCCCTCATCCTTAATAATGGTAAACTAATAATCTATGTTATTTAGAGAATAATGATATCAGAGTTTATAGCTAAAATAATGAGATAGTTGTTCATGTCTTAAATAGAGCATGAACATTATCCCATTTTGAACAACAAAATTAGTGGAGACCAGCACATGGGCTAAACTATAAATTAGATCTCTGATAAACAGTACTACCTGTGAAACATAATGTGTTACACTGGCACTTACTAGCTATGTGATCTAGGATTGTTATTAAACCCCTCCCAGACTGAGTTTTATGATTTGTGTAAGATAATTTTCATTTTGTAACATTGTATATGAGGTTTAGGTGAGGTAATATCCTTATTAAGACCATGACATAGAAATTTCACATATATATTTAGAAATGCAAGGCTACTGATACTGCTATTGTCATTGATAGTATTATTGTGCAGATGTTCCTGTTCTGTCACTATCATTGCCATTATCACTAGAAGAACACTTGGCTAAGGGTTAAGAAATTTTGTTCTTTCTCAAAAATGGACAGACGAATTGTTGGGCAAATTCATTAACCTCAAATTCAATGCTATTATCTTTATTAATTTTATTTTATTATTATTATTTTGAGACAGAGTCTTACTCTGTCTCCCAGGCTGCAATGCAGTGGTGCAATCTCAGCTCACTGCAAACTCCTCCTCCTGGGTTCAAGCAATTCTCTGCCTCAGCCTCCCGAGTAGCTGGGACTACAAGCACCCACCACCATGCCCGGCTAATTTTTGTGTTTTTAGTAGAGACAAGGTTTCACCAAGTTGACCATGCTGGTCCTGAATTCCTGACCTTGTGATCCACCCGCCTCAGCCTCCCAAAGTGCTGGGATTACAGGCGTGAGCCCTGGTGCCCAGCCCAATGCTATTATCTTTTTAAAAAAGTGATTGGTAGTATAATCACTCAAAATAAAAGTTTTTTTGTGTGTGAATAAAATGAGTAAACTAATGTGAAGGCAATTTGAACATTGTACATTACTATTGTTAGAATTAGACCACAGCTTGGAATCACTAATTTGAAGCAAAGCTCTAGTAAGAACAAGTTCATACATTGAATTCATTTTGTCCAATGGCCTGGAAGGGTGATCTTAACTGGGCACTAGCCCTTGTGCATGTTTTCTCTAGATAACAGAGCAAAAGTGATACTTTAAAAAAATGTACGTATTTATTAGCACAATCTATAAACCATTTTGGGTGAAAACAATATTCTAATAGAGAGGTTCTAAAAGAAATTAGTTACTTTGGCTTTAATGTGCTAATTTTATTACCTCCATCACTTCATGTAAATATTCTTGTGTTGCCATCTACATTTATTTTTGTAAGGGAATCCTCAAGTGTTTGCAGGCCTAAGTTTGGTCTGTAAACCACTGCCTGGTTACCTCCCTGACTGATAGCTTTGAAAATGTGTCAACAGTTTTCGTGTTTTACATTTTATCATACTGCCAAGCATAATATAATATTTATATTCCCTGTACATACAGGTTTTTTTTTCATTGTAGAAAAGAAAACAAAATCTGGTTTAGCTAATTTTGTTCTTGCAGAATTTAATCAGTTTCACATGGAACTTCTTTACTTATTTATGGGAGACAATGTTTTGTGGTGGAAAAATATGGACCTGAAGTCAGCGGAACCTGTGTTTGAGTACTAGCTCTGCCACTTAATGATTTTGGACCTTAGGGAAGTTACCTGTGCTTTTTAAACTTTTGATTCTTTTTTCTGTAATAGTGGGACAATAATAATAGCCACTTTACACATGGATAATAGCCACCTTAGGCATGGATATTATAAATAAATAAATAAATAAATAAATAAATAAATAAATAAATAAATAAGATACTATGAGACATTCAAACATAAATGCCACACAGGAACTGAGACTGCTCAGGGAACAAGAGATCTAGATTCATTGTATCTTTGCTTGGTTGGATATGCATACGGAAGGGAACGGTGGTCACAATGCCCACACCCATTTATTCATAGAGCAGTCAAATGCTAGCACAGTAAGGAATTGACTATTCAGTTCTAGAGATAAGGGAGTGACACGTCACTTTACAGAGCACCATTGTATCCACAGAGCAGGAAGAGAGAAGGTGTTAACTGATATACATAAAAGTCATCTGAATGTGTGCCAGGCAGTTGGAGCGCCTGACCTACGTAGAATAATATATTTGTATAAAGACTACTTACAGACATATGGGGTCTTGTAGTGTGAGTCTGCAATTTAAGATATACTGCAACTTACTGCTTTCAATGTGAAGAGGGTCCAATCATTTTTGAAGTAGTACTTCAGTGTTGGGACAACACTTACCTACCTGCTCCTTGTACTTAGGCAGGTGTTAGAGAAAAATATCTGTCTACTGTAAGGGGAGGAATGGAAAAGGATCCATTCTGTAGATCCACTCAAACGATCATGGCCAGAGCCATACATAATATTAGAGGATATACTTAAAACTTCATATGTAATGATGAATTTATCTCATGTTTCAGAAGGCTCCTGAAAGCAAGGGCATTAATATTCACATCTTATTTATAGAACACTTAAAACTTGCCAGGAAGTGTGGTAAATATTTTTCATGACTTCTCTAATTTATAAAATTTGAGATATAATTATAGCATTTTTACAGAAATATAAATGGATTCTTACATCAATTTGTAATAATTTACATAAATTTTACATGGTGGAAACTGGTGGTGCCAAAATTTGAACTCAAGCAACTTGGCATGAGACCCTGTTTTCTTTTACTCGGCTGTCAGGGAAGAATTCAAATGACCTGGAAAGGGATGTCACCATAAGCAAGAACACAAGGCGGACTGGGCCTTCGTTGTTTCTGGACGTATCATAAGCAACAATTTAAATAAGTCAGAAAACATTTACATAATATTCTAACATACCAACTCCATATGCATTCATATGGATCGGTATATATACTATATTTCAAGAAAAAAAATACAAGATGTAGTTTCATGTTAAAATTTCAGTGAAATAACATTTGTGTATGCATATACTATTTCTGGAAGTTCATACATGAAACTGATGTGGTTACCTATATGAAACAGTACTAGGTGGACAGTAGTGGGGGTGTACAGAGGAGGTCCTGGCTTTTGTTTTTTTCCTTCAGTTTATTATTTATACTTAAAATAGTTTAGCCTAAAATTGCTTAGTAAAGAAAAGTATATTTTAAGATTGAGAGAGCACTTTAAACCTTATCTCAAAGTGGTCTACGTTTTTCAAAAACCTTTGTGTTTTATGTCTAAAGAAGATTAGTAATATGGGTAGAGGCAGTACTGATTTATGCATACTGCTATCCCCTTAGTATTCTAGGTAATCTCTTGGTTTATTCTATCTTTGTCAGCAGAAAAGTATAATTAGCATTTAGTCAAGGTATTATTTTTCATCTGGAAATTGAAAATGTGAATTATTTAAAAAAGAAAAGGAGAGACCATTCACCTATTTTACCCAAGCAATTTACACTTGCAAAGTGGTAAAGAGGCCAGATTGATAACATTGAACTTGTGCATCAGATAATTAAGTTTTAATGTCCTATTCAAAGACTTCAGCTTAGGGGTCACAGGAATTAAGAAAACTTTTTCTCTTTAATCAATCTTGGATGATTAGTGACTTTGTTTGTGGAATGATCATTTTCCAAGTACAGCATTGCAGTGTTAAAATAAAATAGGGGGAAAAGATTAAGGAGTTTAATTTACTTGGCATGTTATAACTGTGTTTATTAAAATACTAAGAATTATAGCAAAACTGTATCATTTGTTAATATTACTTTTGCCTCAATAGGGGTTATATTGAGAAAACAATATTCTAGACATAAAGGCCATTGCCAAGCAGTATTTTTCTTAAAATTTATTTTAATTATTTTTGTAAAATAACCCCGTGGGTACTTAAAATGAAATCTATTTCTTTACTGAAATGTAATTCTTCTCTCACCCTCAATAAGCTTTCCATCTCTGGTTTATTATGGCACTGTTGTTCAGGATAAAAAGACGTGTTTGGAACACTGATATATTAATCAGCATACCTTACCCCATAAGAAATAGGATAAAGGTGACTGTGTATTATTTCTCAATAAATATTATTTTTGTATAATGATGCACTTGGGATCCTCCTTCTGGATTTATCATAAAATTAACTGAATTTAGCAAATACATGCAGAAACTGTGCTAAATGTAGAAATACATGTCAAATTATGAGAAAAAATACCTTCCCTAAAATAGAATTGAAGTTTTTATAACAAGATCAATGATTTTAAATCACCAGGTCTTATAATGCTTGCTTTTTAGGAGTTTGTGCTATCTTTTGAAGAATCACTAGGTAATTTTTGCTTTGAAAGCATGAAAGTCACCAGCAAGTTGGTTTTCACAGGGTTGTAAATAAATACCAAAGAAATATAGAAAGTTTTCTAAGCTTTTGTCATGATGGTGGTATATCATGTAATAATAACTTATAAGGTAAGCTATCTTTGCTAGGAGAAAAATAGTACTGCATTTAAAAAGGGCAAGAACATGTTTATCAGGCCCAGAATAATACTAGGGTTTCCTGAGAGTTTCAAAATGTACTAAACAGCTTGGACAAAGATGTCTTCTATGCTTCCAAGCAGCAGCTTGTATTACCAGCCTCCTACTGAGATCTCTGCCCTGTCTAGTAGGATCCATAATGTTTTTGCTGTATTCAGAGTTTTATGTCATATAGTAATTACATGAGACACATATCTTTTAGTTGATTAATTACTGCTTGTTAGAATTTCCCCAAGTGACCAGATAGACTACTTTGCACGTTGGAAAAGAGCAGGGAGCACACACTGACAAACACAGGACTGAAATATAGGTCTGTAAGGGGTATGGCTTCAATTGTCTGTTTGCTTTACTCACAATATTCATAAAGTCATTGTGATCTAGGGTCTAACAGATACAGAAATCAACTTTAAACAAAAAACAAGATAGTTTATCTTCACACATTGCGAAGACCACAGAAGGATTATATAAAAATTACTAAAGTCACATCATTAAATAGGATCAATTTACTCTGTTATCTACCCTTACATTAACTCAATATAATTTTTGTAAATGTATTTATAAAATATAAACACTACATAGTTGATTTTTACTAAAAGCTATATGTGCATACTTTAAAAATTCAATCATGACTGATGGGGTAAGTACAAAACTTGTCCCATAAGACCTCAGGGAATGCTATTTTTCTTTCTTAATTCTCTTGACTACTTCAATACTTCTAAATAATATAGGTATATATTTTTAAAGTTTTATTTTGGGCTCAGGGGTACATGTGTGGGTTAGTTATAGGTAAATTGCATGTCACAGGAGTTTGGTGTACAGATTACTTCGCCATCCAGGTAATAAGCTTAGTACCCAATAGGTGGTCATTCGATCCTCAGCTTCCTCCCTTCCTTAAACATGCCCTGGTGTCTATTGTTCCCTTCTTTGCGTTCATAATGTACTCGATGTTTAGCTACCACTTATAGTTGAGAACACGTGGTATTTGGTTTTCTGTTCCTGCGTTAGTTCATGTAGCTCCATCCATATTGTTTCTCATTCTAAATCAAGTGTATACAACCTCTGTTGACTTCTTATTCTACTATTTCCACATCAGTTTTTCTTGCTCTCATCATCGATAACATTTAATCATTTATGTACTATGCTTGAAAATTCCCCTGTTAATTTTAATTTATGTATTTTAACTTTACATGCAGTGAAATTCACTCTTTGGGACATACAGTTCTTCTATGAGTTTTGACAAAGGCATAGAGTTGTGTATACCACAACAAGAAAAGTATGGGGCAATCCCTCACCTGGAACATGCCCTAGTGCTGTCCTTTTGTAATCAACCCTTTCCCCGGTTTCTAAAACCTGGCATCTATCATTTGTTCTCGTTCCCTATAGTTTTGTCTTTTTCAGTATGTTATACAAATGAAATTTTGCACCATGTAGCCCTTTGAGCCTGGCTTCTTTCCCTTATCATAATTCATTTGAAATTCATGTTTATTATTACTTGTATCAGTCATTTGCTCCTTCTTACTGCTGAGTAGTATTCACTGCATGGATTCATCAGGGTCTGTTTTTCTTTACACTGGCTGAAGGACATCTAGTTGTTTTTTTTTTTTATTTTTGGAGCTTATAAATTAAGCTACTTTAAGAATCCCTATAAAAATTTTAGCAAATTAAAGTGTTATTTATTTTGGGTAAACTCCTAGGGAGAAAACTCATGGCATCATAAGGTAAGTATATGTTTAGTTTAATAAGAAAATGCTAAACTCTTGGCTGTATCATTTTTGCATTCTTACCAGCAATGTACGAAATTTCTGGCTGCTCTGTAAACTTGCCACCGAATGTAGCTTTGTCAGGTTATTCTTTCAGTTATTGTTGTTTACCAGTCTAATAGGTGTCTATTGTTATCTCCTTATGCCTTTAATTTGTATTATCCCAATGACTAATCATATCAAACACCTTTTCATATGCTGATTTGCCACCGATACATCTTCTTTGGTGAGTGTCTATTCAAAATTGTGCTCATTTTTTCATTGGGTGGTTTTCGTGAGTTTTGAGAGTTCTTTTTATACTATGGATAAAAAGTTCCTTGGGAAACACCACCTTTGTAAATATCTTTCTCCAGTATATAGCTTGTCTTTTAATTCTCTTAACAGTGTTTTCACAGAAAAAAAATTAATTTTGGTAAAGTCCCATCTATCAATATTTTCTTTGGGGAATCATACTTTTGGTATCATATCTAAGAACACTTTTCTGATTCAAAGCTCACTAAAACTATCTCTTATGTTTTCCTTTAGAAGTTTCAAGTTTTATATTTTACATTTAAATATGTCATCTGTTTTGAGTAAATTATTATATAAAGTAAAAGGCCTACACCAAGGTATTTTATTTTTAATTTTTAAATTTGCATATGGATATTCAAATGCTCTAGCAACATTTGTTAAAAAGACTTGTTTTTTATTTTATTTTTGATTGTACATATTTATAAAGTATAGTGTGATGTTGTGATACATGGCTAACTTGTATAATGATCAAGTCAGGGTAATTAGTATTTCTGTCACCTCAAACATGTATCAGTTCCTTATGGTAAGAACATTTAAATTTCTCTCTTCTAGCTTTTTTGAAATACACAATATGTAATTGTAAATTATAGTCATCCTACTGTGCATTGGAACGCAGAAGGCTTTTCTCATATCTAACTGTAACATTGTACCTGCTGTCCTACTTCTCCCATCCCCCTTCTCCTTACCCTCCCCTGACTCAGATAACCTGTATTTTACTCTCTACTTCTATGAGCTCAACTTTTAAAACTTCCACATAGGAGTGAGATCATGTGGTATTTCTATTTTTGTGCCTGACTTATTCCAGTTAATTTAGTGTTCTCTAGATTCATCTATGTTGTCACAAATGGCAAGATTTCATTGATTTTACAGGTGAACATTATTTCATTGTGTATAACACATTTTCTTTAACCATTCATTTGCTAATTGGACAACAGATATCACTGATGACACTGATACTACTGGATAATATACTATATCACTACCAGTAGAATGACTTGTAGAATTGTGGATAAATTGCTACATTACCCCAAGAATCACATAGTAACAGATTTCTCAAATGAAGTATTATAAGAGGTTCAGATGCTGAATGAAAAAAAAAAATAAAAGATAGACAACTACAGACAAAAATTTTAAATGTGTAAAATTTTTCTAGGTACCTTCTGTCTTGCTTCCAATGTAGACTGATTTCTTTGTAGGCTGCCTATTCCCATCCAGGAATATTTTTTATTATATGTAGAGATGATGCCAGCTGTTTCTTTGATGTTATGTTGTACACATTAGTGGGTTACTTTTAATGTTTGACTGAGGGACATCTCCAAGTATTTATCATATTATACATGGCTGATACTGGTTTTCTTTGTTTTTCTGTAGGTCAGCTTCCCTCAATATTTTTCTCCTTTGGATAGGAGGACTACCTCTCAGCATTTTCTGTAATGGCATGTGAGTAAGAAGCAGATAGACAAGCTAGTTTTCACCGTAGTTTCCGAAAGTAAAAAAATACATTAAAACTAATAAATGGAAAAATTCTGATGGGTTAATACTTCCACCAGGATCCCTAGTTCTCCCATATATATTGTTCAGTTTCCTTGGGGAGCAGTTCTTCAGCTTTGGTCTGGAAGTAACCAGTATCTCTGTCAATGCTGGGCTTGCATATGAAGAGTGAAGACTGCCTAGTTGTGCAGTTGCATAGAAAGCCTTTAACAGTATGAACATTCAATTAATCACTATCATAGTTTAATATTATTGATAATATGATTAATAAAATGATTTATGTTTCATCCAAACTCTCAGACCACGTGATCATTGTTGCTAGGCTCGTAACCTTTTTAGACTTCTTTTTTCCCACTGAAGGGAGTTGCTGTCTTATCTACTGTTATCTTGTGCCTTTTTGTGAACTTTGCTATGTTCATTCTGTTTCATCAGTTATTGGAAAATTAGATAGCCACATGCAGAAGAATGAGGCTGGATCCATATCACTTACCATATACAAAAATTAACTCAATATGGAGTAAAGAATTAAATGTAAGATCTGAAGTCATAAAAGTTCTAGAAGAAAACCTAGAAAAAATTCTTCTGGATGTTGCCTAGCCAAAGAATTGATAACTAAGACCCCAAAGTCAGATGCAACAAAACTAAAAATAACGGGAAGTAATTAAACTAACAAGGTTCTGCACATCAAAAGAAATGATCATGAGAATAAATAGACAACCTACGGAATGGGAAAAAAATCACAAACTATACATCTGATAAAAGGCAAATATCAACAAGGGGTTCAAACAAATCTGCAAGAAAAAACAAATATTCCCATTAAAAAGTGAGCGAATGACATAAAGAGACATTTATCAAAATAAGATTTTGAATTGGTCAAAAATATATGACAAAATGTTCAACATCACTAATCTTAGGGAAATACAAAATAAAACCATAATGAGATACCACCTTTCCCTAGTCAGAATGACTGTCACTGAAAAGTGAAAAAACAATAAGTGTTGGCATGGGTACAGTGAAAAGGGAATGCATATACACTGTTGGTGGAAATGTCATACGCTGTTGTTGGGAATGTAAATTAATACGACCTCTATGGAAAGCAGTATGAAGATTTGTCAAATAACCAATAGAAGATCTACTATTCAATCTAGCAATTCCACTACTGGGTATCTACCCAAAGGAAAAGAAAGTCATTATATAGAAAAGATATCTGCACTCACATGCACAGTTCACAATTGCAAAGATATGGAGTCAACCCTAGTGCCCATCAACCAATGAATGGGTAAACAAAATGTGATATATATATACACATACACACACATACACACACCATGGAATATGACTTAGCCATAAAAAGGAATGAGATAATGTCTTTTGTAGCAACTTGCATGGGATGGGAGGCCATTTTCCTAAGTGAAGTAACTCAGGAAGGGTAAACTAAATATTGCATATTCCCACTTATAAGTGGGAGTTATGCTATGGTTATGCAAAGGCATACAGAATGTTATAATGGATTTCGGAGACTCAGAAGGGCAGAGAGTGAGGGGGGTGAGGGATGAAAAATCACCTACTAGGTACAGTGTATACTATTCAGGTGACAGGTACACTAAAGGCCCAAACTTCACCACTATACAATTTATCCATGTAACCAAGAACCATTTGTACCCCTAAAGCTATTGAAACTTAAAAAAAAATCATATTCACAGTCCTGATATCTATCTCTATCCTATTAGTTCTGTTTCTCTGGAGAATACTGACTAATACGGTTAATTTGTCTTCCAAGCTGCCAGTTTTACAACAGGACAATAGCTTACGGAAAGGCAGAACACATATCAATCCATAAACTCCTCTAATTCCCAAACTAGAAAGTACCAAGGTGCAGCTGTAGCTCAGCCTCACTTTTTCACACATGCTAAAGAGAAACCTAGAGGCTAAGTGATGTGCTCGTGTGCTTAGTAAGTGGAAGAACGACAACTAGGTCTCAGTTTTCTCATTATCATCCCCATTGTTTTTCTAAGACTTCGATTTTCATTATTTTTCTTCAGAAAAAACAATAGCCAACAACAATAAACCATACACTTTTGCCTCATAAGTCTGTTGCTGCACTCTGTATGGATATACCAGCATCTTGCTACTAGCTGTCTGAGGGTAGGTAACTAAATTCAGGCCCAGGTCTTACGTAGTTTGGCCAGGAGTGTGTAAAATGCTAATTTATGTTTACGTAAAGTATTTCCGATCTAGTGGTTTTCTGAATAGCACTAGAATCTGTGTCATGCTTACATGTTTTAGACTTTATGAATGTGTTATTTGCAAATGTTTGAGCAATTAAATAATAAAATTATAAAATACCTTCTGTCAGGATGCTCAAAGCACTATGTATATATAATAATTACTACATTATAAAAATGTAATAAGCAATCACCCACTAAGATAAATTTAGAGGGAAAAAAGTTTAGGATAGTGTTACATAAATGTAGAAAGGATTAATTGTAAATTCAAAAAATGACTGCAAACATGATTAAATGCAAAGACAAACACAAATCAAGCTAAGCACATTTGTCTTTGGAAAAGGAATTATAAAAATGTTTGGCAATAAAATGAAACTGCTTATAAGTCATTTCAAAATAATGGTACACCCTGGGTGATTTTATTCGTTCTATAACTTTAAAGCTGTGACCCAGTGCCTTGTATGTGCTTTCTTGTAAAGTTATAACCTAATTATGAAGTGACCAGATATGAAAGAGTTGCTATGAATCTGCTGCAGCCTCCAAGTGTTACGTCTGATGTTTAAAACTCTTCTAATGAAAATTGCACGGAGTAACTATCAATAGAAAAAGATTAGATACTATGGTGCAGTAAAGCGAAATAGAAATTGGTTTTACTCCCTGTCAGGTTATGATTGGATTATCATGGACTCAATATTGGAACCAAAGAAAATTATTTCTTTCTTTAAATATACAATTCAGTAACTGAATAGGCAAGGTTACTCCTGTTAGTTAAGGAGTTTTTTTTTAAACCATTGGAAATAATTATATATTGTACCTTTCCTTCTGTTCGAAATGCCCTTTTACCTCTATTGTTATTTTATGAAAATACTTTACAGTGCTGCAAGAGAAAAACAAACAAACCAACAAACAAAAAAACAAGTCTCTCAACTCCAGAAACTCTCCAGGATATTGTCTTGTATTTCTATGTAGACGTTTGTGTGTGGGGGGGTTGTGGGTGGGGAGAGGGTGGGGTGGATGTTTGAGTAGTTGATAAAGGAGGGGGTCAATCTAAGATCCGGTTAATGTAGCTAGCTCAGTACTATAACTCCCAGCCTATAAGAAAGCTGTTTTACTTTGGGAGGCCGAGGTGGGCGGATCACGAGGTCAGGAGTTCGTGACCAGCCTGGCCAATATGGTGAAACCTCGTCTTTACTAAAAATACAAAAATTAACCAGATGTGGAGGCGCGTGACTGTAGTCCCAACTACTTGGGAGACTGAGGCAGAAGAATCGCTTGAACCCAGGAGGCTGAGGTTGCAGTGAGCCGAGATCGCGCCACTGCACTTTAGCCTGGGTGACAGAGCAAGATGCCATCTCAAAAAAAAAAAAAAAAAGAAAGTTGTTTTATGATTTGTTATATACTCTATCCAATTCATTCTACTTTCTAGCACCCCTTTCCAGAGTGCCACGTTTAAGTATTCCACCCAGGGCTCTCTGTAATTTTCTACAGGGAAATCGTTGTCTATGGTATAAAATTACAGCATCACTTAATATTTTCATCTCTACATTTCTCATTACTAAAGTGCAAATATGAGTTTTTAAAAGGTAAGATTCTGACTTTACAAATTCACACTGAAATGTGAATGTTAATCATGACCATATTGGCATGTTTAGAAATATTTGTCTAATAAAACAATATACTTACATATTCTAGTAAATATACCTTTGGTGATGACATTTCAGACAAGCTGGATGCAACAGGAGAATTGTATCCCAAGAAGATTCTACATCTTAATTCCAAGACTATAAGTATGTTATTTTACATGTGTAAAATAACTTTGCAGATGTAATTAAACTTACTAATCAGTTGAATTTAAAACAGAAAGATTGCCCTGGATTATCCAGCAGCAGGGGCCCAGTATAATTCCTTAGACACAGAAGAGTAAGACATAAAGGGAAGTCAGAGAAACTGGAAACACAAGAAGGATTCAATGTTTTTTGTTTGCTTAAATATGAACAGGACAATATAGCAAAAAAACAAAAACAAAAACAGAAACAAAAAAAACCCAAAAAAACAGAGACCTCAGTCCTACAGTCACAAGAAACCAAATTCTTCCAATAACCACCAACCTTGGGAGAAGCTGATACAGAGCCCTAGAAGAGAAGTGTAGTACTGACCA